>NC_134547.1:55218918-55846418 GCF_050624435.1 Tenrec ecaudatus | reverse complement strand
ACACAGAGAGAGAGAGCGAGACACAGTGAGAGAGACACACACAGAGAGAGAGACACACAGAGAGAGAGACACAGAGAGAGAGAGAGAGAGACACACACAGAGAGACAGAGAGAGAGAGAGAGACAGAGGGAGAAGGACACACAGAGAGAGAGAGTCACAGAGAGACACAGAGAGAGAGAAAGAGAGAGAGACACAGAGAGACACAGAGTGTGTGGTGTGTGTGTGGTGTGTGTGTGGTGTGGTGTGTGTGTGGTGTGTGTGGTATGTGGTGTGGTGTGGTGTGTGTGTGGTTTGGTGTGTGGTGTGTGTGGTGTGTGTGGTGTGTGGTGTGTGTGGTATGTGGTGTGTGTGTGGTGTGGTGTGTGTGTGGTGTGGTGTGTGTGTGGGGTGTGTGTGTGGGGTGTGTGTGTGGGGTGTGTGTGTGGTGTGGGGGGGGGGTGTGGGGTGTGTGTGGGGGGGTTGGGGTGTGGGGGGTGTGGGGTTGTGTGTGGCGGGGGGTGTGTGGGTGGGTGTGTGTGTGTGTGTGTGTGTGTGTGTGTGTGGGTGTGTGTGGTGTGGGGTGTGTGTGTGGGGTGTGTGTGTGTGTTGCTCCCGGTGGGAAAATTCTCTACCACCCTGACCATCGCTTGACTGGTTCCCTGCTTGAGTGGTTCCCTGTCATCGTGTTGTGTAGCCCCTCACCCCTCACGAGAACGTGTGCCAAGGTTGCCATGCCCACCCCCGGACACAAAGGAGATGTCCTTGTCAAGGAGGAAGCTTTTCCCCACTGTGCCCTACGATAATATCGATGACGTGGTTAAAGCCTCTTGCTTAAATGGGCCTCCCCCAGGCAGGAAATGGCACCTTGGGGTTGCCCGTGGAGGCACGCTGCCACGTAGAAAAGGCTGTGTCTGAGTTTAGTCCCAACATGGAGCGAGATGCCCCAGTGATATGGTCCTGACACGTGCCCCGGTCTCTAGAAGCTAAAGGAATAAATGCAGAAGGTGGTGGTGGTTAGCCTCTTTGCTGGGAAGCGTGCCCCACCCCCACCCCCGAAATGCAAACATGCTAACGCGGTACTTGAAGATCGCAGTCCTACAGTACCCTGTGTCTCGTCTCTCCCCGCAGATAACACAGCAGGCGTGTATGCCCGGCGCGGAGGGTTCAGCAGGCAGAAGCAGGATCTGTACCTGCTGCCCATTGTGATCAGCGACGGTGGCATCCCGCCCATGAGCAGCACCAACACACTCACTATCAAGGTCTGCGGCTGCGACGTGCATGGTGGGCTGCTCTCTTGCAACGCGGAGGCCTACATCCTGAACGCCGGGCTCAGCACAGGCGCGCTCATCGCCATCCTGGCCTGCATCGTCATCCTCCTGGGTAAGGCACCTGTCTGCCACCCCCTTGGACCACCTAGTCTCAAGTAGAGACTAGTTGCAGGGAGTCTGGGTGTGGCATGAGACAAGGGGGGCAGTGACACCCACTTCCATGCACGTTGTGGTGCAGTGTGGCAGGAAGATGGACCCCTGGGCACCCAGGGGTTACACCTTTGGTTGCTACTCTAAAGGTGGGCGGTTTGAACTTTCTGTTGGGTGAAAGCTGTGGCAGTCTGCTGTTGGCCATAGGCCTTGGAGACCCTGTGGGCAGTCCTACCCTGGCCTCTAGGGTCGCTGTGAGTTGGATCAACTTGATGGCAAGAGATTCAGGGTCTGGAAGGCAAGTCAACAAGCAGTTATAACCAAGTTGGGGGGAGTGGTTATAGTGAACAAATTTGGAGACATCACAGTTTTGAACCCCAAAGTCACCATCATCGAGTCAGTGCTGACTCATAGCGCCCCCCTCCCCCCTGGGTTTCTCCAAGACTCTGTTTACGGGAATAGAACACCCAGTCTTTCTCCCGAGGAGCTGATGGTGGTTCCAAACTGCCAACCATGTGGATTGCAGCCCAATGCTTAATCTCTACACCAGCAGGGCTCCACCAGGCAGAAAAGCGGAACCACCAACCAGCCTAAGGGGACATCAGAGACAGTTTCAAAGCAGAAGAATTTAAAAGGCAGTGACCTGGTTTCTGAGCAAGAGTTTGCTCTAAAAGTGGAAGGAGTTAGGGCATGGTTTGGGGCAGAAAGAACAGTCACAAGGTAGAAGAGGGCAGCTGAAGGATCCCCAGGTGCTAGAAGATCAACTTACCTGAACAGAACCAGTCCATCCTCTGCCCAACATGCTTCCGCTTCCAGGCACTCCGGAAACTGTGTGTGGCCTCTGCAGCTGGGTCAGGGGTTCATCATATCGGAGCTGTATCACTGGAGAAAGCTCTGACACCAGTAGCACCTCCAGAACATGCTAACCACCTCCCCCAGCATTGCGGGGCTTACTAGCGACACAGCCAGGATTCAAGCTCAAGTCCATCTGGCAGCAAGCCTGTGTGGGTCCCACAACAGGGCTTCGTGGAACCTCGAGCCCCTAGGGCCAGGAGAATGAGTTCAGCTCAACCAATGGGCGTCGAGTGCTGACTAGGCAGTAGCCCCTCGGGCTCTGGGGGATGAAATGAACTGGACCTGTGCTCTGTGCAGCGTGAGTTAATAGCCTTTCCAGGACAGACGCAGGCAGACGGGAGGAACCTAGGACGGTGAGCGTGGGAGGCTCTTCCTGGAGGAGGGGGCTTCCATGTCCGACGCTCCTAGAGCTTTCTAGCTAGCGAAGGGATGTGGGTGGAAGAGTGGTACAAGCAGAAGGAACAATAAGAAAGGGATCCTAGAGTGTTTGGGTTGATAGCAAGTCAGCGCTGACTCCCAGTGACCTCACTCACACTAGTCCAATGGGGCCGGTGGGCCTGGCCCATCCTCATGCTTGTGGGTGTTTTGGGAATCTTTCATGTCAGTCGGTGTCATGGAGGGTCTCCTTCTCTTGGGCTGATTCACACACAAGGAAGTGGCCTTCCATGATGACGTGTGTACCAAGTGACTCAGCGTCTCAGCCTCCTGGCTCCCGAGGCGCATCCTGGCTGCATTTCTTTGAAGACTGATGAGGACCATTCTTCTTTCTTCAGTGTGCTTCCCCCACACCCCGATTCAAAGCCTCCATTCTTCTGCGGACTTCCCTTTGGGTGTTCCCGTTTCTCAGGCCTAGCGGGCGGTGGCAAAACCATGGCTTGGGTCAGGCCCATCGCAGTCATCCAGTGGCATCCCTGCTTTAAGAGGCATTGACGTCTCAGATCTTGTCATCTGGGTTCTGATGGTTAAATAGGCCTGCTGGGAGGCAGGGTGGGGCGCCAGAAAGAACCCCGTGATACAAGATGAGGAGGTTTCAGCCAAGCAAAGAAAGAGGAGAGGAATGGCCCAGGGAGATGGGCTGGCAAGGTCAGGGTGCAAGGGCGGACCCTGATTGGTAAGTGCAGTGAATGACCACTCACCCAGGACCATCCAATCGCCCCTCATCTCAGCATCTCAGCATGGTGAGCCAACTGGGTCTCAGGCCACTTGCTGAGTGTGCGGGAGAAGCGGGACAACGCCGTGGCGGCTTCTGGTGGGAGCAGGGGAATTCAATAATTATGCCGACTCATGTCTCTGCTCACTTCTCCCAGGTTGCCCCCACTTAATGGAACTCCCCTCACCCAGGGAGGAGACGGGATTGCTTCATCTGGGGATTTCAATGGATAGTACTTTCCTGTGTGTAAACTAAGGGGAGAAGTTTGTTTACTGGGAGTCTATAAGCACCCCCTCCCTGTAATGTGGTCCAAAGACAGTCCAGCCAAGTGCTTGATGAGGCTTCTTAGTAACATCCAGGTAGACTGGGAGCATCGACTCCCACTGCAGTGGAAGGTGAATGGAGAAGAGGAAGACCCTCCACGGGGTGGACTGACCCAGTGACTCCAACCGTGGGCTCAGACCCAGCAAAGATGGTGAGGATGGCACGGGACGGGCAGTGATTGCAGTTTGCCTGTGGGTTGTAACTGACTCGATGTGACCTGCCATCCCTGCCGTGCCCCAGACCTCTGGAAGAAAGCGAGGGACCACGGCCCAGGGAACGCGAGGCTGGGTCTCTCCACATCCTCCTTCCGAAACAGGAAAGGGCAATTGCTTTTTCTCGCAGAGAGGGAACACTAAGTGACTCCTAAAAGTCTAAAGCCCAGCTTATCCAGACATCTTCCCTGATGTTTAAGGAGGTGCCCGGCCTTGGGATGACTTCCAATGGTGTCAGGTAGCGTCTGGGCTTATGAACTGCTCACCAACCTGATTTTGTGGCTGCCTTTCACGGGAAGGGGCAGATGTATACATTTTGGGGGGATTCCTGGTAAGTCTCTGGTTTTGCTTACCAGCTCCAGGCCGAGGCGTGAGAGCTCCACGAACTGAGTCAAGCAGATCCTTGGGAAACGAACCCAGGGGCGCTGGGGTCGACCCCGCTGACTTTCCGTCTTCTCTTTGTCCCCTGCAGTCATCGTTGTGCTGTTTGTGACCTTGAGGAGGCAAAAGAAAGAGCCGCTGATCGTCTTTGAGGAAGAAGATGTGCGGGAGAACATCATTACCTACGACGACGAAGGGGGCGGGGAGGAAGACACGGAGGCCTTTGACATTGCCACCCTCCAGAACCCCGACGGCATTAACGGATTTATTCCTCGCAAAGATATCAAGCCCGAGTACCAGTATATGCCCCGACCGGGCCTGCGGCCAGCCCCCAACAGCGTGGACGTGGACGACTTCATCAACACGAGGATACAGGAGGCTGATAACGACCCCACGGCCCCGCCCTATGACTCCATCCAAATCTATGGCTACGAAGGAAGGGGCTCCGTGGCCGGGTCCCTAAGCTCCTTAGAGTCCGCCACCACCGATTCAGACTTGAACTATGACTATCTACAGAACTGGGGGCCTCGCTTTAAGAAACTAGCAGACTTGTATGGTTCCAAAGACACTTTTGATGATGATTCTTAACAATAACGATACAAATTTGGCCTTATGAACTGTGGCGTTCTGAAGAATCTAGAAGATATGTAAACAGGTATTTTTTTACATCAAGGGAAGGCTCATTTAAAACAAGCAATGTTTTACAGAGAGGATGCGTTTAATACACCTGCAAGGACATCGAAGTGGTAAATACTGTGAAGTATCTTTTCTCTCTCTCTCTCTCTCACACACACACATACACACAGAAAAAAACGCCAACATGGAAAGTTGTTTATCGACTCCAATAGAGAAAAACCACTCACTCAGCAGACAGAATATTTAAGGGAAGGAGCGGTCTGGTGGTGAACAGACAACGAAGGGAAGTCGTTTGTGTTATGAACAGCTAAGTCTTTCTTCTTCTTTATTTTATTATTTTTTAATTTGTCAAAGAAGCTTCCACAAAACTAGAAAGGACAACAGTTTCTGAGCTGTAATTTCGCCTTAAACTATGGACACTCTATATGTAGTGCATTTTTTTAAACTTGAAATATATAATATTCAGCCAGCTTAAACCCATACGATGTATGTACAATACAATGTACAATTATGTCTCTTGAGCATCAATCTTGTTACTGCTGATTCTTGTAAATCTTTTTGCTTCGACTTTCATCTTAAACTAATACGTGCCAGATATAACTTGTCTTGTGTCCGCGAGAGGCGCCCTATTTCTATGTCATTTTTAATGTATCTATTTGTACAATTTTAAAGGTCTTATTTTAGTATACATACAGATATCAGTATTCTGACATGTAAGAAACGTTACAGCATCACACTTATATTTTATGAACATTGTACTGTTGCTTTAATATGAGCTTCGATATAAGAAGCAACCTTTGAAATAAAAACAAAAAGATTCTTTTTTAATTCTGGTTTGATTCTTAAACACTGAAAGAGCAGAAAGGATTTCAGGTTTCCAATGCCCTATGGGTGTGTCGAATGGAAGGACATGGTGGTCTCCGGAATAACCTTATTTATGTCATCTGTTGTGGCCTCTGCGTTCCTTTGATTGCTGTTTCAAATCAAATTTGTCTGACCCGGCTGGTCTTTTGATTGGTTGGTTTCTAACAGGATTCAGGAGCACCTTGTCAATGTACCTTCTCAGGGTTGGTCTCCTGCCTTACACACACACACACCCCTTCTAAAAGAGAAGGTTGATCAAAGTTCAAGGTCAATCTGTGCTTTGACAAGATAGTTATATGATATGCATTAATCGTGTGTGTCTGTAATGCTGTGCTGATGAGAGACAAGCCCTCAGTGCAGTGAGACCCTGGGAACATTCATGCTCACAGTAGACACGTCATGCCTTGCACAGAGCTGGGGGGCGGGGAGGGGGGTATGGAGGTGAGGGCCGCAGAGTCCAGAATAGGACATGTCGCTAGCAGCCCTCCCAGGATACTCTATGCTTCCCCATATGGATTGTGCCAGACTCTCAGTGACGCAGACCCTTGAATCTGCTCATTTATTTTTCCACTGGTCATGTCACCTCCTCTTGAATTAATGGCATTTATTTAGGTTTAAGATATGGAACAAAAAGAGAAAGCGCACTTCATTTCAAAAGACACTTGGAGCCATTTGCTCTGTAGGCAGGCAGGGACCATGCGGGGGGCTGGAGGGCACTGCCATCCTTGGGCTCACCCACAGTCTTACACAATCCCACCCAGCTTTCTGGGGCGACGGCTCTGTGATAGGCATTGCGCCTGCTCCCTTAGGCTAAAGGTCAAAGGGTAGCCACACTGGGCAAAGCTCCGCTAAGTCCTGCTCCCAGCACTTTCCCTCTTCCGGATAGCCCGACACTTGCCATCAGTGAGACTGCGAGCAATTTTTAGATGCATGATTTCCTTACTTGATTGTATAGCCTTGTGTCAAGCCGTGTGTGATAAGACAGCTATCTGCTCTATCTTTTAATGACTCACTCAAAACGCATTCAAAGAGAAAGGGTGCTGTCAAGTGCCCCCTTCCATTTTGCTTCACATTGACATCCAATTGGGCTGCATCTGTCAGTGGAGTCGCTTCTGCGGACAGGGCGGGTCTAGGGCCTTCTACTGCGGCCCGGGCTTGTGTGTTCTCAATACAAAGCAGTACTCCTCCCCCTCCCCCTCCTCCCGCAACTCACGAAGATTTTGCTAGATTTGCACAGTCCTCCAGCTGGATTTGAGAAGAGGAGCGCTCACACAAGAAATCGGAATAGAGCTGAGACAAGCGCTTGGCGCTGCATCCTAGCCCCCTTCACCAAAGACCATTTTTATTTTTTTCTTCCTAAGAATGTATTGTGATTAGATTTGACAAGTACATTTTCACATTTTTCTGTGTTTAAGTTTCGAAAGAAAAAAGGCTGTCGACTTTTTGGTACTTAAAAATACTTGTTTTTCTTTTTGTTCCTTTTTTTTTTCATCTTTTCTTTTATACTTGAAGCCTCTATTATTTGTAGAATCCTCTTAGAAGCTTGGAAATAAAATGTCTCTCCCTACCAGCGGAGTTCTCTTTTCATGGGCAGATACTGCCTTCAAAGCACTCTTAGTTTAAGGGGGCCTTCCGTATTTCTGTGCCCAGGAATCACTGTTTGGTGGCATCCATTCACCTCAAGAAAGAAATGCCACGTGATGCTTGTCCTTGTTGACATTCATGCCTTCCATCGTCTGTCATCAAAATGCTATCTTTGTAGCCCCCCATGTTAGTCACGTGAAGGATCTGGAATGAATCTTGCTATCTTCCTTAACTCTGTCACCAAATATCTCTCCTGTGCTCAGCTATGGAACCGTACATCCAGCCACCTCCCTAGACAATGCCACAGCCTCTACAACCTCTCCTTCTGCTTTGAGGGAGCAACATAAAGGACCCGAATGATTTTGCAAGAGATGATGACACACAGGGAGGGCAGTTCAGGACAGCTCTTCCATGTAGCTAAATGTGATCTCACAGGCCAAGGTTCCTACAGCGTTCAGGAGAGATTAGAGAGTGTAATCTGTATATATCATTTGGAGAATGTCTCGCAAATCTACTTCCTGATGCCCAGACAGTGTGGCTTGGTAAGTCTGGTGAGGTGTCCTCAGGAGAACTTGAAACGGTTTCTGGGTCACTGGCCCACAGTCTTTACCCATTTTGAGAAACTTGGTAGGATAAATGGGGTAAGGAGTGGGCCTCTGGGCAGAAGAGTGGCCATGTCTATCTGGCAGGTTTTGTGGAGCAGGGCAGATGGGGAACTGATCAACCTAGAGGTGTGCTAGGACGGAGTTTGTGAAAGTCACAGTGGACTGTTACCAGGACCTGGAATAACCTATAGGTGAAGATCCTTCCCCTCTGCCACAGCCTGCCTGCTGAGCGAAGCCTTCTGGGAGCTATCCTCTCCCTCCCAGCCTCCTCTCATCACAGAAGCCAGAAAGATGACTGAACATACAGCTTGGATTTGGAGGCGCTCCCCAGCTTAAATATCTACCATGGCTTCCCAACGCCTTCAAATGACATCCAATTGCTTTACTGTTCATCCCTGCCAACTTGCTCCATTCTCCTTGGACACGGTGCCCCTGACACACTGGCTGTCCTCTGGCTCCTGCCCAAGTTAAGCAGCCCTCCTCACCTGGTGGTGTTTCCTTCCTAACTACCCCTTCTCTTTAAGATGGAGATGAGAGAGAGATAGAGAGAGTGAGAGGTGTGTGTGTGTGTGTGTGTGTGTGTGTGTGTGTGTGTGTGACTCCACTGCCCCACCAGAGTGTAAGCTCTCAAAGTTGGGGCTCAGTTGCGTGCTCGTGTTCCTGCATTGTGCCCTAAACATACCAGAAGTGCAGTATCTGCTGACTAAATGGTTCTAACAGCAAGGAGGCTGGTCTATCAGGATGTGAAGACCGGCATGAGAAAGACAGCATGCTTTCAAAGACCTTTCCAGAAAAAAGGAGCCTGGATGGCACAGTGATTAAGTGTTCAGCTGCTAAGCGAAAGGTCATTTGTTCAGCCCACCGGCCACCCTGCAGCACAGAGAGGTGGCAGTCTGATTCCTTCCACATTGATATATGGCCTCGGGAACCATGGGACAGTTTTACGTTGTCCCAGCCGGCCACTGTGAGTTAGTTGCAGTCCACACAACGGTAATGCACTCGGCCTGAAGACTTGAGTTGGGGTTTTTGGTAACTGGGGTCGTGAATTCAAAGAGAAACATGGATTTGGGGAAAGGAAATAAGGTTTGGGTTGGATGTGTATATTGGGGGAGCTGGTCTGACAGCTTAAGCCCCCAGGCAGGAGCAGGACTTGCAAACATTAATGAGCTCAGCTGTGAACCCAAAGGCAGAAGGTTCAAATTTACCCAGAAATGCCTAGAAAGAAAGGTCTGACAAGCTGCACATGAACACAGAGCATGAACCCCTCCCAGAGCACCGTTCGACGCTAGCACATGAGGGGACCCCTGAAGTTGGAGCTGACTTGACTGCAAGTGGTTGTGTGACAGCTGACTGGATGGGACCACCGAGTGGGTAATCAGAAGTGCCCCGGGACGTGCCACTAGCCTCAGCAGGAGTGCCGGCTGCCCAGTTGTGAAGAAGTCAGACATGGCGGCTGAAGTCTCCACAGACCATTCTTCTAATTGGGCTTCTGCTTTCTTCTGACTTTAAAAGAGTTTTCCAATGGTGGCGTCCCTCTGGTGTGGAAGAGTCATGCTGGGTTTCGTTTTATTAATTAGGGATCATTAGTAAGCCTTATCCTTGTATGTCAAATTCTTTGGGGGGCGGGAATAGGAAGGGCATATTAATTAATTCACTAATTATTTACTTCACATCCTTGGCCTCGATTTGCATGCACATCTCATGATAGATGGGCGATGCCCTCATGTGTTTGCAGGAAGACAAAGTGTATGCAGTTAACCAGAAACTAGACCAGAGATGCTAACTGTTTCTCCTGAGCACACACAGCACGTGCTTGTCCACGAGAGAAGGAAAGAACATTGGTAAGAGGACATTTCTCTCAAACAGGTGAGAAGCCAGCCACCCTGCCTACTCCTCACGTCCAGGGTCTTAGCTGAGGCATGAGTGACGAAGGACTTGGGCAAGGCAGGAAGCCACCAGCTGTGGATCCCTTGGCTCACTAAGCAGACATTGAAGCAAAACAAGATCCAGTCATCCTGCTGAAGCCCGGTCTGCCTCCCAAGCCCAAAGCAGGAATTAAACATGGGGGGGTGGGGGTGTGTGTGGATGGTCTCATACTACAATATGAATTTAGAAAATGCACGATCAAAGAAACAAATTAAGCATTTGATACATTTTTTGGCGAACTAAGAAACCCCATCTCAGAGGACTCTAGGAAGATGGCCACCAGATAAGTAGCTCCCGCCTGGAGCTGCAAGATCAGTGAGTGGGGGCGGAGTAGGGGTATCAAATCTACCTGTTCGATTCCCAAAACCACTCAGAGCATCTCTCAGACCCAGAGGTGGACCCCTATCTGATCGCCAGGGCTCCGCGGACACTTGTGGTCTCTGGTGTGGCGCTCAGGGCGCCCGCTCTGCCAGGACCCACGCCACAGGGCAGCCAGGTGCATGGCAGAGGCTGCGCCTACATTGGTGCTCCGCACAAAACTGCCTGTCAGTAACCCCATGCCTCCTCAGGGTGTCTGGGGTCGTGTGTGCGCCAGCTGGCATACCCCATCCCCTGCAGATTCGGGACCCACCCGGTACCCCTTGGGTCCAGCGGACCAGGTCTTCCCCACTTCTGCTGGGAGGCGCGCGCCCGCCACCGCAGCCAGGCAGAAGGAGAGGCCTTTGTGCTCCTGAGACCATCAGAGCTGCCGAACGATCAGAGGTCTCAGCCCAGAGGTGCCCACCCGCCCTGGCGGTCCTTGCAGAGCCACCAGCCAGACCCTCCCTGGCCTCCCCGAGCTCCATCCTGAGCCCCATACACGCGCACACCCTTGCGCGGGGACGCACACACATACTCACACGCACGCAGATTCCCATCCTGCCACACTGCTTCAGGCCTGCCAGGCAGAGGATCCAAGTCTGGCAGAACTGTCTGCAGCTGCGGCATAGGAACCCAAGCCATTGGGGCTGGCTCACTGCATTCGCCCTTCTCCCTGCTCACTCTGTCCCACCCTTCGGGCTCCAAGCGGTGCATCTGCACACCAGTCGAGGCCCCCTTCCACCTGCCTACCTGAGGGAAGCGCCCCTAACCAGAACCAGATCACCCAATCCCCAACCCATCCCCTAAATATGCTCCCCTGCACTGGGGCCAACACTTTCTATCAGACCGCAGCGTGCACAGCTGCAAACACCCCCTAAGGGGACCTAAAGGTGACTGCAGCACAACCCATAGGTCAACGTGAGAAGGAACCCCCAGCAGGACAAAGGTGAAACACAACCCTGTGAGACAGTTGGCTAAAGCAACCAGCTGAAACACCAACACCAACCTCCCAAAGAGAGAACCCAGGGCTCTGAGACACCCAGGAACATGGCAACAATTTCCAACAAATCGAACAAAAAACAGCAAGCTGCTTCCACAGTTTCAACAAGAAAAGAGAAACAAAATCCAATGCCAGAGGACCACCTGGACCTAACAGCAGTCATAGAAAAGGCAGAGGTTGACCTCCCACAGAAAGAAATCTTCAGAATGCTGCTTGGAGCTGTACAGGACATGAGGGAAGCATTACAGAAAAAGGATGAAATGATAGAGATAATTAGGGCCCTTCACCAAAGGGAAATACAGGAGTTAAAGGGCGAGATAACAAAAACTAACAGCAAGCTCACAGACATCACCTGGAGAATGAAGGAGGCAGAGAACCGCACCAGTGAGCTAGAGGATTCTCAAGCAGAAATAAATAGCCATGAGAAAAAGTCTAACAAGTCCATCAGAGAAGCTGAGGCAAACCTCAGAGCTATATCCGACACTATGAGAAGGAACAACATCAGAATTATCGGCCTGCCACAGGAATGCACATCAAGGAAACCGGCCTCCAAAATAGTGATGGAATGCTTGGAGGAAAACTTCCCTTACTTAATGAATGAAAACCAGGCAACTATCCAGGAGGCCGAAAGAACCCCAGCAAGACTGAATCTCCAGAAGTCACCAAGACATACAGTTGTTAAATGATCCAACTTTGAGGAAAAGGAAAAAATTATGAGAGAAGCGAGGGGAAAACGGGCAACCACATGTAAAGGCAAGCAGATAGGAATCTGCTCAGACCTGTCAGCAGGCACTGTGAAGAAGAGGAGACAGTGGAGCAGCATATTCCGAAAATTGCAGGAAAATAACGCAAACCCAAGAATACTCTATCCAGCCAAATTATCTATCAAAATTGAGAGAGAAGTGAGAGCCTTCCCGGACAAGGAAAGCCTCAAGGAATATGCTAAAAGGAACCCAGCACTACAAAAGATCCTCAGTGACCCCGGATGGGCAGAACAAAACTCACCAAGCACATACAAGAGACCGCCACACAGACCAACTACACCCAGAGACCAAAGGGAAAACAGCCCCAAGATAGAACTGGCTCAACAATGGAAAGAAGGCAAGAATGAACCACAAACACACATATGTACAACCCACAGAAAAGAAAGGTAGGTAGGAAAACACCCAACACAAGGGAGATAAAATGACATCACAGGGTCCACAGATAGATGTAATAATCCTGAATATTAATGGTTTGAACTCCGGCCTTACGAGACAGATGCTAATAGACTAGCTTGGAAAACACAAACCCTCGATCGGCTGCCTACAGGAGACACATCTCAACATTACAGAGAAAAACAGGCTGAGAATCAAGGCATGGAGACAATATCAGGCAGACTCTAATTCAAAAAAGGTAGGGGTTGCAATCCTAATCTCAGATAAAATTGACCTCAAAGTGCAAACCATAAAAAGAGATAAGGATGGACACTCTAGAATGCTCAAGGGAGCATTGCATAAAGAACCAATAAGCATTCTAAATATTGATTCACCAAACAAGCATCCAGCAGAATATGTCAAGCAAACACTGCAAAGGATAAAGAAAGAAATCACAGCCTCAACAATTAGAGTAGATGACTTCAGTACACCACTCTCTGAGGAAGATAGATCACTCGGAAAGAAACTCAAAAAGGAGACTAAACATCTAAACACTACAATTAGACAACTTGACCTGATAAGAATTCTCATTCTGTTCAAGTCCACATGGTACATTTATGAAAATAGACCCATGCTAGGGCGTAAGTTGAGTCTATGTAAATTCAAGCACACTGATATCATACAGACCTCTCTCTCTGACCACTGTGCCATAACATTGGAAATCAACAGAAGGAAGATAAAGAAATCAAGGGTAATCCATTGGAGAATGAATAACTCTCTATTGCAAAAGGAGAACGTACTGGTTCAGATCAGAGATGAAATTGGGAAATTGCTAGAAACCAACGAGAATGAAAACACGACCTACCAAACTTAAGGGACACAGCAAGGCAGTCATCAGAGGACGTCTCCTAGCATCACATGCACACATAAAGGAGGAGGAGAGGCTTACCATTGATACACTGGCACAAAATTTACAGCAACTAGAGCAGAAAATCCAACTAACAGAATAAGAAAAGAGATAATCAGAATGAGATGTGAGATTCAGGAGAGAGGAAAGAAGAAAACTATGGGGGGGGAAATCAGTGCTGCTAAAGCTGGTTCTTTGAACGGATAAACTGAATTGACAAACCTCTCACAAAGAAGGGGAGGAACACATCTCAATAGCAAGGATGAGGAATGAAAGAGGGAATTTTACAACGGACCCTAGTGAAATCAAAAGGATAATTACACAGTACTATGAAGGACTGTACTCCAATGAATTCAAAAACTTGGAAGACATGGATGAATTCTTGGAGAAGCAATCCCTCCCTAGATTATCCCCAATGGCCATCAAAAACCTCAACAGATCCATATCAATAGAAGAAATAGACAAGGCTATCAAAAATTAGGAACCAAGAAGTCACCGGAACCAGACGGATACACTGGCGAATTCTATCAAGTACTCAGGGAAGAACTGACACCAATCCTACACAAACTCTTCCAGAGCATAGAAAAAGATGGCAAACTTCCAAATTCCTTCTATGAAGCTAGTATAACTCTCATACCTAAACTGCGCAAGGCTCCCACAAGAATTGAGAACTACAGACCAATTTCTCTAATGAATATCAATGCAAAAATCCTTAACAAAATATTAGTCAAGATAAAACAAAAATATATAAAACAAATAATTCACCATGACCAAGTGGGATTCATACCAGGGATGCAGTGATGGTTCAGCATACGAAGACCATTAGTATTATTCATTACATTGAAATGAAGAAACCTAATAACCACATGATAATATCAACAGATGCAGAAAATCATTGGACAACATCCACCAACAATTCATGTTTAAGACACTCAAGAAGATAGGAATGGAAGGAAAATTCCTCAATATAATACAAGCTTTGTATGAGAAACCAACAGCCAATGTGGTAGTCAATGGAGAAAAGACGAGATAAATTCTTCTGGAAAAGGGACTAGACACGGATGTCCCTTGTCCCCACTTCTATTTAGCATCGTGCTGGAGGTCCTAGCTAACAATGTAAGTCAAAGAAAGGACATCAAAGGTATTCGTCTGGGGAAGGAAGAAGTGAAACTATTGTTATCCGCAGATGATATGATTTTATATATGGAAAATCCTAAAAGTTCCATAAGAAGGAGTACTGGAAGCAATAGAGGAATATGGCAGAGTAGCAGGTTACAAGATCAACAAACAGAAGTCTATTGCACTACTATACACATCAGACAAGGACACAGAAGAGGAGATCAAAAGGGGGTACCTTCACAATAGCCAAACACAAATGGAAATATCTAGGGATATACCTGACTCAAAAACCAAAAGATCGGTATGAGGAAAACTACAAAACACTATTAAAAGAAACTATTAAAGGAAAAAGAAAACACTATTAAAAGGGTGACCTCAACAAATGGAAGGAGATCCCATGTTCGTGGATCAGCAGACCCAATATTGTAAAGATGTCAATTCTACCCCAGGCTATATATAAGTTCAATGCTATACCGATCCAAATTCCAGCAACTTTCTTAAAAGAGTTGGAAAAACAGATTACCAATTTCATATGGAGAGGGAAGAAACCAAGATTTAGCAGAGAACTCCTCAAGAAGAAGGACCAAGTCAGAGGGCTTGTTTTACCCGAATTTAGCACCTACTACTACACAGCCACAGTGGTCAAAACAGTGTGGTACTGGTGTAACGATAGATATTCAGACCAATGGAAAAGGATTAAAAACCTAGAAATAAAATCATCAGCATACTAACAACTGATCTTTGATAAGGGGCCCAAAAGTATCAAATGGGAAGCAATGCCCTCTTCAACTCATGGTGCTGGGAAAAAATGGATACATAGCTGCAGAAGAATGAAGCCAGACCCTTACCTCACTCCATGCACAAGAATAGACTCAAGGCGGACCACAGACCTCGAGGTAAAACCCCAAACTATTAGGGTCATCAATGAGGGAATTGGGACAAACCTTAGAATCTTGGCACAGAGATTACATAGGCTATCAGAAATCGGGAAGGACACCAACACGGAGGAGGCACAAATTGACCAATGGGACATACTAAAAATAAAACACGTACATCGAAAGAATTCACCAAGAGAGTAATAAGAGAGACAACAGAATGGGAAAACATCTTGAGCAATGACACATCAGACAAAGGCCTTATTACTAAAATCTACAATACACTGCTAAACTACAACAAGAAAAAACCAATTGTCCACTCAGGAGGTGGGCAAAGGACCTGAGCAGCAGTTTCTCAAGGGCAGAAATCCAAATGGCCAATAAATATATGAGAAAATGTTCCAAATCTCTAGCCATAAGAGAAATGCAAATCAAAACAACTATGAGATACCACCTAACACTCTCAAAGATAGCCCAATTCAAGAAATTAGAAAGTAACAAGTGTTGGAGGGGATGCGGAGACAGAAACTCTTGTCCACTGCTGGTGGACATGTAGGTATATACAACCATTATGGAAATCGATTTGGCGATATCTAAAACAGTTGGAAATTGAGCTACCTTATGATCCAGCAATCCCCCTGCTGGGCATATACCCAGAAGAGACAACAAACAAACCACGGGCAGACATCTGTGCCCCAATGCTCATCGCGGCACAGTTCACAATTGCAAGGAGTTGGAAACACCCAAATTCCCATCAACAGACGAATAGATCAAAAACTCCGGTACATACATACAATGGAGTATTACGCATGCCTGAAAAGCAATGATGAACGCATGAAGCACATCGCCGCATGGGAAGAACTGGAGGAAATTATGCTAAGTGAAGTAAGCCAAGCACAAAAGGACAAGTACTACATGAGTCCGCTGAGGTAAGCTCAAAAAAAAAAAAATTTCAAAAGGGGCACAGGGAAGAAGATGCTGTATACATACATCCCTGGGAGGAGGCCAAGGTAATATGGCAGGGGCCAGACTAAACTCAGGGATACATATGGAATACATATGGTAGCCCATTAAAAGGGAGGATGGAAAAGGGCATGGGTAGCCGGGGGAACAGGGCACTCACCCACACAGGGGGAGGGTGTTGATTGTGTTTCCACAGGGAAAGAGGGACTAGACTTCAACCAGAGCTCCAAGACAAGAACACAACACACTGACATGAAGCAGGGAACCGATAGAGAGGCCTGAGGGGCCAGACCCATTACTAACTAAGTGGACAGCACCACCCTCCCCCCAAGAAGAATTCGCTTCAGAGGACAGCACTGATGCTACAGCTGAAGAAGAGGGGAAGGGGGACTGGTCTAGTCAGAGCACACAGGAGCCAACGAGGGGGCACGGGGGGGAAAGAAAAGAGTAACGCACATCCTGGCCCACCAAGCCCTGGGACAATGTTCCTGCTCAGACCAGCAATGCACAGAGATGACCACAGGGCCGGCCCCACCATGGGACACAGTGTTCCTCGTTGACCCATGGCACCACTGGGGACAACACTAGAGACACACAGTGGGAACTGTACCCACCATGAGCTCACCACGCTGAAGCCTGCCCCTGGGGCATGCAGCAGAGCAGCGGGGGAAGCAGAGCAAGAAGTCCCCAGGGATAGAGGCGGTGCCAGGCCATGGCACCCCATCAGGCATGACTGGAAAGCATCTGAAAGAAAACAAACAGACCCTGAACTATTCATACGTGTGTGTGTGTGTGTGTGTGTGTGCGTGTGTGTGTGTGTGTTGTTGTAGCTATTGTTTTACTTTCTGTTGGTGCTTCATGGTACTTGATCTTGTGATGGTACATAGCATGTCTACCTGGAAGGGATAGGTGGAGTAAGCAGGCCAGAAGAGAGGACAGCGGGATGACAGTTCCGGGGGGACATGGGGGTAGGGGTGGCGGGGGGAAAGAAGAGGATTTTAACAAGCCCAGGGACAAGGGAATAACAAGTGATCCAACATAAGTCTCAAGGAGGGTGTGGGAGGTCTGGCAGGGTTGGATCAAGGGAAGTGTAACCGAGAGGAATTCCTAAAACCCAAGTGACGGTAGAACATGATAGTGGGACAAGAGGAAGCTACAAAGAAACAGAGGAAGGAACAAGGAGGCAAAGGGTAGTCATAGAGATTTAAATACAGACATACAAATATGTAAATGTATTTATATATACAATGAAGGGGGAATATATCTATGTACATATATTTATAGGCTTAGTATTAAGCAAACAGATGGACAGTGGGCCCCTCCTCTAATACTCCCTCAACACAAGAACACTTTGTTCTAACAATTCAGCAGTCTGAGATGCTCACCTGCCTGGCACGATCGCTGCTGACAATGGGTGCACAGGCAAATGTGGTGAAGAAAGCTGATGGTGCCCAGCTACCAAAAGATATAGCACCTGAAGTCGCTGAAGACAATGGGTGCACAAGCAGATGTGGTGAAGAAAGCTGATAGTGCCTGGCTACCAAAAGATATAGCACCTGAAGTCTTAAAGACCTGAAGATAAACAAGCAGTCATCTAGCTGAGAGACAGCAAAACCCACGTGGAAGAAGCACACCCGCCTGGCCTGACTTTGATTGCTGAGGACAAAGTGGGTGCATAAGCAAAAGTTGCGCACAAAGCTGATGGTACCCGGCTATCAAATGATATAGCATCAGGAGTCTTAAAGGTTTGAAGACAATCAGGTGGCCATCTAACTAAGAAACAACAAAGCCCACAAGGGAAAGCCACACCAGCCTACCCCAACTCAAATGCTGAAGACAAAGCAGGTGCATGGGCAAGTGCGGTGAAGAAAGCTGATGGTGCCCAGTTGTCAAAATATATAGAATCTGGGAACCCATAGGCTGGAAGATAAACAAGGGGCCATCTAACTGGAAAACAACAAAGCTCACATGGAAAATGCACACCAACCTGTGAGATGACAAGGCATCAAAAGGATCAGGTATCAGGCATCAAAGACAAGAAACAACAACAACATAGCATTGTGAATGAGTAGGAGTGCAGAGTGGGGATCCAGGGCCCATCTGGGGGAAATTGGACATCCCCTTGCAGAAGGGCTGTGGGGAGGTGATGAACCAGTCAGAATGTAGTGTAGCAAAGATGAAACATACAATTTTCCTCTGGTTCTTGAATGCTTCCTCCCCCCCACTATCATGATCCAATTCTACCTTACATAACCGGCTGGACTGGGAGATGTACACTGGCATGGATAGGAACTGGAAATACGGGGAATCCAGGACGGATACGCCCCTCAGGAACAGTGGTGAGAGTGGCAATATCGGGAAGGTGGAGGGAGGGTGAGGGAGAAACGGGGAACAAATGACAAGGTCTACATGTAACCTCCTCTCTGGAGTACCGACAGCGAAGAAATGGGTGAGGAAGATGTAGGATGGTGTAGGATATGATAAAATAATAATTATTTATAAATTATCAAAGGTTCGGGGGGAGGGGGAGCAGGGAGGGAGGGGAAAATGAGGAGCTGATGCCAGGGGCTCAGGTGGAGAGTGCGTGTTTTGAGAATGATGATGGCAGCATATGCACAAATTTGCTGGACACAAATGATGTATGTACAGATTGTAAAAAGAGTTGTATGAGCCCCTAATAAAAGGATTTTAAAAAAAAATGAAACCCCATTCTCTTCACAGGATTAAAAATTGGTAAACCAAACCAAAGAAACACAAATCATTCATCATTTAGAGTAGCGGTTCTCAACCTGTGGGTCCCAACACCTTTGGGGGTCAAATGACCCTTTCACAGGGATCGCCCGATTTGTAACAGTAGCAAAATGACAGTGATGAAGTAGCAACGAAAATAATGTTCTGGTTGGGGGGGGGTCACTACAATGTTAGGAACTATTAAAGGGTCATGGCATCAGGAAGGTGGAGAACCACTGATCTAGAGCCACGTCCAGCTCTCCGTGACCTGTGAACAAGAACTGAACTTCCTTCTTTGAAAAGTCACTTGGCTCCTTATTGCTCCTGAAAGTCTTTCACAGGACTCAGAAGATGCGGTCTTCCTTCCAAGGCCCTCTGCGTTCGGGCTCATTTACACGATTTCAGCTTGCTTTGCCACCTTGGGACGCTGACTGCCAGCATGCGGGCTTCTCTCTCAGCCTCCCGGAGGAAAGACCTGGCTTGAGACTCGGCTGGCACAGCCCTCTGACCTTCAGCTCCAGAGCGTAGTCCACTCCCTTTCCCTGCATCACCTTCAAGGCCACTCTTCCGATTCTACTACTTAACGGCTTTGCGACTTTAGCCAGGACTGGACCTCTCTGGCCTTCACTTGCTACCAATGTGCGATGGAAATGTCACTTGCTACGTAGCCAGAGGGGATCCCTGGGGGCTTCCAGGTTGTATTGCTGAGCTGCATGGTGCCTAAGGTGCTCAGCTGCTAACCGGAAGTTCGACAGTTCAAACCCACCAGCCTCTCCCCTGGGAGAAAGGTCTGGCCATGTGCTCTGATAAAACTGGCCGCCTTGGAAACCCAGTGGGGCCCTTCTACTCTCTCCTCACAAAACCCAAACTCACTGACACCAAACCAATGCTGACTCAGCGACACAATAGACTTGGCCCTATGGGTCTCAGAGACTGTAACTTTTGAGGGAAATAGAAAGCTTCATTTTTCTCTCACGGAGCTGCTAGTGGTTTTGAACTGCTGGCCTTCTGGTTAGCAGCCCAACTTGAAACCAATCCACTACCGGGGCTCCCCTACTCTGACCTAAAGAAGCATTTGTGTGTACTTGGTACTTGATAGCATTGGGGTTGACCGAGACTGCACAAACATAATATATTACATTTTGATATCCTTTCATTCAGGTTTAAACTCAGGTTTCACTAGCACACTGCTTTTTTTTTTGCAATCGACATAATTCTTGCCTGAAAATATTTAGCTTTGAAGGCAGATAATTTCAGCGAAATCTTTTTCTTTTTTAAAAAATCAATATCAAGTCTGATGAGTTTAATTTAACCACAATTTGTGCTACATTTAGCATTCTGGAAAGTGGAAATAATTTTATGCTATATCATCTCTCTCTCTCTCTCTCTCTCTCTCTCTCTCTCTCTCTCTCTCTCTCTCTCTCTCTGTGTGTGTGTGTGTGTGTGTGTGTGTGTGTGTGTCTACAGACTCACTGGGAAGTAAGGGGAAGAATGGTAGGTGAAGATATCATTTGTCTTGAAGTGTCTTCCCCTACAAGTCGGGAAAAGTGTGGTCCATCAGATGCTGCCCGAGCGCACTAGCTCCAGGTCTCCAGGTTACCAATGACTTGCAATGGGACGCCCACCTTTGTAACCCTTTTGAAACTTTGAGTTCCCAGGACAGATCAGTACCCAGTCCATCTCAGAGTCAGAAAAAGGAGGGAGGTCAGAAAGGACTGTGGTCAAATCATGGAAGCCTGTAGGAGCCCTGGCGGACTAGTGGATATGCATCTGGCTGCCATCTGAGTGGACGGCAGTTCTAAGCCCCTGTCAGCTCTTTGGGAGAAAGACTGAGCTTTCTACTCTCACCAACAGTTACAGTCTCAGAAGCCCCCTGGGGGGGTCACTATGAGTCAGCATGGACTTAATGGCAGGGAGCATCCCATAAAAAACATGAAGCCATGGCCTCTCCACCCAACCTCCTCTTACGCTCATGACCCCTGAGCCCATTAGGACTCAAGACGACTCATTTTTCTCTCATCCTCCATCCAGGTCTCTCTCTATATTTCTGACCTGGATGTATCTGTTTCTCTAACCCAGTGTCTCCCTATGTGGGTGATATTGCCCCCTGGGCTGTGGAATGTTTTGAGGGTGGTGTTGCACAACATTTGCCTACTCTCCATCCTAGATTACTGACTATAGTACACAAGCTTTTCATTGCCCCAAGGGGTGGTGGGTACCGTATATACTCGTGTCTAAGCCAAGTTTTTCAGCACAATTTTTATGCAGCTTCTGTGGTACAATTAGATGCCTCGGCTGATATTCGGGTCAACTTATGCTCAAGTATATACAGTAATTTGTTTTATTTTGTTTTGCTTGGTTCCGAAAGGGGGGTAGGTAGTAGGCCAAATAAGTTTGGAACCTTGAACCCTCCATTTGGCATCCTCCAAGGTTTCAAATCACGTTCCTGTTAGATGGTCTTGAGCCTGAGGGGCAAAGGGTCTGAGGATCCAAGGAAGGTTGGCGACTGGTTGGGATCATGCTTCCCAGCACAGTTATCCTAGGACAGCCCTGGCTACCCTTGAAGAATAAGCGTGTGCATTGTCCTCACGGGAGATGGTGAAAAAAACCTTAGTGTCACCTCCCCAGCGTTCCCTCACCCTTTCCTTACACCTTCTTCCTAAAATAGCTCCATGACCTCCCTGTGTCCTTGAAGGGAATCTATCAAGGTGAACCCTTCGAAGTCCCCAGAAACAGTCGCCATAACCTTCTGAGCTGACCCCTCTGCCTTGAATTCAGCAGGCCCAGCAGCTCCCCTGCCTGAGAAGCCACTGTTTGGAATGTCCTTTTAATGATTTTCATTTTAGTGTTGAGGGTACTCAGTGGAGACTAAGAGTTGAACTGCACCCTGGGGTTTCAGAAGCTGCCATCTTTTTTGAGAGCGGAGAGCCTCCACTTTGTCCCATGGAAAGATGGATGGGTTCAAACTGCTGACCTTGCAGTTATCAGGCCAGCATGTGACCCGCTGGACCACCAGGTCATCACTGAACACGCTTGTCTGCAGCCATCGCCTGACTGCAGGGGCCTGGGGAAACCTTTTGCATTTGGAATCAACCTGTGCCTACAGGTAGGGTGGTGAGTTTGCATTGGACTGATACCTGGGAAGTTAGCAGCCTGAAACACCAAGGGCTCCACAGGAGAAAGGCGGGCTTTCTACTCCTGTCAACAGTCACCGTCTTAGAACCCCACAGGGACAGTTTTACTCTGTCCCAAAGGGTCCCAAAGTGAGTTGTGTTTGGAGAGGAATGGGGCTCCTCGTAGCAACTTGTTTTGACTTCCCTCACACTTACACGGGCGATGGCGTGAGCAGAGGCTACGCTTCCTTTCGTGGGTGGGCGCCGGAGCTCCTCACGCTACTGGAAATGCACGTCTGCGTGCTTCTCGAGAACACTCTTGCTCCTTCTGTTTGGTCGGACCATCACAAAATCCGCCTGTCTCCTGGGGTGGATTTTAGATTTGACTGGACCAGAGATTCCCACTCTTGCAAAGAGTTAGAGTCTCTGAAGCCCACTGGGTCAGTTCGACCCTGTCCTAGAGGTCACTGGGAACTGGAATCCACTCACGAGCCATGAGTTTGAATTGGATGCAAGATTCCTCACTAGTGTCCCCAGATATACTAAATGGTCCCACTCTCGCCTAACTGAGAAGTGGGTAGCTCTGTAGCCTCTCCCAAGGGCCTCAGAAGATAGGCCTGGCCGCATCATTCCATAAAGTCAAAGCCTTGAACCCAACACTCTCTAGAGTGGGGATTTGTATTTCTTAGCTCCCCCGGCTCTGGCAAAGGTGGATCGCGTGTGGAGAAATAAATGTGTGACAGAGAAACTGCAGCGCACACTGATGGCTTTCCTGCCGTTGCTTTGGTTCCTGTTTGGGCTTTTTCCTTTGTGCACATCAGAGTGTTCCGGTCTCTGACAAAGTTGCAGAAGACAACCTATAATCAACGCGTGCAGATGAATGGACCCCCATGGCTTCTCTTTGAAGGCATTGATCTAGTAGCCCTAGGGTGGGCTTTGAACGGGCCTTAAGACGGTTACAACATCTTTGTTGTCTGAGGCTTGTGACCCTGGGGTCTCCAAGCCCAGCCCCACCAACTTCACTACAGTCCCATGACCTTCAAAGGAACAGTGATGACTTAGAAGGCTGAAGGTCTTGGTCCTTGCATCAGTACTGCCAGTGTGGGATATGCATCTCTGGGGATTGGGGGTGATGAGCTTAAGGGCAAGAGAGGCACCGTGTGTCGCTGCATAGGGAATCTCAAAGGGGAGATCATATTGTTTAGCAGTTAATTTGCACAAAGTTGTCCCAGTGTTTGAAATGCACCCACCTCCGATATAATCTCTGCCTAGGCTTTCCCTGACCGCCAGTCCACTGCAGGCTCCCAACCAAGCTCTGCCCAGTTGCCCTTCGACCATTCAATGCAGAGAACACATCACTTTTGGATTGTTTTCTCTTTGCTGCAAAGCCTTCAGGTTGATTTTCACTCAGTGCAGTTCCTGCTTAGAGTATAGGCTCCTTGGGAAGGAAGGCTTTGGGTACCTCGCGCGGTATCTCTGTGCCCAGAAGAGTGCTTGGTCTGTTGCAGAGACCCAGAATAGCATCGGCCTGGTCAGGGTCTTGGCAATATTTTGCAGTGGTCATCCTGAGGGGATAGCTCCTCATTTGGGACTGTGGTCTAACCCTTGTCAAATTCCATTTTGAACGGGAGGTTAAGCTTCATGCTTTCCTCGGCGGATCTGTCCAGTTAGAGGTCAGCGCATCTGTCCAGTTAGAGGTTAATAAAGTGCTGGCTTCCACGCCTCTGTGCCCTTCTCTCCAAATGCCAGGTGGGAGAAGCTCTCCATCCACGTCACTCACACAGGGTTTCCATTTTTTAAAATACATCTTTCAAGAGAAGTCTTTCGAGATAAATCTATATTTAGTAAATAGTACATGTGCAGCTCAAAGATGCTGGGAGGCGGAGTGCAGAGTGGCCCTCAAGTCAACGGTGCCCCGAGGGTGTCTGACCAGCTAGCTGAGTGACGGATGAGGGAACTGAGATCCTGGAAGGCAAATGCACTTCTTTCCAGAGGCAGAGGGCCACAGAACAAGTCTGGCAAGAAAATACAGATCTCTGGTTCAAGATTCAAACCTCACATCTACGTAAGCTTCAACTCCTAAGGTTACAAGTCACTGAGTGAATCCTTATTGCATCTGCTTTTTGTTATTTCTTTAGCCAGATACCAGCTTAGGAGCCCTAGTGGTGTCGTGGTTATGCATTGGACAGTTAACCAGGAGGTCAGCAGTTTAAAACCACCAGCTGCTCCCAGGGAGAAAGAGGAGGTTCTCTGCTCCCAGGAAGAGCCACATTATCTGAAAGGTGCAGGGGCCCTGCTACCCTGCCCTATAGGGTTCTTATGCATCAGAATCAACTCCAAGCCAGTGAGTTTGGATTTGATTTGGTTTGGTTTGAGTATGTGTGTGGGGGGGGAGGGGTTGTTTAGGGGGTAGCATGGGGAGGGCTTCCTCCACCTTTTCCTTATGCCATTTGTTTATCTTTTACTATACCTCACCCCTACCTGACTTCAAAATTAACATACACTTTATTGTCAGTTTCCCCCATGCTCCCAGAGCAGTGTAATGGTTGGGTTAAAGTCAGCTTGACGCACCTGTGTGAAGGTGTAAGTGGAATCCAACCTCTCACGAAGGACACGGCCTAAGGCATCTCCATGGGGAGTGGGAGAGAGATTTTCTAAAAGCTGCTGTAGAGAATGTCTCCCTACCGCCCCTCTCCTTCCTACTGGACTGAATCCAGTGGCCCATCCAGTGGCCCATGATGCTAGCTGTCCTGGGGAGCAGTGGCAACCTGTCATGTTCCTGCAGTCTTGGGATCCACCTGACTCTGCCTCCACCAGCCTGTTGTTTAGGGCAGCCGCATGAGACTGTAGGGCCCCAGCTAACCTCCTGACCCATAGAGTTGAATTGGATTGTGCTCGGCCACTTCCTTGACATACAATTACTTCTTGACATAAAATTATTTCTTATGTATATGTGGAATCACTGGTTTTATTAATTTAGATAACTCTATCTATCACACAGCGACTTTGTCTTATTCCCCTCTATACACCCAAACCCAGAATCATGCCCAGCAGATATTGGGACCTTGAAAGATACTTGCTGAAAGAATTCAGTGGAAACAAGAAGCATTTTGTTTCTGGTGTCAGGTGAGTGATGCTGCTTCATTCATCTTATTTTTTCTAAGCCCCCCCAAGAATCCCCCAAACTTATTGCGATCAAGCGGATGCCAAATGACCCTGTAGGACAGGCTAGAACTGCCCCTATGAGTTTCCCAAGATTATAGCTGTTTATGAGATTAGAAAGCCTTGTCTCCATCCCAAGGGGTGGCGGTGGTTTCCAACTGCAGCTCACAGCCCAACACATAACCACTACACCAGCAGAACCCCAAATGATTCATTGCCATGATGCCGTCAAACCAAATGAGATCATAAGAAGGGACAGTCTAGCCCCTTTGTTCCCCCCAAATCTAGGCATCTCAGGTGTGCTACAGCCAGATATTTGTAGCTACCCTTAACTCTCTGAGAGTTTCCTTCTAGTTTGTGAAGATATCTGAATGGCTTCCAAAACAACCAGCCAACAACAAGAACAAGAAAACACTTGTCTTCTAGTGGACTCCGGCTTACAGAACCCTGTAGGTCAGACTAAAATGGCCCTCCATGGCTTCCAAGGCTGTAAATCTTCCTGGAACCATACGACCACATCTTTCTCCTACACAGCATCGACCTTTCAGTTAGTGACTGGGTGCTTGACCATTGTGCCACCAAGGGTCCCTCCCTAAAATCGAGGGCTTCCTATGCCAAAGAGAGGACCACTCATGAAGGGAGCCAGCGTGGGGTGAACTGCACCATTTCCTGGATTCCTACTGTTTGAATGGAAGACGGCTTCCAAATCGCAGTCTAATGACCCACTGGAAGCAGATGCTTGTCTTGAAGCGAGCATTAGTGGCCTTCAGGATGATTCTGACTCACAGCCAGCCCGTGTCACAAAGTTGAACTTCATCACAGTGCGGCGAGAGGTTGTCTCTCATCTAAATCAATGGCAATACTTCTAGTTGGGTTCGAACTCCCAACTTTTAGGTTAGCCGTGGAGTACCAACCATCTAGATCAGCCCAGGGACCTCGGCCATGAAGTTAGTTTCTAGGGAATGTCATAGATTCTTGACTGGCTCCTGGAAAGGGGGCTCAAGTAGAGCTGGACAACCTGCTAAACAGTCACCCTCGGCTCCTACCTCCCGGGTGAACACTACACACACAACCCGTCCTCGAAGAGCTCAAGGGGACGTCTGAGTGACTGCTCACTCTGCTTTAGAACTCAGGCTCACTTACTAGTCAGTAATATTTCCCTTTTAATGGTTCCAGGTTCCGGATAATACTCTAAAGAATCTATTCTGGAAACCACTGACCATGTGGAAACTAGGCATTTCGTGATTTTCAGGCCACATATCAGTAGCTCAGAGGATCCAGACATCGCATAGTCAGGCTGATTTATATTTGGTGGTGATTGGAAATGAACAAAAGCAAGCATCTCTTATGGGTATAACCAATAACCACGGTGACCGTGTGTCCCAATTTTCCTTGGGGTGGCCCAAGCCTCTGTTCATTGCTCTGGAGAGAGTTTTTAATAGTGTCCCTTCATTCTCCAAAGCGACCCATTGTGGATAATCATTTATACGGCCATTCTACCAATAATTTTATCCCACAGCATGCTGACAGTGTAATTGGTTTTCAGTGGCCCATTGAGATTTTTCCCACAACTGCAGAAAGGCGATTAGCTTTTTTTCTAAGAAGGGAAGAAAAAGGAGGGGATGTAAGGCAGCATCTCATTCACCTTTGGAAACAGATCAACAGAACTCATTCTCCACCCTTTGCAGGCTTATGTTTTTAAAACGGAATTTTAAGAAGTTATTTGAAGATGATTCAATTTCTAGATCCTTCACCTGGCTTCAGGAAAGTTTGTAAACACCTGGATTGATTATTGATCATTGATCACAGTGGTCATACAGTTTTGGTCCTTTTATCTTTCATTTAACACAGGAGCTGTTATTAAGTATCAACAATTAAAAAAATCTTGGTTTGATTCATTGTACAATACTATATGGTATATGGAGCCTGGTGATGATATTGGATGGATAAATGTTGGTCCATGAACCTCAAGATTGGGAGTTCAAACCCACCAGCCACTTCTCCAGAGAAAGATGAGGCTATGTGGTCTTCTAAAGTTTTCTCGCCCTGGAAATCCTATAGTGGATCACTATGGGTCAGAATTGACTTGATGGCTGTGTATAGATACAGTGTGAATCAATCACCACTTATTTAGCAAACAGCTCCTGTGATAGTTCAATAGGGCCAGAATTCTCAGAGACTGGCCAGTGAAGGCTTCGTCATTCCCCATGCTGTGACATAATACAGGGCAATCAACTCTGCGACAGGATCTGCCGTAAGCAGCCAGGCAGCTGTAAGGTTAAAGTGGAGTGGAGTGCAAGCTCCATACTCAGGCCACAGCCATGACACAATTAGAAAGACATCTCCTAGGGGGTCTGGCCCACGTCCTCCACAAGTGGCTGCCGTGGAAACACTGGCTTGCCTTTTGCTGAGTCTGGATACTGCCTCTGGCTCATCACTATCTGGTGGTGGTCCTAAGAGCCATCATTGGTCTGCCACCTGACCTGCCAGTCTTGTCTCCTTTCACCTCTTAGATCTCAAGCCTGACCTGCCAACTGCGGGGTCCCCTGCTTCTTCAGGTACCAGTCTGTGGTGTTTGTGCCAGTGTTGGGTTGGTCTATTCCAAAGGTCCTCGAGCCAAGAGAGGCCTTCACTCATCATAAAATCTGACCCATGGATTGGAACCAGGGTAGACGTGCCCACTTCTACATTTTCTTGATATAAAATTATATCTATCTATCCATCTATCCATCCATCCATCCATCCATCCATCCTCTATCCATCCATCCATCCTCCATCCATCCATCCATCCATCCATCCACTCACATGGAACCTTCCGTGCGATGACTTTTCAGAAGTAGCTCACTAGGCACTTTGTTCGGTGGGCCCCTCTGACCTGTTAGCCTGTGAGCACGCACCTATTCATACCCTTCAGGCCTATCACCCATAACCTAGAGGAGAGTGAGGAGGGGTCTCAACAGTCTGCTCTGTTACTGTCATGATTCCTTCATTGCACTTCATGTTTGATTTTTAAAAAGTTTGAAAGGCTATCTGACACCAGTCTGTGTTTGAGTTACCCAGGGCAAAGATCCTTGAAGCTGAATGTACACCTCACCAGGCCACCTTTCTGAAATAGAGGCTAGTGAGACTGAACATATAAGGAGAATCAGCTCTTAGGAACAGTCATCCTACTTATTCTGCCATATGATTGTTGTATGTATGTGTATGTGTCATATGTATCTATGTGTACTGGGGATGGGGTAAGATGGACAGAGAAGAATATGACAGACATGGAACATATTAGCTGGCTTGGTAGTGATGAGTGCCAAGGAGGGGAAGGCAATGAAAGGAAGCAGGACAAGTGGGAAGAAGAGTTCAATGGGAAGAAGCTCCTCAAAGTTTCAATCGTCTGCCCAGGAAGAGCCAGCGTGGCTTCTAGTGTTTATTGTTAGATGCCATCACGCCAGTTCTGACTCATCGCGACACCACGTACAAGAGAACCCAACCCTGCCTGGACCTGGACCATCTTCCCAATTGTCGTTGTGTTTGAACCCAGTGTGGCAGCCACGGTGTCGACTCAACTTGTCAAGGGTCTTCCTCTTTATCCGTGACTTTCTATCCAACACGATGTCATTTTCCCAGGACAGATCCCAGGACGACATGTCCAAAATACGTGACACAAAGTGTCACCATCCTTTGCCCAAGAACATTCTGTATTGGGAGATACAGATAATTAGCGCTCTGTTGCTAGCTGAAATGCACTTAGGAAGAAAGGCCTGGCGATTTCCTTCTTAAAAATCAGCCATTGGAGTGTCTGGGGTCTTAAAGGCTTGAAGATAAACAAGCGGCCATCTAGCTCAGAAGCAAAAAAGCCCACATGGAAGAAGCACACCAGCCAGTGCGATCACGAGGTGCCAAAGGGACCAGGTATAAGGCATCATGCCAAAAAAAAATGTGTGTGTGTGTGTGTATATATATACCACATTGAATGAAGGGGGAAGTGCAGAGTGGAGACCCAAGGCCCAAGTGTTGGCCACTGAGATCCCCTCATAGAAGGGTTTAGGAGAGGAGATGGGTAAGTCAGGGTGCAAGTTAGTACCGACGAAGAGCACAGCTTTACCCCAGATCCTGGATGCTTCCTCCCCCCAACTACCATGATCCAAATTCTACCTTGCAGGGCTGGATAGGGCAGAGATTGTACACTGGTACATATGAGGGCTGGAGGCACAGGGAATCCAGGGTGGACGATACCTTCAGGACCAAGGGTGTGAGGGGCGATGCTGGGAGAGTGGAGGGTGAGTGGGTTGGAAAGGGGGAACTGATTACAGGGATCCACATGTGACCTCCCCCCTGGGAGAGGGACGGCAGAGAAGGGGGGGAAGGGAGACTCCGGATAGAGCAAGATATGACAAAATAACAATGTATAAATTACAAAGGGCACATGAGGGAGGGGGGAGCGGGGAGGGAGGGGAAAAAAAAGAGGACCTGATGCAAAGGGCTTAAGTGGAGAGCAAATGCTTTGAGAATGATTGGGGCAGGGAATGTATGGATGTGCTTTATACAATTGATGTATGTATATGTATGGATTGTGATAAGAGTTGTATGAGTCCCTAATAAAATATAAAAAAAGAAAAGGGGGGAAAAAAAGAAAGAAAGAAAAGAAAATGATGAGGGCAAAGAATGTACAGATGTGCTTTATACAATTGATGTATATATATGTATGGACTGTGATAAGAGTTGTATGAGCCCCTAATAAAACATTTTAAAAAAATCACAATGAGAAAAAAAAATCAGCCATTGGAAACAGGAAGGAACATAGTTCTTCTCTGACATGACCAGGATCACGAGGAGTCACCAGTGAATGGATGGCAGGGAAGGCCTCAGGGAGAAGGTGAAATGTTAGTAAAACTCAAAAGAAAGTGAGGTCTTCATCATTCATGCACCTGGTGCAAGAGAATTCTATCAGAAAGGACAACAGGTATTCAGATAACTGAGCTGGAAAGAGAAAGAGAAAGCACGGACATACTTGAATGAACTACGGCAGATAGAATGGCTCATAAAAATCAGTGAAATACGAATGCAGAAGGGGCTTCAAAAAGTTCATGGAAAAAATAGAATAAAAAGATAATTGAACTTTCCTGTCACCTTTTCAAAGCCTACCATACACGTTTGAAGATCACGAACAAATGACCTGAGTAAATTCCAACTGCCTAACCAGCAGCCAGAAAATCATGCCGAGGTTGGCGCCCACTGCCGCGCATAATGCGTGAGATGGGTGCTGCTTGAAGGCAGCACTTAGACCCCTGCACGTCCACGCTGTAGACCACTGTGTGAGCCCCAGACAGAGACAGACCCAAGCAGTTAACATTCCAATGCCAATTCTGGCAACAGTTAAGAAGCATAGGCACTTCCGTGCTTCCATGGCTGAGTGCAAATCGGTAACTCCTGGGGGACCTCAATTTGGCAACAGTCTGGAGCCAAACTGTCACCAGAGCAGTCATGCTGCGTCTGAGAACCCGTCCTGAAGATGACGTCTACATACGGAGAAGTCCGTGGACGGGAACATGGACAGTGGTGGGCAGCGAAGGAAGCAAGTGCACGGCAGCCTGGTAAGCGTGATGTGGTGGTGGCACCTTCTCTCCATGGATGAAATGCTCTTCCAAAGGGTGACTCAAAATGATTGAGAAACCCAACAACATGAAAAGGCTAAGGTTATGTTGTTAAGTGAGAGGAACAGAGTCCAAATGGAACAGTGTCCTGTGACTGCAGTTTAAGTTTATAAACGACTTTCAGGAGAGAGAGAGAGAGAGAGAGAGAGAGAGAGAGAGAGAGAGAGAGAGAGAGAGAGAGAGAGAGAGAGAGAGAGAGAGACAGACAGACAGACACTGAGTGTGTGTGTGTGTGTGTGTGTGTAGGATTCCTTCCCCTTTCATGTGGAAGAAATGATGGCTCCAAGAAGACTAATTTTACATCATGATTCCAGCCCACAAGGGCGGAGGAAAACAAAGTTCCTCTTGCTTGATGGCTTTGGCAAATCAAGGAGAAGATTTGAGGCAGCTTGCAGTCCAGGGTAGTCCATAGACGACCCAGTGGGCTGAGGGTGGGGTACTTTGATTCAGCCAACCCAAGTCACTCAGTGAGTAGAGGTGAGCAGTCATATTGCACTAGCTGGGAGGGACTTCTTAGAGAAGAGAGGGGCACCAGGAAAAGGAACCAAAGATGGCCATGCTGAGCCAAGAGAAACTCTGAGCACAGTATCCACAGGCACTATAGTTTGCTATAGGCACTAACATCTTCCCTTTATAGTTTTCTGCTACGTTCTTCTGAAAAGAAGTCTCTATTTTTCAGGAAGGGTATCAGCAGGGATAATAATTCTGTCACATCACAAATGAACTGGAAGGACAAGAGCATGGTAGATTAGAAGGTAGACCTGGCCCTAGTGGCCCTGTCGGCTAAGAATCTGACTGCTAACCACATGGCCAGTGGATCAGACCCTCCTGCTGCTCCTAGGAAGAAAGTCTGAGCTCATCTGCTCCTGTACAGATTTCCAGCCTCGGAAACCCTAGACAGGATCACTGTGAGCCGAAATCAACTCCATGGCAGTGGGCTTGGAACAGCCATCTCAACTGTCCCCTCCGGGCTGGAGTTCGGCCACCTCTAGGGGTCCCACAGGACTGACTCGTGGCTGTGAGTAGTTATAGGGTACAGTCATTCTCGGTGTAAGGAAGGGAATATAAGCTATCTGATGCATCTCTTTGGAAGATAAGAAACGATCCATAACGGAAGGTAATTAAGACGATGCTGTATAAAATGCCGTGTAAAGACCAATTAAGGATGTTGCTTATACACAGTATGGAGAATAAGCCGAGAATCTAAGAGCCCCGCACTTTCCTTTCAAATGTACATATTCTCACCCAATCCAGCAGTGTCATGGTGGAGTGAATTTCTTAAAGACAAGGATGTTTTCATTGCTTAATGTTGCAATGTTGTGCAGCCCTCTTTTAGGGAAACCCTGTTTTTGCTGTCCTTCTGTCAAAAGAAGAAGCACGTGACACTTTCGCATCAGAAGTCATACTATTTTACCCTTGCAATTCCCTTCCAGGACATCATGATTATTCAGCCTTGCAATCTCAGAAGAAAGGGGTCTGGGGACCTGAAAGCCAACTCTCAATTTGTATTTCCCAAAGGTATGCCCTGGCTTCCACATGACTTCCTCTTCTAAAGATGTATGAGCAGAGGTAAGTAAGTGACTTGGCCACGGAAGTGAGAGTGTCTCCTCCAGATTCAAATATCTGATCCATTCTTTTATAACATATGCCTTCACATCTGAACATGTGTACATACTAAGATCCTGTACTTTGGTCATGTTATCAGGGCAACCCAATCCTGGGAAGAGGATACCATGTTCGGTAAAGTAGAAGGTCACAGAAAAGGATCATGATCCTCAACAACATGGACTGACACAGTGGCGGTAACCTGGGTCCAGATTGATCAACCTTCTGAGGAGGCCACAGGATCAAGCAGTGTTTGGTTCTGTTGAACACTGAGTTGCCGTGAGTTGAAACCAACCAGACAGCTCCTTACAACAACCACCACAAGATCATAATTCCATGTTAGATGTGTTCTAGGCCAACAAGAAACAGCAAAAAATTTAATTCACAACAGTATAAAGAACAACTTAGAATTAATTCCATAAGAGAACTCCTTCTAGAATAGTGAGGCCTGGTTGACTGCCCCTGCGAGTTGCCATGACTGTAAATGTTCACAGTTATAGAAGGCATCATCTCTCTCCAGAGGAGTGGCAGGTGGTTTCAAACGGCTGACCTTGCAGGCTGCAGCCCAGAGTACAACCCACTGTGCCACCTGGGCTCCTCTCTTTGCTAACGCCATCCTTTAAAGGAACATTTCTCCCCCCAGTGTCCTCATTGATGGTCCAGCTTTGACATGGATATAGATGCACCTTAGTCCTAAAGTGACACCTTCGTTCTTTAACACTTTCCACTCCAGCTGATGTGACCAATTCCAAACCTAAAGGGCAGGGTAGAACTGCTCCCGTGGGCTCATTTGATGTATTCAGTGCTACTTTCATGAGCCTTGACCTGGCACCCAATAAAATAAGATCCTTGACCACTTCACTCTTTTCTCCAGTTATCATAATGTTGTTTATTTGTCCAGTTGTGGATGTTTGTCTTACACTGAGGCAGGGTCCATACTGAAGGCATGAAGGCTGTAGTCCTTTATACATTCTTATAAGGGCCTCAATCCTCTCACTTTCGGCAAATAAACGATGTCAGCTGCGTATCTTTTCCCTTGTTGTTAATGTGTCTCTTCCATCCTGATGCCTTTTTCATTTAAACTCAGTTTCTCAGATGATTGGCATCTACAACATGCAGCTTAAGTACACGTGGTGGAAGGACACAACCCTGACACACCTTTCCTGATTCCAAACCCCACAGTGCCTCTTCATTCTGTTCAAATGACTCTCACTTGGACTAGGCTTGCTTACTATGCTTTCTTGATATAGATTTCTATATATCTATATTATATCCTATACCAGCATCTAACAGAACTAACACAATTGGGTGTCATTAAAACATGAAGAACGACTCCTCCAAAGAAGTGTTGTAAGAACGGAGAGGAAAGCCCCAGATTTGGGGGAAGGATTTGTAACCACATATCCGATAAAAGACTCACATCTAGAAAACCTTAGTGTGTTTAAAACTTGTGAACTGGAAAAGCTAAAACAATCTCATGAAAAGTGGACAAAGGTCTGAAAGGACACTTCATTAAAAAAGATGCATGGATGGAAAACACTGTAACCACATGGGGAAATAATAGTACAGCTATTAAACCAAAATTTTGTAAAAGGAAGATGAAAACTCATGATGATCCCCACTCATACAAATCCTTTAGGAGAAAATATAACTTTTCCTTTTGTGTTTCGGAGAGTACATCTTTATGGGAGCAGAAAGCCTCATCTTTCTAAAATGGAGCGATTGGTAGGTTTGAACTGTCCACTTCCTGGCTCGCAATTCAACTTTTAACCACTGTGCCACCATGCCTTTTGTGAGCCATTCAGAAAATGCAAATCCATACCACAAAGCAGTACCACCACAAACCTTTTAGAATAGGGCACATAATAAAATAATAAATAAGAATAACAGAAATATACCCCAAACCAAAATTTAAAAACCACATGTTGGTGAGACCACTGGAACTCATAGACATTGCTGATTGTGAGCAAAATCCTACAGCCAATCTGGAGAACCTTTTGCCAGTTTCTCATAACGTTGAAATACCCATTTCTAAGCACTGACCTCAGTAAAATAAAGATCTAGGCTCACACACACACAAAATGATAGGCTACTGTAGAGTGACTTTCTTCATAATCATTCAGAATAATCACTAAAATCACACCATCGCGAAATCCCAGGGTTTCATCCAGTAAAAAGAAGAAATGATTGGCGCCCTCCACATCATGGATGAATTTCCAATGAACATATTGTGTGTGGCCTCAAAGGTTCCATTCTCCATGATGCCATTTTTGTTGCCGACTTGCAAAGACACGACATGGGTTTGGTGAGCAGACTGGTAAGTGAAAAGGCAGGAGGAGCGGTCCACAATAGGGCATCGGGAATTTTGTTCTTTATCTTAATTCGGGTTGTCCTTCGGCCAAGACTCATAGAATCGTGCACTTATGAAATTTGCTCTATGTAAGTCTCACATCAGTAAATTTTAAAAAAACATAAGTTTTAGGCTACCGAACTTTTCTTACACATTCGTAAACAAGAGCATCTTTATCCTATGTCATCTTCCCAGCAGGCTTTCTGGTCTTGCTCAGAACCCCGAGAAGGTGAGGACTTAGCTGCTTGGCACACCTTAACAAAGGATGGGCCTACTGCCAACCCCAGGTGGCTTCTCAAGCTGCCAGGATGTAGTCTCAACTCCCATCAATCCCATTCACAACAAGCCGATGACTTGCATTTGGATTCGTGATTGAACTATGGACCACACTCCATCAGCTTCCTGCTCTAAGTGACAGCTAGCTCCATATATCCTGGAGAAGGATTTGCTTAGACGCTTTAATCAGTGAAATGGGCACATAGGGAGGTTGGTACCAAAGTTCTGGCCATTGAGTAGCCTCCTATGGTCTAAGGGTGCGAAGGTCTCTTTCTTGAAAGTGAGAAGTTCCCACTTTCTTGATCTATCTGTTCATCACTCTTAGGCCTGTCTGGCATCTGTTGGGCTCAGAAAGCTGATACACACGGGACGTAAATATATTCTCGTCTTCGGTCTGTGCTGTTCTACTGAGTTTGGCAGGCTTGACCCAGCCGTTCTTACTCAAGGAGAGCGCCTGAAATAAGGGGTGCTCTCCAATTGGTGCCTCCGGCAAGTTGACATTTTTGCTTCTCTTTATTTTAAATGTAAAGAAATTAATGGGTCCCATAGGGCTTGGGGTGTGGCTTTGTGACCAGAGTGGAACCCCCTTTCAAACGCCGCATCAAGTCAATTCTCACAAAGGCATATGTGCAAAGCAGGAGTGTGCCCCCCAGCACTCCCAAGCCTGCGACCTTTCCGAAGCAGCTCCCCAGGCCTCACTTCCGAGGAGCCCCTCGGTGTGTTTGAACAGCCAACCTTGCACGTAGTATTTCAGTAACTTAACCATTTGCACCACCCAGGACCTCCGTGGAGGCTTATCCATCCAGAACCATTAGCTCCAGGAGACAATGCTGAAGTCAGATCCCAGAAACCTTTGTGAGAAAACACACCTTAGAGGAGTGATTTCTCAGTGTGTCCTTCCCTGCCCAGTTCCAACGCCAACTCGACCCCCAGGGAAGACTCTACTGGCACTGCTGCTTCCTCCGGATCTTTCGGTATTGAGAATAAGCAGGAGAGAGGAAGGTTGAAAAGGAAATGAGGGTCTCAGAATGGCCCACCCAAAACAAAACTCCCTGCCATAGGTGCATCCTGGTTCATAGCAACCTCATAGGACAGAGTAGATCTGATCCTGTTCCCAGGAATAGAAAGCCCCATCTGTCCCCCAAACTCTGGACCTTGTAGGTAGCAGTCCAGTGAATCACTCCCTCCACCGCCAGGGCTGAAGGAAAGCTTGAGGACATATTGAGGAGGGAGACACGGGGGCAGATACGTATGTCAAGAAACTGGGTGGAAGAGGAAATTGATGTGTTAAACTTCACTTTTGTGGGTTTTTAAAAATCATTTTGTTGGGGACTTGTACAACTCTTATCACAATCCATACACACATATCTGCTCCTCAGTTCCCCCCTCCTTTCCTGCTCCCCTTTCCCTCATGAACCCTTGACAATTTATAAATTATTTCTTCATATCTTACACAGTCTGACATCTCTCTTCACTCACTTTTCTGTTGTCCATTCTCCAGGTAGATTATATGTAGATCTCTATAATTGGTTTCCCCTATCCACCCCACCTTCCCTCCACTCTCCTAATAACACTACTCTCATCACTGGTCCTGAGGGATCATCTGTCCTGGATTCCCTGTGTTTCCAGTTCATATCTGTACCAGTGTATGTCCTCTGGTCTAGCTGGATTTGTAAGGTAGAATTGGGATCATGATAGTTGGGGGGCGGGGTGAGGAGGGCATACAGGATGAAGCATTTAAGAAGCAGAGGAAATTTGTATGTTTCATTGTTGCTACACTATCCCCTGACTGGCTCATCTCCTCCCTGAGACACTTCTGTAAGGGGATGTCCAGTTGCCTGCAGATGGGCTTTTTAATAGTACAAAGAACAAAAAAATCATATCGTTGTGTGTTCACTTCCCTGATATGATCACTGAAGACCAATGAGTGCACAAGCAGATGTGGTGAAGAAAGCTGATGGTGCTCAGCTATCAAAAGATACAGTGTCTGGGGTCTTAAGGACTTGAAGGCAAACAAGAGGCCATTTAGCTCAGAAGCAACAAAGCCCACATGGAAGAAGCACACCAGCCTGTGTGATCACGAGTTGTTGAAGGAATCAGGTATCAGGCATCAAAGAACACTTTTGTGGTTTGAGGACATGTTGAGGAGACAGATCCTGGGGCAGGCACAATATGTAAAGAAACTAGACGGAAGAAGAAATTAATATGCTAATCTTCACTTTTGTGGTTTACAGTGAAGATATGTTACGGAGAACCTGAGCTCATTTGAAATCAACTTGAGTTACTCAGCTATTGTTTCTTCAATCCCTTTTCTTGTTTGTTCCTAAAGTTTACCAGCCCACTGAGCCTGCATCACGACTCAGAAGAAGTTGTTTATTGTTTTCTTAGATATTGTCTCATTTATTAGATCTTCTGTATATTCTGTTTGTTTGGGTTTTTTGGTCTTTATTACTCTATTTATTTTTAGAGTACAAGTCTTGCACTTCTTTTAAAAAATGTATTCTTAAGTATTTTATCCTTTTTGTTGCTATTGTAAATAGTCTCTCCCTCTCTAATTTCTTTTTCCAATTGTTCATTGCTCGCAGAGAGAAATACAATTGAATTTTTACATTGATCTTTGACCTCACAGAATTGATTTATTAGTTCTAGCTGTTTCTCAGAGGGCTATCCATGATTCCTCTATATAAGTTCATGCCACCTGCAAATAGGGACAGTTTTACTCCTTCTTCAAAAACCCGAAATGTTTTTATTGCTTTTTCTTGCCTGGGTCCTACTCTGTGTTTCGTCAGAAGTTGAGTTTAAGGGCCCTGGGACTGTGAAGCTTGCAGACTGTAGAGGGACCTCAAACTGAGTGTGGAGGATGCTTTCAAGTCCCCTCCACAGTCTGCTCTGATACCTACCAGGCATGTACAGGAGACCCCGGTGCTCGACCACACTGGTTTGTGACATAATTGGATTTGCACACAAAAGGTCCAGAACACGTCGCATCAGAGCTCAAACAAAACATCAGAATCGACCTGACGCACATGAGTTTTTAAACAAGAGCAGTTTGTGTTTCAGTCATTTGACATTAGTTGATGTTGTTAGTACGCGTTGTTGAAACCTTTCGTGGCGGTGTCTCTTAGTTTTCAAGGCGTTTTGTACTGTTTTTAGATAAAAAGCATATGTCCTAAGAAAGAGTTTTATAAAAAGAAACATTATGACGAGGAACCGATTAACCCTGTTATCAATATTGTTGATGATAATTTAGTAAACCCTTTCAGAAAACAGTTAAGGAAACGTCAATAGCAGACCACATTGGACAGATTTTTTTTTTAAGAGAGAAAGCCAGCCAGGACCTAGTGAATAAAGGTAAAGAAGAGGGGCGGGGGATTCCTGAAAAGCAGTTACCAGTTGACTTCATGGACCAGGATTCCCCTTCTAAAAAAACTCTCTCTCCATCCCTCCTCTCCACATCTGTGTCCACAGATCCAGATCCTCATCAATCTCATGGTACGGGCCATACTGTAGCTGTTAAAAACTTTTAAAATGTTGTTTCTTATTTAAATTATATGCTTTAACGCTGAACTTCATTTACTTTGAAATTTCTGGGTAATGTTTTGCATAAGAAGGCAAGGTTAAGGTAAAAACCTGGTGGTCTAGAGTGGATTAATCCGTTTTCAGTTATTTCTTGTGGGAAAAATTGATTTGAAACCGACTGCATCGAATCTCGACGCTCCTTGTAGACGGGATTAGCGTCGGTCCAGTTCTACAGAACACCTGTTTGTTCTGTGACCTCCGAGGATACCTCTTGGTCGACTCTTTATTTGATTCTTTCCATGGAAATTCCAGCTGCTTTGCCATTTTGTTCTTTGAGCTGCCCGCCTCCTCTTAATTGCTCTGGGTCCAGCATTTGCTACCCTCCCATGGACACAATTCTCTCCACACCCCTGTACAAATAAAGTCCCGTGGCCTGCCTTCTCCTCAGGACACTGCGCTCACATCCTGCCAATCAAACTGGAAGGGGGCCCACTGCCATCAAGGGCATTCCACCCCACGAGGACCCCACGGAACACAACTGCTTCCTAGGGTTTCGATGCGTGAGAATCTTCACCCAAGTATGCAGCCTCATCTTTCTTCTGAGGGGCAGCGGGTGGGTTTGAACCGCCAACCTTGTGTGTTGCAAACTCACTTTGCCACCAGGGCTCATCTTGGTGGCACGTTTCTGCTCCGTGAGTGGAAGTCTCCGGCATTCTCAGTGTACCCTTCTTGGTATACGACCTCTTCCCTCTGGCTGTGGTACCTGGAGCAGAGCTTGGGGTGGGCGTGAGGGTGGATGGAAGAGGAGCCCGCACATGTCTCAGCAGCTTGGGAGGGGAACGCAGCCTCCACAGCCACGGGCACGGGGTGCAAGGGCGCAAACCACAGCAGCCTGCCCCTCGGGAGTGAATTCGTCCTCCGGGAGCTGAGGGAGGGGGGCACCGCCATCTCTAGTCCCAGCTGTCTAGGCGAGAGGGTCCTGGGCCGGTATTCTAGAATGTGGACTGAGTTCCGGTTGGGAGGAGTGGGATCAGGGAGCAGCAAGCAGGAGGCTCTCACTTTTCTTCCTGAAAGAGATGAGCTTTGGAGGCGTGAATGGCCCTGGATTTCACCATGTCCTTCGGACAGCTTTGAGGGCCATTCCATGATGGGGTTTGGTTTGTGAACTACTACTTGCACCCGTGACGTTGTCCTTGGGCTGGGGGAAGAGTCCACGGGGCTGTTGATGCTGCCATTCCGGAAATTCCGGGTAGTCATCCCGTTCTCTAGCATGCTGCCTCGCGGACTGAGTGACGGCTCTGTATTCATTCAGGACCTCCGTTGGCTTACCCGTTCACGTGGATCTTATGTATATAAAGGTCTCTCTTGCAAGCTTAGATGTTGGAATTTCTGCTCCAACCCACCCCCACCCCCCAGCCCCAGCTCTACTGTGCCCTGTCCCATCACACTTTGTTTTCCTTGATCTCTCTGAGCTTTCTAATAAACACAGTGGAGAGTGTTTATAGAGTTCTTTGAAATCTGGGCTTTATTTTGCTGTAGCGGATTTTTTGGTGCTTAGCATGTAGTGGAGACAAAATCAATGTCGCTTTCCTCCCTCTGCCTCCTTTATCAGGCAATGCTTTTCATGCTATCAGGAGCTACCCGGCCCTACCTCATCTCTCTTACCAGACTATGCCACACCTGGGGGCTGGGGGGATGGGACACAGACACCCAATTTCCCATCTCTCACTTCCCCAAGGAGCTGGCATAATACTTTTCCTGTGGCAAACCCCCCAGTACATGATACGTTCAGTTAAGTGATTAATGGATAGCACAGGGTAAAACTGCCCATGGGGAGTTCTTCCATGGGGAGAGAAGGTGGAGAGGAAGTGGCAAGAAAGAGACATGAAGTCAAAAAGTACTCATAGAACTTTCTAGTAAATGAAAATGTCAACACGGTGACCTACTGTTTCTTGACATAGACTTCATCTCAGTCTGTACCCTTCTAAAACACTGTGTCCAGCCCTCCTACCCTTCCTAGTGGAAAAAGGCCTGGATTTCTGCTCCTGGAAACAGTTCCAGTCACCATGGACTCCATGGTGGGGAGTGAGAGCCCTTCCTGGGGGGAATTCTGAGCCCTTGGATCGCCACCATGTCAAAACAGCGGTGCTGACATCCTTGATGAACCCGAATTGTGTTTTCTTTGAGTTTGGGGAACCAAAAGAAATCTGAAGAGGCAAAGTCAGGGCCATAGGTGGGTGGGATAAGGTTCCCCCAATGATATCCTTGCAGGATAGTCCTTGCTACTCCCAAAGTCCTTGCGCCTATGCATGTCAGGGTAGGAAAAAATACCTCAGCACAATTGTTCTTACCTTTTTCTCACCAAGGGAGGTTTTTTAAAATATCCTTAACACTTCCCTGTAATAAGCCCCCATGACTGTCCTGTGCCCTTGAAGAAAATCTATCAGAATGACCCCCATGGGTTCTGAAATGCCATCTTCATAACTCTTTGACTTGAACTGACCCAGTCTTTTGGAAACGTTGGGAAATCACTGTTTTGATTGGACCTTTTTGGGAAAGGCACCTTAAGGCGACGGAGATGAGTGTATGACTGTGAGAATTCATCTGCAGCCATCCAGCGAGTAAAGAGACATGGGTAATACATGTTCTCTGAGATCAACTTTTGCATGTATGAGCGGAAATCGTAGTCAAGATTGTTTTTACTTACCCGGACTTGTTTCATCAGCAACGGAGAGGAAGCCTCGCAGGGAGATGGACTGACACCGTAGCTACAGCGATGGGATCAAGCATAGGGACAGTTGTGAGGATGGTGCAGGTCCAGTCAGTGCGCCGTTGCTGTGGATAAGGTTGCTATGCGTCAGAACCAACTCAACGCCACCTAACAGCAGCGGCAGCAACAACAGAAGGCTAGCCCTAGGGAAAGACTTTCTCTTTGTCAGCCTTAGGGGAACGTGTCTCCATTTTTCAGAAACCCCAGACACAACTCTACTCCTTGGTAATTTTCATGGGGTGTCAGTCTTCCCATGCATACTTATTTTTCTACGCAGGTCCTTATAATCCTCAGGTGATAAAGTCAAGGATGTGCCCTACACTGGCATGACTTCATTACCATCAAGAATAAGCTGGTGCATTCAAATGGGATTGCAACCATAGTAAGTGTTGGGCTGCAAACCGAAAGTCCTCATTGGAAACCAGCAGCTGCTCTGTGGAAGGAAAATGAGACCGTCTGCATCCCCAACGATTACAGCCTGGTTGGAAGCCTGATAGAGTGGTGCTGTTCTGTCCTAGAGGGGCCCTATGCATTGGAATCAACTGGATGGTGGTGGGGGGTGGTGGGGTAGGGGGGGTGTGCTATTTTTGATTCATGGTACAATGATTCCAGCATATCGTCCAGGGGGAGGAGAACACACTCTATCCATAAAGAGACGAAATCAAATGCAAAGCTACCAAGGAAGGGAAGGGTACTTTGGCCTAGCTCAACATGGATCCCAAGAGTTTATAGAACCCTTGCAGGGCAACGATGCTGGAGCAGAAAGAGATCTTCCAATGTTGGCACTTGGTGACCTCTAAGGGTGCAGTGGGTGAGCACCCAGTTTCTAAGCCAACTTTTGGTGGTTCAAACCCTCCCACTTGCACTGCCTAAGAAAGACTCAGTCCACTACTCCAGAGAAGGTTAAAACTTAGAAAGATCTGTGGGTGATTCTTGTCTGTCACGTGGGCCCCTTGGAATCCTAATCCAATTAAATGCACTTACCAACAGCAATAAAATTGCTACTTGTAGGAAACTAAACCAGGGGATAGGAGCAACAGTGGGACCAGAATGCTCTCTCTTGCATCATGCACTGGTCAGGAGCATCAGCTGAGTTACAGGAGTATGCAGCTTTGTCCTGCAGCCAGGCAGCAGATGCTCTGTGTCCCGTGGGTGGGCCGGATGGAAAGACCTTGACAAGGGAGGAAAGGAGTCTTTCCTTGTGTCTGATGCTGCCTCTGTTGTCTGGGAGGGAACCAACCCTGCCTTGCATAGTGCTGAGAACCCTCAATTATACGGGAAATTGATGAGTTTACGGACCAGAGTTTGATAGTTGAGTTAACCAGGCTGTGCCTTTATTAGACAGAACATTGCCCTAACCAGGAGTGGGGAGGGGATCCTCGCTGATGAACAGAATGTTCAACCAGTATTTTGTTTCTGTTATGCAAAGAGTCACTAGGAAGTGGAACAAACTCAATGCCCCTACCTTAACAACAACAACAACAAAACAACAACAACTTTAACAACAACAATGTTAATGAAAATGTGCCTTCAAATGATTTACTTCAAATACTATCAATTAAAAATACAATACTGGTCCACATAAGAGTGTGTAAAATATTTGGTAAGGTAGAAGCCAAGGGTGAAAAAAGCCTACGCAGAATTCCACTCTGAATACCTCCAGTCCCGGAGCATTAAGCATTAAGCATTAAGCATTCAATGACTAACTCAAAGATGGCAGTCAAACCCACCTTGAGGGACCTGGGAAGACCAGTGTGGCCATCTTTTTCTGAAAGGCCACTGCCTTGGACCCCCTGATGGGCAATCCACCCTGCACACGTGGCCCCATGACCGCAAGTTAGAGCCCAATGGATGGCAATTGTAGCGACAACCCTTCAGTCCACTTCATTTTGCTTCCAGCCGATTTTCAAAGCACGTTTTCCACGGCCACGATCACATTCTATGCACAATTCTGCAACTCACATTTTTGTCTTAACAGTGTATCTTTCCTATTTCTTATATTACTAATTTTCCATAAGCACCATTTGAATAGAGGTATAATGGTCCATCACATGGCTATGTTACCATTTAATAATTTCTTTGATTACCTATTAGCTTTCTTGGCGCCTATCAACAAAATTGGGAACTATGGTGTGATAAACATATTTCTGCAAATCTATTTATACATATTTATTTCCCCTTATGTCTTAGGTTATTTCCTTTGCATGGATTTCTGGGAGTGGAATTGCTGTCTCATAATAAGTCCATTTGAACATTTTTAAGACTCTTGATCCATTAATGCCAAATTGCCTTTCAAGACTTCTGCATCAATTTACATTCCCATGTCGTCCGTGAGAGCCTTAGAAAGATAAATATTAAGACACCGAAAAAGAGAGTATTCCAGTCTCTACTAAGAGTTAATGAAATGAGCTGCGGGGCATAACCCAAAGATGAAAGGAATGAAATCATATCCAAGGATGTATAGATAGATAACATTCTTGGCATATATATACCAATAATGAGCGAGTGTTTGCCATCTGAATATCTCCTTTATTCTAGACCCAACTTACATGATACCTACTCAATGGCACTTCCCATATTCTGATTCATGGGGACCCCATTGTGACAGACTACAACTGAGAACCCTCAGACTTTCTTACCTGTACCCTTAATCGGACTAGATAACCAGGCCTTCCTTTCATGGTGCTGTTGAGTGGGTTAGAACGGCCAACTTTTAGGTTAGTAGCTTAAGTGCATGCTGTGTGCTCCACCCAGCACCCAGGTTTCCCACATTCCTCCAGTCAGATCGATTACCCTTTCCTCTCACTGATATGCTCCCAGCCCTCCTCCCCTGACTCCTCTTACTGAAGCTAGTTTTGTCTATAATGCCTACTCAAGTCCAGCTTTACCACAGGTATCGGATCATTCTTGTTTCATTTAATTTGCCTGGCCCAAATCAGCAAGGCCATGCTCAGCAAGGAAGGCAGAAAGAAATGGGAGCAGGGGGTGATTATGGGAGAACTGAACAGAGGACTTAGGTACATTTCCTGTGAAGACCTTGCTTTCACTCCTGCCATAAAGAAGAGAAAATAAACATCAAGGCTTTCTGAAGTCAAGGAGAAGAATCTGGTGTGGGTAGACCTTGGTGGGGCTGAGCTAGTCCTTTGTGTGGGAGTAGCTCACACGATAGGAATATACCAATGTCTGACTACAGTGGTAGTGTCTTATGGGGTGTATGGACCAGACTGCTGACAGGGAAGGAAAAGCCCCGATAGTGCATTGACTGGCTGTTAACCAAAAGTTTGATCTTTCTAACCAACCTAGTGGCTGCAAAGGTGAAAGAATGGGCAGTCTGCCACTGTAAAGATTCCAAACTCAAAACCAAACTAGCTGCTAAGTCAATTCTGTTGCATTTAAAACCACACTCACTGTCATTAGTCAATTCTGACTCATCCCAACCCTACAGGACAGGGTTGAGCTGCCCTTGTGAGTTTCTGAGACTACAGATCTTTATGGGAGTAGAAAGCCTTCCCTTTTTCCCTCAGAACTGGCTGGTGGTTTCCAACTGCTGACCCTGAAGTTCACAACCCAATGTGTAACCACTATGCCGCCAAGGCTCCTGCTTTGACACATCTGGCCTATAAAACCATTTGGAGAGAGTTTTACTCTTTCACATGGGGTCACTGTGGGTCCAATGAACTCATCTGTACATAAAACCAGAAACAAGTTGTCACATTTTCTTTAGAAGTGGTGTGGAGGGATGGGAAGCGTGTTGCTGAAGGGCAATGGGTGGTCCAGCTATTCCACACCCCAAAGAAGTTGTCTTGGAGAAAAAAAAAACAAACAAGAATGCTAGCTCTTCTTGACAGTTGAATACATGTGGTCTGGGCTCAAATAAGCAACAAAGCAAGCTGTGCTTCCTTCTGCTATATAAACCCAACACCAAACTCATCGTCTTTCAGTCCTTCTGACTCATGGCGGCTCCACAGGACAGGGGAGAACTGCCCTTGTGGGATTTGAAGACTGTAACTGTCTATGGGGGTAGCAAGCCACAACTTTTGTTTTTCTCCCTTGGAAAGCCTTTGCGGATTGAAGCCCATCTCATCACCACCAGGCCACGGTCAGAGCTTAAATTCTGAACACCAGGATTGTGAGGACTAAGGATTATGATGGAGGTCACAACTCTATTTGCAGAGTCCCTCCTGGAATAAGCCTCCACTGAATCCTTTCTACCCTTGACCAGGAAGGTGAACAGTTTTGTCCTCAGGCAGTGTATTATGAAGTGATTTACCTTCACATCTGAATCTGCCAGTAAGAACAAGCAGCTTTAAGTGCTTTTCTGGCTGAGTCCTTGATAGATATTGCCATTCTAGGGTCACATAGTCATGAGACGTTACTCCAATCGCCTTTGTCAGAAGGCCCTGGACCAATCTCATAACCCCTCTGCGATAGTTTATTGTGCCAGCCTGGCCGATAAACACAAGTAGGATTAATTGAAGGGCGGAGGAATAAATGGCTCGGTGAGCCTGGCCTTGCATGTGCCCCATTCAGAAAGCCCTGGACCAATCTTATAGGCCCTCTATGCCTGGGCTCCATTCAGAAAGCCCCGAGACAATCTCATAACCCTTCTATGCACGTGCCCCATTCACGGTCCCATTCCCACTTCCAAAGTCCTTTGTGTAACTACGATCGTGTGATCTATGCCAGTCACATTTTTGTGATCATTTCCTTTCCCAGATAAACCTTTGGGTGTCATTGTGACCTTATGCTAATGATCTCCTTCATCCAGAGGATGTGTCTTTCCCTGTTTAGGATTTCATAAATGTTCTCCTTATGTTATATTCGATATTTGAGGTCTCCTGTGTACCCTAAAACAACTATAATAGCCTTCCTAGCAGAATTTGACTCAGACATCTGACCGCATCTCAGCTGCCTGATGTGGCTCTCAGAACAGCACTTGTGCCAGGACTGGAGGGAAAGGGGGAAACACGAGCCGAACAAGGTGGACACTTGCACGGACTCATGACCATCGAGACACAGCTTTGCCCTAAAAAAATTGTGGCCTTCTTATGTGGAGTGAGCAGATGTCAACTCAATAGGCAGAGACAGAAACACTCATTGGACCTCTTCCAGAGCACACCGGAAGCCCACCTAGAGAAGAGCATAGGCATAGTGGAGGCATTCCAAACACAAAAGGTAGAAAGAGATGTCATATGATCCTGTACATTGAAAACCCCAAAAGCTCCATAGCTGGAGTACTTACAGCAATAGAGGAATATGGAAGAGCAGCAATAAACACAAGTCGGTAGGTTTTCTATACACATCACACAGGGCCATGGAAGAGGGGATTAAGAGGGAAGTACCCTTCACAGTAGCTAAGAACAAACTGAAATACCTAGGAATATATTTAACAAAAAACACGAAAGACCTATATAAGGGAAACGATAAAGACCTATATAAGGAAAACTATAAAACGCTATTACAGGAAACCAAAAGTGACCTCCACAAATGGAATAAACTTCCCGGCTCATGGATTGGAAAGCTCAACATAGTAAAGACGACAGTCCTACCTAAAGCACTTTACAAGTTCAATGCTATATCAATTCAAAGACCACCAACCTTCTTCAAAGAATTGGAAAAACTGACCACCAATTTCATATGGAGAGGGGAGAAACCCAGAATTAGCAGAGAACTCCTCAAGAAGAAGGACACAGTTGGAGTACTCGCCCTACCAGATTTTAATGCCTATTACACAGCTGCAGTGGTCAAAACAGCGTGGTACTGGCACAACGACAGACACTCAGACCAGTGGAAAAGAATAGAAAGCCCACGAGTAAAATCATCAGCATATAGACAACTGATCTTCAACAAGGGTCCCAAAAATATCAAGTGGAAAGTGGATGCCCTTTTTAACAAGTGGTGCTGGAAACAATGTACATCCACATGTAGAAAGATGAAACCAGACGTTTACCTCACCCCATGCACAAGAATAAACTCAAGGTGGATCACAGACCTAGAAGTTAAACCCCAAACCATCAGGACCATTAAGGAGGGAATCCAGACTAATCTCAGAGCACTGGCCCAGGGAGCTCATAGGTTCACTGCAATAGGGAAGGGTACACACACACAGGTGAACTGGAAATCGACAAATGGGATCTAATAATAAGGCACCTGTGCACCATCGAAAGACTTCACCAAGAGGGTGACAACACAACCCACATAATGGGAGAGGATTTTTAGTAATGACACATCAGACAAAGGGCTGATTACTAAAATCTGCAACACCACCATGACCCGCAAAAAGAGGAAAAACAGTTAACCCCCTAAGGAAGTGGGCAAAAGAACATGTGTGATCATGAAGGGTCGAGGGGACCAGGTTTCAAACAACAAAGGCAGGGGGAGGGGGGAAGTCACATCACCGTGAATGAGGGGAGTGCGTGATGGGGACCCAATGCCTGTCTGTAGACAGCTGGACATCCCTTGCAGAGGGGTAGTGGAGAGGAGATGAGTCACTCAGGGTTCATTGTAGCAACAATGAAACTCAAAACCTTCCTCTAGTTCTTGAACGCTTCCTCCCCCCCAATTATCAGGATCCCAATTCTTCCTCGCGGACCTGGTTTGACCAGAGGATGCACAGCGGTGCAGTAGGGATCTGAAAACACAGGGAATCTAGGATGGATGAACCCCTCACGACCAGCGGTGAGAGTGATGACACCGGGAGGGAAGGGGGTATAGAAGGGGAGAACCGATCTCGGGGATCTACGTGTAACCTCCTCTCTGGGGGATGGGCAACAGGAAGGTGGGTGAGGGGAGACGCTTGGCAGTATAAGATAAGATAAAAGAATAATTTATAGACTATTAAGGGTTAATGGGGGAGGGGGGCGGGGAAGGAGGGAGAGGGGAAAAAAACGGAACCCAAGTAGAAAGCGAATTTTGAGAATGACAAGGGTAGTGAATGTATAAGGGTGCTTTACTCAATTGATGTATGTATGGATTGTGAAAGAGTTGTATGAGCCCCAATAAAATGATTTTAAAAATAATAAAATTAATAAAAAGAAAGATGTCATTACTGTGTTACATAGTAACACACTAGGGAGGAGAGGAATTATTCTTGTCAAGATTGTTGTGCCAGCCTGCTGCAGAGCTTTCACGCATGCACACGTAGTAATTCCCCAGAACTGCACTATGTATTTACTGCGTGTGTGTATTTCTTGTGTAAAGAGATTGACAGCTAGAATTTGTACTACACATTGACATGAAGTTCAGATTCGGGAAACTCAGAGCCGGGCTGTGTATAAATGACGGTTCAAGGTGAAGCAAAAGCAGCAGCGGCAAAACCAATGAACCAACAGGGAGAACCCTCTCCTCTTGGGGGTGGGGCGCAAGTTTTCAAAGCAAACTAAGAGCGGCTAAGATGTCCACTGACAAAGATGCTGCGTGGAGGAGAGCTCAACAAATCTGCAATGTGAAATCCTTTCATGGAAAGGTTTTGTACATAGTCTTTGGGTGCTGAGCGGTGAGGTCATGGGGTTCAATGTGGTTGGACACATGGAACTAGCGATCTTAGAAATGGGAAGACAAAGGTAAACGTGGGGAAGAAGGAATTCTGAAACCATCACAGAGGCTGACCGCTTTATGCATGTGTGGCTTGGGCAGGGAGGTGATCCATTCAGAGGACACATGGTTCTTGTAGACATGCTTCCATCGGATGGAGCTCATATACAACTGAGTAACAGCTCAGGGTCCCTGGGTGGGGTCAATGGTTAAAGGATCGACTGCTAACCTGAAGTCGAATCAGAAGTGCCTTGGAAGAAAAGCCTGGCTATCTACTTCCAAAAGGAAAAAAAATCAGCTGCTGAAAACCACAGTCCTGCTCCAGCACCTGGCGGCCCCAGGAATCAGCATGACTCCGTCAGTGGCTGATGATCATGGTACAAGCTGCGTGGCTGCCTCAGTCATCAAGTGCTGCTAATGCAGAAACACTACAAGGGGGCCCCTTTAACCTGGACTAACTTCAGGGTGCTGCCTCTGGGGGAAGGCTGTGTCTGTGTTGGCTCTAGAGCAGTGGTTCTCAACCTTCCTAAAGTCGCGATCCTTTAGTACAGTTCCTCAGGTTGTGGTGACTCCCCCTCCCCCAATCAAAAAAGTATATTCATTGCTACTTCATCACTGTAATTTTGCTGCTGTTATGAGTATGAATCGGGCAACCCCTGTGAAAGTCATTTGACTCCCAAAGGGGTCATGACCCACGGGTTGAGAAGCCTTGCTCTGGAAGGCGGCCCATGTCTCTTTTTAGCTGTTCCTCAGCATTCTTCCTGTGGCTTGCCACTTTTCTTTGCCATCCCTGCTTTCTTCTCGCTTTACTTCGTCTTGCCCTTGAAACCTCACAAGGAGATCCATTGGCGATATCCAAAACCAAGCAAACTTGCTGCCAATGAGTTGATTCCCACTCACTGGGGCCCTAGAGGGCCAGGGTGGAACTGCCCCTGTGGGTTTCAGAAACAGTAACTCTTTATGGGAGTACAAAGCCTCATCTTTCTCCTGCGGAGTGCCTGGTAGTTTCAAACTGCTGACCTTAGCAGCCAAACCTTCACCATTATGTCACCAGGGCTCCTCCCGCCACAAATCCTGCATCCTGCACATAACAAAGAGAACCCCAGTCACAAACTGGATGACAGCCACGATATGAAGTAAGATTTCCAACATACACTTCTGGGGTGGCACAACGCAGCCCATTAATCACGGTGAAGAGGAGAAACAGGCTATAATGAAAATATCAAGATACCAGGGAGTGCTGCAAAGGCACACAAAGGGCTGACAGTAATTTGAGAAGTTGCCTAATATCATTGAGGCCAACATAGGGCTGGGAGAGCCGTCCCTTCTACCAGGCGGTATCCTCTGATTATACAGAGATACATGCTACCAACCTCTGTTAGATTGTCCAAGAACCCCCAGTCCCCTGGTCCCATGGTACATTATGTTCCTATGTAACTTATCCTTAACTGATGCTAGTGTCTTTCAGACAGAGACAGGGGCTCCAGATGAGACCTGCTCTTGGGTTTTCGTGGTTAGTGGGTGTTGGGTATATGCAAGCCCAATAAGCCTGTAAGAACCCCCTTCTCATTTTCAAAGAGTTCTTTGGAAGTTTTGATTTCAGTGTGTATTGCCGGTGAAAGACTCATTTGCAAACTTCCACCAAGGCAGAATAACCTTGGTCCCCTTCAACTGCAATATTTGAGAGCCCCATGAATCAACCTGGAAATAAGGAGCCCCACTGGTAAGCTTTGATTGACACAGCCCGTCTATTCTGGGCAGAGTTCTGTGCTCAGCATGGCGATGGCTGAATCAATAGAACTCAAAGCCTCAAACCCATCTTGGAGATGTTTGAATGCCTGAATGGAAATGTTGACCTTTAGTTGTTGGAAACTCACTCCCCCATTTAATGAAGTTGCAGCTGCAAAGAAAAGTGCCTGGTCAGCTGGAGTCAGAAAATAATTTCATACTGATTGCATGTTGATAGTTCTGGACATCAAATCCTCTACCCCAGTCCTGTTCCCGCAGACCCTCAGGAGAGAGCATAACCTTGGCGGGTGGGCTCCCTGCCTCCTCTCTCAAGCAGAGCCAAGAGAAATGAGATTTCAGGTACACTGGCTAAGGGCTATGCCACCTATTCATTCGCCAAAGGACTCAACGGTGGATCAAACCAGACACTGAAAAGCACTTGCACCCGTAGTCTGAGAGGTGGCTAAGGCGATACAGAATAAGAGTTGACGATGCCGACTTCCCTCCACTCTCCAGGAAACTAGAAGGGGACAGATTCCAGAAACAAGGTGATCATAGAAATGCATACTTGGTAGATGGTTGGAGAAAAAGAGGAAGGCCCTGGACAAGGTGGACTGGCCCAGTGGCTGCAACAAAGGGCTCACGCATAGGGCTGATTGTGAAAAGGCCACAGGACAGGGTGAGGTTTCTTTCCGTGGTAAGCTGTGTCACCAGGAGCCGGCACTGATCTAGTGGCACCTGACACAAACAACAATGACACAACAGCAGCAGGAACAAAAGTCCCTTGCCCACAGAATGCTCCTGGGAAGCTGGCGCTGAGTAGGCAGCAACTAACCCAGGGCCAGACCTGTAGCAGGGCCACCAGTCAGGTTGCCTTAATCCCAATAAAGAACCCAGCATGTACAGCAGCCTCGCGCTTGCAAACCTCCTGGTTAACATTTAAATATATGCCGTATGCTCCGAGGTGTCCGCCTGGAATGTCTCCGGAAAGAGAAGTTTTAATAAGTACACATGCTTACAATGGTGATAGGCTGACATTTAAAAGCAATAATATTTGAACTGAGCAAAGGAAGAGGTTGGCACCCCCACGTGCCTGCCCTGCATAATCACCTTGGGCCATTTCTTGTCTCGCAAAGCAAGACTGCACACCCGAGGCTCCGCATGGCACTTCCTGCTTTGCTTGCAGGTGAAGGCTAAGTCCAATGCCAGTCATTGATCTGTGCGTGCGCTGCTTGCTTCGTGGCGCTGTCAGAAGCTGTAATAGCCGATACCCTGGTGTTCCTCCTCCACCACTCTCAGACACAGATGTCAGGGAGGCCTGAGGGGCACCGTCGCAAAGAAGTGCAGCGCAATGGCACACGGGTAACAGGCCTTGGCTTCGATCCCTAAGGGGTGGGTGGTTGTGACGCTGAAGAAATCTCAGTCTGTGGCCACAAAGCCATCTGCTTGCCCTGCTTTTGTATCCACACATGAATCTCTAGATTTCAAAGAATCATAAATAAATCACCGAGGGAAAATGGTGTGCAAGAAGCTGAAATGATTATCTAAGGTGCTTGGGCGTAGACGCGTCAAAGACTATGTTGCAGAATTGTGGGATCTTACTCTTGGGGAATAATGAGGAGAGAAGGTTGCAGAAGAACTGAAGCATTTTGATCATGGCATTGCTGACGAACACTGAACCTCCCGCAGAGTGCCAACAAGAGCAAACCAATCGAATGTGGAAGAAGACTGGATTGACACGGGGCTGTAGCAACGGGCACAAGCCTAACAACAATGGTGAGAATGGCACAGGACCGGACAGTGTTTCCTTCCACCCATCTGTCAGTGGCTTCCAGACAGACTAGGAAGAAATGCGTGGCAAAGCACTTCCACAGGAAATCAGCCAATGGATCAACCACCCGATGGGTCACCAGCGCCTGATCTGCCAAGGATCACAAGGAGGATGTCGGCCCAGGCAGTCTTTCGTGCTAGTGTGCGCGGGCTGACTGTGAGTCAGAAAGGACTCAGCTGTAGTCACAGCATGAGCAGCTGCTCCGGACTTAAACCAAGGCAGCACCGGAGCCCCTTCACACAGGGCGGTGCGCTCCAGACTGAGCCCAGCAGGTCAGTGCTGTCGAAGGAAATCCAACTCAGGCACGAGCGGGTATGAGGCGGAAAGATGCCATTTTGTAAGTGCATTTGTAGAATTCGCCAGCGTTTAGGAAAATGAAAATGCTCATCATCCCGTTGTCTCTGAAAGCCATTGTATCTCTGACAGATAAAGGGGATAAACATCAAAGAATCCTGGCAGAGAACATGAAAATAAACCGACCGCCTTGTAAGATAGCAAGGGAAGTAAATATTACTCAATTGCTCACCCACCGCCATGCGTCCATTCTGACACACAGGGACCCTGTAGTACACAGTAGACCTTCCCCTGTGGGTTTCTAAGGCCACGAGTCTTTATGGAAGCAGAAAACCTCCTCTTTCTCCCTTGGAGCAGCTTGTGGTTTTGAACTGCTGACTTTGCGGCTAATAGCCCAACTCATCTTCCACTACACCAGCAGGGGTCCTACACACTTAGAAATCTCAAAGTCCATTTAAAAAGTCTTTAAATGTAGCCATGTATCTTCCATAAGCAGGAGAGAGAAAGGAAACCAAATTTTATTATTTTCAAACAAAAAACTTTCAAATGTAAAAAGGCATATTCAGGAAAGCGAATCAAAAAAGGCAGTGCTATCTAAAATACCTTTGAATTTATTCACAGTTTAAGAGAACGCTTCCCAGATGATATGCATTTTGCTCACCACTATGTGCCTGTAAATTAGCAAAGGAAAAAAAAACACTCTCAAGTATGGATAAATAAAGAGTCAGTGGCAAGGAGGCAACAGATGGAACATGTTGGTCTCTTCCCACCCCCAAGGAAAGACACGGGCAGTGTTGTGGCGTGATGTGACGCCGTGTCGTGTTGGTGGGGAGCTGGTAGATTGTGATGTTCTTGGAAACACTGAACTTCAGCAGGAACTTTCTACAAGGTAATACACAAATCAAATCACCAAGAGTCATGAAACCCATCAAGCCTTGGAAGCGATAACGTAAGAATGACTCTTAAGGACATCTTCCATGGAAAAGAGAAATCCTGGTGGTGTAGTCATTACATGCCGGGCTATGATCCGCATGGTTGGCAGTTCTAAACTACCTGCAGCTCCATGGGAGAAAGACTAGGCTTTCTACTCCTGTGAACAATTAGAGACTCAAAGCCACGGGGTGGGGGGTGGGGGGTGGGTGTGTCCGGAGTCACCATTGACTTGATGGCAGTGAGTTTGGTTTTCTGGTCCATGAAATAAAAGTTCTCAAGATCTCTGGAGATTCTAGGAGTTTTGTCTGACCCACTGTCTCTTGGCATCTTAAGGGAAGCAGATGGACAGGCAGACTTAATTCCACGATGCTTTTGGATGAGTTCAAACAGCTAATTGAAGTTGAGCCACCAGCCTTTAGGACACCCAGGGAGCTTGTTGGCCTTTCAGTAGCTTCAGTTAAACGCCAGGGCTGAGATGCTTGCATCTAGGACGGATCCTGGAGGACTTCGACGTCTGCATTCCTTTTCTGTAGCTGATGGCTAATCGATGAGAAGAGTCACTGCGGTGGTTACACAATTCTATGTCAACTTGATAAATGGAATAAAGGGGTGGAGGGTAGGCTGACAATCAGGTTACAGCCTGATGATGCCTCCTGGTGGGCATGACCCTCTCATGAGGATCCTGGAAACTTCCGCTCGTCTTCCCTGGAGGAGGGCCACGCTCTTTCTGCTTCACTTTTCTGTTGAGGAGCCACACTCAGAGAGACGGCAGAGCCAGTGCTGAGATGCTTCTACTGCCTCTGGAGCCACAAGACTTTCCACCCATCTACCTGTGATCTTCCTGCATTTGGGCGTGAGTCTGAAGACTAGTATTGGACAGATGGGCGAATACCAGACTTAGGGACTTGATCTGGACTGGGCTGGAATATTTTCTCAATATACCATTGCTCTATGATATAGAGGCTCTCTCCTACACACACACACACACACACACACACACACACACACACACGAGTGTCCCTGGGTTTGTTTCTCTAGTCAACTTGAACTAACACTGATGTCGCTGAGCATTGCCACCATCTAGAGTCACATGAAACACTCTACAGATAGACAAATCCACAGACAGACAGATATAAACTCAACACTCACTGCCCTTCAAGGGATTCTGACTCATAGCAGCCCGCAGGGAAGCATAGAACATCCCCTTTGTGTTTCTGAGACTTTAAATATTTCCTGGAGTTTAAAACCTAATCTTTCTCCTGTGGACAGATAGATATACTCTGTAAATCCACACATAAAGCATACTTTCTATGCCAGGCAAGCATTGGGTGGTTAACTGCAAGATCAGATGTTCAAACCCACAGCTGCTCCGAGGGACAAAGATAAAGCGATCTGAGCCCATAAAGAGTTACAGCCTCAGAACTCCTAAACAGGGTTGCCATGCGTTGGAACCGACTGGACAGCAGTGGGTACTATGTGTCTTTATGTATGTCTACATTAATGTATGCTGTGTGCACGTGTGTTTAATAACGCAAAACCAAACCTGACCTGCATGCATTCTGAAAAGCCTTCATCATTTCTGAGAACCACTGATGTTAGAGACTAGTTCTGAACAGCCCAGGGCAGAGGCCAGGGAAGCCAACCGAGGAGGCTCTGGGGGTGAGGAAGGCTGGCTGTGGCCCCGAGGTGGGCTAAGGCAGCCTGTAGAAGAGAGCTCTGGGTGGGGGAAGCCTCCTGGAGGTGGCTTCACGGAGCTGGCCTTCCTTGTTCTTCTCCCTACAGTTGTGTGAGTCTTCTTCTGTCCTGGTGGAGCCCTGTGCCAGGAGTCCTTATGACGGTGTGCTGCCCCCCGCAATGTCAGTAGTTTGAGATCACCATCCAGCATGAGGGAGAAAGAGGAGGCTTCCTACCACCATTAAGAGTTACCGTCTTAGAAACACACAGGGATAATTCTAACCAGGCCTAGAGGGTCACCATGAATTGGAATCAGCTCAATGGCAGTAAGTCCCCCCCATCCTTACTCCCTTTGGTCTTTCAGCTCTGCGCCTGACTGAGATGGCCTCTGTGAATGAGAGACAGCCGGGTTTTCCACGGTGAGGGCTTATACACACCATGAAGAAGACAGCTACCAACTCTTGAAAACCTGAGAGGCTGTTGGCAAAATAAGCAAACACACGAGAAACACCTGGAATTTGCAGGAATCCTGCACTAAACAGAGTGGACACGCCTACCCTGACCAGGGGCCACCCCACCCCCCACCAGCCACACAAAATCACCATTCCTGAGATAAATGGGTAGTCCATCCTAGAACAAATTCCTCTGGTCGCCAATGTCCCCTTTCACATCATCTGTCTTTCTTGTTTGCCTCTGAGTACTCCAAAGTGATCTTGGGCTCTTGCCCTGCCCCCTGCAGACACACACGCTGCCCCAGAGGACACTCTGCCTCTTGCCTACCTCCGTGGATTTCTCTGATGTGGCTGACCTTGGCCTCACTCCTGTGAAGCAGGGCTTTCTGGCAGCCTTGCCCTGGCTCTTATCTCTCCCATCCATGCCAGGGTGTCAGAAAGGCCCAGGGAGCCATAAATCAAGGGCCCCATCCTGACATCAGCTCTTTAGAAACTCTCCTGGTTCCCTGAGTACATTTGGAAGTCTGGTCTGACCACGCTGGGGGCTCTTATCCACAGACCCTTCCCGGAGCAGCCGGCTGATGGATAGCAAAATGTAGAATTAAATATTTATACATGGAAGACCAGAAAGACACAGGAAGCAGGGTGTCGAAGGGGCTGTGCTTGCAGGAAGAGCGGCATCCTTATTTGGACAGCGGTTCCGTTGCAGGCCAGCCTCTCTCATCACTCTACGCCTGTAAGGCAAACATGTAATGACAGTCTTGGGGATGACCAATCTTTTCAGGTAATTGAGCTGCTTCCTCATCCAAACAATAATCAAAGAACTCTCTTCCTTTAAGATGTGGAAAAGTATCGCTTCCAACTTTGGACACTCAACCCATCTCCTGCTCTAACCCCTCAATGGGTCTCTTCTCTCACAAATAGTTGACAACCAGCCACCTGGCTTCAGAGGAGGTGCTGGGCATCCCGGACAGGGAAACACGATCCCCACTTGGCCTGCTGAATGTGTGTCACGAGAGAGTGTGGCTACCTGGTGTAGAGGAGGTTGGGACTGGGAGAAGCAGAATTTACTCCGTGGAAGCCAAACCTTTCTGATTATGATTCTGCAAAACAAACCCCACATGCTGTCAGGGGAGGTCATGGGACCCCCTTGTCCTGCTTGTTTTGGGAAAACGCTGTGTAGCTATCTTAGTAGGCACCGTAAGTTACACATTGGGCTGCTAGCCACAAGGGCAGCAGTCTGAAATCACTCATTGCTCTACAGAAGGGGCAAAGAAGTCCCCTGGTGCTCCTGTAACAAAATGCACTAACTCCTCTCAGGCATGCGCACGCATCTCAAACACACACACACACACACACACACACACTTCACCAGGAGACAGTGGTCCCCGGAGTGGGGTGGTCTCCTCAAGCATCAGGGGCATAAGCCAGGTCTTTATCATCTCTGGCCCCCAGCTCCAGAGAGGCCGTCTTCAATGTGTGAAGGAATGGATGGATATATGGACTTATAAATGAATTCCAGCTTCTCTCCTCAGATATTGTCCTTGATGCTCTTGGGTGGCAAGTGCAGACATGACCAAGGGAGGAATAACGGGCTTAGAGAAGCTACAATTCCATACCAGGCTCAGATGGCCCGGGGAAAGCAAGCTCCTCTTACTATGGAGGCAACCCCGGGATACTGCCGTCCTCGTCTGCCACTTTGCGTGCATCCTAACAGACACCAGGCTCAATTACCAAAGGACCTTTCTAGCTCCTAGTCAGCTGTCTTAAAGCCATCAAGCATGAAGGCAATTGTGGAGGATAATGAGCATGGGTGGAGTTGAAAAACTGGGTTTCTGTAACTCAGGCTCTCTCCAGGATAAAGCGGTATCTCCCTTCTCGGAAACCCCATTAACAGCATTATCATGAGGGGTACCCCTGACCCACGCAGATGCGTAATGAAGGAATCTACTCCATCTTGCTGTCAAAGGGAGAGTGGTTAGCCATTTCACGCTCTGAGGACACAGCACGGTAGTGAGTGATCTCATCTGCCCATGGCTATTTGCTCTGGGTTTTCCTCCACCCAAACCTGACAACTCAGCCTCCTTAGGGGCTCTTCCATGGGTTTTAATGGATCACCGATGGCGGAATTATCATGCGGCACAGAGAATTCCCTCCTCACGTGGCCCTCCCTGCTAAGACATACTCTTTTCTGTCTGCCCATCAATAACTTTCCACAGAGAAGTACTGCTGCAGCTTGCAAAGTCCTGACACAAAGGCAGCATTTCGAAGAAAAAAGAGTCCCTTTCCTTCTTTTACAGAAGTAGTAGCATTTCAATTCAGAGAGAGGGATGTAGAAAACCAGGGCTTCGGAACAGTTCCCGGTGGTCTGACCTCCTACTGAGAATGAGCATTTCCACCATCCCAGACATGTGGGATCCGAATCTCTCTTTTCACCCGGCGCTCCAGGTGATTTTTACTGACCCCAGGCAGTCCTTGAGTATCCATAATCAAACTGCGTGGGCACATGGGCACCATCGGAGCATTGCGATAAAACGTGCATTCCAATTCAGTGTGTCGGAGGTGGACATGCAGACTCTCATTGGGAGTCGAACCTGAATGGTCCTGCTCAAATCCTTCTGGATCACAGGGGTGACCGAGGGTTTAAATGCTTGGTTCTTTGTCTTCTCTTTCTGGTTCCTTTTAGTCCAGGAAGCCACATCAGATATTGCTATTTCCCAATCCCACACACCTGATCCGTCTCCTTTTTGCAGGGACTATTCAGAGAGATAGTGAATGTGAACTGATCACTTCTGGAAGACTGATCTTGGCTGTATCTCCAACCCTAAAAGCCACTGATAGAAAGTTCGTGTTGTATCCATGGTCAGCAATGTCAACATAGTGACAATTCAAGTTTGACGATGTGGTCATGGGTCTCAGCCATCCATGTTCCCCTGGCCCACGTGCTAGACTCTCTCTGTCTGATGACATCTCTTAGCTGCTATTGTATTGCTTCATCAAAGCCTCATAATAACTCTGAGGAGGGAGTGCTTTCTTATGAAGCTTTTGTTTTCTATTTTCAAGAAGCATTACATTTTAAATCAAAGGATGCCTTCAAAATCATTGCCCATTTTATGCCTTATGCTTCCATCTCCAGGGGTTCTGCCTCTTTGGGCCATTTTTCATATTTCAATGCAAAGAGCAGTTTATGTTATTTGATGCCGGCCAAACTTTCCAGTTTCACTTATGACCCTCCCTCTCTCCTGAGTTGTACACCAGCCCTACAAGGACTATTAATGGGTGGCAAGATCTCGAACAATGTATTTCACTTCTCGGAGCCTCCTTCCATCTAGGGTGATGAGTTGCAGTGACTAACTTGGTAGGGCTTTACGAGCCATAGTGTTGTAGCTCCTAAAACATGAATGCACATGACCATGAAGACGGGAATATTTCCTCTTTTCCACAAAGGTCTTCGTCTGAGAAGGGGTGGCTGGGGAAGCTGATGGAATTATAGGATTCAATCAAGAGCGATTGTTAACAGAGCTAGTTGTGGTTGTAAAATCTTAGAAATCGACCGTGGGGATAGGTCAGTGCTTCCAAGGGAGACCTAGGAGTGGAGAACATCTTCTGGCCCCTGAGATCCCTGTGACTGAATCTCCTGACCCAGGAGTCTGAGAGCTGTGACATCAGTGGAGTACCAGAGGAATGATGGCAGGGAACCAAAGCCAAAGTGATAGACAGTGATCACGAGGTGTCAACGGGATCAGGTGTCAAGTATCAGAAGACCCAAAGCAAACAATTTCAATGCCAATGAGGGGGTTCAGAATGGACACCCAAAGCCAATCTGTAGACAATTGGACATCCACTCACAGAAGGGTCACAGGAAGGCACAAGCCAGTCAGGGTGCAGTATAGCACCACTACTTCATTAATGCTTCCCCCACTATCATGACCCCAGCTCTATCCTACAAATCTGACTAGACCACAGCATGTACACTGGTATAGATAAGAGCTCTCAGATCCAGGACATACAACCCCCTCAGGATCAATAATGAGAGTATTGATACTATAAGGGTAGGAGGAAGCTGAGGGGAGAAGGGGGAGAATGAGGGAACCAATTGCACTGATTGAAGTACAATCCTCCAACCCCAGGGGGATGAACACGGGAAAGGTGGGTGAAGAGAGACAGCAGATGGTGTAAAACAGGAAAATTAAAATAATTTATCATTAAATTGTTATGAAATTAAAAAAAAGCCACACGACGTGATAGGCAGGAAGCTTAAGGAAAAGGGTGGTCTCCCAAAGGCCCACCAATCAGCAAGGAATAGCTAGCCCCACCCATAGGAAAAGTGATCACCTTCCTGAGAGGTCAGGCATGTACTACAAGGCTATGGGTGGAGACTTGTCTAACTCCCCTCAGAGGACTTGGCCTTGGGCTGATGTTGAGTCAGAGGAATGAGGCACAGCCCTGCACCGTTTATTGAAGGTCATGAGAACTATGGTACCTGAGGGTTGTTGGAACTCTCAGGTAGTCAATTAGTTGAATCCAATCCCCAAAAAGTTTATTAGTATTTTAAGTCTAACTAGAATGTTATCCATAACCTTGGGATATATCCTCAAGGATAACCTTGAGAAGAATGGGGATTCCAGAACACGTCACTGAGCTTGTGAGACAACAACAAAAGGAGGTCAGGCTGCCTGGGCAAAGAGGAGAGTAGAATTGCAGACTTGGAGCAACGATCCCCAGGGAAATTCCTCATGTGAGTGAGCAGTTTCTGCATACAGGGTCAGGAGCTGAGCATGTCACCTGGATCAACAGCTTTAATGCCCCCAAGAACCCTGAGCCACAGTCATCCCGATCGTCAAAGGACACTGGATGTGACATTTCAGAGAGAGAACAGCAAAACAAATTATCCTGTGGTTTGACAGGGTTAGAATTTGGTCAAGGTTTATGTGAAACTAAAGTACCTTGCTATTTTAGAAATAGAAGAGAGAGAGAAAATCTCAGTGGTTAAAGCTTACAAATAGAGCAAAATCTTAAAATGTAAAGCGTGATAGTAACAGGGCTAATGTGCCTTGATGGAGAGCCCTGGTGGCGCTGTGGGTGAGGCATTGCAGGGAATCGATAGGACTGGACTTCCATAAAGATTTACACTCTCAGAGCCCTTGGAAAAGGTTGCTATGAGTCAGAATCAACTGATGACAATGGATTTAGCAATTTGTTTTAATATGGTTCAAAGAGCCATGGTGGCCCATGGGTAAGTGCTCAGCAGCTAACTTGAAGGTTAGAGGTTTAAATACGCCACCTGTACCTCTGGAGAAAGATGACAGCTGTGGAAATTATATGGGGCTGTTACTCAGGAGGTCAGCAGTTCAAAACCACCATGAGAAAGATGAGGCTGTCTCTTCTTGTATCTAGCTACAGTTTTCAAAACCCACAGGGGCAGTTCTTTTGTCTGACAGGGGAGGTCCCTATGAGTCAGAGTCAACTTGATGGCTGTGTTTGGTTTTTGGTGTGTTTACAGGGTCACTAGGATTCAGAATCAAATTGATGTCACCAGGTTTGGGATGGCGTGTTAGACAGGGTTCTCTAGAGAAACAAAATCAGGACGCTTATGATTTTTATATAGATAGATACAAAATAAATAAACAACTACTTAGTCCACAGAACAGTACAAATGGCTCGGTTCAACTCACTTCCATGAGACAGATAATACACTGAGAGTCGTTCGACTCACCAGGGCTGCTGGGTGCGAGTCAAGGAAGCAGACAGCTCAGTCTTCTGTGGAGCAATACAGGCAATCCGGCCACAGGCAGCAAACAGCAAGGCAGGTTCCCAATAGACAGGATCTGACAGTCCGCAGCTCAAGTGATGTGTACACCAGGAGTGTGGTGAAGTACGTCCCCATGGAACCTCAAACTACAGCGATGCAGTTCACATGGTGGGTGTCCCACAGGAAGTGTATCTAGAAAGTTGAGGGCAGAGAATTAACTCAGGTAGCTAGCTGCCAGCTGGACCAATCATCAGAGAGCGCGATACAGAAAGGCGAGGCTCTCCTAGCCATTTATCTCTTTGCCCTTCAACTAAACTTCAACCTTATTAACCCCACATGTGTTTATTGGGCAGGTTAGCACAATCCTATCACAGATGGTGAGTGATTTTTCTTTTAAATATGCTTTAAGGGGAAAAGGATTTAAAACCAAGTAACATGGTTCATTCCTGCAATGTCGTAGCTTACAGATACTTGACAAACAAAGAGACAGACGTCCTTGGCTGCTGACAATTCTGCCCTGGGCGCTGCTGAGTGACCCCAGCAGATGACAGAGCAGCATCCACGGCTGGGGTGAGGCCACATTTACACATGACCATGCTTTGCTTCAGGAAATATATATATATATATATATGTGTGTGTGTGTGTGTGTGTGTGTATATATATATAATTTTATTTTGAAATTTAAAAAATGCCTTTACTCATATTAGCAATAAACAATCAAACCAAACTAAAACAAAACAAAAAGCACAAAGGAAACCAAAACTATTCTACTGCAGAATTCAAGAGCCACTTGGATGGGTGGTTCTGACCCAGGTCTTTCATGGGGTCAGAGAAGCTGTCCGCTGGAGCTGCCGGCCTTTCTTTCAGGGTATAACCGTGGCTGATGTGTTTCTCCACAACTTGATCTCTGGAGAGTGGGCAGGTGTAGTTCTGGGCCAGGTGGGCTTCTCCGGGGCAGTTGGCTTCTCCCAGAGGGAATGATGTGGGAGAGAATGAGCTCAACAAGGCGGCCCATTTTCATTCCATCGAATTTTGGAAGTGACAGGCCATCCCTTCTGTCAATTTCTATGGGCCAACTAGACCAACCTAGTGTGAGAGGAGACTATGCAGGATGTGCTGATAAGGTGTTTGATGTCATCGGGAGCTTTATACCTACCAACTTCCTTAGAAACTACTCTGCCAGTGAACTATGCAAGCCAAGGGCACGCATGCGCAGTGTTTAATCCCACCGTGTTGAGGAGCATCAGAAACATAATATATGCGAACAAACAGCAAACGGACTCACTGCCATGGAGCCGATTCACTCCTAGCCCCCATGCAGGACTGAGAAGCTTGGCCCTGTTGACTTTCTGGGTCTGTAGTCCTTACTACATTTTTTCATTTTACTCATCTCTACACATTTTACTCATCTTTACACATTTTCCCCCCATCCAGCACCTTGTGGGCTTCAACTACCAACCTTTGGGTTTGCAGCCAAGTGCTTACCCAGTGCACCAAGAGTTCCTGACATGAAAATCACACTGTTATTGTGAGGTGCCATCAAGTTGGCCCTGGCCCGTAGTGGCCGTGTACACCACAGAGTGAAAATCTGCCTGCCCTGCCCCATCCTCATCGTTGTTTGTGTCTGAGTGCGTTGTTGCAGCCCCGGTGTCAGGCCGTTTCCACGGGGGCCTTCCTCTCCTCTGATGTCCCTCGGCTTTACCTCACATGGTGTCCTTCTCCAGCCTGCTTTCTCCTGACAACCTGTCCAAAGGACATACGACCAAATCTCTTCCTCCTTGGCTCTAAAGGGTACTCCGGCTCTACTTCTTCCAGGACAGATCATTTTGCCCTTTCGGCAGTCCTTCGCCTTTGAAAACGTTGGGTTTATTGAGCTAGAACTCATAGAGCATAGACTTCCATAGTCCAGTCGCATAAAAATGAGTTGCCGACTCACCACTACAGTCAGTTCTAGAACGTTGTTGTCCTCCTTGCATTATCTCATTTCCCTCCAATGTCCCATCACTCTGAGGGCAGGGGTGTCATTGCTCCCTCTGGCCTCAGCTTGTCTTTCATTTTCTCTTCTCCAGCTGGCCCTTTTACTCATTCTCTGGCTAATCTTTCATCCTTACCCACCTGTGTGGCCTCATCTCTCCCCCACTTCCAAATCAGTGAAGAGGGACTGTGTGTGGACCAGTCCTTGAGTGGTTTGGGTCTCTGATGAGCACACCAGGTAAAGTACCTCTAAAGTAGTTCTCAACCTGTAGGTCGTGACCCCTTTGGGGATCGAACGACCCTTTCACAGGGGTCACCCGATTTGTCACAGTAGCAACATGACAGTGATGAAGGTGCAACGGACATAATGTGATGGTTGGGGGGGTCACCACAACATGAGGAACTGTGTTAAAGGGTCGCGGCCTTAGGAAGGTTGGGAACCACTGCTCTCAGGAGACGTGCAAACATCCGAGCAGAACCAGGCAAGGCTTTGGGCTCAGAGCAGCTAAGGCAGTGGAATGAACCAGACTGTCTATCCAGAAAGGAAGGGAGAGACATGCAGAATCAAGGAGTAAACACATATGCATGCCATCAACTACTGGGACGACTGGGAATCCCCTATGGGTTAGGCCAAGTTGAATCGTTGAACACGACAGCTGTGCCAAGACTGCAGTGCGCACCTGAAGCTTCCTTTCGTTCGGCGCTATCGTGTAGGGACCTGGGTGCTGAAAGGGTCCCGATGGGAATAAAGAAGAAGAGTGAAGAGCAAGCCAATGCTTTGTGGCAGCTACAATTTCCCTCTCAAAATCGAGTTCATGTGCATCAAACTTCATGTCTCTGGATGGTGTCCATGGGCGAATGAGCTTGACTGCTGACTAGAAGGACACAAGTTCAAGTTCTCTCAGAGACATCCCTGAAGACAACCCTGACACTCTTCTTCCAAGCCACATGCGACAGGGACGGCTTTTGTCTCCTGTAAAGAAGGAACCGTCTCAGAGACCCACAGGGCCAGTCCTTCCCTGTCCTGTTTTAAGGTCTTTGAGTCGGAATCAGCTCAACGGCAATGAGTTAGATGTATTGTTTTAAGAGGCCAGTGGAGGCCAGTTCTGCTCTGCTGCACTTGGGGGTCATAAGGAGGCGGACCCCTCAAAGGCAGAGACTGGGATATTGATTGGTGTGTGGCTTTCACCCCTCTTTTCCAGGCTGTGGTGGGGGTGAGATTCCGTGTCTCAGCAAAGATGCCTTTGCCCTTTTGGCTTGTCAAGCCCCTATCTCCTTTCAACCCCCCTCCCCCACCTCTACCCCCATCCCCAACCTGGCGCACTGTGGCTCAGTTCACATCCCGGCAGCAACTGTGCGTGTTTGGAGATTCTGGGTGTGCCTCAGGTCCTTGGGGCCCCACTTCGCTAAACTTCAGGAGGGCAGTTGCAGGTGTGTGTGCGGGTAACCATTCAGAGGGATTGCAAAGAGGCACCGGGATTTATATTGATTCAAAGGACGTGCTTACCTGTCCTCCGAAGATTCAGCAATTAGAGAGCCTCCACGTTAGAATTTCACTCCACGAGTGTTCCCTTCTCCTTAATTGCCCGCTTGCTCCTTCATTACATTGGCGTTCCCCATCAGTGTTTAAATGCTGCAGCTGTTTTTCCCCGGTGTTTGTGTCTTTTAGAGTAAGCCATTAACTTGCCATTTCAATCTTCTGGAAAAAAAATGCTTATGATTGACAAAACTTTATGAAACAGTGGCAAATTGGAAGAAAATTAGTTTCACGAAGAAAAAACAGCTAAGTGGTATTCACAGAGAAATTTGTCATTGTGGGCTAACAGTGTAATTGGCTGGTTAAATAGCTTATAAACAGGGTGAGCCCATTTCTCCCTTTTCCTCACTCAGTCTTCTTTCTGAGTTTCATGCCCTTTTCCCCTTCTTTTGTTCCCCTGAGACTTAAAGTTGCATCATTTCTTATCATTAGGCTTTTTGGGAATTTCCAGTTGAGGTGTGTGTGTGTGTGTGTGTGTGTTTTCAGTTAAAAGTATCTGTCCTGAAACCTGAGGGTACTGGAAGACCCTCATCTTTTAAAAGCTGAAGCTACAAACAGTTTCTCGCTGTCTGGTTCTTTACCAGCAACCATTCTCTCCCTGACCCCGTCTTTCTCCACCTTTCTGTAAAAAAAGGAGTCCCTGGGCTTCTCACATGGAGTCCTGGCATGTAGTGGTGACATGCTAGGCTGCTTACCTGCAAAGTCAGCAGTTCAAAACCACCAGCAGCTCCTTGGGAGAAAGACTGGACTTTCTATTCTCATGAAGAGTTCTAGTCTTGGAAACTTACAGAAGAAGATTGACCTGATCCCACAGGGCCCCTGGGAGTCATAATTGACTCCGTGGCGGTGAGTTTTGGGGCCTCTCCCAGAGGGAAGCACTCAATGACTAAGTTACAAGATTGGCAGTTCAAACCCAGCTGAAGCTTCTTGAAGAAGAAGCCTGGCTTTCTGCTTCCAAAAGGTCTGAAAACCCCAGGGAGCATCTCCTTGGCACCCACAGGTGGCCCTGTGATAGAATGGACTCGCAGGCAGCTTCTGATGGCCACAATGTAGGAAAACACCAGATTCTAACAGCCAAGGGGAACAGGCGTCGAGTCAAACTGGTTTCCTCCCTGTGTGCCTTGACTCGGAATTGAGCGTCCACTGCATATAATACTCAGACGGTCAGCGCAGAGGGGAAGGACTTCACACACTTGTAGCACCTCTGCCATCACCACCCAACCAGGAGGAAGACAGCAGTCCTTTTTAAAGAGACTTTGAAAAATCCCTTTTATAGATTTTCAGATGACTCCCCTTTACCCTCTCGAACATGATATTTTAAAAGGAAAATCCCTCGTGAAGCACACTCTTCTAATTGTTTGTAAAGAAACCAGGATTCTGAATTTAAAATAATCTTTGTTCACATAAAGTCTTCTTTTTGAACCAGCAACTAGATCAAGGCTGGAAGGCAACTCACAGAGTGCGCTGACGAGGGTGAAAACACACTTGTTTCTCCCCGGACTGACATCTATGTCCCGGGGGTGCTGAGTTTAGTCTTTCTATAAGCATCCCTGACCCTGGACGACAACGTGGCCTTCAGACAGAGCTGACAAACCATCCACACACTTGCTTGCCCACAGACGGAGATATTTTTATTGTGTCTGCAGCAGCCTGGGCAGCTGCTAATTAAAATAGCTTTTAGACCTTATATTTTCCAATTAGGACGCAATTCACCGAGCCCATCATTCACAGACTGTTGCGAAATTTGAAAGGTGGCTTAAAACACGCCAGCTTGGAACATTTAGAGACCATTCACAACTCGCTTGAAAAGGGCCCCGTTGATTTGAGAGTTACAACCTACCGACTGGCTGTCATCTTTAAACTTGCCCAATTTGTGCCTGCTCCTCTGATCTCGCTGATCAAGGCCTGAAAATAAATTAGGAGGACAACCGCCCAATCTGTTTCCTAAACCGCTCCCAGGTTATTCAATCTGGGACCAGGCGATTCTGTCCTTAAGGACAACTTGCCAGACATCCATCCTGCCCCTGAGATCAACCAAGGGGGACTGGATGACACCAGATTTGGGAAAGAGATCTGGGACAAGGGGAGGTGGCTCCTTTCAGCGCTGAGCAGACAGGCCTGCTCCGGCCAGATGTGGCACAGACCTGCCTTCTTCTGCTGTGTGCTGCTCCTGACAGAAATTACTAGTGGGGGCCAGTTTCATTAGGAAGAGCTAAGAGTGTCATTAAAAAAGAACCAGATTTTTTAAAAAAAGAAGATTAGTACTGGCTGTGGGATGTAATGGACAGAGAGGGACCTATCTTGCCCGACAGCCCCTTTCGCTACGTATCGAGTCCTGACAAGCACTGGGTGGGCGTCATCCCCGCCTTCCACAGTGTCGTACACCAAGCTGGGGTTCAGCTCAAGAAAGGTGCTTCGAAAGCCGTTCCAGATTTGCTGATGTACATTTATTATTTAAAGAAAACGCTGGGACACACAATACTGCAGTATCTTACAAATGCAGGAGGAGGGGCGAAACAAAACCCCAAACATCTGTGGGAACCTCAGGTCTCCAGCTCCGACAGAGACCAGAGGAATCCCTAAAGATGGTGCTCTAGCCTGGAACTGTAGCCCCTCCCCAGGTCACCCTTCAGGCACCTAATAGATGGGCCTATGAAATAAGCAGTGACTGTCAGAGGAATGTGCTGGGTTGCACGGCCCATGGGGCAGCGCAGCGTTGGCCCAACAGCAGCGCCGAGACACCCAGGAGCTGCCGGGAGACAGGACGGATGGAATCAGAGAGGGTGCTGACACCCCGGGGGACTGGCCACCCGTGACCTGGAAACATTCCAGTCCCAAGTGTTGATTGAGAAACTGATTTTCTGTGTGAACTTTTACCTAAAACCCTCAAAAAATATCCAAAAAGAAACGAAAGGCTGGCGGACAAGCCGAGTGGGAACCGAGTGGGGCTAGATGGGAAGGGAGTTAGCGTAATAAGGACAACAACTATTTTGGAAGCTTGGCTCCCTGGTTGGGCCAGAGTGCTGGAGGATTCTGAAATAGGCACGTGGAGCCAAGGGGACAGCCCCCTTTCTGCAGGGCATCCGGTGGATTATCCATTTCAGAAAGAGAACAGGATGGCTAGCTAGCTCTGTAGCCGAGAAGCCGGAGAAAGGGGCAACAGGAGGACCCCTGAGAATTTGGAGGAACTGGGACTGGAAAGGAATCCTGCTGTTTTTGAGAGAGAGAGAGACAGAGAGAGAGAGAGAGAGAGAGAGAGAGAGAGAGAGAGAGAGAGAGAGAGAGAGAGAGAGAGAGAGAGAGAGAGAGAGAGAGAGAGAGAGAGAGAAAGTGGAAGGCTGGAGTCCTTGGGCTACTACTGTTAGCCTTCATGGCTGGATGGTACCAGTAGGTCAATTATAGCAAGAAAGAGAATCATGCTCGCTCACTCTCTTCCCTGTGTGGCTGAAGCTCATCATACCTTCTGAAAATTCTTGGACCTCTAGAAAAGAGTGTGCGGAGGCTTTGGGGACACCTCTGGGGGACTTCTCATGATGCCCACTCCTGGACAGGAGAACGGACGCGAGGACAGTGAGTCGTGTGAGCCTCACCCAGGAGGAAAGTCACAAGGTCACCTGACAATTCAGGTGACCTTGCTGAAGTGTGAAGATGGCACAATGATTAGAGGTTGGCAGTTGGAAACCCCCCGTTGCCCTGAGAGCGAGCTAAAGAGTGGCAGCCTGCTTCGGCCTTGGGGATTGTCTGGGCATAGTTCAACTCTGCCCTGTCGTGTCCCCGTAGGGTTAAAATTGACTTGATGGCAACTGCGTTTTGTTTGGTCTCGAGTTTTACTAAGTGTGATACTTGGTTCTGTAAGCCTAGCACCATATAACTTAGCTGGAGGTCTCCAAGTCAGCCAGTCCCTGGTTCTCTGCCCCCGGCTATCTCCATAGCACGGCTGAGCCCAGTCCCTGCTCTGGACTTCAGTTTTCCCATCTGGAAAGTGAGGGTGACTTGCCGTTGTGAGAGTTGATCCCATGTGGGGAAGTCTGCCTTGCCAATCTTAGCAGCTACTCGACATTTTTCACGGGTGATGTTTTTGCTTTGGATGAAGAAAGCTCGCCTGACCCCACTTCTCAGTTAGGTTGTCCAGGCCACCGCTGCTGCCAGCCGGCCTGGCTTTCTGTTCGATAAAGAGCCACGTGGAAGATTTCTCAGCCAGATGTGACAAATGGAAAGCCTTCTCTTTTCATTAGCTGGTGGCAGGCCATAGATTGAAATTATAACCTGTCATCTCTCTTGATGACCCTTGAGCTCTATCGATCCCGGTCATTTCCGTAAATGAATATTCTGTCCGTGGGACAGGCACCTGCCAATGTCAGCAATCGATGCCACCCTTCCCGTGGTCATTAGAGGAACGTGTAATGGGAGCCTCAGGCAGGCGCTCGAGTCAGAGGGGCGGATTCATTCTGGTGGAGCACGCAGGCCTCTGCTTTATTGTTGTTGTTGTTTTTTGGCTAGGGAAGACAATGATGTCAGAAAATTACTTGCTTTAACGAGCAGCTCTGAGTAGAAAGCATGCTATACTCCTGGGGAACGGAGGCAGTCATTCATGCAGTTATTAAACATTCCTGTACTGCTTGAAATACCTCCAATGCATCAGACTTTGCCAGGTGAGGTGCTCAGTGCCTGGGATAGGTACTACAGCACGCAGACACATGCACACGCCCACACACCCACACAAGGCACCTTCTCAGGCTGTTGTTGTTGCTAGCTGTTGTGGAGTTGATTCTGACTCCTACTGACCCCACGCTAAAAGCCAATGGTCCCGTGCGTGTTTGTTTCTGACATCTGTGGACTCTCCGAAGCACATGGCTAAGTCCTCTCTCCAGAGCACTCTGGGTGCGTTTGAACTGCCAGGCTTTTAGGTAGGAGTCCATGGCTTAACACTTAGCGCCACCCACAGACTCCTGTTACACATGCAAGTATACGTGATCTGACGTGCATATTTGCGTGTGAGGAGGCCGCCAAAGTTCGGAGACGACACGAACACATATGACCACAGGACGACTAAAGGACCAACAGGTATCAGCATGATAGATGGAGAAAAGATCCAAGTTGTCAAGGACTGAATCTTGCTGGGATCCACGATCAATGCTCATGGACGCAGCGGTCGAGTGATGAGCACATTGGGTAAATCTGTTGTATGAGACCTCTGTAAAGTGTTGAAAAACAAGGATGTGACTTGGAGGGCTCAAGTGCACCCGACCAAGTCATGGTACTTTCAATTGCCTCGTGTGCATGTGAAAGGTGGACACTGGGTAAACAAGACCAAAGAAGAGTTGAGGCATTTGACTCGTGGTGTTGGCAAAACGTGTTGAAACGGCCATGGAGTACCAAAAGGAGAAACACGTCTGTCTTGGGAGAAGAACCGCCAGAATGTTCCTTTGAGGCAAGGGTTAGACTTCATAGTATGTAGATTAGAAGTGTTGTTGGGAGAGACTGGTATCTGGAAAGGGACATCATGCATGGTACAGGGACAAGGAGAAAGAGATGAGCCTTGACGAGATGGATTGACACAGTAGCTGCAACAATGGACTCCAACGCAAGAACAATTATATGGGTGGCCAGGGCTGGGGAACATTTCCTTCTATGGTACATAAGGTTGCTATGAGTCATGTGTTGACCAGGCTGACTGGAGAAACAAATCCAGGGACATTCAGATGTGTATAAGAGGGAGCTTGACGTCCAAGAGCAATTGCATATTGAGAAAATAACCCATCCAATCCAAATCAAGTCCATAAGTCTTAAATTATCCCATAAGTCTGATACTAGCCCATAAATCCCTCTTCTGACTCACATAGTCATATCCAATGATGCAAAATGCAGGAAGGTCGCGGGCCAGTGGGTGCAAAGTCTTGTGGATTCAGTGGTGGGGGCCCCATCTCTAGGGCTCTGGCTGCCATCAGAGTGGATTGAAGTGGCTCGTGTTCAGGAAGGTGAAGCAGAAAGAGTGTGTGGCCTTCTACCAAGGAGAAAGCGAGGACGTTTCCAGCATCCTCATGAGAAGGCCATGCCTACCAAGAGGCATCATCACGCTGTGACTTGATTGACAGGCTAAACTCCACCCCTTCACTTTCTTTGTCAAGTTCAAATGAAATTACGTAACTACCACAGGTCATGAGTTGGAACCGACTCCATGACACCTAACAGCGGCAGCAACAACAACTATCAAAAGAGAGGTGTGACTAGTGTGCTGTGAAAACCCAGAGGAGAAATGGCAACATTCCTACCATGGTGGCTGTATCAGAGATGATTTCATGTGTTGGGAGGACCTAGAGCGAGTTCTTAGTCAATATCCAGTCCAGAGGCTGTGTCTGCTGCTCTACATCGGAGGATCCGCTTGTCATGTTCTGATGGTGGTGGCCAGGTAGATGGGGTGCTCTGATCACATGTGCTCGGTCACACCTACATGGCAGGACTGGTAGTCTGAGCAGAAGCAAATTACTTTTGGGCAGAGTCAGGTGCCCCAAAGAGTGGGGTGGGCTGTTCCAATGCCCCAGTAAGAAGAAAGCTGCCTTTCTCTTCATGTCGTAGCACAGGAAATCGCAGGATCCAGAACTCCCACCTCTGTAGCCTTGCCTAACTCCCATCGAGTCGAAGATGAAATAAAATTGAGATCCTATCTGCTTACGGCATGTGGTCTTTGACGAAGGAAAGGCATTCCTTAAATGGGCTGGAGATGGTGTAGTGAAGTTAAATTCCTTGATATGCCTCTTCTATCCTTAGGAACCCTTATCAATTGACTGCACGGGCACATCCAAATAAGCTGTAGATGACTCTGAGTGGCGGCGGTGGCGGTGGCGGTGTGGGGTGGATGGGGGGAGGTTGATCATTTTCACCATCTCTCTGGGTTTGAATAAGCCATCTCAGAGGCAGAATGAGAGAGAGGCCCCTGACCAGCAGAAGGAGGAGCACTGCTTGCCCAGCATTCATGCCTGGAGAAATGACAGCTGGCGAGACTAGGACACAGAACAGCGGGGTTCCTGGCCCAACAAATGAGTGAAGCTCATGGTGTCTTCGAGCCACTAGTTGGCTTCCAGCGTGAGGTGCCTTTTATCAGCACTAACGGAATGCTGTAACACTTGTCTAAGCAGGGCGAAGGCCCAGGGTAATGCATGGCTGGGGGAATGAGAATGAAAGGGGTGGGGGGCAAGCAGAGGAGGGGGGCAGAGAGAGAGAGAAAGAGACAAAAAGAGAGAGAAGAGACCTGCTGGCATGCCTATGAAGAAGTGCTGCGGACAAAAGGACTGCACCCTTAACAGTTTCTGATCCTGATTTGATATAACCCGCTAACTTTCCTGATCAACCCCAATCATCATGAGTATTGTCTGTGCATTGTCTGTGGCCATGACTACAGATTATCAAACCAACTGAGAAAACTAATGTCCAGGGAGGGACGGCTGGCGTCAGAATAAGGTAAAGGAAGTTGGAGGGTGAAGGCATTCTGATGGCTGCTGCCTCCTATCCCTACGCTCATCCTTGGGCAGATGTGCATTGCAGCCCCTTCTTGGGGGAGCTGAAGGAGGTCAGCCGTGGTCCCCAGGCCTTTTCTTCACCTAGTCTTGATAACAAATGGTGCTGGTGAAACTGGATTCTATGTGCAGAAGGAAACACGACCCATACCTCTCTCCATCTACAGAAACAACGGAAGATGGATCAAAGACCTCAGTGTGAAACCTGGAAACATGAACCTCACAAGTGAAAAAAACTGAGACAAACTTAGGGGCCCTCAACATGGTATAAGTAAGTGTGCTATCACACAGAAGGGCCAACCTCAAACAGAAGGAGACGAACGACTTGACTGGGACCACTTAAAAAATTAAACACCTACATGAATCCAAAGACTTCACTGAAGGAGTCAACAGAAAATCTACAGACTGAGAAAGCATCTTTGGCCAGGGGATATGGGACCAGAGACCAGTCTCTAAAGTTTATCGAAAGCTTTACTATCTCAACAAGAAAAAGACAAACAAGCAAGTTAAAATATGGCAGAGGATATGAACAGACACTTCATCAAAGAAAACCTTCAGGTGGCCAACAAACACAGGAAGGAAAGCCACCAGAGGTGGAGATCAAACAACGATGGCTGCCATTGCCCACCATGAATAATAAGTGTACGAAAGTCTGGCTTTGCTGCTCTAGAGAACTCAGCTTCACAAAGGAATACGAGCGATGGCCTGAAGAGCTAGCTGCACATCCTACTTGAAATAGCAGAAAGGCAGGAACAGCGTCAATGCTCATGAAGGGAAGGATGAATGAACAAACTTGGGTACATGCACACAATGGAACACTTTGCAACGTTAGAGAATGAGGATGAACTGGCACAGCACCTTATAACATGGCTGAACCTGGAGGACATACTTCTGAGTGAAATAAATCTATCACAGAGGGTAATTATATGACATCATCATCATAATGATGATAATAAAAGGTTTTCACAGAAGCAGACACATTCTTTTAAGGGTATCAAGAGTGCGAAGTGGAAGAAGGGCAAATTATTAACTAGAGGGTAGACATAAAATGTGGGTGTAGGGCAAGGCAAATTGGTTTGAATTTAAAAAAGAATCACAGGTCAGAAGACATATATACGCTGTTGTTAAGTTGGGTGCTCTTGAGAAGCACCATTTGTGGCACTTGTTTGTGTTCACATATATCAAGAAATGGCTTACGTGGCTGTAGAAACAGGCCAGGCCAGTTCACGTCAGGCTGCTCCTGACTCATAGAAGCTGAGCGAGAGGAAACAGGATGAACAACAGAGACAACAGGGGGCACAGGCTGGCGGATGCAGAGGTCTGAAGTTGGCCGAATGAATCCACCATTGGTAGTCCACCGACCGCTCCTGGGATTGGCAGGGTATGGAGGAACTACATGCAAGACCCAGCTCTGGCAGAAGGCAAAGGGCCAAAGAGGATTAGATTCTGTTCGGGCTCTGCCTCCTATACAAAGGGCCACATGCTCCAAGAGGTGTCATGAGGCTGTGACCCCTTGTATAAGATCAAAGGATAGGTTGTGCTTCACTCCTACCCTTATCCAGGAGTGTCTAATTGCATGATCCCTAACCATTATCTTTCTCTATCTCTATATCATCTAAATCTATCTGTATATCATCTAGATCTATATCTATCTAGATCTAGATCTCCATCTATATTGTCTCTATCTATATCATCCAGAGTTAGATGATATAGATAATATTCATGTGTATATAAATATAGATAATACATATTTGTGTACGATATGTTTATATATTATGTTTATATATTTATCTGTGGTATTAAATATACTATATAGGACAGATAGTATATATATAATACATATTAAACTGAGCATCAACAATATACCAAATATTGTTCTTCTTGCTGTATTTCACTTTCATTCAATCCTTCAGTCACTCCCACCATAAAACACAGAAAATTAAAAAAGCAACAACAACAACAACAACAGAAAATTGCCAACCAGAGACTATTGAGCCAACTCTAGTTCATGGCGCACCCCTGCACGGCAGAGCAGAACGGCACTCCACAGAGTCTTTAAAGCTGAGACTTTTCGTTTCAGAAGCAAATCGCTTTGCCTTCCTTCCCATGTACCCCCACCCTGTGGGTTCCTACTAGAGCGCTCCCTTCTGAACCATCCAGGGTCTCTGAAAGCCGAACTCTGCTGGGGAGGAACCGGTGTTGTTCCTTTACTCGGAAGAGAAGACGGCAAATGCAAAGGTTTCCCTGCACAGATCAAAGGGTGTCAAGGTTGAAACCTGTCCTGACTGCAATGGCACAAACAGACACAGCCCGTCGCGGTCACACGTGTCCAGAACACTTCTTTCCAATGCAGTTAGTGTTGTGAGAACGGGAAGCTAGATGCTTTAGGAGCGCAGCGGAGCATGAATGAGAGTGAAAGGCCCGAGGCTCTCAAAGATGGAATGCTTCCATCCTCCTTCCCTGCTCCGCTTCCGAAAATAGGTCCTTAGGAAATGTGCATTACCGGAGTAAATGGGTGATGCATGAATGAAGGAGAATGCCGTCATTCATTCAGCAGTTTTAAAAGAAACTTAGAAACCTTCATTATTAATTCACATGATGTATTATGTCTACTTGAATCTTGAAGGGGTTGAACAAATCAATATGCTTCCCCTTTCATTTCCACAATGCTTTCTACAACACGAAGGTGAGCGAGCTTTCTCTCCCACCCCCAGTCATTCTCCATCCGCCAGCTTGCTCTTCCCAAAGGGACTGGGAATCTCTGCTTCAGCATCAAAAATACCTTGGGACCTGACAAAGGGAAAAAATAATAATAACAGCCGGGAAATGTAATTTGAAACTTTTACAAACAGAGGACAATGGAAAGGCAGGTTGTGGTGGCCGCTTAATTTGGAGGGTGTTATTTTTAGCCTTGCAAAGGACCAGTGGCATGAAAACAATTAGGATCTTTTGTCAAGTTAATTAAATTTTACTAAGTGTAGTAATCTCAGTGGGCTTCTTACACCAGAGGTAAAACTAATTAAAACACAAATTCTTCCTAGTCTAATAAGGCGTTCCGTAAGTCGGGCAGCTAAGGAATGTTGTGCATACTGAGAGATATTCAAAACTAATTTAAAACGAGATGAGGGCAAACCCTTCAATGGCGGCTTGCTGTTGCAGGCTCACTAGAGAATGCCAGTGAGTGTGTTAAATCGGGGGTGGCCACTTACCAGGAGGGAGGCTGACTGGCAAGCTGGGCTGGACTCACAGACAAATAGCCCCACCTTCAACAAGTGAGGCTGGGGAGCTCATGGAGATGGGGCAGCCAGGCTTGCTCTGAAAAGGACCACTTTCTCCTCAGGAGTCATGTCTTCATTACATTCTCTCAGGGCAGGCTGAGCTAATGGCAATTGCTTTTCCTGGAGTTGCCTTTCTTGAAAAGGTATGTGGAGCAGGAGGGTGGCTAGTTCACCAGGGTGCAGATTGGTAGTCACTGCATGCCACGCCTCTGTGAGCACCCACAGCGCCCTTTTGAAGACGAGGCAGTGGGTGGCTCTAGAACTGAGCAGAACACCTCCCAAAGGGATCCTTGGGTCCCTTTCCCTTAAAAACCAGATTTCTGCCTTCTGTCCAAGGTGGATGGATAGTTTGCATTGGCCATTTGGAATGTTTGCAGAAGCTCACGAGGCAACCATCCGCTCAAGCTTTGGGCCGCCTCTGGGTCCTGGTAGTTCCCTGGCTCTGGCCCACGCTAACAATAGCCGTCAGATCACTAACTCGCAGAGCGTTCCTTTGCTGCTACTTCCGTCAACCAGACGGAATCCATTGTCACGATCAATCTAGTCCTCCTATGCTTTGCCAAACTGGCCACGTAGGCGCCCTGCCCCTCTCGGAGACTTTACTTTGTCCTGTGACGTAGTGACAGTAGCAGCATGTCATGCTGGGTGTAAGCTTTATGTAAGTTCCTTTCTGAGAGGAAGCCTTCTTGCCTTGTTTTTCCCCCCAGGGCTGTAAATGTTTTACATTAAATTATTATTATGAATTTAACAGTTTTATTGACATGTGATTGACCAATGATATGACAATTCACATATATAATTCAATAATGTAAGCATATTAGAAAGAGTTGGGCCATCATCACAATTGATTTTAGAATATTTTCTTCTTTTTTGTAATATTTGTTCCCCATTTCCCCCCAATCTCCCCTGCCATAACCCCAAGAAAGTATTAACCCAATTATTGTCTCTATAGATTTACCTAACTTGAATCCCATTTAAAGAAAAACATACAAAAACAAAAGCAAAAACATAAAACCTAAGACCCAGCAACAATAAAAAAAAATTTGAAAAACCTTGGTTGAAATGATAACAGAAACAATAAAAACTAGAACAAATTTAAAGTGGGTCAAAAGGGAGAAACAAATAGGGGTTAAATGTTAACCTAACTGCATCTACATTTGTCCCTTTTTCTATGCACCCTGTCTTATAGGAAGACCATTCACATTCCCGGCCAAGGGCTAGTAACTTAGTCTAATTGGGGATCCTGCAAATGGATTTGGGGGCTTCATTGTCAACCACACCCTTCTGCAAATTGGGTGCTCAGAATTTACACTCTAATACCACTCCCTCCTCGGGTCTTTGATTTTATTGCTTAAAATTCCTGGTTGATCCAGGCTGGTGTGTTTCTTTTGTGTGGGCTTAGATGTCATCTTATTTATATGGCTGCTTGCTTACTAGGTACACGGGGATTCTGTGAAGATAACCTGTTGGTATGCGTGCCTTCGTATTTGGATGTCTACAATAGAACTGGGACCTTTTCTTTCTCTGCACCATCTCCATGTTTGTGTTATCTAAGTAACATGTGCTCACTAGAAAGACCTCATAGCACAGTGATTAAAACCCATGGCTGCTAACACAAAGGTCAGAGGTTTAAGCCCCCTGAGCACTCTGTGGGAGAAAGATGAGAAAGTCTATTACCCAAAAGATCAATACCTTGGAAAGCCCACGGGACGGTTGTCCCTTGTCCTACAGGGTCGCAATGCGTCGGAATCCACCGGAAGGCAGTGGGTGCGTCTGCTCATTGCAAAGCATCCAGAAAAGCAGAATAAGAAAAGTAGAAGTTGCATTTAATTAAACCAGACCTTGAAGCATTCCTTCCCAGCCAGCCCTTAATTCTTTCAACTTCTTAATACAATTCATGTTCCCATGCTCATTTTTTTGTCATGTAACACTTGAGTCTAAGAATATCCCCATGTTATTAAAAGTATTTTTATAGGCAATTGAGGGGTTGGACAGGGCACGGCTGATTATAAAAACCAGCTTCACCTATTAACTATGTAATTAGAAGCAAGACTACAGGTTTCTCATTATAAATGCCTTGCCTGTAAAACAGGGATGAAGGTAACCACATTCCTAATTTGGAAAACAAGAAGGTATTGGCTGGTATTGAAAACTGGTCTCCCTGGGGTGGCTTTTGTTGCTGCTACTAGTTTGACTCAATAAACAGTGTATTGAATGACCCCACGGTATTTCATTATGTGAATGTTTCACAATTCATTTAACTGAATCTCAGTTGTTAAGCATTTAGTTTTAGTGTTTTTCCCCCCATTTGTTTACTAACAGTAAGAATGAATATCATCATTGCTTTCCTAGTAAGATTTTCCCTGGCAAGTTACTCTCTAAGAAAGTTTCAGTATATATATTTTTTGCTTCCAGTTCCTTCTTAGCCACCTTGAGTCCTTTAGCAGAAATCAGGAATGTCACTCTAGCACCATGCAAACTCAACCAATGAACAAAACAGTGGCCATCGAGTCTACTCCGACTCACGGTGATTCCATGTAGCAAATGACTGATTTTGTAGCTATAGGTCTCTAGGCTTTACTTTAAAGGCATCTGTGGGTGGACTAGAACCTCCAACTTGCCTGTTAGCAGCCGTCTGCCCTGTTAGCTAGGGATACCGCTCAGGAGTCCACAGCCATTGATGAGTTACCAATGACCTCTTTAGAAACTTCTTGCTCAGATGATGGGATTCTGCAGATGCTTCACCTGTAGCCATAGCAGGCCTTGACTTGCTGGCCTACACCTTTTTAGACGAGTTCATTTTCACCTGATGATTCTTTTGAAAAGAGTCCCTGAACCAGACGTCCTTAAACCACGGCCCGAGGGACCCACATGCGGCCCGCCGAGGACATTTGTCCAGCCCGCCAGGTGTTTTTGCCCTGTTTCTTTTTTACTTCAAAATAAGATATGTGCAGCGTGCATAGGAATTTGATCAGTTTTTTAAAAAAAACTATAGTCTGGCCCTCCCACGGGTCTGAGGGACAGTGAACTGTCTCCCTGTTTAAAAGTTTGAGGAACCCTGGTCTAAACAATGGTCACAGACATCAAGAGGAGTTCTCCCTGCTCGCTGTAAGTGCTGAATCTTTGAGAGTCACCTTTGTGGGTGGATTTATGCCTGTGAGCATGTGGAGACTGAGTGTTTAGGAGCACATGGCTCTTGGCTCGGCGGGAATGGGCAGACTCATCTTGAAAGGAGGTAGCCAAGAAGAGAAAATGGCCCAGTAATTTCAAAAATAATTTTATGAGTTAAATTGGCCAGGCTATTGTGCCCAGTTGTTTGGCCAAACCCTAGTCTGGAGGCACGTGGACAGGTACACATTAGTATTGTCAATAAATTGACTGTTAGTAAGGAGTTTGCCCTGATAAAATGGTGGAACTTATCCAGCCAGTTGATGGTCTTAAGAGCAAACACTGAGATTTCCCAGAGGGGTTGGAATTCTGTCTCAAGATGGTACCGTAGAACAGGGGCTGTGTCTTGTTACTACTCCTCTGGTATGCTACTTACTGGACTTCACTAAGTTCTGAGTTGCAATGTTGAGAGCATTATTCTAGTCTCTGAATGCAGGAGGCATATTAAATTAATTTCTTTCTCACTATCTATAGAATATATATATGTTATGTATGTGTCTGCATATACAAGAAATCATATATATATATAAACAGTCTGCTTTGGGGTGCTCCACAGAAATGGGCTCCTCAGTGGTCACAGGTACTCTGAGGGCATGCGTGCTATGGCAGGAGGCACGAACATTGGGGAGAGGTGGGAGAGGCGTTTAAACAGGAACGCATCTCTCTTGAGCTGGGTCTTCCATATTGAATGTCCCTTGACCAAGTAGATGAGGAAAGCCCAGCCTTGGGAACAGTTTGCAGGATCAGCGTCCTGCTAGGGAAGGGAGTCATTGTTTAGGTGACTGGCTTGGAGGAGCCTGAATGGGAAATGAAGCTGAGTAAATGGGGAGTGTGGGTCAGGACCGAGATGACATTCTAAGGAACCTGGGTTTTACTGAGAGGCATCATGGGTTTTGAGGGTCTTTGCTTTGCTAGACCTTGCTTAGGCTTGAAATTCCAGAGTTATGCCTCTAAAGCATGGTGAAGCAAAAGGCTGTTGACTCATTTAAAACTAAGAAGCAGGTGATTGCTGCCTGTCTAATTCACTGTGTGGTGACGTCATGTGGTTTCCTATACAATCAATATCAGCCAAGCTAAATATAAGCCCATCGTTCCTTCTAAGAATGTTCTTCAAAGGGGGGATTCCTATGGGGACCACCTTTATAGGCTTTTAATAATTGCAAGGCAATAGGCTAATTACTTTGTTTTATCTTCTTCCTTCACAGAACTCAGAAATGAGTGGGGAAACTTAGAATAACAGCCGAAGACCAAAAAGCCACCAACACCTGGGAAGAAGCCGCTATGAGAAACATCAGGGGGACCAAACTGCACGTTGGACACGGGATTTCCTCCCCTCCAACTAAGTCCGGTTTATTTGTGTCCACGCGGTGCTCTGGTGTTGGGTTGGAGTGTAAACTAGTGTTGGCAAGGCCCAGTTCAGAATCAGGAACCCAATGATGGGTTCTAGTCTAAGTCTGTGATCTTTGCAAGCTCTGCGCCCTCTCTTAGACTCAGTGCTTCTCTGTGGCTTTGGATGCTTTGAATTCAGTCTCTATCGGAACCACTAGCCACATGTTAAAGGAGCCCTGATGGCAAAACATTGAAAGCACTTGGCTGCTAGCCAAAAGGCAAGTGGTTTAAACCCATCCGCCCCTCCACCGGAGACTGACGTGGCAGCCACTTCTGTAGACACTGAAAGCCTGAGAAACCCTGTAAGTCTTTCTCCTTTGTCCTAGAGGGCTGCTGTTGGTCAGCATGATGAGAGTTTGCCACCTGTTGCCTTCCTAATCCCGAGAGGCCACTGAAAGCAGTTATTTTGAATTCTATCGATCCAATTCCTCTTCTTATAGCAAATGCTCTCTAAGTTTCCCTTCATTATTCTGAAATAAAATACATAGGTTGTGTAAACTACTTACTTACATAACTTAAAAAGAAATCAATAATCCTGGCATCATTGTAGTAAAAAAGAGAAACTAAAAAAGTAGCTTTAATAAAATATTAAGTGTTTCTGTAAGTTAATTGTTCTTACATGGCAGTATATGAAGATATAAGGAAATAAAAAAATATACCTCTGAACATACACAGAGTCTTCAGGAATGGGGCAGCTACAAATGCAAAAGGAAATCGATGAACTGTACTAACAGCCATGGGCACGCCCTCACAGAAGCACTTGCCCCAAAGTTATCAACTCTTGGGAGTATTGAAAGCCAATCTGGACATTCCCTTTACAGAATGGTCGCGGGGAGGAGAGGAACCAGTAAGGATGCAGTGTAGCAATGATGAAACATACAACTTTCCTCTAATTTCTAAATGCTTCCTCCCCCACCCCACCCCCACCCCCACTATCATGATCCAAATTCGACATTACAAATCTGGCTAGACCAGAGGATGTACACTGGTACAGATAGGAACTGGAAATGCAGGGAATCCAGGATGGATGATCCCTTCAGGTTCACTGGTGAGAGTGGAGATACCAGGAGGGTGGAGGGAAGGTGGGGTAGAAAGAGGGAACCAATTACAAGGATCTACATATAACCTCCTCCCTGGGGATGGACAACAGAAAAGTGGGTGAAGGGAGACATCGGACAGTGTAAGAGATGACAAAATAAAAATTTATAAATTATCAAGGGTTCATAAGAGAGGGGAAAGTGGGGAGGGAGGAGGGAAAATGAGGAGCTGATACCAAGGGCTCAACTAGAAAGCAAATGTTTTGAGACTGATGATGGCAACAAATGTACAAATGTGCTTGACACATTGGATATATGTATGGATTGTGATAAGAGTTGTACGAGCCCCTGACAAAATGATTTTTAAAAATCTGGTATCTTCTTTAGCTTACATAGAAATTGTATTCTTGGAAAAAATCAGAGCATCTTTAAGCCATGCAACAAAGACCAGGGTTTGTATGTAACACGCTCTTGGCTCTAGGCCCATAGAACTATGAAGGGTTTTTGGTCTCTTTGACTCTTTTGTGGCCTTACAAAATCCATGTGGAATTGGGGACATTGTTTCTAGTCTCTACGGCGTTCCTCTCTGGTCTTCACCCATTGAATGGCGCTTCATTTCCTGTTGACTCATATTGGACAGACAGCAAAGGTTTGGATCTCATGGTTGTATATTCTAATGGTGAGGCGCTTGTTAGTGGAATATAACAAGCCAGCTCTGTCATCGATGGTAAAAAAAAAAATGTCACTGCTCTCATCAGACCTGCTTCCCCCGTACAATCTCATTTCTTTCTGCCAAATATGCCTGGCCTTCCATGGCAAGGTGGGGCACTGTCTGTCCCTGAACATTGCTGGTGTATGACAAGTGTCTGCTTCCCTGGGGAAGGTGGCTGAACACTCAGAGGTCCACGTATTCATTCAAACTGGAAACAGGATACTGTGATGGACTGTTTGACATCTCCATAGAAATGCATGCACAGACACCAAAAACTGTAATTTGTTTACTCGGATTTCTCTACTTGATACCAAAGACCTAAAGAAAAACCTGGAGTTAAAAAAAAAGTGCTATTTTTCACTGACCTTTATATGTTCCATCATCAAAATTCCCTAGTATTTTAAGAAGCTAAGCCTTTTACCTTGAAGACAGTTCACAGCCTATGCCTAGACCAGCACACGGGACCCGCAGAAATGATCTCCCTCCCCCCAACCCCACTGAATACCAGAATGCTTTCCCCACCAGATTGAGACCAGTATCAATTTGAATCTCTGCTCTACTGCACTCTAAGTTCTATGCATATTAATGGAAATTTCTTTGTTGGATGGTTGGCTGCTTAAATTCATCTGCCTTCTTTCGGTTGGAGTCATTTGGGCAATTAATGTTAAGCAGGCACTCACTCAGATAGGGGTCAGGTGTAGGTCAGAGGCACCAAGCCATGTGCGTGCCTGAAGGTCGGGCATGTGACGTTCTGTATGGGCAACATGGCAGGGCACAATCTAGGTGGGCCATTTAGAATCTATTGTTGGTGCAAAGTGACATGGGGACAGCTGGTTCTGTGTTTGGATTTGATAACACCGGAGCAGCGGGGGGAATTCCATCTGGCTGGGTGGTTGCAGGAGTAGAATGTGGTACAGGGAGTTTCCACAGCTCCCATGGCTGTGTCCACCATTGAGGGTGGGGCACTTCTGGGATGAGCATGGCAGGCCACAAATAGGTCATCTGTTCATGGTTCAGACAGCTTTCGGAGCTTCTGATGCCTGATATGTAAAATGAGGATAAGAACCCTTCCATCTGAGAGTGCTCAACTTCTAGCTGTGAGGTTGGTAGTTTGAACCCATTCAGAGATGCATCAGAAAACAAATCTATTTCATAGGGACCACTCTCTTCAGTCTTACAGAGGACCGAGACAAGGTAAGCCATCCAGACAAGGGGGATCATGAGCACGAGACCATAATAGTATCTTTGGGGTTCACGGCCTTGTGAGGATTATAGACATGGGAAGCAAAGTCATTGCTTGGCAGCTCTTCCATTCAGCATAAGCAGTATTGGAGCAGCCGGAGAGGGATCATGATTGGGACACATACACAGTTTAGAAAAGTTTATAGGATTGGTTCCCGGGTCCTCTGACCATCTTAGTCTGGGGAATGACTTATCACCTGGTACCCCAATTTCCCACAATGCCATGCCCAGCCAAGTCCTTGATGGTAAAACCATCCTTCCCTGGGCTGGCCAGTATTACTGGATTAGATTCTTGTCTTATCAAGAGAAAGATTTACTTTGGGAAGACATAGGCCATCACAAGAGAATTTCATTTAGAAACTGCTCTGAGGAAGAAGAGGAGTTCTGGTGGCATCATGGGTGACGCATTGGGCTGATAACCACCAAGTCCCCAGTTCGAAGCCACCAGCTGCTCGATGGGAGAAAGATGAATTATCTACTCCCGTGAGGAGTCAGTCTCAGATACCCACAGTGGCTGCTCTACCTGTCCCACAGGGTCACTGTGAGTCAGCATCAACTCCATGGCGATGAGTTAGGAGGAAGAAACCATACCAGCTGGCCTCAGCATTTCTTGCCCCACACCCACTCCCCAAATGCACATCACAACTTTTAAAATCATCTTATTGAGGGTTCTTACATCTCTTATAACATTCCATATATCAGTTGTATCGAGCATATTTGTACATATGTTGCCATCATCTTTTCCAAAATATTTTCTACTTGAACCCTTGGTATAAGCTCCTCTTTTCCCCTCCTTCTCCCACTCTCCTATCCTTATGAATCCTTGATCATGTATATGTTGTTATTATTATTTTGGATCTTACACTATCCGTTGTTTCCCTTCACCCACACTTTTGTTATTTGTCCCCTTCAGGGTGGGCGGCTATATGTCTAACCTTGTGATGGGTTCTCCCTTTGTCCCCCTTCCCCCGTCCCTAGCCATCCCATTACCCTCGTGATATCACTACTCCCACTACTGTTCCTGAGTGGTTTATCTGTCCTGAATTCCATGTGTGGAGAGCCCTTATATGTACCAATGTGTGTATTCAGGGGAGCCACATTTGTAGGGTATATCTGGGGAATGGTAGTGGGAGGGTGTGTGGGGGGGGAAGCATTCAGGAACTAGAGGAATGATGTGTGTTTCATTGATGCTATACTGAACCCTGGTCAAACCGTCCCTTCCAGTAACCCTTCTGTGAGGGGGATGTCCAATTGTCTGCAGACTGACTTTGGGTCTATACTCCGACTCCCCTCGGTTGCATCGATATAGTGCACATCAAAAATGTTTAAAGGTCCTTGCTCTTGAGATTCTCAGGAACTTCCATCAGGGTACCAGAGGTTCTGGGAAATACAACACCCAGGTGTTGTCTCGGACTCCGCACCTGTTTCATCCAAATCTCCTCCTTTCCTCCTTGACACTGTCTCACTAGGGAAGCCCCTTTCAAATGCACTCTGTCTGCGTGCTAAGCTTTTTACGTTACTGGTCAAAGGTCAGGAGGATTCTCTCTTAAGACTAAACATGGACTTAGCGCTCCCACCATCAACCTCAACCTTCGACAAACCAAGTACTCAGAATTTAAGCTCTGATACATCCACGAGGCCATTCCCGTGGCTTCGTCTTAAAGGCTGTAGTTCGCTGTGAGAGCAGAACAGAAGCTAAGCCAGTGAAGAAGCCCCTGCTCTTTGGCCCGCTCCAAGGAGGAGCTCAGGGTACAGACAGCACCATGTCTGCCGGAGCTGGTGGGCACTCGGCTGAGCAGTGTCCAGCCGGGCTACTGCCTCAGTCCATGAACAATGCGTGTGTCCCCTGTGACACACGCATTGACACCCAGCAATGGGACTTGCAGATGGGATCAGCCTTCCTAGAAAGGCATCTATTGAGGTGTATCAGAAACTGGAACATGGAGCGTCTGCTCATTCTGATACATTAATCCATAAAGTGACATGTGACAGGGTTGAGGAGGGCATGAGAGGAAGCATCTTATTATGCCGTTTAGACCCAAGTCCAGTCCCAACAATAAAACACTCATCATTTTCCTTACCCCTACCAAACAGCCTCCCGGTTAGACATTGCTAATGAATTTCACAGGATGGAGAAGCCAGCACGATGTGAGGTTAACTCAGCAGTTTGGCACACAGCTGCTGACAGTGATTGGCAGCTCAAGCCCACTGAGAGGTACCTCAGAAGAAAGGCCTGGTCATCTGCTTCTCAAACCCTCTTTGTTGATGTCCCTTCTACCCGAACCTCTGAAAGCATGTCTGTTCTGACACACACGCAGCTGCCATGAGTCAGAGTTGACTGGATAAGTTTTTTTGAATGTTAAGTAAAACTCCAACAAACTCAAATCACTGCTTCATCAAGACATTACTGACTCATCATGATCCTATGAGATCAGGGGAAAACTGCCAAGTTTCCAAGACTGTAATGGCCCTGTGTTTCTCCCACAGAGCAGGTGGTGGACTTGAACTACTGACTTTGTGGATAGCAGCCCAATGCCTAACCACTAAGCTACCAGGGCTAATGTTAAGTTAGAAACCAAATAAGCCAAGTTGGCATGCAGTGTGATCAAGATAATGCAAATTTACAAAATGTATAAAATGTGAATTTATAAAAAGGAGAGAAAAGAGCAAACTCAAAAATGAACCCAGACTTCCTGGGATTTGGTTGTGGCTTGTACAAAAGAAACATTTAAATTTCCCTGACAATTTACTCAGGTGGCTCCTATGGACTATTTCAGCCGCATATTAACTAAGGTGAAAGTCATCCTTTATCAATGTATCTGCGCTGTCTTGGAAAGCTTTGCTCTAGAGTTTGTATTTCCGTGGCTTGGGTTCAGCTGACTCCTTGGGAATGCTGGGAGCCAGGATCACCCAAAAGTCCCCTTGTGCTGTTTCATCTGGGTCTCGGCAGCCCTTTCCTGCAACTGGCGGTTTGTTTTCTGATGAAAGCACCCAGGCCACTACCTGGGAGACCTGGTAGCCAAGTGGCCTGGTGCCCATGATTCCCCTACCTCCAAGCACCCCATTCCTAGGAAGGAGAGAAACCAGACGTTCCATCTGGAAGTGGCTCTGGCTACACCACGCAGCATGGTGCCCGTGTTGGGGAGAACTGCCGCTTGAGGCGCCACCAGTTACTGAGAACCTGCGCCTGCTGCACTTGCTTCCTTCAATTCTGTGTCCTCGCACCTCATGGACCCCATCCTCGTCCTGGCTCTGCTCACGGCGGTGGCAAGAAGTTGAGTCTGAATCAATTCCAAAGTCGAGTGATGCTGGACCCCCAAACCCTTGCCATTGTAGGATTCTCTAGATCAAGACACCCCGAGAACAAGTGAGCCCAGTCTAGAGCACGCCAGGAATTTACGTGTGGGCGTTTCTGTTGTGTTGGCGCTAGGCTGTAGTTGGTTCCTCCCATTCAGAAGCAGAGACCTCAAATTTATCTATTTTTTATCAAAAGGCAAATATGGTGATGAAATATAAGGCATCTCCCCCACTGGGAAGGCGGGCACTCTCAGGCTCTGATCTGAAATGACACACTTGGAAAAAAGCCACCAAATGACACCCAATGGCTCCCTGCACAGCTCATGGGCTCTGCCATCCTGTCCTTGGCACTCAGGTCAAACGTGGTTCCAAAGTGAGCTTTCCCTTGAGGATTAGAGTGTGGGGATCACCCCAAAGCCCCAGGCCACTGGGCAGCCAGGAAGAGCTGACTTGGGAAATTCAAAAGCCTTTGACAGAGGTAGGACCTGACTGGTGAATTCAAAGCCTTCTAACCCAGTTCATTTATAGTTAAAGTAGAATCAGACCAGGGGGAACTTCTAGTCCCTGAGAAATAAATCCTATCTCCTCCCTGCCTGGGACAGCCTTCCAGATCCTGGAAAGATGGAACCCAGCCTGCCCAAGCTACTCACCACCTGGTGGTTGTTTTATAATAATCCGTGGATTCTGCTCCTTGCAAGAGCCTTATCACCAGGAGCCCCGGTTTACAAGGGGCCTAAGTCCAGAAAGCTTCCCAAGAATACAGCCAGAAGGCTCCTTGGACACAAGGATGGCAACGGTCTATCTTGTTTCCTTTGGATGTGTCACTAGGAAAGGCCTGTCCCTGAAAGGGCCTCATGTTTGGTAAGGCCAGGGGTAGTGACCATGAGGAAAATGCCATGGAGACGGACAAACAGAAGAGCTTCAGCATGGGCTCCAAGGTATCAGAGATCCTCAGGATGGAGGTGGACCAGGCCACGATTTGTTGTGTTTGGTCAACACATGTGGTCGGCACGAGTCCGAGCTGGCCCCTGTAGTCACACTAGCAACAATCACGTGGAGTAAAACGTCAAGTATCTGAACAGAAATGGAAGGAATCACCCCCCCACCTGACTTCTCAAATGTGGAGTGCTTTTGTTTTTTTCTCCCCAGTCATAGGTAGACTTAAGAAACACTTGTGAACACCGGGCTCATGCGTGAAGTATTCCTCCATTAATATTCTCCCAAGTCAGTGAGCTCAGCATTGTGTATGATTCCCCTTTGCTAATGAGGAAATTGGGATGTGTGGAGGGGGCCTCTTGTAGTCAATGTCACTGCCAGTTAAGGAGTGAAACCAGGATTCAGAATCACGCCCTCTCTGTTGTGCTCTCTCGCTGCCTCCCACACACTGGTAAAAGTGAATTGGATTTAACTGCATTGTGATGTTGTATACACAAACGATGACTACATCCTGGCAGACTGACTGGCTGGCGACTACATTTATCCCATGTATCCGCAAATTTAATATATGTTGTGCCGAGGGAGAAGCCTCAATGAGAAGAAGATAGTTAGCAAGATCATTTTCTGATATGGAAAATGCCTAAGTGTGCATGTGCGTCTGGATGTAATGTCCCCACTGCCTCTGAGATGAACCCTTGCCAGGGCATCTGAGAGCTGCTGCTCTGTGTTGTCTGAAGGTACCCTATCCCCTGAGAGCTGCTGCTCTGTGTTGTCTGAAGGTACCCTATCCCCTGAGAGTTGCTGCTCTGTGTGGTCTGAAGGTACCCTATCACCTGAGAGCTGCTGTTCTGTGTTGTGGTCTGAAGGTACCCTATCATCTTGGTTGTACTCAGGGCAGGGCGAAGAGGGATGAATCTTCTTCCTGGAAATTTGCTCACATCGCCAAAGGGAAAGTGCTGAAGTGGCCATAGAAATTGTCCTTCCTAACTTTCACTCATTCTGTGAATTCAGATAAACCATTTTCTGGTGCTTGGTTTTCCTTGCCTGTGTACCGAAGGGCCTGCATGCATGTTCTGTTCAACCTGTCCCCCTGCTGTAATAATAAGGTTTTCTGTCAACTTGACTGGAAACTAGGATTCTCAATAGTTGGGCAGCAGAGGATGCTCCATGATGTGATATAATGCAATATAAGCCACTCCTTGGTGGAATTGCTCTGAGCAGCCAACCAGTGTGGGAAGATGAAGATGAAGTGCCATCCCTTATTCAGAGAACAGCCCACACAGTGTTTCCTCGTCCGTGTAGCCTACTTCCTGTGGGAGTTTTGTTGCTTTTTGACAATCGCTTTGTTGCTTCTTGCATCTACATCCAGTTCTCTGGACTTGAGCCAATGGCCTGACATATTGCTTGCTGATCCTGGGAGACATCAGAGTATACCAGTTGACCTTGGATTACTCTGCCTCTGCATGCACAGCCTTTCCTGCTTCTGCTTCCCACTTTCTGGTCCATCAACCACAGCAGTTATGTGGGTCAGGAAGCCTTCAGCTTAATGACTGACTTTTGGACTTGCATTGAATGGGACTTACCCAATTCCACAACTATGTGGCACACATTCTTCATATAATTTTCCTTGTTCATATGTAAAAGCTTCTAAACTGATCAGAAGAGGCCTATATTTGTACCCATTCTAACCCAACAGAGCCCAACAGAATGTGCATTTATAGAACAATATCATTGATATCACACAAAATTAAAATGTTACTGAAGATCATCCAACAGTAATTGCGGCAGTATATTGACAGGGAGCTGCCAGAGGTTCCGGTCAGATACATAAGAGGACGTGGAACAATACATTTCATTGCTGACATCAGATGGATCTTGGCTGAAAGCAGAGGACGCTGGACAAATGTTTATCTGCGTTTCACTAACTATGCAAAGGCATAGATCATAACAAACTACAGAAGAAAGGAAATTGCAGAACACTTCATCATGTTCACGCAGGAACTTGTAGCGGATCAGGGGCAGTTGCATGAATAGAAGAAGGGACTATCACATGGCTTAACATGAGGAAAGGTGTGGATCAGGGCTGTATCTCCTTGCCATACATATTCCATCTGGTATGCTGACCAAATTATCAGAGAAGCGAGGAAGGACAGTGTGACATCAGGAGTGATGGAAATCTTATTGACAACCTTAGGTATGTGGACGACACCATCTTGCTTATTGAAAGAGAGGAAGAGTTGAAATAGTTGCTGATGAAGATCAAGGCTTGCAGCTTTCAGTATGGATTACAACTCAATATAAAGAAGAGCACAATTCCCATCATGTGACCAATGGGGAGCATCATGAAAAATGGAGAAAAGGTGGTTGAAGTTGTTACGGATTTCATTTGTTTTTGATTCACAATCAATGGTCATAGAAGCAGCACGTAAGAGACCAAAGGACACCTTGCACTGGGTCAGCCTGCTGCCCAGGACTTCTTTCAAGTGTTGAGAAGCAAGGCTGGGACTTTGAGGACGAGGGTGCCCCTGACCCAAGCCAGGGTGTTTTCAATGGCCTCGTGTGTGTGTGAAAGTTCACCATTGGCTCAGGAAGACTGGAGAAGAATTTGTGTATTTAAAACATGGTGCTCGTTAAGATGATTGAAAGTACAATGGACTGCTGAAAGAACAGACAAATCTATCTTGGAAGAAGTACAGCCAGAATATTCCTTACAGGCAAGGATGGTGAGACGTTGTCTCACATGGTTTGGACATATTATGAGAAAGAGATGAGTCCCTGGAGAAGGACATCATGCTTGGTCAAGTGGAAGGGCAGGGACAAAGAGGAAGGCCCTGAACAAGTTGGACACAGTGGCAGCAACCACGGGTTCAAGCAGAAGAACAGTTGTAAGCATGGTGCATGACTGGACAACGTTTTGTTATGTTGCGTATCACTGAGAATCAGAACTGACTCAGTTTACACCTAACAACAACAACATCAATAAGACTTATCTTCTTACTACAGGTTTTTGGGATTTTTTGTTTTTTTCTTCCTCTACTGCCATTGTCAAGTTTGGCCTGACTTTGACAATCCTGCACAACAGAATGAAGGCTGCCTGGTGTGAATTATCCCCATGACCAGAGGTGGATCAGGCCTTTGCTATTAATAGGGTTTTCATTGATGTTCCTTGAAAAGAATCTTCTGGCCTTTCTCCCTAGTTATCTCAGTCTGGAAGCTCAACAGCAATCAGCACCACACCTTAGAAACCCACAAGCCACCAGTGATGGAGGTAGTTGCCTGTAAGGTACATTGGCCAGAAATGGAACCAGTGCTACTACCATGGTGGATGAAATTCTACCAGAGCATTCTACCACTGATTCACTGGGTTCTTCTAACATGGTTTGCTTTATTTGTTCATCATGCATAATTTTAAGAATCCCCAGGTGGTAAAAATGGCTAAGCGCTGCTCACCCACCAACCTATAGTCTGACCACCTAAATGCACTCAAAAAATAAGCCTGGCAATTTGCTCTAAAAGGTGACAGCCTTGAAAACCCATTGGAGCAGGTCTGGCGCATCCCCAAGAGTCACTATGAGTCAGAATTGACTCAACAGCAACTAATAAGCACAATGTTGGTCAAAGTCAGGGTGAAAGTTTAGTGGAGAACACAGTGGGGACTTGGGGCTCAGATTCACAAAGACCATGGTGGAGACTTGGGTGTGCAGATTTAGTGGAGAATGTCATGCTGATCTCAGCTTAGCTTGCCTTTTTGAGATTATCTGTTTACTCTGAGGTTACAAAACCATCTTTCTGCCCAGGTGTTAAAACCCTTCCATCGCTTTCCATTGATTTTAAATGAATAATAAATCCTAATGGACCCAGAAAGCCATTATGGTCTGACCCCTGCCTCCTTCTCCATCCTCAGTTCATATTACATATTACAGGGCCTTTGCCCCACGCTTACTATGTGGACTTTGCCTGGTAAATGTCTTGTCCACTTCAGCTATCTACCAATGTCTTCTTTCTTATGTGTTCCATACAAATATCTTGTATGACCATTTGATCAGAATCCCATCTCACTATCTTTCCATGATCACCAGTCTGTTTTCATACAGGCATCTGTGGGTTCTGTTGCTTCATGTCTGTCTCTGCATTAGAAGGTGAGAGGTGTTGATTGATATAGCATTCCTACTGCTCAACGCTGCCCTGGGCATAGAGTAGGCCCTTATGCTTAGTAAATGAGTAAGTTATAAGGGTAAGTCAAGAAGTGTTGCTACAAGATAATAGAAAGGTTTACAATAATATGTGAATCGATTGTTCCTCAGAATACTGCACTTTCCCCACAAATGTCTTGAAGTTCCTTGACAGTCCCCTTCATATCTGTACACTTTCGAAGGTGATGATGCTTCAGTCTTTCTGCCCCTTCTCTTAGTTCTGTGGTTTTCAAGTTACACTCTATCCAAAGGGTGATTTGAGCATCCTCAAGGGATCGTGTTCCATTTATTTATGTAGGTTAGAATTAATTTTAGTTTATGTATTCATGGAAGTTATCTTCACCTTTGTATTAAACAATTTAAACCACGTCTTAAATCTTCCAATAGTTTCCCCTCACCTGCTCTCTGATTTCTCTTCTCCCTTTGGGGACTACTCTTTTCATTTCACTCAAGTTAACACCTGACAACAGTCTAGCTATTATGTTATCTTCCCTCCTTTTTTCCTCCCCACTCCCTTGGAAACTCCAAATCTGTACCCTTTGATTTAAACGTCTAACCTTTCTCCCCCACATAACAGGAGTCTCATATAATATTTTGTGATTGGTTAATTTCATTTATGCTCATTGAATTTGGAGAAGAAGAAGTGTGAAGGGGCAAGAACAGGGATGTAGGGTAGATGGGGTAAAGTTTCTGTGATAGGCAGGTTTATTGTGCCAACCTGGCCAATAGGAACATGTGGGATTAATCAGGTCACAGTTTTATTGGAGGGCAAAGAGATAAATGGCTCAGCAAGGCCCACTCTCTCTCTCTTGCTCTCTGGTGATGGATGAGTGTGCATTTGCTTCAGCTAGTTCTCTACCTCAACTTGTGAGCTACACTACCTGTGGAACAGCCAACCTGTGGATCCTGTTGCTAAAGCTAGAGGCTCCTTTGAGACCTGCTCAGCCAGGTTCCTGGTGTATACATCACTTGAGCTTGAGGCTGGTGGATCCTGTTGTCTTGGATAGCTTGAGTTCGATATCCCATCTGGTCCTGTTTCACTAGTCTGAGCTGCTGACTGTTGGTGCCTACCCTGCTGTTTGCTGCCTGTGGGCAGGCTCTGTCTGCATTGCCCAAGGGAAGACCCAGCTGTCTACTTCTTGACCTTGAACCCAGCAGCCCTCGTGAGTTGAAGGACTTCCAGTGTATTAACTGTTCACAGAAGTTAGTTGAAGTGAGCCCTCTGTACTCCGGGCTAATTAGTGTGGACTAATTAGCTGTCATATTCCTTCATGATGCATAAATCAATCTATCTGGCTATCGATCTATAATCGTAAGTGTATTGGTTTTGTTTCTCTAGAGGACCCTGCCTAACACCGTTTTACCAATAAATGAAATTCTCCTAAGATAGCCCTTGCTATCATTGAACAATGAGAAGGTATTTCATTGGGATGAGAAAAAATGACTTGACACACTATTCCTAATCTTGATCTCACCAATGTAGTTGATCATCTTCTTAAGCCTTCCTCCTAAGTCCCCAAGATTGTCTTTGTGCTCTTTGACAACATTTATTAAGATTACTCCTTTAGAATTTCCAAAAAACACCAGTTGCTATAAACTACTGAACTGACCTTGCTGCCGTGAATGCAACTGGCTCAGATGATCCCCTTGCAAGGCACTCTTCTGAATGAACCTTTACTTTTCATAAGGCACCCGAATGAGAACCAGGACCATCACCGTCCCGAGAAAACTTGTCTGCAGCCATCCACTCATCACAGAGACCTGTTGAAACATATCTTATTTGAATAAACCTGCATGTGTATGAACTGAAATCCTTGCAGCCAGACTTCTGTTTACGTATATGGAGAAGCCGGGTCTAGGATTTGGTCATGCGATCTAACTGGTGGGGTTCTTTGTGGCCAGATGTGGTGTGACTTGGTGTCAGACAATGAGGGTGCTGTAAGTTGAGGTCCTTGTCCCAGGTGTCAGAGGCAAGCTCTGTGTGAGTCTCTGAACCTCCTTTTTAGCCCAATTGCATGCCTCCCCCCTAGGGTTTTTGTGAGGATTAATGACCTCGTGCACTTGAAGAACCTGATAAATATCAAAGCACCCTGGACGCTCAGGCATTGCTGCATGTTTTTGTTTTTAATTTCCTAAGGACACTGTGATACTGATTGGCTTATAAAAGCAATTCACACAGAGCTGCCTGTTGGAGTCCGGCAGTGATGATCCTATTAATATATTAAGTGTTTACCAGGGAAGTTGAAGCTTGTCTGCATTTTGAAAGAATCCTGAGACTTCACCCCAATTCAACACAAAGGGTACACTAAGACGACGTTGACCTGACTTGTATTGGCTTTAAAAAACTGAGTGGAAGAAGGAAGGAAAGAAGGAAGGAAGGAAGGAAGGAAGGAAGGAAGGAAGGAAGGAAGGAAGAAATCACTTCACCATCCCCTTTACCCTGGCTTCTTTGAAGGGACCTCTCAAGTGGGAAGGATCAGGTCCTCTTGTTTTAGAAGCAGTCATTCTGCATGCATGTGCATGCCTCCTCAAAATCAAAAAATCTCATGAGAAAAGGGAAATGCCAACTAAAGGTAAAATAAGATCCCCTCAGTCGAATGTAATACAGACTCCTAGTTAACAAGTAGAGCAAGGCTGAGGGTTGTAATTCTTAAGAAAGTGTTCCGGAAATTCTGTTTCTTTCTCTCAGGTTCTGGTTGGACGTACGGGTGGTGCACTATGGCCAAACTCCATTGGTGTTCTCGCGGAGAAGGCTTGTGCATGAGACAGTGGCTACTGGATTCCTAAGACTGGGGCTTAATTTAAATCTTCATCTTTACTCTCTAGGCCCACAACCACTTGATGTGTCACTTAATTCCAACTTTTATCTTCTCACCTGGAAAGTCAGGATGAAAGACGATCGACCTCATAGGGGTTCTGAGATGGAAAAACAGCTAAATATATTCAGTACCTGGTGCAATGTGGGGGACACAGTAGGCAATGTTGGTCTCTAGTCCCTCCCCGTGCCCGCTTCCTCACTCCCAGAAAGTATTGTGGTGAATTAGAGATGAGTTAAAACGTTTTCTCTCCTTATTCTTCTGGCTCCCCAGAAAATCATCATTTTGGTGGATGACCTTTCCCTAAACTATTTTATTGCTGGCAAGAAGAGATTTAATTAAAAATTAAAGTCAGAAAACGTCTCCTCTGGGATTCAAAGTGCTCCTGCCCTCGTCAGCTTGAAACGCTGCCTTTTAGAGGAGCGTTTTGATGAAAAGAATTTGTCCTCACTGCTAGAACAACCCAGGCAGGGCAATTATTCAAGAGGTGAGCTGTACCCTTTTATCTATGATTAGATATTTTGGTTTCAAAGTTCCTACTTTGAAATGTACAGTTCTGGATTAAGAAAAAAGATTCTTTGGGGATTTAGGGTCATTTCCATATCCTTGGAAAATGTGATGTGAACACACTCGCAGACCACTGAGTTCTAGAATTGCTGTTCTGACTGGCAACGTCTCCAATGAAGGGCCCCGCTCTTCTAAACGTCCTCACGTGGACTCTGCCTCCCCGTGTCTTGTGACGCCTTTGCTAGTCTCCATGGATTATCAATTCTCTCACCTTTTAGGCTCTGTCTTTGGATGCGTTACTCCCTTCGCCCAGGCGATAACAAAGCCCTGCTGTGTCCACAGAGGCAGAGGTCTGGATCTCTGTGGGGACCCATGGTTAGATACCTCTCAAAAGGCCAGCCTATGTGGTTTGCTAGTGATATTTTTCTCTTGTGTGTGGGTGCTGGGGGATAGAGGGCATCTTTTTGCAATCCCCTATAGGGTAGTAAAAAAATAGTGCACCTACTTTATGAATCTTTGATGACGCGGCCTCAATTCCCAGGCCCACCCCACCTCTTGTGAGCTCAGGAACTGGAATGAAGGTGCCATCCTTCCTTTCAGTTTCCGACCTGTTGAGGTTGCGTGAGAACCAGCCGGCCCGGATGTGTCAGCAGGTGGGTCTGGAAGCCCGTCGGTTGACCCATTAACACACTCGGATCCCGACTTCCTTTTTTAACCTGACACCTACTGCCTAGGTAACCTTATTATTCATTCGCCCCAATACTGAAAATAGATCTGCAGCTTCAGAATGGCGTTTTCTCAGCAGCGAATTTTCTCAGGTCTTCGTCCTTGAGCAGTATCTATACAAAAGGGTGTTGAGATAGTTCCATCCCGAGAAGAGACTTGCCGGAGTGCCTTGATTTGCTGAGAGTCTCTTCAAGGCTTAGTAGAGCTTTTCTCCTGAAAACTTTGCAGCAACTTTTGTTCGTTTTGGATTTATATCAACGGGAGGGCTTTGCGGAATGGCATGGGTTTCGTTTTCAACAAGAAAACGATTACAACACTGAAATGACATGTAGGCTTCACATCCTGCGGCAGCTTGAGACTCTCGGTGATGACTACTTAACCCATACACCACCCCCACACAAACAAAAACACCAAACAAACAATCAAACTCACTGCCATCATGTCAGTTCCTACTCACAGGGACCGCATACCCCTGTGGTAAGGAGGATTCTGAAGTGCGGTCCTGGTTCAGCGGGACACAGTGCTTAACATTACCACTGTGAAGTCAACGTGAACAAGGCCTTTCACAAACGTGACCAGCCTGTGCCAACAAAGAAGTTCATTGAATCGCAATTCCTACACATAAATGTTTTATGTGTAGATTTTAAGGAGTATTTTATGGAATTTCTTCTTTCCTCATACCGTAAACCTAAAACCTTAAATTGTCGACTCACCATCTGCAAGTAATGCTGAAGGTCTTGAGTGTAGGCAGGAAGAACAGGCAACTTTCCTGCCTCTCCATTCTCTTGACCTCCGTATCTCCTAGGGGCAGTGGACTCAGGTGTAGTCATTTTCTAAGTCTGACTTCACACTAATAAGAAGCGATTTTGTGACAGGAGTTTTTACAACGTGAAATGAGTTCTCCTTTCCCAGAGTAATAGCACAGTGGTGCCTTCCTCTTACATTCTTGCCAAGAGGCTACATGGTAAGCCTGCCAAGGGTTCAGCTATCAAGATGTTTTCGGTAGGTAATGCCTCCGAACTGGATAGCATAGTCCTTCTTCATGGCCTTGGGGTCCTGTGGACACCCGCTCACCTTGGGTGACCCTGCTGGCATGTACAATACCAGCGACATAGCTCCCAGCATTCACGGCAGCACCCAACCCACCACAGTACGACAAACTGGTGGCCAAGAATCTGGTAGCGCTTCGTTCTGCTACACTTCAGGCCCTATGCATCAGAACCAACTCAACAACACCTAGCTTCAGTAACGTAAAGATCTGGTTATAAATATCACGACTCTTGCTCACAATTAAGTTATGGATTTTTAAAATATAAGTGTAACATAGAGGTAATTCCCACCCTGCCCCCACATCTTCCGAATTAGTGGCTCTGCTTGGGCCAGCCATCTATCCCACCTCGGGCAATCGGCAAGGGCAGACTCCTTGGAAGGAGGCGTTATTGCATCTTATGCAGATCCTAAGAGTGATATTTCTGAGACATCTGTGTGGTCACATCAGTGTTTGCAGTTTGTAAGTGCGGTTGAGTCCATTTCAACTCACAGTGGCCCCATAGGGTTCTCTAGGTTGTAATCCAAAGATGGGACTTTCTACTCTGTCAAGATTTATAGCCGCAGAAACCCACAGGGGCAGTTCTAACCTGTCCCCTAGGGGTCACTGTGAGCCGACATCGACTCAGTGGCAGTGAGTTTCTTTTGTTTTGAATCTTTAGAGCAATAGATCACTGGGTCTTTTCTTGGGTGGGTTTGAATGGCTAATCTTTCGGTGAGCATCCAAGAGCCTGGCCATTTGAAGTAACCCTCCTCGGACTCCCCATTGATACCATTGTGAGATGAAGGGCCATGCTCTTGATACGGGCTGCTGTCCATCATTTTTTCCAGCGGTGTCTCTATAGACAGTGGGTGTGATTAGATGGAAAGAAGCGCTTGGCTGTTACCTGTGCTGCTGAGTGGACTCTGCTAAGGGGGAGGCCATGTGTGTCAGATGATTTTTAATGGATGATTAAAAGGCGAGGGTTAGAAGATCCTCAGGCTTCTCTTCTTCATGGCCTCTGGGGAGGCTTAGCCTCAGAGCACATTCAACCAACGCTCTACCTAGACCGTGGCCATAGCTTTTTGTTGGGTGCTATCGAATAGATTTGGACTCATAGTCACCCCCAAATTGTGGTTTTAGTTAGGTGTCAACAATCTGGTTCCAACTCATAGTGAGCCCAGATGCAACAGAACAAAATGCCGCCTGGTCCTGTGCCATCCTGTCACTTCTATGCATGAGCCCATTGGCACAGCCACCGTGTCCATCCATCTCTTGAGGACCTTCCCCCTCTTCATTGCCCCTCCACTTTACCAAGCACGATGTCCTTCTCCAGGGGCTGCCTCTCCTGACAAGAAGTCCGGAGTATGTAAGATGAAGTCTTGCCACCCTTGCTTCTAAGGGGCACTCTGCCTGGCCTTTTTCGTTTCAGCAGTTCCATGCATGTTGATTCAATGTTCTTCTCCAGCACCACAATTCAAATGCATTGATTCTTGTTCAGCCTCCTTTAGTCTATGCCCAACTTTCACTTGCTTATGAGGTGATTGAAAATACCATGGCTTGGGTTAGGTACACCTTAGTCCTCCAAGGGACATCTCACTTTCCTAAAGAGGTCCTGGGAAGCAGATTGACCTAATATACCTCCCGTGGCAGAGTACAAATCTCCCAGATTCTTTTCTAGACTAATCTTCATGGGACAAGAGCACTAGGTCCTTTTCCTTTGGAGCTGCTGGGTGGGTTTGAACTGTCAACCCTTTAGTTGATAGCCACATAGTATCTTCAATAGGAACTAAACAAATACTTACAATCCTTCAATTTCTTGAAACACCTCAAGCATACACTAGATAGGGACTGGTAAATCAGATTTGATTGCAAAAGTTCCACATACTATTATATCAGAAATGTTATTTATAATAATAGACACAATATGTTATTTTGAGGATTTTTATAATATAAGTGAACAAGACTGGCAGTGCAACGTTGAGTGAAAATAAGAGTTGATGCTCATAAATAATGCTTGAAAAGGTGTAAATGTTCTTATTTTCCCTCATTGTTCTGACCTACTTTTTTATCCTTGCTATTTTTTTCTGACAAATTTGTGATTTGATTTTTTAATTCCTAGTGCTTGCTAATTTTCAGAAAATCAGTTATAGTGTTGTTTGAAAACGTAATAGAAGTGAAAGAGAAGCTGACTACTTGTCTGTTAGCACAGAAACACAATGGCATGCTAGATATTTTTAGAGGAGGGATTTTAATGTGTTATCTAACACATTGAATTAAAATTTGTTGTTCCCACCAAGTGATGTTCAGAATGGAGCATTAATTAATTTGAATAGGTGCTTGCACCACACAAACACACACACACACACACACATACTCCCCTACACACACATATTGTTTCTAGGGGACATATGTCTGTGAGTCTTTACATAATGACCACCCCCCCACACACATGGACACACATCAAATACTCCCAAGTGTTTCACAATTTGCTCCTTTCTCAAACTCTATTGACACAAAAATGAAAACATTCCTTCCCAACATCTTGGGAACTGGCACCGTTTTCCTGACTGCTGTGCTCACGTCACCTGCCCCCCTTCATTTGTCCACTGTAGGGCTTGGACCATGCTCTGCTTGTTCATTGGTTATTCATTAACAACAGCAACTAGCAAGCACGAGAGCAAAACAGTGGCAGGGGCCACTGGGTGGATTCGGCTGTCTCGCCCTCTACGGCATTATGGGTGACTGAATGAGGATTTGGGAAGTGCAAATTCCTGAAGCATAATGGACCTGGCTAGAAGAAACCATGTGGCACCCACATCTCAATTGCCTCCCATTCCACCTTGTCCAGGCTCTTCACACAGCCTCAACAAGGCATTCCTCGTCATTTATTTTCCAGAAGGTAGAAGCGCATTTTAGCGGCAGAAATAATTATAGGAAGTAAACTAATATAGTCATTATTAAACATTTATTAAGATCCCACTGTGTGGGAGCCACTGGTGCATTTTAAAAATAACTCTCTCACTATAACACTTGCACTATAACCTAACTTAATTTGCATTTATTTTCTAAATGCATATAGGAAATTATCATTGTTAAGTAGCTGCAATTCCCTTGGCAGCCCAGGGAAGAAATAAATGAAAAGACTATAAAGCGATTTCCTATTAATCTAAGGAGTGATGCTTGATAGGGGGTCATGCTGTTAATCACAGAGCACTAGGAAGTGTCCACTAGGCTGCTACCTTTGTGTTAATTGGATGGAACTGGAGGGTGCTCCAGGGTGGAGACAACCTGGGACTTGAAGTGGGAGGTGGTTTGTGTTGCAGAGGTGGGCAGCTCATGCTCCAAAGCCTCTGAAGGCTGTCAAGTGTAGAGATTGGTCCTGATCATAGGGAGCACCACCATTCCATGGAGTAAGTCCCAGGAAGGGGTATCTGCCATTGGAGTCTCTCCTGTTCCATTGAGAAGTGCATCTGCCCAGCCCATTGAGCCCATGGAGGACTAACTTGCATGCACACCATCTTGAATGACGTGCTTCCAGACAAAGATAGGGGAAATGTGACTCAAGCTTGCTCATCTGTGACATTAGGAAACCAGGGCCCTGGAAGTACAATAATTAAAAGCTTGGCTGCTAATCCAACTTTGGCAGTTTGAACTCACCTAGGTGCTCCATGGGAGGCAGTGTGCTTGTTAGGTGCCATCAAGTCAGTTCTGACCCATGTCGACCTCACGCACCACGGATCGAAACACCGCCCAGATCTGTGCCATCCTCACCAGTGTTCCCCTTCGGGAGCCCCTTGCTGCAGCCATGGTGTCACTCCACCTCCCTGGAGACCTTCCTATACTTTACCAAAAGTGACATCCTTCTCCTGGGACCGGTCTCTCCTGACGCCATGTCCACAGGATGCAAGATGAAGACTCGCCAACGTCGCCTACAAGGAGCGCTCTGGCCACACCTCGTCCAAGACAGATCGGTTTGTTCTTTTAGCAGCGTTTTGGTACCTCCAATAGCCTTGTCCAGCACGCATTTCAAAGGCACGGGTCCTTCTCCCATCTTCTTATTCAACGTCCAATGTCCACTTGCCTATGAGGCGATCAAAAGCACCACGACTTGGGTGAAGCACACCTTGTTTTCAATACTCGAAAGAGGGCTTGTGCGGCCGGTTTACCCAACGCAACTCATCTCTTGATCTTTTCACTGCTGCTTCTGTGAGCTTTGCTTGTGGAATCAAGCAAGACAACACCTTTGAGAACTTCAACTTTTTCTCTATTTATCATGATTGGTCCAGTTGTAGGGCTTTTGGTCTTCTTTACTTTGGGTTGAAAGCCAAAGCAAAGGATGTAATCCTTGACCTTCATCAGCAAGTACTTTACGTCTGCCTCACTGTCAGCAAACAAGGTTGTGCCCTCTGCATATCTCAGGCTGTGAATAAGCTTTTCTCGGATCTTGATGTCACATACAAGCCAGCTTCTCTGATTATTTGTTCAGCATACAGATTACAACACACAGCTTTCATACACATCCTTCCTGATTTTAAACCATGCAGTATTCCTTGTACCATGATCACAACCGCTTTTGATCCATGTGCAAGTTCTACATGAGTAAAGTGGAATGTATTAGAATTCCCATTCTTCTTGTAGTTACCCCCAGTTTGCTGTGATCCACATAGTTGAATGCTTTGGCATAGTCTATAAAACACAATTAAAAATCTTTCTGGCATTCTCTACTTTTAGCTAAGCTCCATCTAACATCAGGGAGAAAAGTACTTCTCCAAAGGTTACTGTCCAGACAGCCCCATTAGGTATAAGGAAGTTGGTCTGAGTCACTGAGATCATGTCAAACAAAATAAAACACGGTGTGCTCCTGCATCATCCTGACAATCATTGTTGTGTTTAAGTCCATTGTTGCAGCCACTGTGTCGATGATCTCAATGAGAGACTTCCTATTTTTTACATTCCTTCTACTGTACTAAGCATGATTTCCTTTCCCAGGTACTGAGTCCTCATGACATGTCCAAGGTAGGTGATAGAAAGCCTCAGCATCCTTGTTTCCAAGGAGCATTCTTTCGGTCCATCTTCTAAGACAGATTTGCTTGTTCTTCTGGCAGTCTATGGTGCGTTTAATACTTTCCCACCCACATGCCTTCATACACATTGACTCTTCTAAGTCTTCCTTGTTTGTTGCCCAACTTTCACATCCAGATGAGGTGACTGGGGAAAATCACTGCTTGGGTCAGGTGCACCTTAGTTTTCAAAGTAGCATCATTCGAGTTCAATGCATGAAGATCAAGGACTACAGCCTTCACTACGGATCACAATCCAGTGTTAAGTAAACCAAACTATTCACAGCCGCACCACCAGGTATCATGATAAATAGAGAAAAGATTGAAGTTGTCAAGGATTTAATTTTACTTGGCTCCACAACCATTGTTCATGGAAGCAGCAGTCAAGAAATCCAATGGTTTATTGCATTGGGCAAATCTGCTTCCAAAGAACTCTTTTAAAGTGCTGATGAGCAAGGAAACCCTATGGGCCAACTTGATTCTATCACTCTGGGCTCTATGTATCAGAAGGGATGCAACACCACCCAATAATAGTACAGGTGACTGAAATATATCACTTCCCTTTCCACCATAGGATCTGAGGATGTGGTTGTGTTTCTGGCAACAACTACCTCTCCAGACAGTAAAAAATAAAATACACCTGACGCTTGAGAGAATCAAGACATCAGATGCGTAAAAGTAGAGAATAAGAGAGTAAACTATTGGAGTAAGAACGTTGGCGAGGGAACAAGGAGATGGAGAGGATGTGGGAGAATAATAGACTAAGGAAATGCTGCTGCTATGCCTACCGTACCTGGATTTATGTACGATTGAAGACTTCCAAGGTATGGGAGCCAATATGGGGCTTTTGTTCATGATTTGGATTTCTTTTGCTTATAAGGTAGAACTTGACTCCTCGCTGGATTTGAATAGAAATAAAAGCATTATCTTTTCATAGCATTATGATGAATAAAAAATGCCGGACAAATTGTCAGGTAGGAGATGGATGGACTCAGTAGCTGCAACAATGAGTTCAAATATGCCTGCTATGGCGAGAGAGGCCCAGGACTGAGCAATGTTTCATCTGTTCCCCATGGGTCCGAATCACAATAACAAGAGTAGCAACAACAAAAACAACAACACCTATTGGGTAGTAGGCCAGGAAGCTCACCTCATTTCATTTTTGATAATTGCATGCATTTGTAGGAGTGCATCTTGATTTTATAGATGAAGCAGAAGGCTGAAGTGACTTGCCCAGAGACATTTCGTTCCTATTGACGGAATGACGAGGAGAGCCTGAGCTCATCTAGGTAAGGAAAACCTAAGAGCTGGGCTCTGCTCTTCCGACGCTCTCACATAGGCAATGACTCTCTCAGCAGGGGGATTGCTGGCATGTAGATGCTGACCACTGACTTGAACAAAGACTGTTTACTGTGGCTTGCGCGTGTCTCCATCTCTCTCCGTCTCATTGTCACTCCCAGGCATCCTTTTCTCTCGATTTCCTTTATGAATTAGCCTTCTTCGATTGCTTCCTTCTCTATGTTACTTAGATGGTTCTCTGCTACTTAGGGTACTTCATGGTAGTTGTTTCAGGCCACTGGTGAGGCTGGGGACTTAGGGAATGTCTTTTGTGATTCACTTAGAAAGCCAAAAAAAAAAAATGTCCAAGTTAGTGGGTGGGTTTGAATCCCATTCTGAGTAGGCTCATCCACTAAGCAGCTTTTTCTAGAAGTCCTTCCTGTGGAAAGAGTGTTCTCCTCCTAAGTGATGTGAGGCTTGATGTGGTGCCTTGTTTGGCCAGTCCAGATGTGAGTAGCAGTGGTACAAGCTCCCTCTGAGCGCAAGATCCTGGGACCATTGTGGGGTCCTCCTCTTGCTTTAGATTTCACGCCTAGAAAATTATACCCTGTACACTGGGCTGGTCTGGTTACCTCCATGGAGAAGATACAGAGCTGGAACCAACCTATCCAAAAACCCAAAACAAGACTCTCTACCACGGAGTCTATGTGGGCTCACAGCAGCCCTGTAAGACAGGGTTGGACTGCTTCTGTGAGTTCAGAGACTGTATCTTGTGACAAGAGCAACAAGCATGATTTTTCTCCTGTGGAGCAGCTTGTGGTTTCAAACTGTAGACCAGGTGGTGAGCAGCCCAATGCGAAACCACTGCACCACCGGGTCTCCTAATCAACCTCTAGACGACACGGATCATGAGCAAAAGGTAAACGTGTGGTTCTAAGTCATTGAGATGTGAGGGTTCTTTGTTATGCCAGCAAAACTCGGCTCGTTAATACAAATAGCAAGAGTAATTTCCAAATTCTTCAGATCTTTCTCATGCAGTATGACCTTGGAGTCCCATATCAATATTTTAAACAAGTCGGACTTGGTCTTAAGCTAGGGAAGTTTAGACTTAGATGGCATGCCCAATAAAAAAAAATCTGTAAATGTGTCCTTGGCTAGGAAGTGAGGGGAAAAAAAAAACTAAGTCTGCCCGATTCCTCTTTAAGCTATCTGTCCTTAATCATATCCTGCCACCGAAATGGGCCAAGCCTCGGCAGTTCCCTGGACTCCTTGGAAGTTACATTATGCTATTCAGGATACAAAGTACACTTTCTCTGAGGCAGATGAATTATTAAACATTATCCTGGTGACCTGGAACATTCTGCTAAGGGCCTTACTTACACCAGCATGCAGTTGAGTCATCAGCGATGGCTGCTCTCAGAGACTCGTTAAGCAGAGCCTTGGTTGGGAGAATGGGGGAAGTTTTTCCCAGCTGTCAGAGGACACACAAAGGGGCCAGCTGTACCAGATGCGAGTTGTGATGCAGGCACGTGAGCATCCTCTTTCCGGAGAGTCAGAGGGATGGTGGGAGATGCCCTTCTCTGATTCTGGCAGAGATGAGCTCAAATTGGGAACAGAATAATTTGAGAACACCCCTAAGCCCATTGCTGTTGAGAAATTCTCCCTCGTCACTATCCTATAGGATAGATCAGATCTGCCTCCTGGGGGTCTACCAGGCAGTCATCATCAAGGACATAGAAGGGCCCATCTTTCTCCAGAGGAGTGGCTGATGGGTTTCTAAGGAGCGCTTAACCACTGTGCCACCCTGGAGGAGCCATCACATTGTGAGGAACTGAGCTGGGGGTGCGGCAATGGGCAAAGGCACTTTGCAGGAAATCAGGAGTTATCTCTAGCAGACCTCCGACAAAGGGCCCTGAGAGGGAAATCTCAGTCCCACAGACAGGATTATGACTACTTAAACCGACACTTTGCCAGCAAGGAAATTGGACTGTATATTTGCTTGTTAGACGTTTCAGTGAAGCCCTACTTCTGCTCTTCATGTTGGATAAATTAAATTTATTTTGCACACTTTGTTAAAGTCACCTCAGAGCGACCACTCCTACTCCTCTCTCGCTCACATGAGAGCTTCGGAATACTAGCCAGAAATATCAAGTTAATGCCCAAGCCAGCTCTATGTGCTGATTTATCTTCCACGTTGACTTCGAGTAACAGAGCCATACATTAAGGAACAAAGCTCGCTGCTGGAGTATTTATAACCTTGTCTTTTAAAACATTTGGCAGACGTTCAGACCCTCCATATGTTCACAGTATTAAACTTTACCATAAAAGGAACTAAAGAGGTACATTGGAAGAAAGCTGAGATTGTATGGTCTGAGAGTCTGGTGGCTTAAGAAAAAAAAAAGGAAAATCAAGCTCAACTTGAAATAACAGATGCTCTGTGATCCTGCTGAATGTTTACCTCCCATACAACAAAGTTCTGCTCACCCTAGCACTTCAGGTCTCATATTTCAGAGGGATTTTTGATGACTCAGAGCAGACACATTGAGCTTTTGAGCCTGGTTTAATATGGAGACATTCTGCAGTGGAGACAACCAGAAGAAAAGGCTAGCAGTCCTGTAGAGGTTCTGGTGGGTCAGTTCCACTGGACAACCTCACGTCTTCCCAGTCACCTCCATGCCAACAGAAGATTAGGGATATTTTAGAGGTTATACATTTTGCTGAAGGAGCGTATTGATGGGAAACTGTCAGAGGATCAGGCCGGATTCAGAAGAGCGTTGGTAACAAGGGATTTTACTGCTAATGTCAGATGGCTCTTGGCTCAAAGGACAGAATACCAGAAAGATGTTTACTTGTATTTTTTATTGACTGGGTGAACCAAAATAAACTACGGATAATCTTGTAAAGAATGGGAATTCTGGAATACTTCATTGTACACATGCAGAGTTTGTACCTCGATCAAGAAGTAGTTGTGAGAACAGCACAAGGGAGTAGTGTAAATCTGCAAAGGTGTGTATGAGAATGCTTATCCTCTCACCACACATGTTCAATCCGTGTGCTGAACACATCATCAGAGAAGCTGCATTACATGAAGAAGAATGTGGCATCAGGATTGGAGGAAGCCTTACCAACAACCTGCAATATGGAGATGCGCAACCGTGCTGGCTGAGAGCAAGGAGGACTTGTAGCACTTGCTGATAAAGATCAAGGATGGTGTGTTAGTCCAGGCAGACTAGAGAAACAAATTCATGGACACTCATATGTGATTAAGAAAGTACTTTAAACACAAGAGCAATTGAATATTGAAAAACCATCCCAGACCACTCCAGATCAAGTCCATATGTCTGATATTAACCCATATGTCCGATATCAATTTATAAAGTCCTCTTCAGACCTATGAAACACATGCAATGACACAGAATGCAGGAAGATCCCAGGTCAGTGGGTATAAAGTCTTGTGGCTCCCTTAGCAATAGAAGCATCTCAGCACTGGCAGGGGTCTCCATGTAGTTGCTCCAGCTCAAGGCACTAGCATAATTCCATGTGTCTTGTCAACTGCAATGTCTCCCAGGGAGTGAATCTGCGTTCTGCCTCCAGTGAGCTACTTATCTCCTTAGCACCTACAAATGAGGTCATCAAGCTGGGGCCTGATTGACAGACTAAACTCCATCCCTTCATTCTTAATCCTCTCAAATTGACACCAGGTTATATAACTACCACAGATGGCAGCCTTCGATAAGGATTGCAACTCAATGTGGGAAGACCAAAATGTCCTCAACTGGACTATTAGGTAACATCATGATACACTGAGAAAATATAGAAGTTGTCAAGGACTTTGTCTTCCTTGGATCCATAGTCAGTACTCATGGAAGCAGCAGTCAAGAAATCAAAGATGGGTTGCATTGGGTAAATCTGTTGCACACGACCACTTTAAAGTATTGAAAAGCTAGGGTGTGAGTTTGAGGATTAAGGTGTGTCTGACTCAAGCCATGGTATTTTCCAGTCCCTCATTATGGCAGTTACATAATTTCACGTCACCTTGAAGATATAGAAGGGTAGGGGTGGAGTCAGGTCACAGCCTGATGAGATATCCCCTTGTAGACATGGCCTTCTCATTAGGAGCATCCTGGGAACCTCTCCTCTCTCTCTGCTTTCACCTTCCTGTTGACAAGCCCTGCTGAGACCTGCATGAGCCCTATGATGCAGTCACCACCATTGGATCCACACAACTCTGCAACCACCAGCCTGTGATCTTCCTGCATTCTGCATAATTCCATGTGACTGCATGAGTCTGAAGAGGGACTTACGGACTCCTATCAGACTTAAGGACTTGTATCGGACTTATGGACTGGGCTAGGATGTTTTATTGATGGATGATTATTTTTTGATATAAAGCTCTTATACATCTATGCGTGTCACCGGATTTGTTTCTCTAGTCAACTTGGCCTAACACACACGTGAAAGGTGAATATTGCACAAAGAAGACTGAAGAAGAGTCGATGCATTTGAAACGCGGTGCTGGAGAAGAACAATGAAAGTACCATGGACTGCTGAAAGGGCAAACAAATCTTTCTTGGAAGAAGTCTAGCCAGAGTGCTCTGTAGAGGCAAGGATGGCGAGACTTTGTTTTACATACTTTGGACAGATTATCACGAGAGACTAGTCCCTGGAGAAGGACATCATGCTTTGTAAAGTGGAGGGGCAGCAGGAAGGGGAAGACCTACAGTGAGATGGATTGGCACAATGGCTACACGGCTCAGGCATTGGAACAGTATGTGGCTGGTACAGGAGTGGGCAGCATTTTGTTCTGTTGGTCAGAACCAACTTGTTGGCACCAAACGATAACAGCAGAGTTTGTAAGAGCAAGTCTGTATGGGGTGTGGGGAAAATGGATGGAACGTTGCTTTCCATTTGGCTCTCAGGGCCTGGAGGAGCTCTGCATTAGACACTGGCCTTCTAACCCAAAGGTAGAAAATGAGGTTGTCTGCTCTTATGGAGCTTAAGAGACTCAGAAACCCTATAAAGGATTGCTACCAGTCAGAACCAACTCAGTGATGGTGGCTTTGGTCTTACTTAAAAGGAATTTGAGGAAATTCCTGAGTGGGGCAAACAGCTAAGTGCTTGACTACAAAACAAAATTCAACACCTGAAGGAGGAAAGATCATTAAAAAGGGACACAAAAAGAAAGAAAAAGGACAATAAGTGAAAGGAGGGGAAAGACAAAAGAATAGCAAAGAACAAGAGCAAGTGATAAAAACAAAAGGAAAAGTGGAAAAGAGAAACAGAATCAACAAAGGGGGAAAAGGTGAGCAGCGTAAGAAAGCATTGAAAAAGAGAAAATCAAGAAAGAACACTGGGGCAGGGGCAGGACTCATGAAAGAGCAAAAGGTGGAGGGCAGGGATCGGTCAGGGTCGGCACCCTCCGTCACTGTGTGAGGGGTAGGAATCCTCAACCTAGAACTGCTGCCTGCCAGCGTCTCTGTGTGGAAGGTCTGCGCACCTCGTCTGCCTGCTCAGCCCTCTTGCTGGAAGTTGGGTCCTGAGCAATCTTTGATGTGTCCTTGGGGAGAGGGGTAGAGAGAGCCCCACACTTGGCAAGATCGGTGCTTCCTCTGCTACCACACTGTGAAATGCTGCAGGGTAGCGCTGCCCAGTGTAGTGGATCAGTGGGTTATTTGAAGCCCTTTGGAGCACATGGACGTGCTTAAAAAGAAGTGGCCTCAAAGAGTCCCTGAAAAGAGAAGATGGAGTAAGATAAGACTAGCAGACCAACAAAAGGTTAACCTCTGGATGAAGAGGGACATCCTCCTCTGAGTATGAGCCTTTGTCAGAAGCAATCTTCAGGTCTATGAAGAATGTGGTTACCATGGTTTTTAACTAAATGCCGTGAAGCAGGTGGTGCAGTGGGTGAAGCGCTGGGTTGCTAACCAAAGGCTCTGTGCTTTGCACCCACCAGCTGCCCCCAGGGAGAGCGGTGAAGCAGTTTGCTTCACTAAACACTTAGAGTCTCAGGAACCCCAAGGGAAGGTCTACTCAGTCCTGACAAGGTCACTGTGAGGATGGTAGTATTTTACATTTGATTCTGGAAAGGGAAAAAAGAAAAAAAGAAATTTGTGGAAAAATAAGTAAAGGCCAAGTAAAGTTGATAGTTCATAGCATCATAACAATAGCAATTTGTCCAAAATAGCTATATAAGCATTTAACATCACAGAAAACTGGGCAAATGATATACTGGACAGGCTCTCTGTTATCTTAGGGATTTTTCTGTAGTATTGTAATGATTTCAATATAGAAAGTTTATTGAAATAATTCAAGGTGAACTGGGTATGAATAGTAATAAAATACACTCAATTTTGGGGGGAATGAGGAGAAAGTCAATTAGGTATTAAAGATTGATTTTCTGAGCAGAGAAGACTTTTTTTTAAATACAGGCTCACATTCACCACATTTATCATAAACCTTATTCTAAACATACAATTTTTAACTTGTAAAGAGAGAAATAAGCTACTTTCGCATTTAGAACATGTTTCCATTGTTATATTATTTTCTTGTTCAATTTGATTTCCCTTATCTATCTACCTATTTGATCCTCAGAGTTAAAACATATGCTGTTCATAAGTAAAATAAAATAGTGACTCACAATTTAACAACAAAAAACCCATTTTAGTTATTACTGATTTATGTCCTTGGAGCTGCTCTGTTTTTCAAAACAAGATTCACTCCTCCAAGGCCAGCATTATTATTAGCTGACAGTAGGGGAGAAAAGGCTAATTGACTCAAAAAGAAATGTAACTGATGGCATTGTCAGCTTTTCCTTCATTAACCAAACAGCCCTTCCTCCAAACCAGATTTTAAAACCGTGGTAATGCCACAATATCAGTAACCCTAACCCCCACCCCAAAAAACTCCTTCAAATATTTGGAAAAAAATGTTATCACTAAAATTTGATTTGTTTAGACCAATGAATCGATTTCTAGGCGTTTATTGTGGGGGACAGTGGGAAGGGGGGCACTGAGCCAACCTTTATAAATAAGGATGTTTACCATAGCTTTACTTTTGATATCAAATAAAAGAAGTCATTTAAATGCCCAACAACATGAATGATGGCATCCCAAATATGGTTCAATCCTTAAAAGCTGGGTTCAGACCAGTTGTCAGACATCAAAGAGCTAAAAACCATATCAGTGGGTGCCCACCTCCCTGATACGATCAATGAAGACAAACATGTGCATAAGCAAATGTGGTGAAGGAAGCTGATGGTGCTCAGGTATCAAAAGATATAGCATCTGGGGTCTTAAAGGCTCAAAGATAAACAAGTGGCCATCTAGCTCAGAAGCAACAAAGCCCACATGGAAGAAACACACCAGCCTGTGTAACCAAGAGCTGTCAAAGGTATCAGGTATCAAGCATCAAGGAACAAAAAACTATATCATTGAAAATGTGGGTGAGTGCAGAGTGGAGACTCAAAGCCCAATGGTAGCCAACTGGACACCCCTTGCTGAAGGGTTGTGGGGAGGAGATGAACCAGGCAGGATTCAGGGTAGCAATGGTGAAACATATAACTTTCCTATAGTTCTTAAATACTTCCTCCCCTCCACTATCATGATCCCAATTCTACCTTGCAAATCTGGCTAGAACAGGGGATGTACATTGGTACAGATAGCAACTGGAAACACAGGGAATCCAGGACAGATGACTCCTCCAGAACCAGTGATGAGAGTGGCGAGGCCTGGAGGGTGGAGAGAATGTGGGGTAGAAAGGGGGAACTGATTACAGGAATCTACGTATAGCTTCCTCCCTGGGGGAGGGACAGCGGAGAAGAGGGCGGGGGGAGATGTCAGACAGTGTAATATATGACAAAATAATAATAATATATGAATGATGAAGGGTTCATGAGTTAGGGGGAAGTGGGGAGGGAGGGGGAAAATGAGCAGCAGATATTAAGGGCTCAAGTAGAAGGCAAATGTTTAGAGAATGATGATGGCAACAAATGTACATATGTTCTTGACACAACGGATGTATGTATGGATTGCGATAAAAATTGTACAAGCCCCCAATAAAATGATTTTTTTAAAGCTGGTTTCAAAATCGTATGTAAACATGAGAAAACACGATCAGCAAATGTTTCCAAGAAAATAATGATTCCTGGGGGACAATGCTTAAGCATTGGCTGCTGATGGAAGGTGGTCTAAGCCCACCCAGGTGTCCTGTCAAGAGAAAAGCTCAGGTGAGCGGCTGCCATTAAGACAGCAGTCAAGGAAACCTGAAGGGCATCTCTACCCTGTCCTGCAGGTCTGCAGAATGTTCTCAAAGGCACACAACCATCATGCATTTTACGTGCAGGGTGCACTAGGCTGGCTTCTCTGGGGAAACAAAGCCAGTGATGCTTGTGTGTGTGTGTGTGTGTGTGTGTGTGTGTGTGTGTGTGTGTTGAGACTGACGTCAGGAAATTGCTTACATTGTTGTAGGAGTCCGGTTCAAGTCCGGCTTCTCCTGCCATGTGGAAGCTGATAAACAGGAAGCAACAGGAGATGGAGAAGCCAGACCAAAATGATGAAGCAGAGACCTCAGGGGGCACAGGCTGGCGAATGCCATGATCTGAAGTTGGCCGAATGAATCCACCATTGGTAGTCTGCTCATGGCTCCTGGAACCACAGGTGATGCAAGGGGAAATCAAGGAAACAGACACAAGATTTGGCTTTGGCAGAAGGTGAAGGGACAAAGAGGATTCCACTCTCCTTGGTCTCTCCTTCTTATTCAAAACACTTATGGCATCAAGGAGGAGATTGCATCTAGAGCTGCCTTGAACGGGAACACTGTCCAGCAGGGGATGTCCTGTGGGAGAGCCCTAGGAAATGATTGCCAAGTTTACAGCATGGGTCTGGAAGACATGCGGCATTCTTCTTGGCATGGTATCAGAGAGTTTCCTCTAGCAAGTCATTTTGACGGCTAAGTCAGTATTGATCTCTACATTTTCAAATATCAAAACCAACTTGTCAGCGATAAAAAGAAAATGGCCAGAGACCTCCCAAGAATCTCCTGCTAGGGAGGGAAAAAAAAAAAGGAATCTTGCTCTTTGCTGTCCAAATGCTCAGCATGTTAAACCTCACTTTGAATTGGTCTCTCGGACAGATAATGAGGTGGTAACACAATGCAGGACTGTAATGGAAATGGATTGAGTGAAAAAGAATTTGGGGGATAGGAGCTGAGATATGTATACAAAACCAGGCAGCAGTCATTAATAAAAATCATTCTTTGTCCTCACCCTCAATCTGTCTTTCCTGCACTGCTGGAGACTGGGATTTTTTAGAAGGGAATAACACATCAAACATCACATCTGTGTGGTTAATGAAGGTGTCAGACTGGAGTTAGGTTTTAAAATGGAAATCCTTTCGCATACTGCAATAAGGAGATAAGATGTATTTTTTTTATGGATTGCAAGAATTTAAATTCTTTGAGTGGCTTCCACAGAATGTCCCCAAGTTTTAACAATATCCAGCTATTCTTATTTTGCAGTAGATGAAGAAGGAGAAAACGTGTCATCCTTTGCCGTAATTATAGCGAGAAGGGCTATTTTTAAAAATAAAACGAACCCCCAGCATCCTGGAGAGTTTTTCTTCGTCGAAATGAAAGGAAGCTTGAGCTCCTATCTTCCTCTGCCTTCATGTTCCGGATGAGAAACCAAAGGGGCTTTTCCTTGTTCTATGTAGAGGGTTGAGACATGCAATGGATTAGATGAGATCCCAGGTACTTCTGACCAGGATGTAAAATCATGTTAGAAAAGTGGTTTCACGTATGTTAAACATGTGACTTCAGGGTCAAACCAGCTGTCCTGACTCCTGATGATCCACATGTCAGTGGGTGAAACTGCTCCATAGGTTTTCTTGCTTGTAATCTTTATAGAAGCAGATCATTAGACCTTTCTTTCCCAGCATCTCTGCTTGTGTTTAAACCAGTCTTAATGTTTGTGGCCATGGATTAGAGGACTGAGGGTCTCTTGATGGTTTTGGTTCATTTTGTTTTGTTTTGTCCTGCCTACCCTGCCCTAGCCCCACAAGCTAGAAAAAGCTGAGAGAAAAGATAGTGTCGGGCAGTTGAAGGTGATTTCAATCAGAATAGTGGTAGAGAATTAGAGCAGCAATTGAAACCCGAGGGTGGTAAGCATGTTTTGCCTGACAAAATCACCATCTATTGCTAAAAGCAATGCTGATTGTCAAAATAAACATATTGATAAAAACAAGTAAGTAGCAAAATGGCTTCTAGCACTGCAGCCAGCCACCTCCAGACCAGATGGATAAGGATGGGCCTTTCTTTAGACTTTGTAGTTTTGTTTATTGATTTGTTTTTACGTGAAAAGGAGATATCTACTGCACATTGTACAAAAAGAAATTCTAGTTGGGCAGCCCATCTTAATGTTAAAGATTAAAGAAAGAAAAGTTAGAAGAAAATGCAGTAGGCTACCCTCATGAACTTGGGGTAGACATAATTCTTAAGACAGAAAAAAATGATCAATGACAAACTTGCTGCTTTTGAGTTGATCAGCAATCCTATAGGACAGGGTTGAACTCGCCCTGTGAGTTTCCAAGACTGTAACTCTTTCCAGGAGTAGAAAAGCCCATTTCCCCCTTCAGAGCAGCTGGTGGTTTCAAACTGCTGACCTTTCAGACTATACCCCAAGGAATAACCATTATGCCCCCAGAGCTGTACTGTATTAAAATGAAGACTCTGTTCGATCAAAGAACCCTTTATGTAGTAAAATAGCAAGCTGCGGGATTAGAAACGAATGAACAGATGACCTGTAAAGGATTCTTGGTAGCCCAGTGATTAAGTGTTCGCCTACTACCCAAAAGGTTGGTGTTTCAAACCCCTGAGAAGCTCCCCAGGGCAGAAATCCGGGGGTCTGTTTCTGTAGAAATCATTGCCAAGAGAGCTCTGTGAGGCACTTCTACTCTGCCACATTGGGGGACCACGAGCCACCATTGACTTAATGGCAACCACTCCCACCAAAATCCGTTCTAAAGACGAGCGGGTGTCTATGTCCATAGCTACCTCTCACTGGCTTCTCTCAGAAGATGGAAGAGTCTTACTACCGTGATTCCTCTTTCCACTGTAGGCTTCACTCCTTTCATCCTCTTGGCCCGTGAGTGACTGTCCTCTTCTTCATGAACAAACCCGCTCGGTTTTCTATTGCCAACCCAGTTCTCTTTATAGATCTTTCTTATCAATCTGCACATTTCCAATGGGAAAGCAGTGCATTCCCCATACTTCATTCCAATCTCTAGTCCATATATATGCACCCTTCCCTGCTAAACTGCTTGCAACAAGCATCCAGTCACACTGGAATCCCTTCCTCGCTGTTCACTTCTCAAGGCATTGGTGTCTGGCTAAGCCTCCAATGTGTCTTTGAAGCTGTTCATTAAAACTCATCAAAGGTCTCCTCGTTGGTGAATCCAATACCTAATTTTCAATTGCTATCTTAACGTCAGCTTTCTGGAACGTTTAATCTTATTGATCGCTCCCTCTTATTGACGCTCACGTTCTCTTTCGACTCAACACCACCACCGCTCCCTGGCTCTCTACTTACTCTCAGGAACTGATTAATTTTCCAGACCATACCTTTCAATAGAAGAAAGGTGCTTGCCACTCCACTCTGTGGAAGGAGGTGTCGTGTAAGCCAGCATGCAACATGCCCTCTCACCCTGGGACTCATCCCTTCCCTAGGAAGACATGACTACTCTCCTCACTCCTGGGGTCATGTAGCTGATGAGTGACATAAAATGAGATGCTGGTTCTGGCTTCTCATGGGTTAACCTCTCAGCACCAAAAAGTGATGCACGACCCTTTCTTTCTGCCCCAAGATGGGGTTGAACTTGTTGTCCAAGCCTTTAGGTAGGAAATTAGCTTCTTTTCTGTGCACCACGATGTCCCCACTCTAGAGTCCGGTATTAGGAATTGTTAGGGAATGCTTTTGGTATGAGGAAGATTGAGGTAGAGAGAGGTGCATGCTTACACCAAGTTAACCTCATAATGAATTCCAGGGTTAAAAGTGTGTAGCCTCATTGAGATAGCAATTCCATGTGCCTAGTTTGCCCCCACTACACTGAGGTAAAACACTACTGGTGTGCAACAGCACAGCAAGGGGAACCGAGCAACAAAGCCCCCAGGGAACACCAAAAAAGACTTTGGGGTTAGGGCATGGCACCCCATCAGACTCAAATGGAAAACACTCCTAAAGGCCAACAAATAGTCTGTGAACTATCGACAGGCTTTTCATTTCTTTTTTTTTTGGTCATTGGTTTTGTTTTCTTATATTGCTTTGTTTTGCTCTTTCTTAATTTTGTGCATGTTATTATCTCAGCAGATCTCTAAATAATATAGGTTGGAGGAAAAAAACAACAGGACCGACAGTTATGGTGAGACATGGGATGGGGTGGGGGGAGGCAAAAGGAATGGTATTAACAAACCCAGGGACAAGGGAACAATAAGTGATCCAAAATCGGCAGTGAGGTGGATGTAGGAGGCCTGGTAGGGTGTGATCAAGGGTAATGTAATCAAGAGGAATTACTGAAACCCAAATGACGGCTGAGCATGATAGTGGGACCAGAGGAAAGTAAAAGAAAGTAGAGGAAAGAACTAGGAGGCAAAGGGCATTTATAGAGGTCGAAATACAGGCATGTACATATGTAAATACATTTATATATGATGATGGAGAAATATATCTATGTGCATATATTTATAGGTTTACCATTAAGGTAGCAGACAGACATTGGGCCTCAACTCAAGTACTCCCTCAATGCAAGAATACTTTGTTCTATTAAATTGGCATTCCATGATGCTCACCTTTCTGACACAATTGCTGAAGACAAAGTGGGTGAATAAGCAAACGTGGTGAAGAGAGCTGATGGTTCCCGGTTATCAAAAGCTAGAGCATCTAGGGTCTAAAAGACTTGAAAGTATACAGGTGGCCATATAACCCCAAAGCAACAAAGCCCACATGGAAGAAGCACGCCAACCTGTGTGGTCAAGAGGTGCCAAAGATATCAGTTATCAGGCATCAAAGAACAAAAAATCAAATCATTGCAAATGAAGGGGAGTACAGATTGGGGACCCAAGACTCATCCGTAGGCAACTGGACATCCCCTTACAGAAGGAGATGAGACAGTCAGGGTGAAAATTAGCAATGATGAAACATGCAACTTTCCTCTAGTTTTTAAATGCCCCCTCCCCCTTATCATCATCCCAATTCTGCCTTACAAATCTGGCTAGACCAGAAGATGTACACTGGTACAGAAAGGAACTAGAAACATAGGGAATCCAGGACAGATGATCCCTTCAGGACCAGTGCTGAAAGTGGTGATCCGGGGGCAATGGAGGGAGGGTGGGGTGGAAAGGGGGAACCGATTGCAAGGATCTCCATGTAACCTCCTCTCTGGGAGATGGACAACAGAAAATTGGGTGAATGCAGATGTCGGACAGTGTAGGATATGAAAAAATGATGATTTATAAATTATCAAGGGTTCATGAGGAAGTAGGGAGCAGAGAGGGAGGGAGAAAAAATGAGGAGCTGATGCCAAGGGCACAAGTAGAAAGCAAATATTTTGAGAATGATGAGGGCAACAAATGTGCTTGACACAATGGATGTATGTATGGATTATGGTGAGTTGTATGAGGCCCCAATAAAATGATTTTTAGAAAAGAGAGAAAGCAATTCCATAATCAATTTCTACACATCATACACTTCTCCAGCTCATGGTAGATCTGCTTTGTGGAAACGGAGAAAATCATCCCCTTTCTTTACTGGTGGCCTTTTACTTCTCCGGACCTTTAATTTTTTTTCCTAAATAAGAGTATATATATATCAATGTCCAAACAAGAAGGTAGGGCCTGTATGTGTGTTATTTGCTATTTAATATGGGAACATCTTACTTTGATGAACCTGAAAATCTTGAATTCCTGCAGTTCGCCGAATCCTCTGAGCACGTAGAAGTGGACTTCTCTGTCCTTTTTTAAAACTGGCGTGGCCCTCTTGTTTGAAGACTTCAGAGAACTCCCTTGTGAGAACACATGCTTCTTCGTCCCTCTGCTACACACTAGACCTTTTTCTAGGGTCGGGTGCCTCATAGCTCAGCCTGCGGAGGCTGCTAAGAGAAGCCTGGGGCCATTCCTCAGAGGAACTGCAAGCAGCCATCAGCAAGAGTTGGAGGAGTGTGTGTAGAACTTGATTATGGATTTGCTTTCTTAATGTAGCAACAGTTTTAGCTGCAGAGCTCTTTGGGGGGTGAATTTGGTGCAAGCATCCACTTCTCTCCAAGTCCCAACTCTTTCCATCCCTCCCTGGGCCCTCCACTGGTATTGCCTCTACAAGCTCTCTTTCACAAACACTTCTGCTCACTAAGCTCCCATCTCTAAGGCTGCTCTGTGGCCAGCACAACCTGCTAATGCACACAATGACATCTTTGCCAATAACCCCAAACAATTGACTAAAGTAGGAAATGTAAATCGGAACATGCTTGTTTTTGTCCAGATTGGGAAAAGCCCTTTCAGAAACCAGTCTGAAATAGAAATAAAAGCCTCAGAATTTGGAGAGCCCTAGTCCGTGATCAACTCAAGCAAAAAATGGTGACCGCTTAGCGGGAATATGGCACAAGGGATTTATGCTGGAGAATTAAATTAGAAAAAATAAAGAGCTTCTGCTGGTAGAACTCAGGTTTGCAAACACCATAAAGGAGTCCAGTTAATCCGAAGGAGAGACTTGGAAGTCCACCCACTCGACCTTTCTCATGGTTCCCTGACTTCATTTGGGGGGGACCTTGGAGTTTCATGGAAAGCTGTTTGAAGGGCACTGGAGTTGATGTTTTCACTGTTGATTTTCAACCCACAGTCCTTTCAAGTGAGGATTTATTGGGTAATGTTTCCTCAGCAAGAGTCCAAACAAAAAGCTATTACCAGGCTGCATATACACCATACTCTAAACATCCAAGGTTATTAGAGTGGGCTCAATTAGTAATTCATATATTCAGCATATGAACTATGATATAATCACATGTTTAAGTATGCAATCATTTCTTCTCTTGATTGTAATAACTTGTCTACAATAAAAAGAGGTCCCTCTTCATTGCTATGTTGAATAAATGTTAAATTAATCATGGACTCATGCCAACTCTGAGTTTAAAAAAAAAAAAGAAAGAAAGAAAAGGCGCTAATAAATTGCTTTTTCCAAGATTGAATCATGCTGTCTCTCTTCCAAGAGCATCTTTGTAATTACTTCTTTGATTACCCATGTGATAATATCGAGATAGATTCTTAACCTTTAATACCAGGCCTTTATGTGCAAACACAGAGGAAAAGATGGCTGATGATTTAATACCTCATGCAAAGGGGAAGTCCTAGGCACTGCCCCAGTTCTATAACAGACTGAATGGAGCCTCTGATGGAGAGATGAGATAACAAAGGGTGAAACGTTGGCAGGAAAATTACTTTGCTTTGAATCCTAATGGAAAGGTACCTTGAAAAAGCTAAGGTTTCACAAGGAGGTTGCTTCCTATGTGCAGAAATGCAGAGGTAATACAAAAATCATTGCAACATGTACCTACAAATAAATAGAATATATAGATGTACCCTGGGTGCAAGAAAACATTAAAATCATACTGTTTTAGAGGAGGCACAAATTTGGAAATCTCACAGGGAAGTTCTTTAAGGTCTTAGAGAAATAGTATTGTGAGTGTGGGAAGTGAGAAGGAAGCTTAAGGTTATGAGCCAATCTACCTTAATATATATATATGAAATCATAAGTATATAGAACATATTCATATATATAATATATTCATGAATAAATAAGTATTAAAGATAAGGAAACCGTTTCACAGAGAAGATAAGTGACTTGTTCATGGGCACATATCAAAAGTAGCAGAACCAAACACTGTTCTTTTTTTCTTTTTAAACTGAGTTACACTTTTGTGTTAAATTGCTATACTGGAAGAAACAAGGTGAATCAAATATATTACCTGGAAATTAAAGGTACTTCCTCCTAGTTTTATTTTTTCCTTTTGATTCAGGATCCTTTCCTCCTACCCCCTAAGGGACATTTGGTAATTTAATTTTATGTATTAATTTTTAAAAATCATCTTATTGGTGCCTCTTACAGCTCTTTTAACAATCCATATAACCATTGTGTCAAGCACATTTGTACATATGCTTCCATTATCCTTTTCAAAACATTTTCTTTCGACTTGAGCCCTTGGTGTCAGCTCCTCATTGTTTTCCTCACTCCCATACCCTCCCACCCAAATGAGCCCTTGATAAATGATACATTCTTATTATTTTCATATCTTATACCATCCACTGTCCCTCTTCTCCCATGTTTCTGTTGCTCATTACCCTTGGGTGTTGGGGGTGTTATATGTCGATCCACGTGATCAGTTCCTCCTTTCTCCGACCACCTTCCTCCTACCCTCATGGTATCACTACTCCCATTATTGTTCCTGAGCGGGTTATCTGTCCTGGATTCTGTGTGTTGAGAGCTCTTATCTGTACCAGTGCACATACTCTGGTCTAGCCAGATTTGTAAGTAAAACTGGGGCCATGATAGCGGCGGGGAAGAAGCATATAGAACTAGAGGAATGTTGTATGTTTCATTGGTGCTAAAGTGCACCCTGGCTGACTCATGCCTTCCTTATGACCCCTCTGCAAGGGGATGTCCAATTGTGTACACATAGGCTTTGGGTCTCCACTCCAGTTCCCCTCCTTCACATCAATATGATTGTTTGTTTGAGGTTTTCTGATGCCTGATATCTGATTCAGGATCCTCTTGTAGTGTTCTTTTCTCCAGAGACTTCCAGATTTTCCACAAATGGATTCATTCATTCCTGTCATTCCTGAGCATTCATTAATTTCAATAATTGTGCGAAGGATGTGAAAAGCATAAGTCAAGACACCTGCAAGGAGAGCCTTGCTACTGAGGATAAGAAGCCTATGTCAATGATTTCATATTATGATTTAAACACAGAAAAAAGTTGGCCAGTATGTTAGGAGAATTAATAGAGTATGTCTTCAAGACTGAGAGTAAGTTGAGAATCTCTTTCCCTGGAATGGATATGCTACGGCTCAAAAGAGAGGAAAGAGACCATACTTTAAAAGCACCCCAAGACTTGACTGACAGGTACAGGTGGGATGCCTATGCCACTAGATTCTAAGAATTCTCAACCAAATGGGCAAGAGAGTAAGACTGGATCAAAGAAAAATTGTTGACTAGGGATATGCCCCTAAGATGAGAAACACTGCTAAGAACCACAGGTGAAGGCATGACCTCCTGCTGGCATCACTTCTCTAAGGCTGGGGAATGTTGAAATGCTGGGAGTTCTGTAGAAGGGGGTAGGGGGAGGAGCTAGTCTCTCAGAGTAGATGGTATCATGGCATAGTTACATTTGAGTTAGGACAGAATCCCGATTGGAGGAATTTGTTTCACAGGAATACATCCCCCAAAGCCAAAAAGAATGCCCTACTCATTGGGCACCAACACCATTAGTAATGCTCTGGTCACTCTCCCCCCAGATCATATAAGGAGAGGTATTCACAGAGTTGGTTTGTTGACAGCAATGGTTATGATAAAGTCCCAAGCAAGAGAGGCTACATGGTGGTGCTTCCAGAAGCCAGGAGATTACAGGTGATTCCGATGATCATGACCATTAACAAGGTAGAACGGCACTAAGGGAACCCATAGAGTGTTAGGGAGACCGTAAGAGAATCATACCATTTCCAAAACTCAAACTCCTTCCCATCAACTCTTTCTGACCCTATAGGTCAGGATAGAACAGTCTCTGTAGGTTTCTGAGACTGTAACTCTTTATGAGAGTAGAAAGCTCATTTTTCTCCTGCCGAGCAGCTGGTGGTTTTGAACTGCTGGCCTTGTACTTAGAAGCCCAATTGTAACCACTAAGACACCAGGGCTGCTTAGTTCTTTATTTATTTGTGTTTGTGTGTGTGTGTGTGTGGGGAGAGAGAGAGAGAGAGAGAGAGAGAGAGAGAGAGAGAGAGAACACGAACAGAGACAGAGAGAACCCTGTTGTTAAGTTGAACTGCTAAGTACCAATTAAGCAGTACAAACCCATCAGTAATTCCATGGGCTAAAAATAAAGCTTTCTGGTTCAGTAAAGATTTCAGCCTCTAAAACTTAAAGGAGCAGTTCTACTCTGTCCTATATGGTGGTTATGAGTCAGAATCCACTCAAAGGCAGTGAGTTTGTTTCTATTTTTATTTTTTGGTATGTATGCATTGTCATTGGTCCCCAGGGACAAGAACTCCAAGATGACTTATCAAGATACCAAGTACACACTATAATAATTCATTCAGCGTATCTTAGAACTATCTAGATGTTTCCAGCAATATTTAGCAAAATATCTGAATTGGCAGTGGTACTCAGAGATTTAAAGAATCATTATAAACACATGCTTTTTAAGAGTAAGGAATTTTGAAGGTTAAGTAATGATTGCATTCTTGTCAAAAATCTGGATTGGCTTCTCTGATTTTTAGGACTACTCCATCACATTCTCAGTCTTCAACTGTACCGTGGGATTACAGTTTGTCCCGTGTAACAATGAGCCCGTCACCAGCTCAGCCTTTGCAGGCAGAGCTATCATAATGGGTCAGGCTAAGAGGAAGCCCATGAAATATCGCCGGACCCAGTCAAGATATATGCTTACATGGTAGCGGTTTCATTAGTAGGGGAGGTGAGGCCATGGGTCTATTGTGGAGATTTTGGTCATTCAGAATAGGAGGAAGGTTGTCTCCATCACATCTTTGCTTGATTGACTAGGCTGGTCCCTACAGAAACTGGACAGATCCTGCAGACTGGTACACTACTCTAGTCTGTAGAAATCACAACCGCTGACATGACTGCTAGGTGGGGTGTCGTCTAGAGTAGATCAATAAGGCCTGTGCGGCTATTAATTTGCTAACTGCGTTCTTTTCTGTTCCGATTGAGAAAAAAGCTCAGAAACAGTTCTCAGTGACATGGAATCATTCACTGCATACGTTTACATGTCTGGCTTCTTTTGCTCAGCTTTCAGGAGCATCTGTGTTCTCACAAGCATTGACAGCTCTTTCCTTTTTATTTCTAAACATCACCCCCTTAACCTGTTACGTGATTTATTACATCATCTGACTGTTATTGGCTATAATATACTATTATTTCAATAGTGTTTTGGGGTTCAAATAAAGCTGCTGTAAACATTGTGTACAATTTTAGGGGTGAATACAGTGTTTCGTTCTTGTAGTTATAAACCTGGGAATGAAATTTTGGGTTAATCCTTTTCTGAATTCTGAAACACATGGAACAGAGAATAATGAAGTTAATCATTCCCAAATACCATCAGTCATTTTTAGATATAACTTTCTCTATATAAGAAAGGTCTAAATAGCCTTCATATATTTGAATGTATATATATATATATATATATATATATATATATATATATATATATATATATATATATATATTAAAGCCCCTGGGTGACATCTACTCTTTGCACTTGCCTACTAACCTAGAAGGATTTGATCCCATGCAGTGACAGCATACAAGGGCTGATGATCTATTACTTCCATAAAGATTTCAGCCAAGAAAAGTTCAGCCTGGGAAACATTTTCCTCCAACACAGGAGGTCACCATGAGTTGGAATCAACTGGACAGGAAGTGCTCTTTGTTTTGTTTTGATCTGTTTTATAGACTGAAGACTGCCTATAAGCATTGTGTTTCCATAGAGGCTTAGGCTTGAAACTTCTCTCCGCCACTCAATCAGAAAAAGTAAAAGAAAAGAACACCAACCCCCACCCCCACCCCATTGTTACTGCGTCTATCCTGACTCAGAGTGATTCTAAATCTTTACGGAAGCAGACAATCCCATCTTTCTCCCGAAGAGCAGCTTGTAGGTTTATGCTGCCAACCTTGTGCCCAGCATTGAAATCATAGCACCACCAAGACCCCATTTGCTACTCAGTAATTTCTCTAAACTTCAACTTCCACATCTCTACAATGTAGGGAACAGAAATGACAGGCTCTTGTTTTTGTTTTGGGGTATTTGTAAGCACCGAATGAATGTTAAATGCATTTACCCAGTGGCTAAGAAACAAACGCGAAGTAGAGATGCACACAACATCACAAGTCTCAGAATGGCTTTCAAAAAGAGTTATCTGCTGGGTAGTGTTATGAAACCTGAAGCCTGGTCTGAGCCCAAAAGAGTGCCAGGAAGTAGTTTAAAAAATATTTGTTCAAGGCACAGCAGTGACATTTGTACCAGGGATCATGAATGTTTACATGCAAAATAAGTTCACCTTGTCACTGGAAAGGACTTTTATGTGCGCCTTAATATAGCATCTCGCCTTAAAGAGCACTTTCTCAATTACTGTAGCTTGAACAAAGCGCTGCGCATTAGCCTGGAAGGACCTCAGTCAATACTAGTTTGGATTTCTTAAAGAGGTCACTGGCAGAATCCGTTAACAATCAGAAGAAGGCAAGGGAATCTAATACAGATTCAGTAATTACTCCTGGGGCACTGACCTCGCAATTGCAAGTTTCAATACTGTTGTAAACAAACCTTTTAGACATCCCTTTACAAAAGAAATAGAGTAAGTGGTCACAAGGTGGAGGTCAGAAATATGTGCTTACAGGTGAATGGAAAAGAGTAGAAGACGGAAGAGTCTGCTGCAGGAATGGTTATTGGGAATGCATAGCATCTTCATTCAGAGATCTACTTCCGTCACTCAGACAACTGAGAGAGAAATAAAAATGAGATGTTAAGGAGCCCTGGGGTGGCTCGCATAGTGAAGCACTTTACTAGAAGAAGAAAGGTTGACTGTTCAAAGTCCCCCAGTCACACTTTGGAAGACTGGTCTGTCAATCAACTTCTGAAAGGCCGCATCTCTGAAAACCCTCTGGAGCAGCTCTGGGCTGCATGGAGCTGTTGTTAGTTGGGATGGACTCAAGAAAACTGTCAAACAACACAGCATCCCGATTCCAAAGCTAGATGGCAAATCTTTGATGTTCCATCTGAACGGAAAAAAGTCTAACTTATTATTATCTGCCCCCAATTGGGAAAACAGAAGGTCGACTTATATTTGGGCCAGTGCACTATTTACAGGTCCTAGCATAGGAAAAAAAATAAGTGTCTTAAAACTTCAGCAGATGCTAGTCCATGAATTAGAGACCAGAGTCTTGCATCAAAGGAATGGGAGCTGTCTGTCCTTGGGCGATGGCTTTCATCACGGGGAACCCACTGCCGATTGAAGTGAACAATGTCAGACAGCACATTTTCTACTTTAAAGAAAGTACCCAATTTGTTAGCAGCAGGAAGGAGTGGGAAATCACCCATGAACAATGCTGTTTCTCTACAGCCTGGGGCAGACGTGGTGGATAAATTGCCAGCAACACCACCATTTCGAGGCTTCAGAAATTACTTCGGAACTTTTATAATACATTCAAAATGTAAACTGCTACAAATATGAAATGCGTCCCCTGACCCTGTAGGGCTATGTGTGTAGAACCCCCAGGCATGCACCACCCCCACTACCTACACACACATTTCTATAGTCGTATGTGTACATAAATGTCGCCCTATATTCTCATAGAAATGTGAAAGTTGGACATTGAATAAGGAAGACCAAAGAAGATCCGATGCATTTGAATTAAGGGACTGGAGAAGAATATTGGAAGTACCAAGGACTCCCATAAGAATCTGTCTTAGGAGAAGTCCAGCCAGAATGCTTCTTAGAAGCAAGGATGGTGAGACTCCGTCTCACGTACTTTGGGCATGTTGCCAGGAGAGACCAGTCCTTGGAGAAGAATATCATGCTACAGTAGTATGGTAAAGTAGATGGGTTGACACAGTGGCTGTAAGGAGGGACTAAAGAGTAAGAGCAATGGTGAGATGGCCCAGGACTGGCCAGGGCTTCGTTCTGTTGTCCGTATGGTCACTATGAGGTGGAATCCACTGGAGGGCCCCTAACAACAACCCATCATTTTCATCATTATGAAAAAGTAAAGACCGCCATATTGGCACAGTTCGAGAAGTACATGATAGCTTGGAATTATCATTTGAATTTTCCCCCCGGGTGCAAGAGATTTTTACAGAAAAAAAAAAGTACCCAAAATTTTCTAATGCTCTGGGGAGCTCATTAAAATGTTGCCCAAACATGATGGTGGATACCTAAAATGATGATGGTAGAGTCTAAATTTAAGCACCTTGAAAATGTTCCAGAAAATGTGTGAAGTGAAACCGATAGGCTCTTACAATCTTTATAATGAGTTTCCAATCTTGTTCCTAGGGTCCTTAGGTGTTATTCTCCTTGATTGCAGATGAAGGACTTCAACCTCAGAGACAAGATTCAGACAAATGCACAGTTATCGAGCTAGTGTTGAAAGTCTCACCTATGTGTATCACAAGGTGATTTAAACTTTAGTCCATTAGAGATCATTAAGGAGGGAGAGAGCGAAAGAGAGAGACAGACTGTTTTTTGTCATTCCATAATATCCAAGAGGTGAGAACAGTGTCATACACATAGTAGTAGATGCTCAATAAACATGCTGCTTGCTGTCATGAAGTCAATTCCAACTCATAGTGACCCAATAGGACAGGGTATAAGTGCACTTGTGGGTTGCCAGGTCTGTAACTATTTACAGGAGTAGAAAGCCCGGCGTTTCTGCCATGGAGTAGCTGGTGAACTTGAAGGGTTGACCTTGTGGTTATCAGCCCATTGCGTAACCTACTGTGCCACCAGGGCTCCTATGAATATATTTAATAAATATTTATCTACTGCATGCTTAGATGGCACGGCCCTTAAAAAGTGTATGTTATCCTTCTTTCCTCAAACTCACTAGGGGTATTTCTATGTCACAGCTAAGATGAATGTATACACACACATACACATCTTCTAAACTTTGTGTGACTTCTTAAAAACATTGCTGGTTGGGCGGCTTCTTTCACAATCACAGTCAGTGGAATGTGCTCTGCTTGTGGGGGCAGTGGGGTGATGAAGCACCCTGTTTCAAGTGAGGGAGGTCTCTGAAGCAATAGGTGGAAAATCCATATAAAATTAGTGTTTGCTTCAAATAATTGCAAGCCTATGGTCAAGTGAGGGACTGGATGAGAATGCAATGCAGCTAAATCCTCCAAGCTCATAATTACAGGTCTGGAAAGCCAACTCTGGTAGGGGAAGACCCTCACGGTTATGGTTATGAGATACACATAAATCTTCATACACATTCTCATGACTGAACACAGTTCCTCCAATAACACCCACCTCCAAAGGAGCAGTCAGAAAGGAGCTACCATATAAGCTGAATCATTCCTGTCCCTGGCTAGTCACTATACCTGCAGGTTATCTGTAGGTAATAGGAATCAGATTCTATAGGTGGACCCACTGTAAACTGTAGCAAACCTCTGGAGAGGGCTGAGGGGCTTTTGAGGTCAACCAGCACTAGGTCAAGGCGATGACTTACCTCACTGCTGGTTTATTATGTTACTTGCTTGTGGTATTTACCCACTGACTCTGTAATACGGTGACTGTATGATATGCATGCCTTTTGAAAGGTCTTTAAGCCCCAGTATTCGTAACCATTGGAAAATCCATTCACCCTCAGTCCTGACATGCGACGCGGAGCCCTTGTGTCCTGCTGACTGTCTTTAATATTTTCCACAATCATAAAGTTGCTCCTGAGGACCCACTTGAGTGTTGGAGACCCCAGTACCCTGACAGCTGGCACCGCGAATGGGAATTTCAAGGAAAGAACCCCCTCAATAGGAGAACCAAATCTCTGCACAACGGTTTGCAACGCGCGGAGGTTTTGAAGTGAGAATTCGGTTGGGGGATAAAGAAATATATTACAGGCTTATGGGGCCAATTAAAAGTAAGTCTGATCCTGAAAGTTACTGTATTTTGCTCACTCATATGTTAAAACATCAGGGTGAAGCAATAATGAAAAAAATGAAAGAATTTCTACAAGTAGTGAAAAAGTACAATCCATGGCTTCCTGAGGAAAGAATCTTAGATCTGGGGATCTAGGAAAAGGTCACTACAAATTTAAGCAAAGCTTAGAGAAAGGGGGACTATCCACATGGAGAACTGGTCTCTATGGGCACAAGTTAAGAGGATTTTAGAATCTCTACAGATAGAGGAACTGGAAATGAAAGAGGAGAATCCATGCAGTCAAAAGTCTTGTATAAGAAATCCAAAACGACACAAAGAGACTAAATATCTCTGAGTGAATCTGAGGAAGTTTTAGAAGAAATTAGAAGAGCGGACTTCAATCTCAACCAAAACCTCATGCTCAAAGCCTCTGCTCCCCAAGATGGTGCACCACTTGGGGACCCAGAGAGGAAGAGGCCTCAGAAGATGGCCACCAGAATGGTGATTATCAGAAGATGATTACCAGAGTGCAGCGCACAAAAGCACCCTGATTTTCCAGGACAGAGAAGAGAACTTCAAATCGAGGGGATCTGAAGACCAGGCTGGCTCTCCCTGTCCCGGGGGGTCAAAAGACCACCCGATGTGATGTCAACAATCCACCAGGAATGAGGAAGTCATGATGATACTTTTCCTGTCAAGGGGAAGTACTGAAAGATATCAAGCAAGCAGTTGAGGCCAATTTTATTAAACTAAAGGGGAAATGCTGGAACTTCAGGAAGGTCTGACATTTCCAGAGAGAAGTAGTCTACAATGCCCCGCATGGAGCCCAAGGGCCCATGGCTGCAGGTTATCCAGACCCTGGACCTGCCCACATCATCAAACAGGGGCCCTTGGCGGCCAGTGCTGCTCAAAAGCCAGCAGCAGGGGGTCTCCATGAGTAACCACTGCCCTGCCAGCAAGCAGGGCTCAGCCAGTGCTTTGAGCCTTGGCTAACAGAGCCCAGAGAGCACAGGTCCAGTCCAACTGGACATACAATCTTTACATTTTAATAAAGAATTCTATTGAGCGGGGGTGCTCTTACAACTGTTATAAGAAGCCACACATCCATTGTGTCAAGCACATGTGTACATGTGTTGCCATCACCATTTCCAAAACATTTTCTTTCTACTTAAGGTCATGGTATCAGCACCTCCTTTTCCCATATGAATACAGCCTGTTGAACTGGTTTAACAAATGTAACATCAAACAAACTTTTGGCAATTACTGATGGCAGTTTAAAATCTCAGTCCCTAAAACACAAGGGGGAGATCAAATGTGGCAAGTTTCATTCAGCTTTATTAACCCCCAATTTTTTTCTAACAAAATATTTAAAAATATTTAGAGCCAAAAGATATTTTCCCACCCATATAGAGAAAACTGATCATGAGAAGATCTGGTGCAAAGACAAAAATTGCATTTGGGACTAGGGTTTGCTACACGGTTCCTGAGCGGGTCAATTTATTTATGTTTCCTCAGGGGAAGCAGCATCTAGACAGCCATCTCCAGTGAAGGCAGGCCAGGAAAGAAGAACAGCTGAGGGTGGGAGATGACTCAGAGACCTCGCCTCCCTCAGCAGACGTCATCAGAGACATCGAAAAGACCCGACTCCTTTTGCAGCCATGATCAGGAACATCAAGATCAATGACTCTTGAGAATGGCAATTGTTGCCCTTCTGAGACTTATGACTGTTTCTACCACAGGTACCATTGCCAGAGGAACACTCTAGACTCTATCGAAACTGAACATTGTCTATGGGTACTCATCTACTCGAGGTCCCTCAGGTGAAGGTGGAGGACGAACGGGAAGAGAAGACACCTGAACTAGAAGAGACTGTCCAGATTATAGACATGCAGCAGCTATTGATGCTGAAATGCGACTGGAATATTACTTGTGGCAGCAATGGATGCTGAAATATAATTGGAATAGTACAAATTCTGTGTAGCCCCTTATCCATATAATGAAACCATACACAATTGGTCCTTAATTAGAAGCCATTTGCAGAGATTTACGGCAAACATCTCAGTAGGTAGCAAACAGCTAAAATGGGAGAGCTTCACAACTTTTCAGGATGAGTTGAAAACATCCCCTTGCACAGATGTGACCAAACAACTGGTAGGTTGGTTAGAAGGTTTGGACCCACGTGCCTGGGTTCCAAGCCTATTGCACAGGCTTGGCTCTGGATGGACTCTTTTGCTTATTGTCACCATTTCCGTCCTTCTAACTGCTTGCTGTTTCTGCAGAGACTCAGCCTGCAGAGAAAAAGCCATGCCACTTACGTAGCCCTTTCGAATTTAGTTCATCATACAAAAGGGGGATTGCGGTACACTGAGAGACTCGATGAGAATGCAACGCAATGAAACCCTCCATGCTCATAATTACATGTCTGGAAAGTCAACTCTGGTCGGGGAAGACCCTCATGGATATGAGATAAACATAAATCTTAACAAGCATTCGCCTGACCGAACACAGTTCCTTCAACCTCCCCATCCCCACTCCCCCCCCATAAAGGAACAGTCATAAAGGAGCTGCCATATAAGATGACTCATTTCTGTATCTGGCTATTGACTATACCTGCAGGTCATCTGTAGGTAATAGGAATCAGATTCTGCAGGTGAACCCACTGTACAATGTAGCAAAGCCCTGGGGAGGGCTGAGGGGCTTTTGAGGTCAACCAGCACTAGGTCAAGATGATGACTCACTTCATTGCTGGCTTATTATGTTACTTGCTTATGGTATTACCCATTGACTATGTAGTATGTTGGCTGTATGATGGTTATGCTTAATGTAAGCCTCATTATAAAAACCTAGAATGGAGGGTGAGTGGGTTGGAAGGGGGGAACTGATTACAAGGATCCACATGTGACCTCTTCCCTGGGAGAGGGACAGCAGAGAAGGGGGGAAGGGAGACTCCGGATAGGGCAAGATATGACAAAATAACGAGGTATAAATTACCAAGGGCACATGAGGGAGAGGGGAAAGGGGAGGGAGGGGAAAAAAAAAGAGGACCTGATGCAAGGGGCTTAAGTGGAGAGCAAATGCTTTGAGAATGATTGGGGCAGGGAATGTATGGATGTGCTTTATACAATTGATGTATGTATATGTATGGATGGTGATAAGAGTTGTATGGGTCCCTAATAAAATGTAAAAAAAGAAAAGAGGAGAAAAAAATGATTAGGGCAGGGACTGTACAGATGTGCTTTATACAATTGATGTATGTATATGTATGAACTGTGATAAGAATTGTATGAGCCCCTAATAAATTGTTAAAATTAAAAAAAAACCTATTGGAAAATACATTCACCCTCTCAGTCCTGACATGAGATGAGGAATCCTTGTTTCCTGCTGTCTGTCTGTCTTTAATATTTTCCACAATCACAAAGTCACTCCTGAAGACCCGTTCAAGTATTGAGGACCCCCCTCCCCAAGCCCGACACAAGCCAATAATGACTACAATTTCTGCTGGCCAAACATAAATTCTTCAAATACAAGAATAGAAAAGACTCTTGGAGAAAAGCAGTTGAGAGCCTTCTATGAGGCTTCAGAAATAAGTTCACCAATCTCCCCAGATCGACCCCGGCAGCCTCTGGTTCTCCCTGCAGTTTTCAACCAAAGCAATGCTTTTTAAAATGGAAATCAGTTCATTTTGTCTTCATAACTGGAGCCTGCAGGGGCCCTCAAGTGCTCCGACAGCGCACTCTTTCCCATGTTCTCTCTGCTCCAACTGCACCAAGCGGCTTCCGTTTCTCACAGCGCATGCCTCCTTTTGTCCCTGGGTCTCATTGGGTTCAAGATCTCAGCTGAGGAGCTAGTCCCTCAGGGCAGGAATCATTCTCAACAACACGTCAGACTCCATTGGCTTGCATGCTCAGAGGTACCTGTCCCTTGACTTCAGACACCTTATTGTAACATCTTCTTATAAATCCACTATATGATTATTTCATGGCCAGGGGGTCAATTCAGACTCACAGCCACCCTGTAGGACAGACTAGAAGTGCCCCTGTGGGTTTCTGAAACTGTAATTCTTTCATTGAGCAGACAGCCTCAAGTTTCTCCAGAGGAGTACCTGGTGATTTCCAATGGCTGACCTCGTGGTTTCTAGTCCAACACATAGTCCATGATGCCACCAGGTTCTCCTAGCCTACATGAGTTTAATAGTATTATATGCCAGACCCATGTTCACCAATGTACCTCAGTTCAGTTCTCAGTCCATAATAGATTCTCAGTAAATACTTGTTAACTCACTTAGGCACAGCTATCAACCTTGTCTTCATTGTGAGTTACCTTGATGCCATGACACTCTTTACAGAAAACTCAGGAGTAAATTCATGGGAACTTTGAACAAAATGGCCCTTGTATGCTGTGGTAGTCTGGGTAAACTAGGGAAACAAATCCACAGAACCTCATATATATATATATAAGAGTGTTTTATATACAGGGTATGTGTACATTCAGGAAGCTTCCCAACCCCGTCCAGTCTAAGCCCATAAGTCTGACTTAGCCCATATGTCCGACACTGACCTACAAAATCCTCCTCAACCTCGCAAAACACACACAATGTCACCATATATAGGAGGGTCACAGGCCAGTGGGTAGAAAGTCTTTGGATCTAGTGGCAGTGTAAGCATCTCAGTGCTGCCAGGAGTCTCCACACGGCTTCTCCAGCACCCAGGGCTGCATCAGAGTAGGTCCATGTGGCTTCTCCTCATGGAGCTCTCAAAGGAAATGAGCCCTGCCAGCTGAGGCCGAGAACTGGCTAAGGCAGCTGCACCCTGGTCCGACCATCAGAGGACAAGAGACAAGAGAATTAGAAAGGCGAGGCTCACCAAACCATGTATCTCTCTGCCCTTCAATTAATCTCACATGTGTTTATCGGCCAGGTTGGCACGATAAACCTTAACTATCCCATATGCAAAGGTGAACCTGAGCATTGTCACCTCGGTGGCGAGCTAGCACTGAGAGAAGAACATTCTGACACTCGGAGGGACCCAATGGAGGTATATATCCCATTGCCGAAAGATGCCTTTCAGCAAGAAGATGATTTTGAATTTAAGATCAGAAAGTCAGGATTGCAGCTAGGAAAGTAGCATCAAAAGTCAGGTTGTAGGGTCAATAATAAAATCATCATCACCGTCACCAGGCAAGCCAAAGGGTCACCCTGAGAGAAGGTGGGAAGTAGATCAGGCATGAGAGGTCCGGGTGAACTGGAACCTGGGAGCCAGGGCTCTTCGGGTGAATAGTAAGTGGAAGTGGAGCGTCCATTATATTTGTGGCAGTGATGGTAAGACTGCTGACTATTAGCAGAGCAGCTCTGAGATCACTGACCTTCTCAATACCTGGTTTCAAGACCTACCTTCACATTTGTTAGACTCTCCTTTTAGCATCAGGAGAACAATGATACGTCATAGACGTATATAATTGCGTTTTCAGAGCCATCGCTCAACTCCCCGTCAGAGTCCTTTCCGAAGCGTAGCAGCCTCAGTAGGAGAAAGCAGAACTGCCCGGGTGCGTTTCTGACGCTGACAATCCTTAAAGGAGCAGGAGGTCTCATTCGTCAGACTAAATGAAGAAATGCTGCAACGGTTTTGACACAAACCTAACTCCTAACAAGGGCGCCATCGCTTACATGCGTTATGACCCAGACCACAAAATAGGGAGGACAGCTCCACATAGACCCTAGAAGCAGAGCATTAAAAGAAGTAAGGGGGCTGGCAGGTAAGATTGAGTAAACTCTCTTCGTTTTCCTGCGTGGCCTTTTGGGAGCCTACCTTCTCCTGCTTGTGTTGAACACTTGCTTTCTACAGAAACACAAATGGACACTAAATGACTCATTCTGGTACGGCTCCAATATGGTCTGGGGACCGCTAGTCCCTTAGGGTGCGCTTGCAGAAGAAAGCCCCTAAGCAAAAAAAAAAAAAAAGTTTGAAGTACATACATATCAAATGCTCTGAGAAATCTTCGTGACAATCCTGTTACACTTTGTCCAAATGTCTTAATCTCCAATTTCTTGCATGCTCTCATAATTAGTACGCCAACGAAAGTACCTCATGCCGAGCTGATCCATCTTATTTTTTTCTTTCATAGATGAGGAACTGGGTCAAATAGAGGCACTGTCAAGTATTTCCCTTAACTGTCATGTTTGAATTAGGAAGAAAAATATTGCTGTAAATACCCAAGCATATGGGAGAATGAGAGAAGGCATGCTGTTCAAAAAGGAACCTTATGGGATCCTTAAAGATTTATTATGCTTGTTTAATAAAAATCAATTTTTTATTAATTTGCTTATTTTTATATCTAAGCTTGAGAATAGACATGGCAATGAAGTAGGGAGAAATAAAGACACATGCTGAATCTATACTTCCTTTGGAATTACAATTTTTTGTCAAGTCTTAGCTCACTCACTGCCTTTGAGTCGATTCTAACTCATAGCAACCTTAAAGGATGGAGTATAACTCTCCCTTTGGGTTTCTAAGACTGTAAATCATTATGGGAGTCTCATCATTCTCCCACCAAGCAGCTGGTGGGTTCAAACTACTGACCCTGTAGTTAACAGATCAATGCTTAATCAACTAGGCTAGCGGGACCCCATTGCCATGGATTAGGTATCCTACAATTTTCTAGGTAAATATAAAAAGTTATTGTCCTGGCTTCTTCTGAGACTCTGGATAGAGTCTCCCGCCCCCCCCCCCCCCCAAGTTAACCCAGCGAATCTGAGGAACTGATTAGAAGATTCCCCGCAACCTTTGGAAGTGGAAAATAGGGCACTTAATAAATTATACAACATGGCAGAATGCCGGGGTTCACACCTCAGGATTGCCTTTCATGAAGCAGAGTTCCTGGAACAGACAGCTTGTCAGCACTTGGGGCTACAGCAGCACTTTTCTGAAAGCGCTGAGAACGCAATGGGGTACTCTCCAACAGAGGTCTAATGAAGCTCCAGGCGCAATATGGTCTCAGGATAACACGGCTGAATGTGATAATGGCTCTTTTGCAACATGAAGGTGTTGAGAAGATGGACAACCTCTATGGCCCCATCCAGGAGGCCTAAGCCAAGGCCCTGGACCCAGAACATCCTCTGCGAGGAGCCTGGGAACCAGCTCTACCACTCTCGTTCTGTTGCCTAGTGACTCCTCTTTACCAGAATCGTGCTGGGCATACCGTCATGGTCTTGCACATGTATGGACACCACACGATACCCAGCCACACCCACTTCTATTTCTACTCTTGGGGTAGAGGGAACGGGGTGTCTTTCACTTGCTAGATGGGAGAGAAGCGTGTATGTGGCCCGTGTCTCCTGCACTGGCTGTGATGGGTGCCTCGCACTGACAGCAGAATCTGATCTTGTTCCATTTCTTCTCAGTGAGTAAGGTTGTATCCTGTGCACTCAGAGAGCAGGGGGTTTGTGTCCTTGTTGATGATCTCGGGCCATAGGGCAGCAAAGGAACTGCCCTCGATGTGCCGTTCTGCACTGGGAACTCAGTCTTCTGAAGCTGAGCCTTCTGGTCTTTCATCCCACCCACCCCCACCCCCTGCCCCCACCTCCTCTTCTGGGTCCGCTGCTACCATTGGCATCGATTTTCCAGGCTTCTCTGGGCTCCAGGATGATGACAGTTTCCATTTTCCGCATGCCAGCTTTGCAGGCCATTCCCCAGGAGGCAACTCTTTCTGGGCCACTGACCTGGAAATGAGCATGGTTCAATGGAAGCCGCTACTCAAACGGGGACACATCTGACCCAGTGTTGATGTCAGGCCGTCTGCCATGGAGTCCCCGTTAAAGGGCTAGTTGGCTCCGATATCAGCTCTGACCACTGCATCCTATATTGCCCAGCATCACAGACTCCAGGGGCGCATCTGACTGCAACTCTGCCAGCGATTGCCTCTAGGAGCACCAACAACGTCCGGAGTCTCCCCAGCCTTAGTGCCCCTCTGTATGAAAGGGACACGAGTGACACACTACTCTCTTAAGGATATTGGGAAGGTTTAATTAGTGCCTGCAAAACCCTTAGCACGGCTCTTGGCCCAGCGGAAGCCTCGTTCAAAATTGCTCATGTGTAGTTGAGGCCCTGCCATTCCACCTCAGGTCCATAAGCAGCTCCACAGAGAGGTGGAGGTGCCAAGAGCAGACAAGGATTCAGCTGTGGATTCAGCTGTGGCCATCTGGCGGGCGTCCCTGGGAGAGCTACAGAGTGAGGGGACTTCTGTGTGGGGACCAGCAGCATCTGCTTTGGGGAGAGGCACTTTCCAGGGCCCCTGGCACGTGCTCCCCTCATAAATTCTCCCCAGAAACGAGACACAGCTGAGCGCCACCATTCGTGATGACGGGCACATTCCTTTCCCCCCAGCTTTGTTTGGAGCTGGGGCCACAGGACCATTTGGCTCGATGTGCAGCTGCTAGCTTCTAACGGTTTTCCCAGCCATGTCCCTGCAGGCTTCACAGTCATAGTGCCTGGAGGACAAGGCCGCCAGAGGGGAAGGGACGCTTATTTAAAGAGGCTGAAGCAATTTGATTTTTCTCTTAAGAAAAATGCACCGACTCCTGTGATAGGCAGAATGTTGTTCTTCTTCGGGGCCATCAGATGGCTGCTCACCCACAGGGCCCCTGTGCCCGACCGAATGAAGCACTCCGCGGTCCTGCACCATCCTCACAATTGTTCCAGTGCTTGAGCCCACTCATGCAGCCACTGGCTCAACCCATCTCACTGAGGGCTTTCCTCTTTCGTGCTGCCCCTCCGCTGTACCAAGGATGCTGTTCTTCCCCAGGGCCTGCCCTCTCTTGACCCTAGGTCCAAAGTATGTAAGGCTAAGTCTTGCCATCCTGGCCTCTAAGGAGCAACCTGGCCTTACTTCTTGCCACAAAGAACAGTTTGTCTTTTTAGCCGTCCATGGCACTTTCAGTATTCTTCTCAAGCACCGCAATTCAAACGCATGGACTCTCCTTTGGTTTTCTTTACTCGAAGTTCAACTTTCACATGCATATGAGACAGGTGCAAATACCATGGCTTTGGTCGGGCACACCTCAGTACTCAAAGTAACAGCCTTTGTGGGGTGGACGGGGCTGGTGGTAAAAGGGCGGCTATGTCAAGGAGTCCAGGAAGAAAAAGAATGTTTGGAAACTGATTGTTGTAGCGATTGTACAGTACGCTTGATGTGACTGAACTATGGAATGATGTGATATAGCTATTAATTCCCAATGAAATAAATTAAATTAAAATAAATAAATTTGTCACAGAAAAATATGCAGAACAAAACAAACAAATCAACGCCCCAATAAAAAGCACAACAGAATTACATCAATAAATTCATATGTATCAATAATTACACTGAATTTAGAAAAACTATTTTTTATTTTTTAATAAATCATTTTATTGGGGGCTCATACAACTCTTATCACAATCTATCCATCAATCCATTGTGCCAAGTACATTTGTATATTTGCTGTCATCACCATTCTCAAAACTTTTCTTTCTACTTGAGCCCTTGGTATCAGCTCCTCATTTTCCCCCTCCCTCTCCCTCCCTCATGAGCCTTTGATAATTTATAAATTATTATTATATTTTCACATCTTGCAAGGACTGATGTCTCCCTTTACCTGCTTTTCTGTTGTCCATCCTCCAAGGAGAGGGTTATAGGTAGATCATTGTGATCAGTTACCCGTTTCTCCCCCCACCTCAACCTTGCTCTCCTGGTATGGCTACTGTCAATATTGATCCCAAGGGGTTGATCTGTCCTGGATTCTCTGTGTTTCCAGCTCTTATCTGTACCTGTGTGCATGTTCTGGTCTAGCCACATTTGTAAGGTAGAATTTAGGGTCATGATAGTGGGGGAGGAGGAAGCATTACAGAACTAGAGGAAAGCTGTATGTTTCATCGGTGCTATACTGCACACTAACTGGCCACTCTCCCGCCAGAGCTCCTTTTGTAAGGGGATGTCCAATTATCTACATATTGGCTTTGGGTTCCCACTCTGCACCCTCAGTCCCATTCACATTGACATGATTTTTTGTTCTGGGTCTTTGATGCCTGATACCTGATCCTACCGATACCTCAAGATCACACAGACTAGTGTGCATCTTCCATGTGAGTTTTGTTGCTTCTCAGCTAGATGGCCACTTGTTTATCTTCAAGCCTTTTTTCACCCCATTTGCTTATGCACCCATTTGGTCCTCAGTGATTGTTTCAGGAAGGTGAGCATCACAGAATAACGGATTATTAGAACAAAGTGTTCTTGTGTTGTGGGAGTACTTGAGTAGAGGCCTAATGTCCATCTGCTTCCTTAACACTAAACCTATAAATACATGTAAATAGATCTATTTCTCCACCATCATATAAAAATAAATTTATATATGTATATGCCTGTATTTACATCTCTATAAATGTCCTTTGCCTCCTAACTCTTTCCTATTTCCTTTTACTTTCCTCTTGTCCCACTATCATGCTCAGCCTTCATTTGGTTTCAGTAATTCTTCTCGGTTACATTGCCATTTATCAAGCCCTACCAGGCCTCCTACACCCTCCTAGCCATTGGTTTTCATTCACTTATTGATCCCTTGTCCTGGGTTTGTTAACATCCTCTTCTTTTCTCCTGCCTCCCCCCTCGCCCATGTCCCCCCCAGAACCATGTCTCCTGTTTTCTCATCTGGCTTGTTTGCCCCACCTATAATAATAATATGCACAAACACCATACAGAGAAAAACAAACAACAAAAGAAAATAAAACAATAACAAAAACAACAAAAAGAAAAGTCTATAAATCATTCAAGGTCTGTTTGATCACCTTTACGAGTGTTTTCTCGTCGAGTCTGATGGGGTGTCAGAAAAAATTTTAAAAATGTTAACATCCTTCTGTTTCAATATTCTAAAGAGGTTTTGTGCAGCAGATGCACCTAATGTAACTCGTCTTTTTATCTCTTGACTGCTGCTTCCATGAGCACTGATGGTGGACCAAGCAAGACCACCTCCCTGACAACATCCACCTTTTCTCTAATTATCAAAGTGCTGCCTATGGCTCCAGTTATGGGGATGTGGATGCCGTTTCCATCGAGTATTAATCCTACTGAAGGCTGACGGCCTTGAGCTGAGGCCTGATGAACGGAAGCAGAACGTGGTCAGAGAGAGTGGCGGAGGACGGTCCTCAGGGCAGGGCCACTCAAAACGTGACTGAGGAGGCGCTGCACAACCCCAGGTCAGAAGAAAGAGCTGCTAAAAGCAAAACAAAGAGCTACTACTACTAATTAAAAAAAACTAATAATTAGGCCACTGGCACCCCCAAATGTCCATGCCCTAGCCCTGGCACCCAAGAATACAAAACCACATCCTCTGCTCTCAAGGTAATTCCAACTCCTGATGGCATTACACAGTTTCTATGAGTATCACTCGTCACAGGAGCAGCCAGCCTCATCTTTCGCCCACGGAGGGGCTTGTGGGTTTGAACCACCGACCTTGCAGTTAGCAGTCCAATGTCTTACCCACAGTGCCACCCAGTATCCTTGTCTTTATGGCAGGACCTTTTATTACGTCTTAAGTAGGAAAAGAATGAAACAACACTGTGAGCCTGGGGAGGCAAACCATCAGCATGAACATCCCATAAAGTCTGCATTTAGTCTGCTGATTCAGAAGGCTCATAGAAGCCATAGAGAACAAAAGTAGATCATCACAAGACCATGACTGATGGCTGGTACAACCATCAGTGATAGACTACAGAAACAAAGTGTGGGATGGGCACCACCATGATTGGAATATGTGCATTTGGTTTAAAAGGTTTATAGATTGGTTTGGGAATTTCTACATGGGGTATGACTCATGACCATGCGTCCCTGAGTCATTTTTACTAGAACCTTAAATTCTCAACATTTAACTTAAACCTGCTGGGAGAAAAATGAGGTTTTCTATGCCCCAACGGAGTCTGTGTCAGTCACCCCAGGGGCAATTCCACTCTGTCCTATACGGTTGTTATGGGTGGCATCGACCTTGATGGCAGTGAGATATGTATATATATAATATACAACAAATTTCAGTAATCATTAAGAACACTGTAGGGCAAATTTCTTAGAGCAAATCAGTCCCATCCAGGGTTTGTCCAGGACTTGTAATCTACTTTCAATTGCATTATCCCTGAGGGCAAATTGCTGCTCCTGGGCTTGCCCATATTTTCTAAGCATAGTCATTTTTTTTTGAAGTAACCTACAACTCTCAAATGGCATCTGAACTTTTATCAAGACTCAAAATTATATTGTATTAAGTTACACCATGGAGGATTATCACAGTTCATACTTGAGGTAGCTAATTGTGTCAATGTGGCCCGGAAAACACACATGGGGTTAATTGAAGGACGGAGAGATAAATAGCTGAGTGAACCCTGCCTTTCCAGTTCTCGGGTCTCTTGCTTTCTGATGGTCAGACCAGGGTACAGCTGCTCCCTTCCTACAAGACACCCCCAAAGGAGAAGCTGCATGGACCGACCCCAACGCAGCTCTGGGTGCTGGAGCACCCATGTGGAGACCCCTGCCAGCTCTGAGATGCTTATACATTGACCGATTCGACTTTCCTCCTGCAGTTGGTGTCATTGCATGTGTTTGTGTGATGGAGGAGGACTTTGTGGATTGGTGTTGGACATATGGGTTAATGTTGGACTTGTGGGCTTGGGCAGCACTGGGTTGGGATGTTTTCTTGATGTGCACTTAAGCTTTATATAAAATTTTCTCTCTTATACATGAGTTTCTGTGGATTTGTTTCTCTAATGTACCCAGACTAAGACAGTACTATAGACCACAGCCTCCCCAAACCAGTGCTTTCACATTAAGCTCTAGCTCAGCCTGGAGAATCAACAGACAGAGGATCCCATGGGGCCCGCTGGATTCCTACCCTACAAATTGTGCGACATGCTACATTTGTGTTGTGTGTGCTTGCCCACTAGCACAGCATCCCTACGCGAATTGCTTGAGATGACGTCAAAGACCTTTCCCCTTTTCCTCTTGATTTTCGTACCATAGTATGCTCTTTGATGTCACCCCACCCTTCACTGCCATCGTCTAGTTGAGGCTTCCTTACTGAGGCCTTAGTGGTATTTTGGTCAGGGAAGTTCATCTGATAGGATATTTTCCCATTGTGGTTGGACTTTTGGTATCCCGAGTCCTGGGATCAAAATTCCAGGGTGTGTGAGGCTGAGTTTTCTAGGGAAACCATGCCAGCAACATTCGCCATAGCATCCCGTTCTGTAAGAACTAGTCAACACCTGAGAGGAAATCCCTTTCAATTGCACCAGAGCTGTGACCTAAGTAAGGGGGTTGCATTTGACCCTATTTCTATAACCAATTGGCTGCTCCTACTATATTCCTATTATGAAGCCAATCGCCTTGTGTGCAATCATGCCATGCAGTGTTACTAGGCCATAATCCCCAAACCACTGGGCTTCGTGGCCCAGTTGAGTTGACACAAAACCTTGCTATCACACAGTATAACTGGGATGAACAAGACAAAGTCCCTGGCTCCCAGGCGATTCCACTGTAGTGTGGTCGATTGAAGTAATGAATGTGTAGGCAAACAGATAAACCATTTTAAGTGCTTCTGAAGAACAAACAGTGGTGAGGGAGAGTTGGGGGATAGGTCCCGAGTGGTGCACAAGATTAAATGCTGGGCTGCTAACAGAACAGTTTGCTGTTCCAGTGCACCCAGAGCAGTGTCCTCAACCTTCCCCACGCCGTGAACCTTTCATACAGTCCCTCGTGTGGTAGGGAGCCCCCAACCATGGGCAAAATGTGCTTTCTGATGGCGACCCCTGTGAAAGGGTTGTTCGACCCCCAAAGGGATCGCGACCCATAAGTTGAGAACCGCTGACCTAGAGGCAGATTGGAAGAAAGGCTTGAACATGTACTTCTGAAAAACCAGCTCCCTGCAGAGCACAGTTCTCCTCCGACACACCCAGGGTTGCCAGGAGTCAGAATTCACTTCACGGCAAGTGGTTTTGGGCGGTGGACAGCACAGTGTGACTGATGGGAGAAGGGCTCGATCTAGAGGAGTCATTGAGGCCACACTTCACGATCAGGGCGACTGGCGGCTGAGGGTAAGAGAAAGAGAACCCACGCAGAGGGAGGCGTGAGCGGAGAGGTCTGGGGACAGAAGAGCTAGGCATTGGTAAAGGCAAGGAGGCCAGTGGATCATGGATTGAGTGGCCAAGGATGAGGAAAGGGTTTGAAGAGGCCCCCGCAGACAGATAATGTGCAGTTTTGTAGACTCTGGTTGGAAAATGATATTTTATTGGGTTGCAATGAGAAATCATGGGGAGTTTTTGTTTGTTTTCATGCTTTATGAACATTGTTAAGGTTGAGAACATAGTGTAATGAATTGCCCTATGGTGATGAATAATATGGCAATTAATGAGCGATTTGTGACCAGTCTTATGGTGCCTGACCTTGTGAACTCCCTTTGTTCCACGTCCTCTGTAGCAGAACTCAGAACATGTCATCTCTAAATGTTTCTATTCAAAACCTAATCACTTCTTTGAAAACACAACATTTATGTCATTAATATGTTTTTAAATATTGCTGAATAAATCATGTGCACCAAAAGCTCAGTGAGATGAGGTTGATTGACTCCAGGAGCTGGGCTGGCAAAATAACCAGAACAACAAACTCAAACATACCAATAATATAAAGAAAACACAGACCTGGGGACCATTTCATTCTGTTATACATCAGGTCTCCTTGAATCGGAGCTGACTGAGTGGCAACGAACAACAACAAATATGGAAAGGCTTAAAGCAGAGGAGTTAAGTCACCTGGTTTATCTGTAAGGAGGCTTACCTTGGCATTGTATGGCAGGTGAAATGGCCTTGCTGGAGAAAGTGAGACCAGACGTCTTAGTGATGAGGAATGATTGGCGGGGTGTTCATGGAGGGCTGGTGATGGATTAGACTGACCTAGAAGGGGAAAAAAGAGATGGAAAGTGACTTCAATGGTTTTGGGCAGAGTAAGTGGGTGCAATTGGCTGGACAGGAAAACCAGTCTTGTGAGGTTATATCAATAATACAGTAAGGTCTAACAACCCAGACTTCGCCATGGATGTTATCCACATTCTTTACTTCAGTGATTGCTTTCACTATGTCCCATGCCCTCTCTCACAGAATATATTCTTGGGGAGTGTGATCGAGGTCTGGCTCAAATGTTTTCTCTTTCTCAAACACTTCTAAGTTCATTCTACCTTTCTGTCGGCTTCTGTCTGTATATAATTACAATATGATCTTAATAAGCATATTAATGGTAACACAAAGGGAACCACACTAAAATATACTAGGGAGTATCCCCCCAACACTGGACTTACGCTAGGCAGAGCTTTCATAGTGAGTAATTTTCCTCACTAGGACAGCAACTCAGCCGAGTTAGTGCACCCAGTGGCATCACCTGGGAAGGTTCTTTCTGGTCACAGTGAATTTTTTCATAAAAGTAGCTTCACTTGAACTTCACTTTTTTGGGATGGCCAATTTAAGAGAACAGCATGTGGCTGTGAAATTTTGTTTTCTGCCCAGGAAAAATGCCGCAGAAACTGCTGTGATGTTGAATGCAGTTTGAAAGGACAGCGCTGTGGGAAGGAAAGTATCAGTAATCACTCATTTCAAGGAAGATGAAATGCTGATTGAGGACAGACCCCTCGTTCTGGATGTCCGTCAACTTCGAAAATGGATGAAAATGGTGCTTCTTAGTGCATTTGAAGTTCATTCCACCAGGTCAGACTGTTAATCAAGGTTTCTTTTTAGAGGTTCTGAAAAGATTGTATGACAGTGTGCAACAAAATAGCCCTGATTTGTGGCAGACGGGGACTGGTTTTACCACCATGATAATATACCTGCTCACGCAGTCATCTCAGTGTGCCTGTTTTTAGCAACAAACAGCATGCCTTTCTTGCTCCATGCACCTGACTTACCCAACCCCATTTCATGTGACTTCTTTTTGTTTCCACAAATGAGGAGGTACAGAAAAGGGCAGTGATTTGAGGATGTGGAAGAGGTGAGGGGGGAAAAATGACAGAGATGCTGTCAGCCAGCCGGATGAGTTTGAAAAATGTTTCCACGAATAGAATTGCATATTTGACAAATGTATTTTGTAATGGAGAGTATTTTGAAGGTGATAAGTTGTTTTAGAAAAAAATTTAAATACGTAGCTTTGAAAAAATTCTATGTTGGGGGAGGTATCCCTTCCTCTAAGAAATGCACAGTCTATTTCTCCATATGCCTCTATATGTGCTGCGAATATATACACGGACACAACAGAGCATAACATTCGACGAAAGCATTCGAGCCACCATCAAATTCCTTGAGGGACTGAGTCACTGGATCTGGACACTAAGGACCATGGTCTGTGGAAACATCTGGGTCAAGTGGCATAACATTGTCCACACAAATAATGTCCTACCATCCTATTTTGATGATCAGGAACTGGGGTCTCCTGAGCAGCCCCCTAAGATACAACAAATGGGAGGAGAGGTGGAAGAGGAGGAGGAGGAGGAGAGGAAAAGGAAGGAGGAAGGGGAGAAGTAGAATTAGACAAGAAGGAAGAGAAGAAAAGTAAAGGGAAAAAAGTAAGAAAAAAAGGAGGAAATCCTTATGGGCAAAACAACTGTGTCCACAGTCCAACTCTACTAAGACCTTTCTGATCTTGCCCAAGTGACTCCCACACATCAGCAGGTCTCAGCGGTGAGATGGGGTTGCTCCCGGCTACCGTTTGGGTGATTGGCCCCTCTTTCTCCCACAGAGTGGCTGGTAGTTTCAAACTGCTGACCTTGTGGTTAACAGCCCGGTGCTGAACCACTATGCCACCAGAGCAGTAGGTGCTGTTATGACCATCATCAGTATGGGGTCTCCTGCTCACCTGACTGGTGTTGTTAGGCGCTATCAGCCAATTTCCACCCACAGCAACCAGCTAGAGGCACACAAGAATGAAGCAGCACAGGGTCCTGCGTCATCCTCACAATTGCCCCCATCCCGGAGCCCACTGTGCCAATCCATCTCATTGACAGCCTTCCTCTTTATCAGTGCCACCTGACTGGAAAGAGTGACAGAAGTCAACCAGATGTCATCAGCACATTACACTGGCAGTCTGAGGTGGGGGATGGTGTTCAGGGAAACAGGCCAATAAGCCCCAGGCACCAGGAATGGCTCTTCAAAGATGCTGCACCAGAAGGTTGAACTTAATCCACTCCGGGTCTCAATTAGCAAAAAGCAAACATTACTTGGCACTGTAGACTTTCACATTAGCCTAATTTGTATAAACAACCTGTCTAATATGGCCTCCAACACCACACACACACACACACACACACACACACACACATTTGCCAGTTGGAGGCTGCTTTGGCCTATGAATTCCATCACTGCAGCTTTGTTTAGCCATTCTGTAAGAATTCAAGCGCAATCTCAGGATTTTGTTATGGGGACCTGTTATCACAGTGACCCATAAATCCCAATTAGGCAACTTGCAGGAGAGCCACTAACCAGGGTTCATGTTTGCTCCCCGTGCCTCACTAACGACATTCCTTCACTGTGGCTTAGAGATGGAAGTGATGTCACCAAACAGGACCAGTCACAGGCAGGTGGGGAGAGGGACCACAGGCTCAGCTCTGCTGCAGCACTGGATGAAGGCAGGAGGCTCGGGAGACAAGGGGCAGGAAGGGAGTATTCTGAAGTGGCTGCTGCTCAAGGCACCTCTCTGAGCACTGACTTTGGGGCCTGATAGACCTGCATTTGAACCCAGCTTCTGAGTCGGACTAATCTAGGATCCCACGGAGACCTCTGGCGCTCACGGACTCTCAGGATCTTCTGTCATACAGCATGTGGGCGAGAAGCCGGCTTTCCTGCGGCATGGCTTCTGGGATTGAGAGGCAGGCACATCGGCGGTGCCTAGCAGTGTCCTAAACTTTTAATTTCCATGTTTATAATTTCCATTATAAACAGAGCAATCTGATTCCAACAGGATGTTGGGTGACAGTAAACAAAGTGGTCTGTACAAACGAAATCACACACACACACAATTTCACTTTGCTAACCCAATTTTCTATTTTCTAATTTTCAAGTCAGTCTAGAGTACTCACTTTATAGACACACAGACTTCAAAGTCTGTCAGATAAGTAAATGAATGAACTCCCAAGTTAAAATCAAGGATCTAAATGATGGGCAAAAAACAAACAAAAAGAAAAGAAATCAGACATTTCCTAAGTTAAATGTAAATTGAAAATAACATTCCTTTGGAACACCTAAAAACATTTATTTTCAGGACTTTCCACCAGGCCTTTTTTTTGAAGTGGGTTTGAACTGACCATATTTGCTTAGCCATTGACCACTGAACCAGCTCTTTATTCACTAATGCTTTTAAACACCTCAGGACTATCAAGTACTTTATTAATGGCCTAATATGAATACACACATAATACATATAAATATATGTAGAAATATTCACAGCCTACCTAGATATGTATGAGGAAGTAGTCACACATGACCTCCCACACATTTTAGCATACATCCCTGTTTATGTATCCATTCACAAATTACTGCTTACTTTTATTTTTGTTGCAGAATTATATATGCTATACTGTTCACCTTAAATCAAAACAAAATAAAACTAAAAAACACTCCCTTCGAGTTATTTTCTACTCCCAACAACCCTGTAGGTCAGAGTAGAACTGCCCCTGTGGGTTTCCAAAGCTGTAAATCTTTAAGGAGCTGGAAAGCCTCATCTTTATCCTTTGGACCAGCTGGTGGTTTTGAACTGCTGACCTTGATGTTAATAGCCCAACATACAACACACTACACCACCAGGGCTCGTTTTTATTCACCTTCATTGTCCTTTCTCTAGAGTGTATCTGAGTGTTTTCCTTTGCCTCCCATTGTGCTGACTTTCCCTATGTTGAAATTGATTTTTTTTTTTCTGTTTCACCACAGTTAACACAAGGTGGTGTAGTGGTTAAGCACTGGAGTGCCATCTTAATAGCCAGCAGTTCCAAACCATCAGCAGCTCTGCACCTTTAAATAAGAAACCTTGGGGGCCCAGTGTTTGGATGTTTGGCTGCTAACAAAAAAAGGATGACAACCTAAAACACCCTCTGGGCAGTTCTACTCTGTCCCCCGGGTGGCTGGGAGTCCAAGCTGACTGGACAGCACCCAGCAGCAATCCCCACAGCTGGACCAGGACATTCCACAGTCTTCGAAGTGGACATTCTGTGGCAAGTCTCATAAAAAAAGTCTTCTCTTACAGCCAAAACGTTTGGTCTTAATCATTTAACTTTGGGGGGGGGGGAAGCTTTTGTATATTTAATGGTAGAAAGTTAAAAAAGAGAGAGGGGACAGAGAGGAGAGAGAGATTGAAAGAAAGAGAAAGAGACTTTCATTACTTCCTAGTAATCAAATTTTGGTAATATTCTTTCTACCTAGAGTTTTCTTTCTATTTGTGTGTGTGTATCATATGTTAGCATCTTTATGCAAAATTAGCCCCATTGGTTATCAAACATTGCTATTGTTCTTTTCCACAGATCCTTAATCATCATTATTTAGCTAGTTGACAAAACATGCTGCTGGATTTCTAGATGTCCTTATTATAAGACTATTTGTTGTTATTTATTAGTTACCATCAACTCTATCCCAACTTTTCACAACTTTTTGGCTACATCTTTAAATAAGAAAGCTTGGGGGGCCCAGTGTTTGGATGTTTGGCTGCTAACAAAAGAGGTGTGTTTTGAATCCCTCAGCTGCTCCCTTAAAGGTGTGTGTGAGTGTGAGTGTGTGTGTGTGTGTGTGTGTGTGTGTACTAACACTTAGCACCCATTGGGGCTACATGGATTCCCAATCACAGTTGGATAAACTGACAGCAACTGTAGGACAGGGAGCAACCTTGTTCTACAGTATTTCCAAGGAAGCAAACTGCCACCACTTGTTCCAAGGGAGCGGCGCATGAACTTAACCCACAACTTCATTGTTAGCAGCCAAAGCGTCTAACTACTGTGAAATCAATGCTCCTTATGCAAAGATTTTGCCATCGTCTATGAACAGGAGCCATGGATGTAATAATGGTTATGCATTGGGCTGCTAGCTGCAAAGTCAGCAGGTTGAAACTTTGAGTCGTTCTACAGTAGAAAGAGGAGGATTTCTACTCCTCTACTGAGTTACAGTCTGGGAAAACCACAGGGCCAATTCTAGTCTGTCCTATGGGGTCACTGTGAGTTGCCATCGACTCAGTAGTATGAGTGATCATCTAATCTATAAACTTACACGCTGATAATTTAACCGTATGAAACTTTAACCTGGTTTACCATAGTAAAGTTGGCACTGAACTCCAAGAAGGTGAGAACCACTCTGGCATCATCTCTGTATCCCAGCACCTCGCCTGTATCTTACGCAGAACAGACCAAACAAAAATGATCATTATGCTTGCCTACAATAGAGGGAAGTCTACAGTACCATCCTTACTTACTCAATATTTGTTCTCTGACTGCCTGCCTCTCTCTCTCTCTCTCTCTCTCTCTCTCTCTCTCTCTCTCTCTCTCTCTCTCACACACACACACACACACACACACACAAACACAGAGTTGTAGTGAAAATCTCCCAAAGCAAGTCTTTCCTCTGACTCTTTACCTTTCTGATGATAATTTACTAGACGTGGGTTTCTGAGATCAAAGGCCGAGGTAAACTCAGGATTTTTTGATACATGCTTCCAAATGTGTATTGCCTTGGGGATAACAAAAATGTTCTCTCCCACCAGGAATGCATGTCAAAGTCCTTCCCTTGTACTTCTGCCAAGAGTGGGTACTATTTATTTTTTAATCCTTGCTAATTAGAGAGGTGGAAAATAGTTTCTTAGTCCATTAATGAGAAAAGAAGCGGAACATTTTCTTCTGAGTGAAGAGTCATTTGAAGCTCTTCAGCGAACTCTGGTCTTCTTTTAACCTGCTGCTGAGTTCTGCATTATGAATATTCATGTGCATAGAACTGTACCTAAGACACGGTGCTTAATAACACTGACTATTGAAAAAAATACAAGTTTGTGAACCAGACTGTGTGTGTGTGAGTGTGAGTGTGTGGATGAAAATACGGACACAAATAAGATGAAGCTCACAGGAGGAAAATACCTCCCGGAAACGTTCATTTTTAATTATCAGCGAGAAAAAAATATGCAAGTCGGGATGGTCACAGAGGATTGTAATTAAAAACATCAATCTGGATAAAGACTTCCTGAGTTCAAATCCTAGTTCCTCTACTTAGTAGCTGTGTGTCAGTGAGCAAGTGACTTCACTTCAGTAGCTCTCCGTGTCTTGGTCTAAGAAGGGGGGTAATTCTGTCCCTCCATTCATGGTGGGGCTGAAGAGCAAAGGTCTTCATGATTGTGCTTGCTCAGAAATTTGCTAACATGTAGTAAATAAGAGCTCAAAAAGTGCCCACGCTTTCTCAGAGCTTGAGGAATTCTGAGCTCCTGACAAACATGCTTCAGCTTTCTTTTATTGCATTTAAGTTGTCCTTATTAAATTTCAGTTGTGTGTCCCATGTCAGATTACCAGCTTCCTGATGAAGGGACTTTGCTACTTCTCTAGAGCTGCCGGACTGCCCAGGCTTTGACTCTTGACTTAGAAAATACACCCAGCAACCATGAGGGAATGTAAGTCCTCCCAGGGCAACTTCTAGCTTCTCAAGATCAGAAACATTTGACACTTAGGATCCCTTGAGCTATCTGGTAACTATCCTCTAATGGTTCAGTGGGTAGAAGATGAGCATTACTTTGGTTCACTCCCACATTTGTATGTGGGGCCACATCAATCAGCATGATCGCGTGGTTGGTGCAGGGCTGGGAAGGCCATTGGTCAAATCCAGCAGTGCTCTGTGAGAAGCACAGAGCCTCCTGCTTCCTACAGAAGTTGTGAGGATAACCCTCCTGAAGCCACGAGGAGAGGCATCAGTGGACTCCCAGAAGAAACAAGGAAAGGAAAATCCCATCTTGAGTATATCATTTATGCCCATGTAGGTCTACAACCACACAGATACAGATGTCCCCATAAAACATTATTTCCTTGAAAAATTAGGGCGCTATTTTTCTCCCCTTCAGCCAGTATGGGCCCAGTCTTCTGTTAATTGGATGCATTAAGTAGGTATCAGTTAAGGTTTTGAAGAGATTCTTAAGGCAGTAAACAAAGCTGCCATTGATGGCGAGTGGAAGGGCCCTTAACAAGGAGCCTTTGAAATTGGAGAGAGGCTCTGAATATTAATGCCCGTTCTCCAGCGAGGGCGGTGAATCTCCGTGCTGACCTTCAGCAAAAGCTAAACAAACAAGACTCTATCAACTTCTCACCAGTTCCAGACAGACAACATCAAAAAGCACAGCACTGCATAGCAATTGGCAGGAGGATCTCCTACAGCGTAGATCTGCATAGCAAGGATGTGCTCAGGACACCTTGGGGTAAAGGCCAGAATGAGGACCCCAAGGCTGGAGATTATAGCGTGATGGTGAGTGGGGGGCTTAGCATACAGATGACATGGAAGCAGCATTCATTTTCTCTTTGGGCCTTTCTCTTGAGCCAAATGGGCTCTGGTGTTAAAAAGTACGTTGGGGTCCAGAGTAGACAGCTGTATCTCACCCTCAGTTCCCTCATCTGCAGAATGGTTGCAATAGATACATGTATACACTTACCAAGTCGTCTCATTTGGAAGGCCCCTGATAATTGCTAGCTACTGCAGCTTCCCTTGTTCACTATATGTAGGTGGGATTTTATATCAAGAACCTGAGTTTGCATGGCCCTAGGATTAGAAGAACTAGATAGTGGCCAGTTCCCGCTGACCACTGCTCTGAAAGGGATCGCCATAGGAGGCGCCGGAGAGAGAGAGGGGAAATATTGTGGAATAAAACTCAAAATCCTAAAAAGACAAACAACAAAATAGGCCTATTGATCCGCTAGACTGACAGAACCCCGAGAGCACGGCCCTTAGCTATTTGTCAGGTGCGCTCCTGCACACAGCCAAGAAGCTCCACTTTCAGGCAGACGGTAAGAGAGACAGGCCGGTAACGTGAAAACTCACACCAAGGAAGTGTGCTTTCCCTGGAACGTCAGCTACCGACGATCCAAACAGCAGCAATCGCTCAGAAGGCACCAAGGGAGAGGGGAAAGGACCACAAAGAACAGTGAAAAGGGGAAGGGGCAAGCTCAGGTTCACACGGTCCACTAGTCCCTTGGCAGAAGATAATCCTGCATAGGTATTTATATTTTCTGCAAACATATCCATGGATATAATACAGCATGCAGAAGGCAACGTTATGAAAGCTTCTTGGCCATAACCAGACACCTTGGGTGAATGCCTCCCTGGGCCTAGGGACTCAGGAGCATGATCCCCGGGCATGCCCAGGGACATTGCCGTCATTGTCCACCGGGACCATGCTCTACAGCTTCCTTTGCTGGGTAGTCACTGGGGACCCCAAACCTTGTGACCAGCCACATAAGGTGCAGCGGCTGGCCTCGTATCATCTCTTGCAAAGATGAGTGATGAAATCAAAGATACAAGGCAACAACCGATTTTAAAAAATCGTTTTATTGGGGGCTCTTACAGTTCTTATCATAGTCCATCCATCCATCCATGCATCTATCCATTCATCCATCCATCTATCCATCCATCCATTCACTGTGTCAAGCATATTTGTATATACGTTGCCATCATCATTTTCAAAATAGTTTCTTTCTACTTGAGCCCTTGGTATCAGCTCCTCATTTTATTCCCCCTTCCCTCCTTTATGAGCCCTTGATAATTTATATGTATATATATAATATATGTATGTATAAAGGGGCAGTATATGCTGATCATTGCAATCGGTTCCCCTTTTCTCCCTCTACCTTCCCCTCCTGGTATTGCTGCTCTCAATATGGGTCCTGAGGGGTTTATCTGTCCTCAATTCCCTATGTTGCTAGCTCTATCTGTACCAGTATACATGCTTTGATCTAGCCGGATTTGTAAAGTAGAATTGGGATGTGGGGGAAGAAGCATTAAAGGACTAGAGGAAAGTTGAATGTTTCATCGTTGCTGTACTGCACCCTGCCTGGCTTCTCTTCCTTGTGAACATTTAAGTTATTTTATGATCTTAGGTTTAAACCTCAGCTCAATGGAAGAAGTCTAATTCTGCACCTTTTTCTCTGAACATACCTTGCATTCTAACTCTTCTTTCATTGAATTTTCTCCAACTTGTATTTCTATGTGGGTGACACCATGCACAAGGATGAAATTGAAGAGAAATGAGAGAGGTCTAAGTTTCTCATACTTTAATTTGTATGTGGATTACTCAGGGAGTTTTTAATTATTTCAGGTTGTTCCAAAATTGCCTTTCAGTTGGCATGGGGTCTGTGGTACTTACATAATCTGCTGTCAACTTGAGACTATTAAGAGTGAAGGGGTGGAGTCTAGCCTGTCCATCAGGTTATAGCTTGATGACCTCATTTTGGAGGTGAGATGGAGATGAATAGCTCACTAGAGGTCAGACACACATTCACTCTGCTTCGTCTTCCTGCTGACAAGCCTCACTATGCTCTGCTGATTGAGTCAGAGCCCACGAGCTGGAGAAGCCACATGGCGCCAGTGTTGAGATGCTTCCACCGCCACTGGACCCACAAGACTTTCCACCCACTGGCCTGTGATCTTCCTGCGTTTGGAGTCACTGCATGAGTCTGTGAGTCTGAAGAGGAATTGATAGACTGGTAATGGACATATGGGCTAATGTCAGACTTATGGACTTGATCTGGACTGGGTTGTTTTCAGAACATACAATTACTCTTTGATAGCAAGTTCTCTATTAAACATATATGACTGTCAATGAATTTGTCTGTCTAGTCTACCCAGACTAACACAGGATCATAGGGTCAGCAGGTTAAATACGTTTCCAAGGGTTTCTAATCCAATGGGTGGGGCGTGCCATACTAGAATCAACACGGATGCGAGGAGAAAGCACAGGTGGCTTCAACTTCATTTGAAGCTAGAAACACATGGCCAGCAGCAAATGGATGGAACTGTTCTTTAAAACTGAGGGTTGGGCTGGAAAGGAGGAGGAAGCAGCAGCTGGCCCCTGTCTTTAGCCTAATCTGAAAGTGGGATGTGAAAGACCACACACAGAGCAGGTCCCTGTCCACCCCTGGCCTCGAACTTCAGCCCAGCTGGCTTTCATGTCCTGAAGCCAAACAGGTGGCTATCTTTATTAAATGATAAGGGGATTTAGGATGTGAAGAAGTGGCTGAGATGGGGTCAGCAAAAGCAATATAGCAGTCTCCAATCATGTTCTTTTAACATCTGGGTGTTCCACAAGTCAACATCTGGTGGGCGTCGGAGCCCATGCCTAGGGAGCTATGCTCCTGTTTGCACATAAAGGAAAGACCAGATATCTTTCATTATTTCTCCCAATTCTTGGAACTCTCTTCAAGTGAGGGTCCACTGGGCATTTCTTTGAATGGTGTTTGGCAAGTTCACTCTAATAGTCTAGAGTAGTAACGTAAGGAACAGAGAAGAGGAAAGCGGGGCAGGGCTCTCTACCCTTCGTTCTCCGACAGCTGCTCTTTCTCCACCACACTTTCCTGAACCAAGTACTTTGGGCTAAAAGGCTTCCAAGGTCCTTTCTAATTCAAACGTGTCTAGGAGTCGGCGAGTTACTGGGGTCCAAATGTAATTTAGTTCAGAGCTTTACCCATGGTTGAGGAACAATAGCAAGATGTCTGAAATAAAATTTGGCCAATGAGTCCCAGGACTGCAAGTTTCTGTGAGTAGGCCAAGGCTGTAGTAAAAGATTGAAACAGGAAAATTTACAGCCAGAGAGTCTAGTTGGAGTCAGAGTTTATTGAGATGAAAAACAAAACAAAACAAAATTCTGTCAGCCTGGAGCTGTGTAGCCCTCGGGAAACCACTAAGCTGTGTGTCAGTTGCATTATGTGTTAAATAGGAATAAAAGAGATTTATTGTAAAAATTAGGCCTATTTCTCCCTATAGCCATCCATTCAAGCAAAAATTAATAAATTGCTAGGGGTTGGGTCGGAGTCCTGGTGGCACTGTAGACTGGTAGCCATAATGTTTGTGGTTCTAATAGATCAGTCACTTCTGGGGAGAAAATAAGCTGCCTCCACCACCAGTAAATTACAGCCTCAAAAAACCTATATAGAGACACTGTGAGGGAGAATTGACTCTATGGTACTAAAGTAAGGATTATTTGATCAAATAAGGGAAGGTACGTGAGAAAGCTGAATTTAGTGGAATCTATGAAAAATTCATGGTTCTTTCTTGAGCATAATGTTTCTACCTTAATAGCCTTCTGTTCATTGCTTTATGCCTCATCCTTTTTATCTTGGAGCTAATAAATTCTACAGATCCATCGCCGTCAACTCTCTTGTGGCTCAGAAGGGTAGGATGCGGTAGAAGTGCCCCATAGAGTTTCCAACCTTGTAGACATTCATGGACGCAGGCAATCTCATCTCGCTCTGAGTGGCCAGTGTTTTGAACAATGGATCTATGCTTAGGTCAGAGCTTAACATACTGCTGAGGCTTGTACTACTTGTATGTCTTATGTTGTTAGGTGCCTTTGAGATGGTACCAATTTACGGGAACCCTATGTACAAGAGAACAAAACATTGCCCAGCCCAGTGCCATCCCGACAACTGTTATCAAGTCCTATAGTGTCTTGGAGATGTTGGTAGCTGCCAGTAAGAGGGTTCCAGGGGGTCACTCTGAGTTGGAAGCAGCTCATTGGCAGTGAGTTTGTTTTGTTTTTAAGTTTACTTTTAGGGGCGTCTTCTTTCTTTTTTTTAAACAAAAATCCTACTTTTATTTGAGTAATCATGCTGCCATGATTGTATTTATATAGCAATATATATTTATATTCAATATTGGTATTTGTGTGCTTTAATATGTGTGTCTAGAGCAGCGGTTCTCAACCCTCTTAATGCCATGACCCTTTCATACAGTTCCTCATGTGGTGGTGACCCCCACCCCCAACCATAACATTATTTTTGTGGCTACTTCATCACTGTCATTTTGCTACTGCTATGAATCAGGCGACCCCTGTGAAAGGGTCGTTTGACCGCCCAAAGGGTCTCGACCCGCAGGTTGAGAACCGCTGGTCTCTAGAAACATATATGTATGCATAGACAGGTAGATATTGTTGTTGTGAGATGCTGTGAAGTCGGTTCAGATGCATCGCAACCCTATGGACAATAGAACAACGTATGGCCCGGTCCTCACAGTTGTGCTTCTGTTTGAGTGCGTCATTGCAGCCCCTGTGCCAGTCTATGTCATCGAGGGCCTTCCTCTGGTTGTTACTGCCCTTCTCCTTTGCCAAGTATGATGTCCTTTTCTTGATAACATGTCCAAAGTATGTGAGATGAACTCTCGCCACCCTGACTGCATATTTTTGTACCCATTCCAAAGAAAGGTGACCTAGCAGACTGCTCAAACTGTACAACAATATCATTGGTGGCACATGCAAGAAAAATTTTGCTGACACTCAACCAACAACTGTTGCAGCAGTACATTGACAGGGAATTGCCAGACTTTTCCAGGCCAGATTCAGAAGAGGACATGGAACAATAGATGTCATTGATGATGTCAGCTGGATCTTGGCTGAAGACCTGGAATACCAGAGAGATGTTTACTTGTGTCCTATTGACTATGCCAATGCACTTATTTGACTGTGTGGATCATGGCAAACTATGGAGAATCCTAGGAGAACAGGGGCTCCAGAACATTTCATTGTGCTCATGTGGAACTTGTGCATGGGTCAAGAGGCGGGTGAGAACAGAACAAGGGGATGTCCATGATTTAAAATCGGGAAAAGTGTACTACAGGATCACATCTTCTCACCATACTTGTTTAATCTATCTGCTGAGCGAATCATTGAAGACAGTGGATTATATAAAAAAGAATGTGGCATCAGGATTGGAGGAAGGATTGTTAACATCTTGTTTATACAGAGGACACAACCTTGCTTGCTGAACTTGAGGACTTGAAGCACTTGCTGATGAAGATCCAGGATTGCAGTCTTCAGCATGGATAACAACTCAGTGTAAAGAAAACCAAAATCCTCACAACTGGACCAACAGGTAAGGTGATGATATTGGTTCATGATGATAGAGAAAAAAAATTGAAGTTGTTGAATATTTTGTCTGGCTTGGATCCACAATCAATATTCATGGAAGCAGCAGTCAAGAGATGAAAAGACATCTTGCATTGACTAAATATGCTGTAGGAAAACTCTTTAGAGTGTTGAAAGGCAAGAATATTACTTTGAGGACTGAGGTGGGCCTGACCCAAGCCATAGCATTTTCAATTGCTTCAAATGCATGTGAAAGTTAGACATTGAAGAAGGGAGACTTAGGAAGAAGCAATGCATGTCAACTGCGATGTTAGGGAAGAACATCAATAGTCCTATGGACTGCTAAGAGGACTAACGAATCTGCCCCAGAAAACTGCAGCCAGAGTGCTCTTTAGAGTCCCGGATGGTAAGACTTCCTCTCGAGCACTTCAGCTAGGTCAGGAGAGATCAGTCCCTGGAGAACATCATTCTTGGTAAAATGGAGAGACAGTGAAACAAGTGAAGGCCCTCAATGAAATGAATGGGCTCCAGGGTAGGAGCAATTGAGAGGCTGGAACAAGACCGGTAATATTTGCTCTGTCTTGCCTAGGACAGCTATGGGTAGCAACCGACTTGACAGCTCCTAACAACAATCTATGCCTGTCTGTCTGTCTGTATCTGGGTGTGTTGCATATTGCAGTGCAATGTATTCTGCATGGCTATCCCTTCCCTCACACCGTCCTCCAGTTTGAAGGGTCTGGGGATGCACCGGAGCCCTAGTGGCATAGCAGCTTCCTGTTGGGCTCATAACTGCAAGGTCACTGGCAGTTGCTCCCTGGGAGACAAAAAAACAACCCAAAAAGAGGCTTTCTACTCCCTTAAAGAGTAGCAGTCTCAGAAACCCTCAGCAACAATTCTGTCCTATCCCATAGGGTCGCGACGAACCAGAATTGGATTCTTGGCAGTGAGTTTGTTTGTGGGACGATGCTTTGAGAGCAATCACACCAGTGAGGGAGGAGACTGCTGACATGAGACTGATACCTAGAGTGGTTATATTACATGCAAAGGATATCATGGGGTCGTTCAAGGTCAAGCCCCATCCCAAACCTAGATGGCATGGCCTACAGCCCATTTTAGGATCTCCCAGCACAGAGCTTGTGAAAAACCCTCAGAGTCAATGCCTTTGTGAAAGGCAAGCACAGGTGGCAAGGCACCATGGTGATGAATGTGCCGCTCCAGCAAATACATGGTAAAGAAGAATGGCAACATTGCTATGCATGATTTCTTTTTTCGTTTTGCATGATTTTTTTAAATAATGACCAAAAAAAAAGCCCATGTCTGGGATTTCTGCATGTGGAAATGGATGGTGTGGCTGATGCCGCTCAGCTCTTTAAACAAGCAAACTCATCTTCTCCGGAACTACTCCCTCAGTCATAAATCGGCCCCTCAGACAGAGCTGCTCGCAGGTTAGCACTGAGATTGAACAGATAATAACTTTGGGGGTAGCAGCTCCTGCCATGGCAAGTCATAAAGAAATTCATGACCTACGAGGGCAGGGTGATGGTGTCCCTGAAATATATTTCACCCGGTCCAGAGGCAGCTTCATTAGGTACCCAAGAAGCTGAAAACAAAAACAAAACAAAACAAAAAAAATCCCTTTCAGTATGGACAGGGGGTGACTTAAAGAGAACTCGCTCAAATGTAGCCGCACCAGCAGTTTTGCAAGAGACTTGCTGCTAAGTGTCTTCTTTTTAAAAAATCATTTTATCGGGGGTTTGTACAACTCTTATCACAATCCATCCATTCATCCATCCATCCATTGTGTCAAGCACATTTGTACATTTGTCGCCATCATCATTCTCAAAACATTTGCTTTCTACTTGAGCCCTTGATCGCAGCTCCTCCTATTCCCCTCTCCCTCCCCGCTGATGATTTGCTCGGTGTACAGACGGAATAAGTATGATGAGAGTCTATAACCCTTAAGCACACTTCCTCAATTTAAAATCCTGCAGCAGGCCCTTGCTCTGTTCACACAGTGCGTGCACAGCTTCCGCACGATCACAAAGAAGTCTTCTGGAATTCCCATTCTTCTCGAGGGTGCTGGCAGCAAAATATCGATAGTACCATGGACTGCCAAGAATAAACAAGTCTGTCTTGGAAGAAGTACAACCAGAATTCTCCTTCAAGGCAACGATGGCGAGACTTTTTTGCACTGAGCTTGGACATGCTGTCAGGAGAGGCTAGTCCCTGGAGAAACACATGGTTCTTGGTAAACTGGGGGGAGAGGGGAGCAGGCAGAAAGAGGAAGATCCTCAGGGATGGATTGAATAGGTGGCTGCAGCCTAGGGCTCAAATTAAGAATGACGGTGAAGATGGTAGAGTGCTTCGCTCCGTTGTACATAGGATGGTGATGAGTTGAACTCAATTGATGGCACCTAACAACAAGTTGGGAAGGAAGGATCCCTGGTGGTGCCGTGGTTAAAGCACATCCCTGCTAGTCACAAGAGCGGCTTTGGAAATGTCTCAGACGTCCTTGGAAGAACGACTTGGAGATCTGTTTTTGTAATGATTTTACCATTTAGAATACCCTCCCAGGGCACTTCTTTGTCATTTGAGATCATAATGAGTCAAAGTTGGGGAGAGGGCCCCTCACAAGACGGGAAAGTGGGAGAGAAGAGAAAGTCCGAGAGAAACTGATCCTGGCCTGGACCCGTTGTGTGGGCTGCGGTGGAAAGAGAAAGAGGTATTTCATTTGCGACCACAAAGATGGTGCAGCATCGAGTTGTTTTTTTTCTTTTATTACAAACTAAGCTATTGATTTTCTCTGTGAATGTAAACATGACGCACGTGATAGCAGACATTACATCGCTACAAGAAATCACAGATCATTTCCTCAAACTGCTAATGAACTTGCTGTTAAACCAAGTGCCCACTGTGTGACCCACCGTCCATCCCTGGGTAAACGCTCACAGGCCATGATGAGTTGAAATCCACCCAAAAGCAGTGCAATTTGGGTTTGGGACTCATGAGGGCAGGAGCTACCTAAGTGTCTTCTATTCCACAAATGTGTATTTTGTGATGTCAGCTCTTTGGCTTGCTTGGCTTCTCCCCTTGACCCTGAGCTTGGTTGGCTACTGGTGATGCCAGAGAATGTGTGTGACTCTTCAAGATGTTGGCCTTTGACTCTACTGTCTTGGAAACGCTCCGGAATTGTCTCTAAGCCCCTTTATGTGTTCTGTCTTTTGCCTTTGTTTGGCCCGGAGCTAAATTTCTTTCCTATTAGCCCCTTGCCTGGGTCTGGACTCTGTTCTTCTATATCTCAGCCAGAAGTCTCTTTCCCCCAAGTCATTCTGGATATGGTCCAAAATATCTCTAATTTCCTTAATGGTGAGCTGCTTCTTCCACGCTGGGCATCTCTGCCACTGATCCACCACCTTGGGCATTGGACACTGATGTCAAAAAACTTGGCAGTACTCTACAAGCTCCACTCCAGGGGAGGAGTGGCCTGTTTCCCCAAACCCACTCAGCTGATTCCCTCTTCCTTCTTGAACCTCGTCAACCCACATTACCCACCTCATAGGAAGCCTCCAGATCAAATCTTCACAACAAATGTTCATATGAATGATTTTAGAACCCTACTGAAATACACAAGACTTCTTTTTTGGTTCTAAGTCATTTTATTGGGGACTCTTACAGGTACAAAGAGACTTCTTGGCCTCACTCTTTATATCGCTAGACTTCTCTCCCCTGCATTAAAAAAAAAAGAATGTCATGCCCACAAGCCTTTAGGGCTTTCTATGAGCAGAAACATTTCTACATTGTGAAATTGAATATGTTGTTAAATTGGCACATTCTGGCCCTAGAGAATTTCTCCTTTGCTAAGTATGTTGGTATTTCCATCCATGTGAGGACTCTGGTTCACACACACACACACACACACACACACATACACATACATTTTCTGCCTTTGCTAGTAGGTACAGGGGTGTCTTCACGCTCTACAATCTGTCTTTCTCAATTAGTGACTTTCCTTCTCTGAGAGGGTTGTGCCTTACAGGGCTCTGGCTTTTACAGGCTTTACTGTAGATTAAGTGCTCTTTCTTCCTTTGATATGGTTATTTAAAATTATTTCTTAAAGTGCTTTCCATCCTATTATTTAATATTTCTATTAAAAATGAAGTAAGGAACTTCTGGGTCATTGTGTATAATCAACAAAGAATCCTGTGATGGGCATGTGTAGATGCAAAACCTAAATGCTCTGACTTTGTGCTTTGTTTGTTTATGTCCATGTTGCTGAGCATTATGTGTATATGCATACTGTATATGTAGATGAACTTTAGCAGACACAGATATCAGAAGAGCTTAATGTCCTGCTTTAGGACCCAGAAATGAGAGTTCACATAGAAGTGGTCTCGCATTATGGATATCCAAAATCAAAACAAACCCGCTGCTATCACATCCATGCTGCCTCACAGGGCTTGCAGGATGATATATCATTACAGAAACGCAGGCATTCATCCTCCTCCCATGGAAGGTCTGGTGGGTTTGAACCATTGACCTTGTGGTTAGTATCTCATCCATAGCACCACCGCAGCTCCTTGAGCAGAGTGCATGGAGGAAGAGGAGACAAAAGAAGCCTTGGGAACATTATGGGGCAATTCTACTTTGTCATTTGGAGTCACCATGAGTCACAATCAGCTTGATGGCATCTAATGTATGATACAACAACTGTGTATGTTTCTATGAGGGGGCTCCAGAAAGGTCATACAACATTTTTATTATATTTCTATTTTTCCATGAAATTTTTGAAGCCCTCTCCTCCTCTCTCTTTCTCTCTATATATACACATATATACACACATATATCTATATAGACACACTCAAATATACACATATACACACTCTGGGAGTGGCTAAAGCACACTCACCTGCTCTCTGCTTCTCTGTGTGTGTGTGTGTTTGTGTGTGTACATCTAGAGCGCTTTATGTGGGCTCTGTAATTTTTGCCTGCTTTTAAGTTAATAATTATTGAAGATGTTTTCAAAGAGACAAATTGATCACACCCCATGGAATTTAATGCCTATTATATCATAGCTGGCCATGGCTGTATATATATGCATACATACATATGTGTAATTCATATAGGAATACTTACTGGTATATTCGCATTAGCCATTTGGAATACACTGTGAAAGAGCTATGCAAGGAAATATGATGTTTTGTATTCCACACCAAAACTTGTATGTCCAGCCTACTAATAATGACTATTTAAATTAAATTGTTTTCAAAGATTGCTTCAAATAATACTGCAATCAGCAATAAGTAGACAATTTAGACAAGCTATTTGGCTCTAAGAAACTGAAATCCTGTCAAATTATCTCACAGAAATAGAGGACGAATTATTTTCAGTGTCCCCATGGCCAGGAATCCAGTAAGGACAAACAACCATGTCTCAGAAAGGGAAGGAAGCCCCTCTAGCACAAGGAGTTCGGGTTGAACTTTGCTGGGAAGACCCTCGGAGCAATGTCCTGTCAGTCCTTCCTTCAGCTCAACCTCTTCTCCTCTCTCCCCACAGCGGCTTCCTGGCTCGCCTATCGGCCTCCCTCGCAGCTGTGGGCTTCCATCGGGTCAGGCGCTGCAGATAACTCCTGTCACTGACTGCCGTTTGGCTCTAAGGCAGACGCGCATTCTCCGTGTGTGTGTGTGTCTCATCGGACCATGTCATATATTTCTAGTCCACGCTGTCTTCTGGTTAGACGTGCATCAGCAACCTGCTGCCATCCAGTGGCTGGTGACTCATGGCCCGCCCCTGGGTTTCAGAGTAGAACGTGGCTCCATAGGGTTTTCAATGGCTGCAACCTTACAGAAGTCGATTGCCAGGCCTTTCTTCCACAGCAAGTGCTGGGCAGATTTGAACCTTCATCCTTTGATTAGCTGTTAAGAGCAAACCGTTTGCATCACCCAGGGAACTTGTCCACACAAAGGAGAGGGATGTGGTCCTAAGTGAGGTGGTTTAGGTAGGACTGTCTCTCCTTCTGAGAGGTGGCACAGAGAGACATTTCCCACAATGCAGCAGCAATGATGACTGGCTGACTATGTCACCCACAGTGGTTAGGGCAGTGCCTGGTCTGATAACTCTGTTCATGCAAATCCCAGACGATGGAGGCTGCATTGTACCTTTGCACTATGTGGAGGTATTCATACCTTGCTCTCCTTCTGTTTCAATCTTCCAATCCTGTTAGAGTTAATAATGAATTGGCCAACCTTTGTTGCTTCTCTGTAGAAGGGAACATGCACCCATCTCCATCTGAAGGGCAGAACTCCATTAACAACCCCTGCAGCTGTAACACAGATTCACTCCTCTGAGCAGAGAGAACATTCTGAAAACTAGACAGTCTTGCTCATGGGCCAGGTTGTTTCAGAAGCCTCCTTGTCCCAAGCCCTGTCAATAAAACATCACTTAAGCTGCTGCTGAGGAAGCAGACTTTGATGGACCCAGGCCTGTGTCGCTTCCTGGGCACTGTACTCAAACTCTCTCTCCCTTCAGCATCTGTCTCGTGAAGTGGCTTACCGTACTTACTTTACGTGAACATGACCACATGGCGTTTTCTGTTGGAGTACATGTTAGTGAGCGGTGTGTTAGGTGAGGAGGCCAGAGAGTGGAGCTGTGGATCTGGCCGCTGCCGCACTCTGAACCCTTAAAATACAGTCACACCAATGTGCGGAGGGTATGAGATCTGCCTAAAACAGTCTCTGTTAACTATAAAGCCCTCTACCAATACAAAGTGAAGCGCTAACCCCAGGGGTAGATTACCCAACAAACAAGGTAAGCACAGGCTGACTTGTGCTTGCTTAACCAATAAGGAAGGTAAGCAGGAGTTTACACAAGTAAGCCCCTGCTTCCCTTGTTTATTGGGTAAGGCAGCATGCGATTGTTCGGTTCAGGTTCATAAGTGCATTAGGGTTTAAGTTCTAAAGCAGTGAGCCTTCGGTTCTATAGCGAGCACCCTGTGACCCGCTCTCTGGCAGGGGGAAAGTGGTTGGCAACGGAGGAACTTGTAGCATCGAATCAAGTGGAGGAAAAAACACTTCCTTCTCGCATCCCAGAGTGAAGGAGGGTGAAGGGCAGATAAGACCTCTCCTTGGTAATGGATGAGAGCGTGCGGGGAAAGAAAGACAGCATGCTCACATGACCCCTTCCATGGTTGAATTGATCCTTGCTTTTGAGGTCTGGCCACAAGGACCCATGTTTCTGAGAAAGGGGCGCTCCTCTACGGGAAGTCAGATGGGGGTGGGAGGCTCACCATCAGCTGGATAAAACCTTGGCTCTTCATTCCAGGGTGTCCTTTGGTTAGCTGGGCACCTTTGTCATTTCATACCAAAAACCAAACAATCTCACTGTCACCGAGTGGATTCCTACTCCTGGGGAACCTCAGAGCTGTTCTTGTGGGGAAGAGGGGGATTGTTGTTCTTTATGGGAGTAGAAGGCCTCATCGTTCTCTCCTTTCACACTAGAGCGCCCCCTTAATACACACATTGCACCTTGTTCCTTTCAACCCCTCTCTCGGGCTCTGGTCTGAATGGCATCCCTTTCCTGAAAACTTTCTGGGGAGCAGAACCAGAATGAAGAGAGGGGAGGCGGAACGCTTGGAGCCTCTTCCCAAGAACAGCGTGAATTCCGCTCAGTGTCTTGGCTGGCTTCAATGCACCTGCCCTCCAGCTCTGCTGACCATTGACCCACACTGCGGCAGTTTCGCCCTCAAGCAGAGCATGTTGGAAAGCAGATTGCTGGCCTGTCCAAACAGAGACCGTCTTGTCCTCAGGGAACTTGCCTGGGCCTGTGCTTCATGCCTCACAGAAACTTGTCATCTGAAAGTTGAGGTTCTGGAGTCTGTGAGGCAGGAGTCTTACCTGGACCACCATGTAGCTAGATGACAGAAGCCCTAGGATCCATCTTCTCATTGTGTAATTTTGTACAAATCCCCTTCATGAACTTTTCTCTGCTCTTGTAGACCTACTTGGAAGGAGAGGAATTGATACATAGCCAATCGTGATTTGGTGATGATTTCCTTCGTTTTCATCACCCATAATTAGTCCCTTGGCTGTGGATTCATTCGGGTGCCATATTGGCCTCATGCTGACGGCTGGCCTCATCTGGATGATCATCATCATTCTTTGTGTTGTTTAAGGCCAAATAATGGGGTCACAGAAGCTGTTGATTGAATTTCAGTCTTTTCTCCCCCAGAATAGTAAGAAAGTACAAGTAAGCCTATGCTTATTTTGTTTAGTGACTAATTCCTCACTGAATAATGAGTAGAACTTATTGTTGTCTAAGCACTTTGGTGATGGCTGGTTTGATCAAGCATGGTTCTCCCACCATTATTTCCTCTTCTTTATGGTTTCCTTCTTATTTTCTCCTTAATTAAACCCATCATCCATCTCCTCACAAGCTCTGGGGTTTATACTAGGTCCTGAGCTGAAGAGGTGTCAATGGTTAGGTCTCAATTACTGGGCTTGGTGGTTCAAACTCAACCAGAGATGGCTATGACATTATACCAGTCTGATTCTGAAAGTTCAAAGGCTTCAAAACGGTACCAACCTAGGTCTCACTTGGCTCAGCTGAGAGATAAAGACAGAGACTGACTGAAAGTGAAAGGTAAAGCTTTACTGTGGTAGAGAGAACAAAAAGCAAGCCAGACTACAGTCACCAGAAAAACCTCCTAAATAAAAGAAAACAGGTAAAAAGAAGGGCTTACAGTTTTATACATATACTCCAGGAAGTAATTTGAGGGAATTGTGAATATGGAAAAGATTTCAAAGAGGTGGTTATGAATATGCCTTAGGGCAGAGTTATTTGTTTTGACAGGCTATGGCTTATAGGGACCTCTGACTTTCAAATGTCGTCCGAGTGGGTCTGGTGACGTCTTTCAGGTGAATTTTGGTTCTTTAACCAAAGATGTGACTGTCCTCACTGTGCATGGCCAGCCAGGTCTGGTCATAAATGATGCTCACTTGCTATCATAAGATACATTCTGTGGAGGGATGGGTTATCAAGAAGGAAGGTACAGGTTAATCATGGGCAATGTATGAGTTAGGTAGCATCTCCCATCCTAGGTTCCTTGGGCAAGCTGTGGAATTTTTCACGTGATAGAGAGCCAAGAAGCTTTGGTGATGGTCTCAAAGACTTAATTGAGTCGTTATACTTTGTACACATGGGTTGCCATGGGCAGGAAGGACTGGGCAGTGACTCACAAGGATGACAGAATTTAAGCACAGTGAAATGAGACTCCATTTCTGCCCCACAGTGAAGGGGCTTCAGTGGCCCCCACTGGAGAACTGATGAAGTATAAGGAGTTGCTTTATCTGTTACCAAATAGTCCAAATTCACCACATGTTAGCACGAGGTTTCTTCTTGGCCTTTAAAGATTATTTTCACTTCCACCCAGACATGTTGAATCAGAATCAACATTTTAAAAAGATCTTCTCAGACGATTCTTCTAGATTCCCAGTGATGCTCGTGCTTAATCTGCAAAACATCAACATACATGGGAGTCCCCAGGGAGTCTATAATAACCATCCAGGGATCTTGTTAAAATGTAGCCTGTGATTCTGAATATATGGGATGGAAATCCAAATTCTCAGCAGGTGGCCAGATAAAATGAACAGATTTTCAGCCTTGGTTTATTCTGAGCATTTATATGCATTGAGGGAGATCATTTTGCTTTTAGAAAAAGCGGTATCAAAAGAGTTAGTTACAATGTGATTTATGGGGAAGAGAGAGAGAAAAAAAAACTTAAGGAATCAACTTGTGTTAGTCTGGGTACATTAAAGAAACAAATTCACAGAAACTCATGTATAAGAGAGACTTTTATATAAAGGTTAAATGAACATCAAGAAAACATTCCATCCCAGTGCTGCCCAAGCCTACAAGTCCAACATTAACCCATTAACTCATATGTTCAACACCAATCCACAAAGTTCTCCTCCATCTCACAAAACAGATGCAATGATGCTGATTGTAGTAGGAAAGCCCAGTCACTGAACATGTAAGCATCTCAGTGCTGTCAGGGGTCTCCACATAGCTGCACCAGCACCCAGGGCTGCATTGGGGCAGGTCCATGTGGCTTCTGCAGGAAGTCTGCCTTGCCAGCTGAAGCAGGGAACTGCTAAGGTAGCTGCACCCTGGTCCGACCATCAGAAAGCAAGAGATCGGAGAACTAGAAAGGCGAGGCTCACTGACTCATTTGTCCCTCCACCCTTCAATTAACCCCACATATGTTTATCGGCCAGGTTGGCACAATAAACTAACTACCTCACAACTCATAACAACTCTACATCGGACTTCCTAGACTATAAATCTATACAGGAGCAGTAGTTTTACTTCATCTCTCTCTCTTATGGGGTGGCTGTTAGGATTGAGCCATCTAATCAAAAGAAGAGGAGGGGGAGATATAGAAGATCAACAACTGGTTAAGCTTAACCCGATCGATGGAACCCAGCTTTTGTCCCTTTCTACTGATATCAACTGGTATCAGGTTATTTAGGACCTGCCTCCCAATCATTAAGATCTTTACCATTTGGTAGAGCTGGTTTGTCTTCGGGCTGCTAACCACAAGTTCAGCTTTCTACGACTGCAAAGTGTTCCAGCCTGGGAACCCCCACGGGACAGTCCTGACCTGTCCTATCGGGCTGCTAGGAGGCAGAATGGACTAGTTGTTGTGAGATATTTTTTGTTTTGTTTTGAGTTTTAAATTAAGAGGTAAAAGTTTGAATTGACTATCTTTTTCTAGCTGGGTAAGACAAATTTACATTACTATATAGCAGTTTCTGGTAGGTGTTTGTGTTTGTTGTTTTGTTTGTCCAATTTGGGTAAGAATTCTTAGGTTGCTATTTGGTTTCCTGGTGTGTTATTGTTGTTGTTAGGTGCCATCCTGTTGGTTCCAACTCACAAAGACCCGATATCAAACAGAATGAAACACTGCTCAGACCTCCCAATTGTCCTATGTTGGGGCCACTGGGTCAACCCATCTTGTTGAGGGACCTCCACTTCTTTGGTGCTCCTCTATGTACCAATACCCATCATGCTCCATGGACTGGCCTCTCCTCACATGTCCGAAGTACTGGAGATGAAGTCTTGCCATCCGTGACTCTAAGGAGACACGTAACCAGAATGCTCCTTAGAACCAAGGATGACACAACTTGCTTCCTGAAATCCAGGAGGACTTGAAGAAGTTGCTTATGAAGATCGAGGCTTGCTGCCTTCAACATAAAGAAAACCCAAAGAGATCAATATGTAGCTACACTACTAGGTAACATCATGATAAATGGAGAAAAGATCAGAGAGTCAAGTATTTTATCTTGCTTGGATCTACAATCCATGCTCACCGAAGAAGCAGTTAAGAAATCAAATGATGCATTGCATTGGATAAATACACTGCAGAAGACCTCTTTAAAATGTTGAAGAGCAAGGATGTCACTTTAAAGACTAAGGTGTGCCTGACCCGAGCCATGGTATTCTCCATGGCCTCACCTGCATGTGGAAATGGCACACTGAAGAAGGAAGGCCAAAGAAGAATCAATGCAGTTGATTAGTGATGCTAGAATGTTTAACAAGCAGATCTGTTCTAGAAGAAGTCTGTCCAGAATGCTCACCAGCGAGGATGGTAAGACTATCACAAGGGCCTTGGGCATGTTATCAGGAGAGACTAAATAACAACAACAACAACAACAACAACAAAAACACTTCCCTCCCATGGAATTGATTCTGAAGCCCCCTGAGATGGAGTGATTCAGTGGATACAACAACAGAAGAACAAGGGTGAGGATGGCAGGGGACCCAGATTGTCTCGCGCTGTTGCAAAGAAAGTCACTGTGAGTTGGAAGCAACTTAAGAGCACCAAACAACCATACCAGTCAGAAATAGTAATAAAATCATGATGGAGCATGTGCATTATGTCAGACAAAGGAGCTTACAAGATTGGTCCAGGACTTTAAATAAAAGCAGGCAGGGGATGACTAATAGTGTATGATGCATGGTATGTCGACCCCATCCCCCCAAACCCCAGGATGGTTATTGCCATCAAGGACACACTCAGGTAAAGCCCTATGGGTGACTGTCCCTCCCTGAGCTGGCTGGAGAGGAGGGGCTGTGTCCTGAGCCCGCTGCCTGAAGGCAAGCTGATTCTCATCTCTAGTCGTGCGTCAGAAGGGATTCAATGAAAGCTGAATCCGCTTAGGGACTCAGAAAATGGATTTTGCATTTTTGTTGCCATCCATAGTCTTCCGAAAATGTGTGTTCAGAAATTAAACTCTTACATACCTTAAAATCAAAGTAAAGTATCTGTTATCAATTTTTCTATTTAACACACCATAAGGGCAAACACCAAGAAGCAGAATGAGCAGCCGTTTGCTTTTTCCTCAGGCACACCAAAGCACAATCTTGGCTCGGTCTCCTTCTACTTCTAGAAAAATTTCTGCTGGTTTAAGTCCTTCCTTCAAGGCTTAGATGCAAGCCTGCTTCATCAGCAACCTGATGGCAAGGAAAGCTTCGTTATTGTTAGGAACAGACCTTGCTGTCCGAACTTGCCTGGGAAATTTGTGCACTTACATCACCTTACTAATGTAGTATTCTGTTTGAACAACAAACAAACCCCAACTCTCACAGCGCTCCTTTAGCACAGAGTAGAATTGCTCTTATGAGCCTTTGAGACTGCAGATCTTTAACATGAGTAGAAAACCTCATTTGGAATTTTTGTATTTTAAATTAATTTTGACTTTCTTTTTACCATGCGATAGATAGATAGATAGATAGATAGATAGATAGATAGATAGATAGATAGATAGACATGAATCAACTATCTGCAGCACTGGAAATGGGTGAGTTCAAACCACCAAACTTTCGGTTAATATTGAAGCCCAAATGAGTTGCAACTCCTCCATCCCAGGGAGCTCAGACTAGAATGGCCTTAAAGAAATCATGTAATGTTGCCCACTGTCCTCATTCCATCATTGCTTCCATTACACTGTGAGAACACCTGGTACATGTAGAAATGGAAACTTGGAAAGGCTAAATTACTAGATCAAGGTCACGAGGCTAGCAATAGCTGGTTACCTGTACTCAAAACCAAGTGCCTTTCCCCTGCAATGTGACTGCATCCCAGGGTGAGTCCTGTGCTTTGATTAATGAGCCCTATAAGAGGTGAGCTGAAATCTTGCAAGCATAAGCTTCGGTCGTACCTGAGCTTTAAGAAACCCATTCCGTTCACTAAGTAGTGCCATTTATAACCTTCCATTAGAATGAGGAGGAGAAAATGGCTTAAATGATGCTCTGCAAGTGTCCAGAAGCCATCCTTTAGCGCACCCCCATTTTCAGCCCATAGGAAGAAACTCGGGTGATAGCAGTGAGAAAAAGAAAATGGGGCAAACCTGAATGTCCACCAATAGGGGATGGCTACCTAAGCCACGTTACGCTGAGATGCTTAGAGGATGGGATAGTTTGTAATCCATTAAAGTCACAGAGTAGGAATACAGTCACTGGATGGGTAAAGTATACTTGATATGCCTTCATATTACTTATCCCCTAAATGCCTTATGTAATATATATAATACGTGAGGTCTTCACAGAGTTCATGAAAAAAAAATGGATTGGAATGAAAAGATGATGAATTTCCCCCCAGAAACTTTCTGAAGCCTTCTCATATAAACTGAGAAACACACACACACACACACACACACACACACACACACAATACAGATGTTGACACATCACAAAAAGTGGTTATATATGACTCCACAGTAAAGTTATATGTGCTTTCCCTGTACCTGAGTGAGGAGCCATTCCATTTACCTTCAGGGCAAAGGAACCCCGAGCCAAGCTTGAACCTCTCATGTAACATTTCTCCATGGGATATAACAGGTACATAATATAATTTGAATTAGGTTCTGATAACATGTCACAGAAGGGACTTGCATGCTTACCTGTCAGACTCTTAGAGGGATATTACATCCCCCCCCCCTTATTTAACTAATATGAATGAATGACATTTGTGTTGGTTGCCAGAATCAATATATTTTGGGGCTGATTATCAGAGTCAATATAAGGAATGGCAAGGAGAATGATCACCATGCTCCTACCCCAGTCCAGATTAGATGAGTTTGTTCTGACCTCTAATGAGTCCCGATCCGATGCTGCTGTGGGTTGGGCATGGACCTCTAACCATGAATGTGGCAGTTCAAACCTATCAGCCATTCCACATGAGAAAATGAGGCTATCTGGTCCTACAAAGAGTCACAGTCTAAGAAACCCTGTACAGAGGCACTATGATGTAATCAACACAATGGCACTAGAGATTTTGGAGTTCTTACTCATTCTGTGTTTTTATCACATGATGCTTTTATTCACCTTCCGGTATTCTGTGGCTTGTCTTAAAGTGTTGCTCTTGCTAGCTGTCATTAGGTTGACCCTGGACTCATAGCAAGCCCATGCCCAGTGGGATTAGAATACTGTGGTTCACAGGGTATTCTTGGACCGATTTTCAGAAGTACATGACCAGGCTTTTCTTCCTAGCCTTTTGTTACATTTAGGGGACATCAAATTGATTCAGAGGCACGCTGACCCTCTGCACAACACACTGTCTGATCCTCCACCAACCTCATAGGAGTCCAGTGATGCAGACACCGTCAATCCATCTAATGAGGGTGTTTATCTCCTTCACTGGTCTTCTATTTACTAAGCATGATGGTCTTCCCCAGGGACTGGTCCTTCCTGATAACATGTTCAAAGTACATAAGATAAAGACACATCTTCTTCCATTCTAAAGATCATACTGGCTGTATGTCTTCCAAGACAGAATTGTGCATTTAATATTCTTCACCAACACAATTCAAAAGAATCACATCTTCCCTGGTCTTCCTTATGAACTGTCCAGCTCCAATTTTTACATGCATATGAGGCCGTTGAAAGTGCTATGGCTTAGCAATTAGATGGGAATGGACAAGAACGAAGCCCACATTAGTCTTCAGAATGACATCTGTGCTTTCGCCACCTTAGAGAGGCCTTTTGCCGCACGGTTGCTCACTGAGATATGCCATTTGATTTCTTGATTCCATGAATGTTGATTGTGGATCCAAGTAAAATAACATCCCTAACAACTTCTCCCTCTTCTCCATTTATCCTGGTGTGATAGAATGGTTTAGCTTTGAGAGCTTTTGTTTCCTGTACATTGGGGTCTAATCCATACAGAAGGCTGGAGTGTTTGTTCTCCATCCAAACATACTTCAATCTCCCTAAGTGTGGATGTGTCATCTATTGGTGGTAGATATTAATGGCCCCTTTCTAACCCTGATACTAAGGTCAGATAGTCTTCATATAGTCTGGGTTAGGCAGGGTTCTCTAGAGAAACAAAACCAGGACACTTATGATTACATTTAGATAGATAGATAGATAGATAGATAGATAGATAGATAGATAGATAGATAGATTTATGCAAGAAGAAGGAATACTACAGCGCATTAGTCCACACAGAAATACAGAGGGCTCATTTTCATGGAACAGTGACTATACTGGATGTCCTTCAACTCACTAGACCTGTGGAGTCCAAGGTTAAGGAAGCAGACAGAAGAGTCCTCCCTGGGGCAAGGCAAGCAGAGTCTGCCTGCAGACAGCAAACAGTAGGGTGGGTCAACAGTCAGCAGCTCAGGTGCTTAGAGAAGCTGGCCCAGAAGCGACTTCAAACACAAGCAATACAAGGCTACAGGATACACCAGCCTCAAGCTCAAGCAATGTATGCAGCGTGGTGAAGCAAGTCTTGAAGGAGCCTCAAGCTCTAGCAACAAGATCCATGATCCATAGGTTGGCTGGGCCCACAGATGGTGTCGCACACAGTTTGAGGCAGAGGACTAGCTAAAGCAGCAACACACTGATCTGATCGCCAGAGAGAAAGCGAGAGGGGGGGGCGGGTCTTGCAAAGCCATTTGTCTCTTTGCCCTCCAATCAAACTATGACCTGATTAATCCCACATATTTCTATTTCCCAGGGTGGCACAATAAACCTAACTATCACATAGCCTAAGTTCTTGGATTATTTGCTTAGCCTAAGAGAGAATACATATGGAGAAAGAATGCAACCTAAATGTGTGCCTTTCTTAATTTTAACCAACACCATAGTCCCCTTGTTTGGGGATTATTGCCTCTTGGTCAATCCACAGGTTCCCCATGAGCATAATCACCTATTCTAGAAGTCTATTTTAGTTAGTCTACGATAATAAAGGAGAACATTTTTTCCTGTCTCCACAACATGCACTTAAAGACTTAGTGTTTAGGGGTCATTCAGTACATACTGAGAAACATGCATCAGGGCAATGTAGCTGAACCTTGGACACAAACTTGAACAAGATGCCATGAGAAGTACACAAGGCTACAAACTGCTCCATGTGTTCTGTTCAACCAACAAAGGACTGGACGGCACGGTGGCTGTAGATGCTGTAGGTGCCTGTCGGGTTTAGATAGGGGATTAGCTGTCTGACCTTGAAGGAGATGACTCAACTCAGAGAAACCCATCTTCAAAGGACTCTGGTACCTAAATATTTTTGTTTAGCTCCTTGGAATACTTGTATTATTCTGTTCATTACTGAATCCAGGGAGCTGGGGAAAAAGCACAACACCTCTCTTGCCTTCACTAATTTGGGATTTAGCCTTTTCTCATTGCAGAAACAGAAAGAGCCTCTAAAAGTCGAAACCATATATTTTGCTTTTATAACATTAGCTTGTGTGCCCTTGGACTTCACATGTCTAGGGTTACACAGTCTCCTGTGTCTTTTGTGCCTAGCTTCTTTCACTCAGCGACATTTATTTGAGATTCATTCATTCATTCCATTGAACAAATCAGAGTTTATGGGTTTTTTTTAAATTGAATTCCATTGTATCCACATACCACTATCTTTTTTTCCTTCCTTTTTTGGGCGTGTGTATCCATTCAACTGTCATTAGATAATGCTGTTGTTTTCAGTGTGGAGATATAATAAACACTCTTGATCTAACTTTTTTGTGGCTATTTTCTCCGTGGTAAATACCTTGAAATAAAGTTATTGGGTTGATTCCAGAAGTAGGTGCTTGATGAGAATGTATAAGAGGGCATCAGAGAATTTTGTGGGGTGATTTAATTATCTGTATTTTGATAGGGAATCACCCTGGTGGTGTGAAGGATTAAGCATTAATTGGTCTGTCAGAAATTACCAGCTCATCTGCAGGAGGAAGATGAGGCTGTCAGTTCCAATAAAGACTTACTATCTTGGAAACCCTATGGAATAATTCCACTCTGTCCTATAAGATCATTAGGAGTTAGAACTGACTAAAGGATGATTTTTCCCCCCCAGGGGATGTTTATCTTGGTAGGTGTGGTAGTCTGATGATTTTATGTCAACTGGACAACCAGGGGTGGAGTCAAATTTGCCAATTAGGTCACAGCCTGATGTCACCTCCTTGGGGGGTGGGGGGCTTCTCTTTCTCTCCCTCTCTCCACCTTCTTGCTTGTTGACCACCCTGAAGGCTGCCAGGTAGGTCCCTGCCATATATCGAACGGCCTTGGCTCCACAGGTCTTGCACCCACTAGCTTGTGATCTTCCTGCATCTACATCATTTCATGGGGCTGCGCTATTCTGAAACCCTCTTCAGACTAGTATCAAGCTTATGATGGACTTGAGTTGGACGAGGCTAGGGTGCTTTCTTGCTATATTATTACTTCTTGATATAAAGCTCTATCTTTTTTTTTACTCGATCCATCTCTTTTTTAAAATCATTTTATTGGGGGCTCATACAATTCTTATCACAATCCATACATCCATCCATTGTGTCAAGCACATATGTACATTTGTTGCCATCATCATTCTCAAAACATTTGCTTTCTACTTGAGCCCTTAATATCGGCTCCTCCTTTTTCTCCTTCCCTCCCCGCTGTTCCCCTCCCTCATGAACCCTTCATCATTCATAAATTATTATTATTTGGAAGCTCTTTCTTATACATTTATGAATGTCTCTGGATTTGTTTCTATAGTCAATCTGGTGGTACAGTGGGTTAAGCACTAGACTGGTATCCACAGAGTTAGCAGTTAGAACTCACCAGCTGATCTACAGGAGAAAGAATGAGGTTATCATTCCCATAAAGATTTTCTATCTTGGAAACCTTATAGGACAGTCCTACTGTGTCATATAAGTCAGAATTAACTAGAGGGCAAGGTTTTTGTTGTTTTGTATTTTTTGAAGGGTGGGTTTATCTTGATAGGGAAGAATGTGTGTGGCATTGTAGTTAAGCACTTGACTGCTAATCAAAATTTCCCTGGTCAAATTCACCAGCATATCTGAAGGGGACAAATGTGGTGATCTCCTTCCGTGAAGATTTCAGCCTGGAAATCCCATAGAACTGTCCTGGAGGGTTACTATGAGTTGAAATTGACTGGATGACAATGGGTTTGGTTTTACGGTATTGGTTCGATAGGGGATTGAGTACACAAAGCTGTCTGAGACTGGCGGGAAGAGTCCCTTCAGAGAATTCCATGAGATGCCAGAAAAGGCTGTATTCGGTTTTAATGGGTGATATTTGGAAGTAGAGAGCTAGGCCCTTTTTTTTTTTTCCTGAGGGGTCTCTAGGTAGACTTGAACATCCAACCTTTCAGGTAGCAGTTGAACACGTTACCTGGCTTACCTTGGTAAAAATCCCTTCCCTCTCAGGAAGTCCAACATGTGCTTAAGGCTCCAAAATATGCATCCCACTGTTGAGTATACCTATCTTTATGAAGTGTTATCTTAGTTTGTGTTGAGGTAAACCTTGTTATATGGAATACATTTCTGTGTCCACCTTACAGAAGACAAGACTGAGCCTCCAAGTGGTAAGTAACAAGATGGCATGGAGTCTAATATACATCACAACGATGAACTCCCACGGAAGCTTTCTGACCAAAGTCCCAAGCTTGCTTTGCCTCGACAGCCAATGTGAGACTGACATTCACAACCGGCCCTTTGTCGAAAGCTGCCCAACCCTGGAGCTAGTCTAAGTATCTTTTCCTCTGTTGTGTTCGATCAGAACAGTAGTGTTGATCCTAACCATCCCACTGAGCGAGAAAAATATGAGTGCTCAGGAATAATGCTGAAATTTGAACCGATGCATCTGATCAAAAATAGCTTCTGCTGGGCTTGTCAGTCAATGAAATGTTTTCAAGAAACTTCCTTTTGAAAAGAATCAACACCTGTTGATTCTGTTCAGAAGCTGTTGGCACCCGTGCCTGATCTTATATTTACCCGAGCTTTTTGTAGTGAGAACAGTGACCTGGCCTTTGGACGCCTTGTGCTCTCTTTCTAGAACATTCTTTCGTTGGGAAAAATTATTTTTGTAATCTATATGTGCACAAATATCGTGTGTATATATAGCCAGTTCAATAATTTTTATGTGCGTCTCTAGTGACATGGGTAACATGTAACCACTGCTACCCATTTCCAAGTTCTTCAACCATCATTGATAGGACTCAATCATACCTCCTAAGAGGTTGACTAACTTTATCTTCTACCTTCCCGTCCATTAATCACTAAGAAGCTTCAGTCTCTCATATTTACTTATCTCATGTAAGTGGGATCGTACAATATTTTTCTTCTTGCTTGAAACCACCTTGTCTGTCACAGAGAATCCAAGTCCGTTTCAGTTGTAAATTTCCACCTTTTACAGCTGTGCAGACCCGTGTTTAGATCTGCTGGGCAAGGGTCGAGGTTTGTCAGGCTGACATCCTTTTCTTCCCTTCATAAACAAAAACAGAACAACGTCCCCCCACCCCCAAAAAAACCAACTTAATTTATTTATTGGTTTTTATATAATTCGTTTTTATTTATTTGTTGTATCTACTTTCCTTGTTGTTTGTGAAATACAGTTCCTACAAAGAGAAACATGTTCTATGCACTTGCACAGCCGGATCTCACTGGAACCTCACCATTGGGGTTATTTGTTTCCTGTTGCCCACCCTCCCTGCTTCCTGCCCCAATTCCTGAAATCCCTAAATTCCTGTCCCGTCCCTCTCATCTCCCTCCCTCCTCTGCTCTTCTTAGGCTCGAAAGTCTGATCCTTTGGTGTGACAACTAGTTTTCTTCTTTGTACTTTCCTTTATAATAATTGTCATAAATATCGATGAGGTCGACTGATTTTGCTAAGCCTACTCTCCTCTAATTTTGTACATGTCTTAAGGAGTTTGAAAGATTCGACTCCTTTTGCTTTTACAGATGTATAATATTCCATTGTTTTAACATACTAGAGTTTGTTAGTCCATTCCTCTAGAGTAAGAGTTGTTGATGGTTTTCATCTTTTTGCTATTTTAGAAAGTACTGCAAGAAACATAGGTGTGCGTATGTCTGTCGGTGCTTTGTGCTCTATTTCTTAGGGTATATACCAAGTACAGAGATTACATGATTGTAATATTTGCCGAAGGAAGCACCAATTTCATTTCCATAGTGCTGGTACATTTCCACAGCCGCACCGGCAGTGTTTGAGCATCCCACTCTCTGCACACCCTCTCTAGTATTTACTATTTTGGAAGAGGGGAAATCTCTTTATTTTCTCTCCATTAAGTGAGATGCTAAGCATTGATTTTGCATATACAGTGCTTATTGTGTTGAGGATGTTCCATTCTATTCCTGTTTTATTGAGTATTTTTATTACAAACGGATGTTGAATTTTATCAAATGTCTTTTCTGTATTGATTGATATGATCATTTGATTCTTATTCTTTATATTGCTTATGTGGTAAATTATACTATCTTCCTAATATTAAACCATCCTTGTATATATGGTACAAATCCAACCTGATCATTATGTATTATTATTATCATTATTGGATGCTTTGTTGAATTCTGTTGGATAGAATTTTGTTAAAAATGTTGGCGCCTATACTAAGCTGTGGCATGGGTCTACAATTTTCAACTGTGATTATGTCTTTGCCTGGCTTAGGTATCACAGTTATATTTCATAAAAGTAGTTGGTATTATATTGTCCATTTGTAGATTGTAAAATAGTTCATGTGGGTTTGGGATTATCTCTTTTCTAAATGTGCTGTAGAATCCCCCAGTGTAACAATCTGGCCCTGGGCTTCTGAGGTTAGAAGATTTTTTATGAGCAAAAATCCCTTTCTTCCCATGTTATCTGCTGGCTAGGATCTTCTCCAGCAGTTTCTGTTCATTATGCAGGGAGTGCACTTCCAGAAATCTGTCCATCTTTTACTTTCATGTCTAGTTGATCAGCGATTAATATTGTTACTTCTGCTTTCTTTTGACTGTTATTAACTTGAAATGTTATTTTTCTATCCCTTGATTTTTAATATATACTTGTCTTAATATCTAAAGTATGTTTTGTGTAAGCAGCACACTAAAGGTTCACATATTCTTATTGAGTCTATAAGTTTTTGCCCATTACCTGGTGAGTTCAATCTGTTTTCATTCAATACAGTCATTGCTAGGTATGGTTTTAGTGGCATCATTTGGTTTTATTGTTATTTTTTATCATGATATTGGTTTCAATGTACGTGATACTTTTATTCCACGGAACTGCTGGGTGGGTTTGAACAGCCAACCTTTAGGTTAGTAGTTGAATGCCAACTGCTTGTGCCACCTAGTCCTCAAATGAGCGGGACTCATCTCAAAAATCCTGCTTGTTCATGGTTGTAGATTCCTTAATTGATTTGACTGACTCCATGAAACATCCCTGTGCCTCCTGGTGAAGTGTGGCAAGTTAGGAAGCGCACAGAAGGAAGAACGATGTGTCAGCTCAGCAAACTCGTGCGTCCCATGTCCTCACCACTCCTGGGCGCTTAGTCTCAGCATTACCAGCACCGCTTGTTCTGCCTCTTCATCTTTCTCAAGGTGAAGGCCTCCTCCAGTGTGTTCATCATAGGTATGCTAGATATCTATCTCACACAAAGCAGATTCCTATAGAACATTTACATACATTTAAATTTAATGAATTAAAATGAGCTGAGGGAACTTTTAACAATTATGTCAGAATACAGACTGGAGGCCACACATGCTAGTTACATATAGATCTGAGTGAATAACACAATGTTACGAAGTGGAGTAGGTGAGATGTCATCTAATTTGTGAAGGCTGCCTCCCAGGACTGTTGGTTCACCAAGCATAAGGGTGAGGTGGTGGTGGGGCAGGATGAGGGGACCTCATTCACCAACCACCAGCTTTGTTAGTTGCAAATAAGTCACACCACTAGTTTTAAAGCCAGGCCTACAAAATATATGCCCATAAAGAAATGGCACAGAGACATGCTTTTTGAAATCTTAAGTCTTCTCATCGGAAGAGCATCTTTTATAAAATTGGACCCAGGAGAGCCACGTAGGATTGTCTTATCATGGGGGACAGGAAGAAAGCATATTAGCAGATAGCATGACCTGTGTCAATTGGGCCTTCCCTGCTTGGAGTCATCGGTGAATGACCCTGTCGTTCATGTGCTATTTGGTTAAAAGGGAATTTAGTTGGGAAAAATGTGGGGATTTAATTGTGGAAAATCCCCACTCATCTGGTCCATGTCTCACAGCCACTGAGTGGTGGTCAGAAGAGAGATGGAATTCTGGATTGAGGCCAGGGAAAGAAGCCGGTTCTACATGCAGTTTCCATCTGCAGGAGTTCTTCATCTCTGACGGGAGAAGTGTCCTGGGAATGTCTCTCCTGGTACTGTCTCTGCAGAAGGACCCCTCTGACACTCTGTTCTGTTCTCTGGTGTCCTCAGAGCCGCTCTGAGCACTGCTTGTGTAATCGCTGTCACATTTCCATTCTCCTGTTCTCTCTGTTTTATAGGGTTTGTTGTTTTCTCTAGTTAACTCTTTATTCCATCTGGATCAGAAGCACATTAGGATTTTACTATCCTTTTATGCAATAAATTATTCATTAATAGGATACTTATGGCTTGCAAGAGGAAGTTATTTGTGATTTGCACTGAGTGAGATTTTAATCAAGTTTACCATTCTCAAAAAGTCTGTTTTGCATATAAATCAGGACCCCTAAAAGTCGATCTGTTTGGCTCAATTATAAAATGCTTCATTTAGGAGCCTAAGGGTAATTTATTATATGGAATTGGGAGGAAAGGAAGATGTATTGCATCATACTTAATCTTATCCATTTGCTTCTATATTTAACGACAATGTCTGTTTATCATAATTATTATAAGCTGTCTACATTAATACAGTCAGAAGTCCTTTGTGTGGATTTCAAATGGTGAATTTGTGATTTACGGACTGTCTCAGATACCAGCTGTCCCTCGTGGATCTACACGTCCCTGTGTTTGATTTCTGCTGAAGTCGCTCAAGGACTTTGTGGCTATCAGACAAAGTAGATTTTTTAAACACCCAGCTCCTTAGAACTTTCTACAATTAATACTTACAGAAGGTACATATAAAAGAGGGGGGGCATGTTCCAGTTCTTAGGCACTTGATAAATGTTTTGCTAATTTATTCCTCTTTTCATGCGCGATATCATGTCTAGACACTACAGAATCATCAGGAAGCAAAGCAAAATCCCTGACTTCTTAAACTCATTAAAAGACTGTGTGAATGTGTGTGTGTGTGTGTGTGTGTGTGTGTGTGTGTGTGATATCAGACCTCTTTCTTTGTCTACAAGGGTATGTGCACACAATAATCAAGTTGACTGCTAAGTTAAAGTATGGTGTTTCCAGCCCTATAGCATTGTATGGTGGAGGCATATGACCTTTGAGAGGGAGAGAGCATCTCCATCAGCATCAACCCAAAGCGAACCCCTATGAGATGGAAGTCAGATATACCTCTTCTCTTTTACCATCTTTTACCAATTCTGACACACACACTGTCCCTCCCTCCGCACTTTCTCTGCTTTTCTGCTAAGTTCAAGGTGCCATTGTAATGGTCACACAGAAATCACAAACAACACCCACAATCGTGGAGTGTGTTACAGAAGTAGCAGGTTACAAATCATAATCAGAAAGTATTCAGGATACAGTTCTTCAATCGGGGCAGCTTCCTCTCAGCTGTACCCTTAGACCCTTGGGGCTCTTGAACCTCTTGGCCAGCCCAGTCTCTGTCCTCTGGTTGTTAGCTCTGCCAGTAGGTGTCCAGAAGCGCGCCGATGTACCAGCAAGCCCATGGCTGAAATAGCTCTCTCACTTGTGGGTTACGGAGCCTAGCTCTGCCAAGCGCCCAGAAGCAACTTATTCTGGAAGCAAGTGTCCTGCCCAAAGGTTTTATGTGCTCTCACTTCATGGGCTGAGGAGCCCACAGCACCACCTCCTGCTCATCTTCTGGCTCTGCGGTCATTTCTTTGGTGATACGTCTCATCTCTCACTTTCTCCAATGTTACAACTCTCAGTCTCTTAGATCTAGGAGGTTCTCACTGCAGGAATCCTAGATCCAAGAATGTGGTCCGCTCTTGCCTCTTCTAACTGGTGGTCATCAAGCCCCGTTCCCTTCAGTTAGATGGTTTAATTTAAGCATATTGGACTGGGACAACTGAGCCAAAGCCCTGTGAGCATTCCATACACCTTATTTGCATGGTCCCATCCCTGAAAATGGTTTGTGCATTTCCCCCCCATTATTATCAAGTTAACTCATCCCCTTGGTGAGTCACAAGCCCCTTATTTGCATAGTTCCACTCAGTTATTGAATGGGAGTCACAAAAACTATAACTAAATAAACCCGTTGCCGTGGGGTCAATTGTGACTCATACTAACCCCATGGAAAGAGTGGAACCGTCCTTTTGGGTTTCTGACACTGTCAGTCTTGATGGGGCAAAGAGTCTCATCTTTATTCCATGGAAATACTGGTGGACTTGAATTGTTGACCTTGCTGTTAACAGCTCAATGTATAACCCACCATGTTACTAGGATTTCTTGAGGCTATGGCTAGCTCTGGTGGTGTCGTGGTTACATGTTGGGCTGTGATCTGAATGGTCAGTGGTTTGAAACCACCAGCAGCTCCATGGGAGAAAGACTAGCCTTTCTACTTCGGTAAACAGTTATAGCAACGGAAACTCACAGCAGGGTCACTATGAGTCAGCACTGGCTCAATGGCTGTGAGTATGGCTAGCAGAGCCATGCTAAGTAATCCACTTCACCAAGAACCCCCCCCCCCCCACTGGTTCCATATGAGAAACACCTGGTCACCTTCCCCCATAAAGATTATAACCTAGAACATCCTGAAGGGCAGATCTACTTTGTAACCCGAGTTCCCTGTGAGATAAAAATGACTTGCTGGCACTTAATAACAATGACAACGTGTTCTACAAAAATATCCTGTGATATCATATATATTTTGATGCAACTCAGACTGGGAGAAGGACCTCAAAATCACACGGATGGACGGACTCTGTTTCGCACTGAGCTCTCTGATGCTTTTTTCCACAGTGGACCACTGGTGACTCTTACAGTGGAGCTGAAGGAACAGTGAGTGACGAGGGAAAAGCTAGAAGAGTTGGAATCTGAAAAGTCTGGTCTGATTCTGGGCTTCTCAGTTTTGGGATGGTGGGTAAGCATCACACCACTCAAGCAGGATAATCATCCTTCTACTCTTACACTAAACTCCAGGAGCTTTTGTGGTACAATGGTTAAGTAAGCACTCAGCTGCTCGCTAACCTAAATGTTAGCATCAGCAGTTCAAACCCCACCAGAGGCTCTATAGGAAATGGCCTGATACCCTGTTTCTATAGGGTTGTCCACCATCATTGAATCAATCCTGACTCACAGTCACCACATACGGGATTTCTGAGGCTGTAATCTTGTAAGAACAGATAGCCTCGTCTTCCTCCCATGAAGCAGCTGGTGCATTTGAACTACCAACCTTTCAACTAGCAGTCTAACACTTCATCAAGAGCCCCACCAGGGCTCTGGTAAAGGTATCTCCCAAAAGATGCTGGGAGATTGTTCTTGTCTGTCCCATGGAGTCAGCATGAATCAAAATCAATTCCCAGGCACTCAAAAACACCAGATCTAACTATGGGATAATGAAAATAGACAGTATTACTACAACCTCAATATTCAACCTAAAAAAAAATCATTAAACGCACCTTCCATCCAAATGGAACAATCATTGTCCATGTCCATGATACCATAGTCACAATGAGAAGACAATGCTTGTCCATCTTGGTGTTTTCCTATGACTTTAACTCGTCAGACATGGATTTACAGAAAAGGAGAAATCCGTGGGCTCTGCTATACTTCGAACTCCCTTTGGAACACTGCCCTCACAGTTGGCAAGCTCCCCTTTCCTAGAAACAAACGTTGGCCTGTGCTGGGTGTTTGGCAGCTGACATTTTGATAAATGGACATGTTAAGCCAGCCATGAAATTTCTGTAAGGAATTTTACCTGCCATTTTCCCCAGATGTAGATTTGCTTTCAAATAGAAGGGGGAGGAGGAGGCAGGCATCACCCTTGCAGTTTCACTTTTAAATATGTGCTCTCTTTGCCAAAATCCCTTGGTGGCTTGCCACCAACAACAGACCTGGTTTTACACTGGAAGGACCTTGTTATTCAGGTGGCTGCTCTGGGGAGCTGACCGGGTCTAGAATATAGGCAGGCGATGTCTTGCTTAGTTTGTGTCTGGACTGTAGAACTTGTTTGGGGAAGCACTGCGGCACTGAAAGGAAAGAATTGCTAAATGAGGTATGGCCAGGGCAGGGAGCTGAGACTGCTGGTGCTTTCCTCTGAGTCCCACGGCCAGCAGGCTCCATCACAAGCTATATTCTGTAAACCATTCCGCCACGACATCTCTCTGGAGCTCATTCTTCCCCGTTTCTGCTGAAATGACACAGTTCAGTGCATGCTGCCTTTCGAGAACGCTTGCAGAAACCTCCTCATTGCTCTCTCCCTGCTTTCAGGTGGTCTGCTCCAATGCGCACCGGAGCGCTGAGGAAGGGCCTGTTGTGGCTCCTACTGAATACCTTGGACTGTCTTACCCCTGGCGAAACACGGCAGGGTGTGTGTGTACACATATATACATACACGCACATATATATGCACATATGTGTATATATGAATATATGATTAATAACGTAAAATTATATTAATATATAATATATAGGAATCTGTTATGGCATACACAGGGATGTTATGGTATACCTATATGACATATATATGGCATGATGTATAGAACATATTACATTATATATTAATGTATACACCTATATATAATTTGTATATGTAAATACATATATCCTCTAATCTTACTAATATTCTAAAATATTTTACTAATTTCTAATACATAATCTTTAGAGATGGACCATAGACCTATTAAGGTTAGCTCTAAGGTCCATCTTTAAAGATTATATGTTATATATTAAGTTATGAATAGTATATATAATATGTATTAAGGTAGACATATATGTCAAGGTCTAGTGTCTCTTTTTCTCTCTCTATATATATATATACACACATACACACATATGCATATATATGAATTAAGATCTGGAGTCCATCTCTAAATCGTCTGGCTCCATGGCTGTGTAGTATGATCCAGATGTTAGTACTGCCATAGAGCTCCCCAGGTGAGCTAACATCAGACCTTATTGCTGATTCTGGTTCAAAGTGATGCTGTGTGATGTAGTAGAACTGCCATGTTCTTCTCCCATGGAGCCGCCTGGTAGCGTTATACCATGAACCTTTCAGTATGGAAATGAGCCAACTTACGCCCACTGCCTTGAGTTTATTCTAATGCATATTCACCTTAAAGAGTAGGGTAAAACCATAAGCCCCTTGGGGTTTCTTTCCAAGGCTAAAGATCTTTACTGAAGCAGACTGTCACCTCTCTCTCCTATGGAGCAGCTGGCGGGTTGAACCACCTAACTTTTGGTTAACAGAGTGCTTTAACCCCTGTGACAACAGGACTCCATGCTGTGCCTCCGAGGTCCCCCAATATCAAAGATCACTAATATAATTCTCTGCCGCAGTCTTTGGATCCAGAAGCAGGTACACTTGACATAAGCTCAATCAGATTGGTTTTGTTTGTAGAAATTAAAAAATGTGAGTGTAGCTTTGGTCACATCAGCAGCTTCTTTAGGAAGAGGAGATTGGATAGCTGCTCTCTCTAATGGAAACCTGATTTCATCGTACCCGAGCCTCTGCTTTTGATTCTGTGGCCTATCCACCATCCTTCCATAACCCGTTTTCCCTTCAGTAAACCAAAGATGAATTCTTTCACTTGCAGCTCAGACTAGTTTCTGGCTCTAATTGATGAATTGAACTTGGACAATCCACTTGCCTTTCTTAGGATCCAGGCTCATCTTTGTAAATCAATATTTCATACTTGGATCTTGAAAAAATGTTTATATAATATATTATTGTGAGATAAGGTTATCAATGTTATCACCAATTATTTGTGTTTCCTTCCCAATAAGTTGCTGGCGCAGTTTCAAAATGTCAAGTTACTGTCATCTTGTTGATTCTAACTCCTAAATAATCGTACCTGACAGGGTAGAATTGTATTTGTGAGTTTCTGAGGCTGCAACTCTTTTAGGGAGTAGAAAGTCTCATCTTTTTCCAGCATGGAGGTGATGGTTTCAAACTATTGACCTCCCGGTTAGTAGCCCAACACTTAACCCACTGAGCCACCAGGCCTCCTTGTCTGACACAATTAGGGCAGTGGAGGGAAAATATCATGGCTAAGAGCACGAACATTCATCTGCGCATACCAATATAGCATCACTTTGGTTATGTCTTTCAACACGCAAGATGCATTTTTGCATTGTCATCTTCCATGAGACATTTCAGAAGCATCATGCTCATTTTTACACATCTTCAAAACTCACCTTGCTCGACCTCAAAAAGCACAGCTAGGGATAGCCCAGGCTTCGCCACTGTCAGCCAGTGCCTCTCAAACCATCTCCAGCTGCGGCCATGTGATAAGAAGGTGAACTGGAGAAGGAACACAAAGTTTCAGGAAACTGGAATCAACTGATATATCAAAAATACTAAGTGGTGGAATCATCCCTCCCATCTCACATAGTCCTGGTTTGATAAAGCTAGCTTATTGGAGAGGCTAGGACAGTGGTTAAAAGCTCAGCTGCTAGCCAAAAGGTCAGCTGTAAGTCACCATGGAAGCAAAGACCTCAAAATCTGGTCCTATAAGGGTTACAGTCTAACAAGCCCCACAGAGTCATCCAATTATGCCACAAACCCGTGTTTCTCAAAGTGGGCAATCTGGGACCCTGGAAGGCACGAGAATGATCTCAGAGGTGCTGCAAACCCACATGCCCACACTTCATCCTCGATTGTAGGCTACAGCACACAAGTTTTTCATTGCCAGGGGAGTAGTGGTATTGTTAATTTTTTTTTTTCTGAAAAGGTATGGGTAAGTAAGCCAACTAAGTTTGGAAGCTGCGTTCTGCAGAGTCACTGTGCATTGGAACCGACTGGATGAAGACACAACAAGAAATCCATGGTGGGTAGAAGCCGCAGCAAGTTCCTGAGAGGTTTGTCTTCCTGGGGGGAAATGGAGGGTTTTAACGTGGTCTTTTTATGGTATTGTCATTCTGCATTCTGAACCTTGACCCAAAGAACAATGGGAGAATTTGATTTCAGAGCCAGCCCTTGCTAGAAGTAAAAAGCCACGGAGCCTGCAAGGTGGTAAATGCCCTGCAAGCTGAAAAGTAAACAACCGCTTCTTCAGAAGGCTTTTTGAAAGAGAACTGATTGACTAATCTATTTTCCAGCTCTAAAAATACTGTCTAAAAATAGGAATCCTGTTATTCTGGAATATTTGGTCACCTGTTGCGTGAAGGCTCTGAAGTCTTTTAGGACACAGAGTTAAAACTCATGAAAAGGTCAAGACGGCTCTCAATTTCCAAATTAAATTGCTTGGAAACACACTTCAGTAGGAAGTTGGGTTTCGGAAGGCCTGCTGTGAAAGTTAGCAACTGACATGTAAAAATGTGTGAAGATTTCAGTTTTGGAAAAACGTGGTGATCTTCAGATTGTGGCATTTTTTTTTTTTTGCTTTACCAAATGGGGCTCTTTGGGTGGACTTAAATATATCTCTTGCATATGACGAAGCTCAAATTAAAATTCTTCAAAATTCCATTTCATTTAACTATCTCCACACTGCTAAACATTCAGATACCACAGTCTAGGTAACTTTCAAAAGGTCTCTCTGAACACAAGTTCTGAATAGTACCACAGGCACAGGCTCTGTCGCCAACAAGGGCGCGTGTAAGTGTAATTGGATCCCTGGTTGTGGTGTAGCGATTATTTGGTTGCTTACTGAAAGGTCAGTGGTTCCGACCTCCTCGGCTACTTTGAGGAAGGACAGGGTGGCAATTTTTGTCTGTAAAGATTTACAGCCTTGGAAACAAAACCCCATGTGCACTCCAACTCTTGTCCTAGAAGGTCTCTGTAAGTGTGAACAACAACAGGTATAAATGTAACACTACTTTCAGGGATCATCCTCTTTGCAAGAGCACCTGATAGGTAACCTCACTGTAGCCCAGGAATTCGCACACTCCTTCCTGCCCACCTAGCCCCTGCCTGCAACCATAGTCTCCTTCCTCAGTTTTCTACTAAAACTGCCTTGGAGAAGGATGGAGGCGTTCGCCCTCGGGACACGATAGTCCTTTCTAACGATAGCCCTTCTTGGCTGGATGCAGTGATATTGGCCATTTTCACTTTCTTGTAGTCATTCACGTCTCTTGGCATTCACTACCCTTGACATTCCCTGATTCTTCGTTCCCATCTGAGAATGAGACTGCTCTGTCTCATTGCTTCTTTCTCTAAGCTCAGTGCTCCCCTTAAGCGTTTGCATTTCTTGGGGTTCTGTCTGGACCCCTGTTTTAAATGTGTGCTGCGTTACCGGGTAACGCTAGCATGCATCCCAACCCTTTTACCCTAAGTTTCAGAATCCTACGCCCTATCCATTGCTGGTCCCCTCCACCTAGCCAGCAAAGGCAGGTCGTGAAGGACTGATTATTGCCAAGGCAAGCTCTCACCTTAGAAAATCTGGCCACTAATCTCTGGGTAGCATTTATTGTCTCATTGATTTTTGGTCAATTTCTCAGTCGTTCTGGCCCTCAGTTTCCTCATTTGTAAAACGTCTTGTGCACGACACAAGCACACATATATCAAAGCATTTAGTATGAAAAGTACTAACGCCGGAATAAAGCACGGCTCACTTTAGTCCTCTATCCTTGGAACCTGTCACGGAGTGCAACCGCATCCATCCTCTCATGCACATGAGGAATCAGAGATTTATTATTGACTTCTCACATGCATTCCCCTCCATGCTCATCCATAACCAAATCCTATTAACTCTCAATGCAAAGTATTTCAAATGTGTGTCTGTGTGGGTCTCCATCGGAGACAGCGAGAGCTAGGCAGCTGCGATAAACTTGGCTCTGACCTCTGATGACCTCCCTCCTGGATACATGATGACACATCTTTGCGGATGGACATCAGCCTCACCAGCATGATCACCAACATGCTGGAGTCTGTGGGAAGTCCACGTTGCATCTCACTGAAGGTTTCCCTGGCCTTGGCTGGTCCTCCACTTCACCCTACATGTGATCGTTCATGATAATGTGGTCACAACAAGTCAGCCCACAATATTTTGTTGATAGCCATAAAGTATTCTTTGGCTACGTGTTGGAAGAAGATCACCAGGCCATTGTCTTGAATCTCCACGGCCACCTGGCCACCAGGGGTTACTCTGCTGGTGTTGAAAGAACAGTGGTATGACTTTGATCACCATCGTCACCATGCACAAGCTACCACAGTACAACCTCACCGCTGCCCTAATTCATGTCTCTTGATGGTACCCTCCCTGTCTTCCTCCCTTCCTTCTGCCCTTGCTCCTCCCTCCCACCCTCTCACTTCCTCTCTCTTTCTCTCTCTCATTTGATGTCTTCCCCCCCTCGATTTTCCTCCTTTTCTTACTTTTCCCTTCCAATCCTTCCTTCTCTTCCTCCCCTACCCTTAGTTTTTCTTATTTCTTTACTTTATCTAAGTCTCGATGTCTCTCTCTAAATGTCAGCTGCCCTTAGAAAACAACAACCAGCGAGAGAGAGAGAGAGAGAGAGAGAGAGAGAGAGAGAGAGGAAAAGGACAGAAATGCAGGCAGACACACCCACACCCACCAAAAGAGACAGAAATTTCCCTTATAAATATAAGACAAGTTTGGTTTTTGTTAATCAGAGTTTTATGATATTGGTAAAAATGTTAAAAAAATTAAAGATGAATCTATGAGTCAACTGATTTGTACATAGTTCCCAATACTTCAGGGGGTGGTAAGATGAGGCTAATTGAATAGAACTGCCTTGTTGGTGTGGCTGGTATTACAACCTCTCTTTCCTCTGGGGATGTTTAATAAAAATGCAGTATTTTTATGTACACCCTAAATGTTGCTTTATCGAGGAACTTAAAAGCAAGTAATAACAGCATGCTTAGAGTTTCGGTGGAAGACTACAATAATGACATATTTGAAAAGAAAAACTACATAGTAAACCCGGTCACACACCGGAGGTGATTTTGCATATCACATTGTGGACTCTAAGCAATCAAAGGCAGGCAGTGCCCAAGGTTGAACTCTCTCCTGATGTTTAAGGTAGGAAGCATTCCACGCTAAAGCTATCTCCAGTGTTTTAACCATTGGGGGTCTACCTCGTTCTGTTCCCCTAACATGTGCACAAATCAGTAACCAATCATTTCCATCCTCTCTTGTTGCTGTAGAGTAGGTTCCAATGCACATCAAACATGCGTCAGCAGGATGAGCCCTGCCCCACCATGCGACATCAGACTGACAGTCATTGCTATGGTTCAGCGCATGTTACAGGCATAGCGCCATTACGTCCTGCATTGTCCTCGTTTTCACTAACCCTCTAGACTTTACCATGCATGATGCCCTTCCTGCTGACATGTCCAAAGTGTGCGAGATGAAGAATCGCCATCCTTGCTTCTTAGGAGTATCCTGGCTATACTTCTAAGACAGATTTTCTACTTATTAGGACACTCCACAGTCTATTTCATATTCTTTGCCAACACTGTAATGCGAAGGCATCATCCCTTGGCCAATCTGCCTTACGCATCGCTCAGCTTCCACACACATGCGATACTGAGGCTTGAGGCAGATGTGCCTTAGGCCTCAGAGTGGCCTCTTTGCTTTCTGACACATTAAAGAGAACGTTTGGCAATAACTTCGTGCAATGCGATATGTTTTCTGATGCTTGACTGCTGCATTCCCGGGCACTGATTGCGACTCCCAGTAAAACGAAGTCCTGAACACGTCCCATGTCCTCTCCAGTTATGATCTTGCTGCCTGCTGGCTTGGGGCGGGGGGTGGGGGAGATCTTTGTCTTCTTTCTATTGAAGGCTGTAGTCTTGGATCATCAGAAAATGCCTCAATAGTTAAAACCATACTTGAAGCATAGGATGCAGAATACATTCATACTAATGTACTCATTTTCTTACAAGCTCATTGCCCTGGATTCGATTCCAACTCACAGGAACCCTAGAAGATGAAGTAGAACTGCCCTGTGAGTTGCGAGACTATAAATCTTTAGGAGAGTAGAAAGCCTCTTCATCTTCCTCCTGCGAGTGGCAGGTAGTTTCCAGTGACTGGTCTTGCAGTTAGCAGTCTAGCTTGTAGCCCACTAGGTCGCCTGTCTCTCCATGATTTCCGTATGGACACTTGCTTAAAATGACCATCTGAAGGCTTGCCTTATGCATGCTTTCTCATATAACCAACCAACTTTGAGTTGTGGAAGACTGTTGAAGATCCCTAATACGGTATCTTTACCCGACTCGTATCAGGATAAGTCTTTTGGCAATCAGGCAATCATGCAACCAAGTTGCTATCTGAAACTATTATAAATTGCATTTGAAAGGTATAAAATGTCTTACCACATTTGCCACCTTTTTCCCGTTTTCACAGGTTTGTCTGATCACTTTATCACTGCATACCAAGCGACCAGTCACCCAAGCAAACGCGCTGTGAGCAGATCAAGTCTAACTCGGAAGGATCTTATAACACAGAATAACTTTTGTTCCTTTTCAACGTTCTTTAAATTTTAGAAATAAAAAGTAATTTGAAAGTGCAAGATCAGTGTGTCAGGTGAATGGGGCAAATTTTAAAAATGAAAGTCTTATAAGACAGTCCTTCCTATTTTAGAAAAATGGGAACAGATCTCTTGTCTTAATGGAAAAATAATTCCTCAGCAATTTCCTGGATTTTTAAATAATACTCCCAAATTTCCTGGATTCTTTTTATAATACCTCCAAATTTCCTGTATTTTGTTTAATCATGAATGCCGTTTTTAATTTTCTTAAATCTTCTTCGTTATAATCCTCCAAGATGGTCCCGTGTCCTTTGAGAACATCTATGAAAATTACTCCTTGGGAATCCCCCCAAATCAAAACTATCACCTTCTTATCTTACTTGAATTTAACTGGCCCAAGTGATCACTTCTGAATTCGACCTTTTTTGGGAGACGCCCTAGTGAAACTAAGGCAGGTTTATTGCTGAGAGAATTTCTCTGCACCCATCCACGTATGGCAGGGATAAGTTTAAACAGGTTGTGTTTGGAATGACCCTCTATCTTTGTAAACTAGAATCTCGACTTCTGGCTGTAATAACTGGAGATTGTCCAGGCAGAGAAAATAGCATGATTTGAGAGGTGAGGTTTAAATGAGATTTTACAGTGTAATAAATATTTTGCTTGATGGAGCCCATCCGTGGTGGATATAGTTAATCACTCAAGGTTGGCATTTCCAACCCACCCCGAGTCACCTGGGAAGACCGGCTTTGGGATCGGCTTCCACAAGGTGGCAGTCCCGAGAACCCCACAGAACACAGGACTCGGGACACACGTGAGTTAGAATCAACTTGATGGCAATACACCACCCGAACTCTGGGTGACTATAGCTTATATGTCCGAGCGGAAAATAACACGAAGATAATTGTAGGTGTATGTTTGCAAAACAGTAACAATTCATTCCATGGAGAGCATTCTATGTGCTAAGCAGCAAGCTTTGTAGTTCGCTTATTTAATTCTCACACCAACCCTACAACCGATACTATATTCCTTTGTAGAAACTCAGCGCTGACAGCTTAGATGCTGTACCAAACAGAAATGGTTATCAGAGCTAGGCTGCTTCTAGAAGTGGCAAGTTGGGTTGTATTGAGGGCACTGAGAAGCCATCAGCTGGGCTGTCTCCTCCCATCAAGAGTTATAGTCTCTGAAATTCATGGGGACAATTCTGCCACATCCTACAGGATCACAGTGAGTTGGCATTGACTCAAGGGCAGTAAGTTTGATTGTGAAGAAATCCCTCAGAGGAAAGGCCTGATGATCTAAATAAAATCGGCCTCTGCAAACTCGATGGAGCCCAGTTCCAGCCCGACACACCTGGGGTCACCGGGAGTCAGAATTGATTCAGGCGCCACTATCTATTGATTGTGAAGCTGTGGCTGGGGGTCACCCTCAGGTGCCTCTATATTGTGAATCCATGTGAATTTTGTTCCACAGCTGCCCACGGTCCGGGGCACAGTTTTAAGCCTGTTGCCTCAGTGTACCTCTTTGTACCCACACAGACTCACTTATTGTTTTCCACTGTTCCATTAAGAACACCAACTCTCAAAAAACAAAACAAACAAACAAAAAACCCTTCCCTGAACACAGGGAAACTGCATCCTAAATGGAAACTATTCCTCCCTCAGAGGAGCAAATGTGCTGGGAAATGAAGTATCGGGAACTGGCTACCTACCCCACACCCACACCCACACCCACACCACACCCACACCCACACCCACACCACACCACACCCACACCATACCCACACCCAACCCATACCCAACCCACACCCACACCCACCCCACACCCACACCCACATCAGCCCGAACACCCGAGCGTTGGCTTTAGCAGATTGAGACTGGATGCCACTACGTGACTCTTATGGGGGTTCTTGTATTTCTGCTTCCACACTTGGCCCAGTTTTCTTTTGCCTTTTAAATGAAATGATACCTTTGGAGATACCAGCAGCCAATGGTGAGATTCCTTTGTCACCAAGCTGCTTCTGGAGCCTCCAGCGCCTGCTCTTCAGACCGCGGCCATGGAGATGAAGCACCACGTCTGCTTTCCAAACAGCAGGAAAACAAACCCAGCTCCAGAGGTGCAGGCCCAAAGCCGGTGTTTCGCTTGTGAAGATCTTTTTCCTGCAGTGATTGATTTAGCAGTGTCAAGGATAATATGGTTTTTATGGCCACAAAAAAGGCTGTAATCTAATTTTGCAGAAATTCTTATCTCATCGGCACTGTGTTATCACTTTTAATCTTAGCGTTTTCATTTGAATTAAGCTTCGAAAAAAGTCAATGGGCTGCTATGCCGACAGCTCAACCCTCTGATTGGTCTTTTGCACTAAATTTTCCGGTGCTAACACTATGTTTTAAATCATGTTATCATTACTCTCAACAGACAATTGAGGAGTTATTTTTGCAGACTATTGTAGGCTGGAATTGCTGGGTATAATTTCTTCCACACAGTAATAACGATTCCTCTTAACAATAGACATCGTAAACTTAATTAGCATGGCATGGCTGGTTCCAAGACACATTTCAGCAAGGGATAGTTTTCAAATAGCTCCAGCTTTGAAGAAGAGTCATAACGTTCTTTGTTCTCATGAACAAGCCACGTGGACAAGCAAGCGGGATCCAATTGAGGAGCAGATTTCTCCAAGCCTGCAAATTCGGAGTCACTTTCGTTTGGAGAGTTCCACAAAATTTCAAAGCTTGAAACCAACAGGTTCATCAGGTAGTTCTGCTATTGCCGTTGTAGGTCTGTGACCTGCCTCCTATGGCAGGGTCTCTTCTTGTTTCGAAGGTCTGATTCAACCACAACCCAAACCCATTGTCCTTAGATCCATTCCCAATAGAACAGAGCAGAACACCCCCATGGAGTTTCCAAGGCTGGGATAAGGCTGTGATATCGGTACAGAAGCCGACTGGCACATCGTTCCGGATTCAAACGGCTGATGTAACCATGGTACCACCAAAGATCCTTAAGCTATGATTACTCTTTGCAAACATTTATCCCAATAGGAGCAGCTATGGAAATGAACCCTGGTCATTCTTGATTAAGAGCTGGGAGCCTCAAGTGCTTGGGAATCATGGCTAACCTAAACGTTGGCAGTACAACCCTACCTCCCAGCTCCACAACAGAAAGTCCAGACAAGCTGCTTCTGTCAAGACTCTTGGTTGCTGCCTTTGGGTCGGTTACAATTCAGAACGAGACACTACAGTAGAACTGCTCACCGAGTAGAATTCCATTCTAGGACTCTTTATTCTTTATAAAAGCAGATTCACTAGATCTTTTCTCCGGCTGAAGGCGCTCTGGCGAGCACCGAGACTGCTATCAGCCTGGTTGGGAGTTCAACCCCCTCATTGGCTCTGCAGGAGAAAGTGGAGGCTCTTTGTTCCCATAGGGATTTCCAGCCTCAGAGACCCTAGCTAGGGTCACTGTAGGTCAGAATCAAGCCAGTGTCAGTGGGTAGGTTTGCTCCTCCAAAGCCATTGGTGGGATCAACATACTGCCCTTTGCCTTTGCAGCGGAATGGTTCGCTGCCACCAGAGACCCCTTCATAAAGATTGAAGCCTAGGAAAGCCGGGGAGTGGTAGCAGTCTGAGACACATGGGTGAGATTGAGTTGGGGCTGCTTGGAAGGGGCTTTACACCAAACACAGCCTTCGTGATGCCACTGCGGCTTTGTGGAGCACAGAATGCTGGCCCCCACACACTCAGGCTGGCCATTTGGAAACGGAGGTGAGGACGTCCTAGTACACTCTTCTGAGGATTCCACTGATATTTAGTTACCTGCTTTTACCCAGGGACTCTCACATATCTAACACACACACACACACACACACACACCCCACTTGTCTTTGCCCTTGACAGTTCTGGTAATGTGTTCACACCCCAGCAAGAAGTTCTCAGAGTCCATCAACCTGAGAGCGACTGGCTTTAAGGCTTCCGTGAACATGGTCCTTGGCATCCCTTTGTGACCAGCCTCCCCACTGAGTCCTGAAAGGAAAAAGAAGTGTCCTTCTCGAACCTGAAGTTCGCTTTCTGTACCATGTGTGTGAACGAGAGCACGGCAGGGAAGCCTCCACATGGTGACTGGGCTCATGGTATCCGTAGAAAGCAGGGCAGGAAGGCTGACTACTTCTGGTGGGAACAGACAGGAGGCCTGAGACTTTAGCCTGATGGTGAGCTTAGCAGCTCAGGTAAGCCCGGGGCCTGAGCAGAAGACAGCAGAGAGATGTGGGCTTCCTGCATGCAGACCTGGGGTGTTCTTCTGCCTCGACGTGAGAGGCGCACAGACGCCCGAGGTAGTCAGCCTTTTGTTGAGGCGAAACTCAGCTCCGCAGCATCGTGCTGCAGCTTGGTGCACTTTGCCCCCGTGCAGAAGTACAAGGTCGCCATTGTTTGTGCAGTGCTTCATGCACTACTCTTCCTCTCGCCTGGATGTCTCGTGAGACAAGGATGGTCTCATTTTTTGGTTATGCACAGTGGTTCTCAACCTTCCTAAGGCTGCGACCCTTTCAGACAGCTCCTCATGTCGTGGTGCCCCCCCAACCATAACATTATTATAGTTGCCACTCATAACTGTCATTTTGCTACTGTTATAAATCAGCCAACCCCTGTGAAAGGGTCATTTGACCCCCAAAGGGGTCGGGACCCACAGGTTCAGAACTGCTGTATTACATCCTGATAGCTCACCTCTGTGGCTTAATGGATGGATGAATATACTTTTTATTATATTCAAATATGTTATTTTTTGGGGGGGGGGGGGCTCCATGATCAGTCTCTTGGCAGTTCCAGTTTTCCTTTGTAGATAATCAAATGGAACCTTGGTATTTGTCAACATTTGGGGCCGCTTGGAGCCTGAGAGGTTTGCCGTGAGTCTGATTGTAATTGGGTGCAGTGCTAAGACAAGGTTTGATGAACTACAGTGTGAGACACTGATGTGACCATGTCTGGGGGCCTGCCTCAATGGACAAGCAGCCCCCAGCTGGTGGTAATGTCCCACCTGTCTCTCAAGACAGTCCCAGGAATACTTGTCACCATTCAGTAATGCACTAAATATGATTCACATCACACACAGACGTCTATAAATATCCCCCTTGGATTTCCCCCGGTGCATATAAAATTAAGTATACAATGCTTTTAATACTTTCCTTTTTAAGTAAATCAATACTGAGTTCTATTCGGTTTCCTTAGATGATCCAATAAGAGGAAAGATTTTCCCTACAGTTAAAGTATATATTTAGGTTCTTGCTTCTTGCTAGTAAAATAAAGATGTTGAAAGTTATAGTGTAAAATGTCTCAAGAAACACAGAGTAGAAAAGGCACCCACGATTTAATTAGCTATATAAAAGCTAATGTGTAAAGATCTCTTTCATCTTTGTCAATTGCAGATTTAGAATGAACTACCTTCACGTCACACCAACCAAGCAGTCATGGCACCGATTCTGACTCCTGATGACCCTGTAGGACAGAGTAGAACTGTCCCCGTGGGTTTCTGGAACAGTCATGCGTGACAGGAGCAGACAGCCTCCCCTTTCTCTCGTGAAGTGGCTTTTCAAAGTGCCTGCCAGGTTCGAACCCTGGAACTGCATGCCTGGATTTGAGCCTTGGGAGATCATGTAATATCTGACTCTCTTCATCGTCAGATACGTTTATACTAGTATCGATGCCAGTGATACTATTGGGGAGTTGGACATTTTAAATAAGAGTTAATAACCAAATTCAGAACTCTCAACATGGTGCCTGGGCACGAGGAACACAGAATGCCAGTTGTGGCTCTCGTTTACTGTGACCTTGTGTGCACAGAGCACAATGGTTTCGTGAGATTTTCAAGGGTGGGACCTTTTGGAAGTAGGCCACCAGCCTGGACTTCTGAGATGTGTCAGGGGAAGCCAACCCCTAACACATCATTCCGGGGCCGGTAGGCGCAATTGTACAGCGAGAGTAAGTAAAGATCATAGTAAAGTTATAGAGAGCATGAGAGATAGAAGTGAAGTATTGAAATAAATGGAGTCAGTCACGATTCATGGTAGCATGCTCACCTCAGCCCCACTGATGGTCCACGTGGGGGGAGAGAGCGAGATTTAATGTAAGCCCAGGCCTTTTTATATTCTCTGGGGACGTGCAAGCTCCTTAATTACAGGTGAGGACATATGTCACAGGAAGGGGCTGTCCTATAGGTAATACAGTAATGAGAGGGGGTGGTCTAGGGACATACATGCAATAGGAAGGGGAGGGATTGGGGTTGTACATGTGGCAAGATGGGCAGGACCTAGGTTTAGGATGGCGGCCTAACCTTGACCTATTCCCTAGATCTCCATAGGAACCATTATCAATAGAGTGTAAAGCCCACCTTCTGGAACCAAATAGACAACTGCAGGTGCTCATTGTCTTTAACAACAGGGAGTGGGGCCTGCCATGTAGTCTGGCAATTGCTCACCCTCTGGGAGGATGTCTATGAGTGTATGACCTGCCCCCACAGAGGTGTCTGTAACTGGGCCTGAAACTTGTCATTGAATGGCTGCCTGTTTGGGCCACTAGGTGGCCTAAATGAATTTTGTTGTCCTATGTCTGTGAGTTGTTTCTGCTCATAACAACCCCATGCGACCAAGTAATCTAGCTACCCCATAGCGCTTTCTGTGAAATAGACGATCAGGTCTTTCTCTTGCAGGGCCATTGGGGGTGTTTAGATGGCTAACCTTTCCATCTGAACCTGAGAGTAAAACCATTCACACCCCCAAACCTAGAGTCCAGCCCCTGCAGGGTGGAGCAGGACTGCCCCCTAGGGTTTCCAGGACGACAATTCTGTCAGGAGCAGCCTGTCTTTCTTTTCTTCTTTCTCCTGCAGAGGGAATGGTGGGTTTGAAGCACCATTTGTGTCGTGACCTGGCAAATGCTTGATCCACTGCGCCACCGCAACCCAACCTAACCAACTGCCCTCACGTTGACTCTGATGCTCAGGGTTTCATGACTGGAAATCTGCAAGGGAGTAGACAGTCTCCTCTTTCTCCTGAGGAGCAGCTGGTGGTTTTGAACTGTAGCCATTGCAGTTACCAGTTCAACGTTTCCAGACACCAGGTCCACCAGGGCTCCTTAAAGCAGGGTGAGTTTGTATTGTCATATTACGCTTTTGATTCTCTGAGTGTATCCGCCGACTGCATTGAGAAGTGGTCTCACTTGATTCCACAGGCTTGTATTTACAGTCGATGATTGAATACTACGTATTAGCTACCCCCTTCATGGTGCTAAACTAGAGGGGAGCCTTATGCACTGCAGGATTTCCTGAGCACTAGTGATCTACTACACAGTCTGATGACCCGGCTGTCCTGAGCCAGTGCTGGAACTCCCATGGTTCCAGCTCAGAAATAAAACACATCCCCTTTGGATTTCCAAGACTCTAAGTCTTTAAAGGAGTGAAAGCCTAATCTCAAACTGCTGACCTTGCGGTTGCCAGCCCAACACATAACCTACTGCGCCTCCAGGCCCCTAAACTAATAAATGAAAAACGAAACTGTCACGGAGTCTATGCCAACTGATAGCTGAACCCTGTAGGACAGGGTAGATCTGTCCCTGTGAGTGTCTGAGACTGTACCTCTTTATGAGAGTGGAAAGCCGAAACAGCTGGTGGTTTCGAACTTCAGACCTTGGGGATTGCAGTCCAATGTGTAACCACTGCGCCACCAGGGCTCCACACTGAGAAAGAGGATGTGAAAATTCCACAGCGTGGACAAAGAATGTTCTCACCGCTGCGTCATTGGTGTTGCCTTGAAATGATGATGAAATCGACACTGTTTTCACATTCCATTGCAAATCACTACTAGTTGAATTTCCTCCTGAGCAATTGAGTTTATTGTGGGTTTCTTAGCTGTCCTTAGAGAGAAGTTAAGATTTGGAAAACATTTCTATAATATTTTTATAACTGGACTGTAAGCTGTGTGTGAACTGCAGTCTAAATATAGTGCTACTTAATGTCCATGTCTGAAGCAGGTGCCAGTAATTATCCTAACTATGGATTTAACTGGATTTTTTTTTCATCTGTAATGAAGGTTGTTTGAAATCTTATTATTTAAAAAAGCTGTACTGGCTGATCCAATAGAGCTACTTGGTTACTTTAAAGTCTGCATTGCTCTGCACTGTAGTCGTGCATCCCATAAACTCTAGGCATTTTATGAAATAAGGAACAAGCTCTGGGTCTGTATTCCCTGCTAGCTGTTCATTGTAACCAAGACCTTACAAGTGGCGAGAGAATGGTAAACACGTTAGGAGAGAGCATTTTCTGCTGGGTCTTTGCTGATCAATGTGCATCATCTGAAAATCCCTGGTGCATATTTCCTGCCCAGCACTAAGGTCTCTTAATAACCCTGTCAACTTATTAGTTTTCATGTAGTGCTTTTCTCAGAACTTTCGAAATACAAGGATGGTGTGCATATCAGACTTATCATAAGCTGGTTCATCTTCCTCACATTTTATAGAGCATTTCAATCTCTTCCCTGAACTCAAATCTCACTTGGACTAGATTTTGACATTATGTTTTCATTGGAGCTTTGGATCCCTAATCTTATTACTTCCTGTTTTCCTAAAATACTGGAGTGAATAAGCTACTTACAAGCGCATAAGCGGAATCTGTTCAAAGCCGTTTAACTGTATTTACTCGGTTCTCTGATTGATCCTGCTTCCATCGTTCTGCATCTTGTAAAAATCCCAGGGAAATTACAAAAGTTCACAAATAGGGTTCGGATCGGGGCATGGTTTTGCTCGGATATCCTATTCAACTTGCCTTGTCTGCTCTGAGTATTAGGCGCGCGCTCTCTCTCTCTCTCTCTCTCTCTCTCTCTCTCTCTCTCTCACACACACACACACACACACACACACACACACAAAAGCCTACCACATGTGCATGGAGAACACGTCACACCGGACATACAAATCACCCTACATCAGGTGTACTCACTGCCATCGAGATGATTCTGACTCAGTGGCCCTATAGGGAAGGGAGGAATTGCCCCTGTGGGTTTCTGAGACGGTTTCCTGCCACCACCACCCTGTCCCTATTTATTTACTTAATTTAATGTTAGAGACTAACTCTTAAATGACAGGAGTAGAAACCCTCATCTTTCACCTTCAGCGCAGCTTGTGGTTTTGAACTGGTGAGCTTGTGGTGAACAGCCCAACTCATAACCCACTACACCACCAGAGCTCCCTCCTCTCATGTATATGCACACACACATACACCACACCTAGTCACACACATGCTCACAGGCGTGCACACACACGCACACATGCACACACGCACACACACACACAGAGTTATCAGTTTGGTACTTCATTGTTACCCTAGATCAAACTTCCCAAGATCCCAAGGGATAGCCAAAAAACAAAAGCACCTATTTATTTTACAGAGCAAGTCCCTTTGCTACCAATGATTTAAGCCATTTGTCCCCGAGCACACATACAGCCAATGGAAGAGACTGGATCCAAATCCAGATCCAACTGAGTCCCAGTTGGTGCCCGTGGCCTCTGCATACCTGTCCCCTGCCAGTCACAGCGTGGAACCCTGCTTGTGGCCAGTTGTCATCCAGTCCATTGTGACTCCTGGTGACTCTGTAGGTGGCAGAACAGAACTACCCTCCATAGCATTTCTTATTTTTTTTCTTTTTTAAAATCATTTCATTGGGGGCTCTTACAGCTCATCTAACATTCCATACATCAATTCTATCCAGCACATTTGTACATATGTCGCCATCATCATTTTCTAAACGTTTACTTTCTATTTGAGCCCTTAGGATCAGCTCCTCTTTTTGCCCTCCCCCACAACCCTCATGATGCCTTTATAAATTATCAATTATTTTTATATCATTAAAAAATTTTTTCATATCTTATGCCAACCACAGTCTCCCTTCACTCACATTCCACAGGATTTTTCATTGGCAGATTTGGGGGCAGTAGTTTCCTGAAATGTTCTACCCAGATGCCTCTGCGTTGAAAGGAATTCTTGGGTTTGATGTAGGCATGCTATTCATCTAGGACACTGGGATTCAGGGTGAATGTTCTGGGGTTCAGGATTTCACCCTGCTTCAACTCCCTGCTCAGAATCCCCATTTCCACCCGCAGACACACTGAATCAGAATCTGCAATTTAACAAGACCTCCACGTGCTTATGGGCATCACCCAAGGGTCTTAAGAAGAGGCAGATTCTGATTCAGCACATCTGGCAGGGAGGGACAGGAATTCCCAGGGTGAACTAGTGAAGCATTTGAAGTCCGGCTGGGCTTCACCTTCACAGGTCCTGGAGGCTGAGAGAGGCCCAATAGCACTGTTACCCCATTGATGGCTAGGCTGGAGGCAGCGTGCTCTCTCGGCGGTTCCACGCACAACACAATGACCAGTGTTGTTTATTGCAAAGTCAATGCCTTTGTGCGTCTTTATTACAGCCAATGGATCACTCCCTGTCCCTAATTCAAAGAAACCACACGAATGTAATTTCTTTGTTTGGCTCATGCAGTAAGCCATTGCTCATTAATCCCCTGGGAGTTTGCAACCCTGGAACAATTGTTTCTCTGCTGATCAGGCCCCATTTGTCATTTTGCAGACAGGCGAGTTTATTTGCTTATAACGCAACCGCAATAATTAGCTGTTTATCTGGCAGGTTGACTATGATTATGTACAACTAATGACCATAAATGAATAAATTCAAGCTTTGTTGAAAGAAAAAGGCTGGGTCATTAGGCATGGCTTTGATCATTGATTTCCCCCTGAGACTGACAGTCTTACTAAGCACATCTATCTAGGAGGGAGGGTAATTTGCCTGGTTTCCTGTGTGGTGTCTGGGTAAAAACAGACAAAGGGGGATCCTATGTGCGCTTCAGCTGTTGATCGGGCAAGATGCTCAAACCCCATGCAACTCAGTTTCCCAATCTGTGTAATGGGTGGGATGAAACTGAGGCACGGGGTGCTTTGGTGGTGAGATGGAAGAATGTGTTCATCTTAATGGCACCTATTAGCTTCTCGATATGCACCAAGAATCCCGGGCCTCATGGGCTAGCCATGAGTGAGCATGGACCCGCTGGCACCAGCAGCAGCAGCAGCAGCTGCTGCCACAACAGCGCTTGTCCTGACTTCCATGTTTAAGTTGCAAGAACTGGCAGAGAAGTAGTCGATTGGAAGATGCATTTTATTCCTCTGTTGCACGTGGGTAGTATTTACCTGAAATGGTTCCTGTGGAGATTACGGAAGATACCACCTTATAGCATAGTGTCTAACATGCAGCAAGTGCTTGTGGATTATCTATAAATAATGGGCTGTGTTTGAGGGCAGATCTAGACAAAATGGCAATATGCTGGGCTCCTAACCTAAGGGATACCACCAGCCACTCTGAGGGAAATAGGAAATATGGAAGTCAGCTTCTTCACAGGCTCAGCTTGGGAAATCCTCAGGGCCAGTCGTGTTCTAGCCTACAGGAGCTCTATGAATCGAAATGGTCTCCAGAGCAATGAATTTGGTTGGGATGAGTCTCATACAATGGGGCAAAAGAAAAAACAAACCTCAGCAAATGGCTTAGGGTGGTGTTGACGTTGACGATGACAGCATGGATGATACAATGGTGCCTGACGTTACCAAGTAACTTTTCCACGGTCTGTTTCAGGATAGGACATCGCTCTTCCCTCCGCTGGCCTGCCTTCAACCATCCTGCAGATGGTTTCATAGTGTCTCCCAACTCCTGAAGGCAGCTTGGATGCGAATCTTAGCTTCCATCCTTGTCTTCTCTCAGGAGCCAGCATGGCGATTCGTCATCTGTGACTGGTGATTACAGGCAATTCTTGATATCCATAATTGCCTTGTTTTCTGCTCTACTGCAAATGCAGAAACATTTTCCACTCATTTCCTAACAAGATGTTTTTTTAAAAAGAAATTAAATATAGTGTTCACCAGTGCAGTCTCCTTCATTTCTATTCTCCACTGATGCTTCTACTGATCAGGAACCTCCTTGAATGCAGAAGGAGAACTTTTACTCAGTCCCTACTGTGTGCCGGACACTCTATTAGGTTTTGTACAGACTGCCGTATTATTCCGACAACAAGCTGAGAGAGGTAAATAGCTTGGCCTGCCTTTATGATATTTTCATTCTACTTATAGGTCAAGGCCTCTGATTTTAAGCCCAGTCCAGTGTTGACTATGCCCTTCTGTGTCTCCGAGGATGATGAGACAGAGAGAGACAATGGATTCACCTTTAGGACCTCTAGTGATGGATGACCAAATCCCACACTGCGTCCTAGGACTGAGACCACTGTCCATTCAACATCGGCAGGACACAGCTGCTCTCTGAATCAGTGTGAAAGTTCCCGATCTCCCCTTCTTTTCCACTAACTGTGAGGAAGGCAAACCAGAACCTAGGGTTCCAGAGAATATGAAAGAAATGCCGGGCTCTGTCCCATGGGGAGTCTTTAGTCTTCAAACTTCCCAGATGGGGACATCTTAGGAGGCTCTTGTAGGCCCGTCAGTCTGACTCATTTCAAGTGGATCCGAGTCCGGTGGAACCACCACGGTGTCTTAAAATGCGATCTGTGGAACCTCCATGGTTGGCCTGGATTAAATGCTGCCTCTGACTCTGTGATCTTGGGCAAGTGACTCCTCAAACATGTGTACCACTTTTCTACCTGGAAGATTTGAGATCAATGTAAATAACTCAGTTGAGGTCCGCATCCAATGGGGGTGGGGGTAGAGGTGGGGGACACTCCACGCAACGTGATGAGGACTGGCATGCTGTACCACCCTTGGTAGTTCTCGTCAGTGGTGGCTGAGTAAGCCATTTTATTTTTTTGAAAGGCAAATCATTTTTGCCTTTCTCTCTGCCACTCATTACTCCCTTTTTCGATCTCTCTCTCTCTGTGTGTGTGTGTGTGTGTCTTGTTAAGCAATGTAAAGCATGGCTCATAAATGGAAATTGTATTCTTTCTAAATGTCAGTCAGTGGTATTTCCTACGCAGGAACAATTCTTCCAAACACCCTACAAGAATATTATTGGAGAGGGAAAACAACTAAAAGATGAAGCCTCCTTGTCTCTATATAACTTCTGTTGAGCCTGCCTGGAAGACAAGCAGTAGGAGAAGCCTTCCCCTGTAAGTCTGGGATCCACTTTCTTACACTCCTGGCTTTTCCGTTGGAGCCTTCATACAAAATTTGACAGGTGAACTTCATACATGTTTACACTCTTCCTAGAAACACATTTGAACCACAACTGCATGTTCACTTGCTCCCAAATGGGGTTGTTGAGGGAACTGGTTGAGCACTTCTTTGCAGCATAGGCTCTTCCTGCCTTGAAGAGCACATGTTCTCTGAGCACCCCGGGCGAGAGGTCTAGTGATTCTACACACCGATGGCCCTCCACTCAGCTCTGACTCATGACATGTGTGTGAGATGCCATGTAAGTCAGAGTAGAACTGTGCTTCATCAAGTTGTCAATGGCTGCCTTTTCAACAGTAGATTGCCGCAGGTTCTTCAGAGGCAACTTTGTGTGGCTTTGAACCCCCAACCTTTTGCTTTATAGCTAAGTATGCTAGTTGTTTGCGGCACCCATGAATTCCCACTAGTACTCAAGACCTTGCCGTAGAGACCCACAGCCGAGTATGCAACTGCAGAGCAGGGGTGCAGGAGCAGATTTGGGAAAAGTCTCCTTGGAGCAGAGAAGAAAGCTAATCTTGCCTTGGATTCAGATACATTTGAATGTGAATCATGATCTGTGCCTTTTCTTTGCAATGCAAACCGAGGCTAGACTCTCTCTGTCTCTGGGCCACACCTGCTTCTTCTGTGGATTGAGGAGATAACTACAGCTCACAGGGTTGTAGCGAGTCTTTGCAAATCTTGCATGTAGCAACCACAGAATAAGTGTTAAATCCTTTATCTTTCTTTTTGTTCTTTCCTCCTGGCAATGTGGAAGACATCAACTAGCATTATGTTAACAGAGCATGTTTCATAAATGAACACATTTACCTTCTCAAGTAAGTATCCTGAACTGAACACAATCACTCCCTCTGACTGACGTGCATGAGGCCCCGAGCTTCCAAGCAGCTGAACGTGGTTGAATCTGGGACAGATTTCAGGCTGTCTCAATCTGTAGGCCACGCTTGCCATTGTCTTGGGACAGTCCCGCTTTGGGGTTGAGCAATGAGATGTTGATCAAGGGGAGAATGCAAAGGGGCCCAGTGGGTTTGGCAGTAATCCCTGTGCTGCAAAGACACAGTTAGAGGGTGCTAGTGTCCGTGACCTAAGGGACTCTCTTCCAAGATACCACGGGAGCTGAAATTCAGCACGCAGGGTGTCTGGGAAGCTGATGGAGTCTGGTCTTGAAGGCTTTGCTTGAAAGCCTTCATTGAATGGACATTGCTGAAAGCAGGGAAAGGAAATGGCTAAGAACTGGGCCTTTGAAGAGATAACTTGAAAGATCAGACCATTCCGGTTAGACCTCCAGTGTTGAAAGCAGCTGCGGACGGGAAAGGGAAAGCATGCCTGCGTATTCCGGGGAGGGCTGCAGCTGGGACAGGCTGGTTCGCCTGGCCTCCTGCCTTTGTTCCATCAGCAAATTGAGCTGGAATGGGAAGTCTGCTTCCTTCTTTCTGCTTCGACTCACCATGAAAACTTTGGTCCTCCACGGTGGGAAGACGTCTCTTAAGAGATTGAATGTGACTACATTTTGCCATCTGTTTGCAAAGAAAAGAGAACAGAAAAACAGCAGAAACGTATCTTTTTCTCTTTGGTTTTTAGCACTTGGCTCCATCGACCTAGCCTCTAAATATTGGAGTCCAAGTAGTTCAGATGTTAAGGAGTTCAGAAAATAGCAAGGCGAGACAGAGTAAACTGTGTTGTTGGGCATGCAGGGACTCTGTACGCTGTGTGTGGAAGTCCTTTAGGGATTTTCGAGGGGGATGCCTTCCGTTTACATCTGGAGAATGTATGGAATGTTTGCAGACGTTTGCTGGGTGCCCGCCCTGTGTGGGATGTTATAACCGGGCTTGGCACCACCAGAGTACTAGGCACGTTCTGGATGCCCAAGGCACGCTCTGATTGCTCCCAGGCAAGGTTGCCTTACATCTGAAACAAGATATTTGTATAATTATGGTCATAGCTATGTTTCAGCTGGCTCCTGAAACGTAGAGTGGATCTCCCTCCAAGTTACACGCTTCTGGATGACTTCCAGAAGAAGAGATGCTAGGCAAGATGGATTCTGAAAGAGTGGAAAGAAAGACACATTTGGGGGAAACCACGAAGAGGGGAGAGAGTCCATGAAAACCCATGGAGAAGGAGCTCAGGTGGCAGAAAGAGGCAGGTCCTGGTGAGTCAGTCTTGGGGTGGGGGATGCTCATCACAAAAAGAGCATGATCCCTGATACTTTGATACTTTCACATTTTCTTAATTACAGAAAACAGCGGAGAACTGAGCCAAAGCCTCACCAGGACTCACATTGGCATAAGCTCCAACCTGCTCGAAGCAGTTCATCTAAAGGTATAGCGGTTTAGATGAGTGGGTTTCTAACTAACATTTTTAGTTGAATGCCTATGAGAACCATATGGGCAATATTGTTCAGAACAAAATTAAAAGCACAAAAGTAAGAGTTGATTTAAGTAAAAATATTAAGATTTATTGCATCATCATCCAACTTGTGCTGACCGGGGAGTAAAGACTGGGGTTGAAGGAGGCAAAGGAACCAAGATTGATTATGCAGAAAAGGCCTTTAAGTTGCTGGCTGTGTTGTTCAAAGAGTGATTTGGAAGAGAGAACAAGTGTGTATGAGAGAGAGGGAAGGAAGAGGGCAGAGGGAAAAAAAAAAGGAGGAATCGAAAAAGAAGCCAAGAAAGAACACTTAGTATTTGCGTCTTTGCCACACAAGTGAGAGATGAGCCAAGAATATATTTGGTGTCTATCCATGTGGCGCAGAGTTCTAAGTAAAAACCAAGCAGAGCATGCATCCCCCTCCTGGTTTCCCTGGCAACAGGTGCCCTGACCCACCCCCTTATGCTAATGATATAAAGATTTAAAAAGCCATCTGTAAGTGAGAAGACTGTTAAAGAAGTAAAACCATGTATGGTGTGGCTGGCTCCCCTTTGAGGAAGTGTTTGAAGTGGAGTTTGGGAGGTAATTGGGCAGGAAAGCATGCAGTATTGAGGGGGGAGTAAGTTAATGGGGCCTTGGTATTTGGGGATTTAGGGTAATGGCTATGGAGAAGATTCACTTGTTATTTGTTGTTTTTACAAATGATATTGCTTCACAAGGACATATATCTGCCCTCAGACAAGAGCTGTTAATCAAGGTGTGTTCATGGGAAATTGGCAATGGAATCGAAAGGTGTTTGCCAGAGTCATCTCTATCTTGCTCTTTACTTAGAATGATCCCCCTGACCTTTCTAGAAAATGAATTGCCCAATGGGCCCAGTTATTGTCAGATGCCATTGAGTTGGTTTCAATGTATAAGAACGTCATGTACAACAGAAGGAAACAGTGCGTGGTCCTGCGCCATCTTCACAACGCTGGAGCCATTGTGTCAGTCCGTCTCAATGCGAGTATTCCTCTCTTTTGATAACCATTTATTTTACTAAGCCTAACGCCCTTTTCCAAGGACCGGTGTCCTCTGGTCACATGGCCCACGTATGTAAGCCTAGCTCTCACCAGCCTCACTTTTCAGAAGCCCTCTCTCTGTGTTTCTTCTAAGACGGATTTCTTTATTCTCCTGGCAGTCCACGGTTCTTTCAGTTTTCTTTGCCCACACCACAGTTCAAATGCATCAATTCGTCCAAGGTCTTCCACAGTCAGTGGCTAGCTCTCACATGCATATGAGGTGATTAAAAACATAGTTTGTGTCAGGCGTTCCTTAGTCCTCAGTGACATCTTTGTTCTTTAACACTCTGAAAATATCTTGGGCAGCAGACTGACCCAATGAAATATATAACATGTCCCTTGATTTCTTTACTGCTACTTCCATGAGTGTTAACTTCATTTCTTCTTTTATTTTATGTTATTTTTAAAATTCGTTTCTTACAAACCATTTAGAACCTGGTATGTGATGGGTCTATTGGTAGTCCATATAAAGAGTCAGCAAAACTCTGGACATGAGTTTCAACATTGTAAAGATTTATTAAGCAGATAATAGAATAATTTTAGTGCTTATTAACATATGTGTGATAAATCAGAAGAATGGATACAATTTTTATGGAAATAAAATAAGGGAAGACATTCAGACAGAATATGAAAGAACACGGGAAAATTGGATGTAGGCAATCCTATTTATTTTTTTATTTAAAGTAATTAAAAAGAATCCTTTGAAATTATTTTAAATATTTAATAGCTAATAATAAATTATTTTCATTGCTTTTAGTTTTAATTAGTTAAGCTTAATAATTAATCATTTAATGATAAATAAACTGATTTTATAAAATAATTGTGGTGCTACTTAGATGACATTTTTAAAATCATGAATCAGACAAAGGGCTACAGAGCAGATATGACTTTTATATTTAATAACTCAGATATATTTTGTTTCAACTCACCCATAGCAGTCCCTTCGATGTACCACCCCTTATTCCATGTCCTCCTTGTGTTTCTTGTTCCCATTCCTCTATTTTCTAATGCTCTGAGTTTTTCCCTTGGGTTACTCTTGCCCTTTGAGCTAAAGTGGTTGGTTATTCTCACCGGAGGGAGAGTTCAGTTTTAGATGAAGGCTGACTTAGAGTCATAGAATTAGAGGTCTCCCCAATCTCGCTCTAGCCAGGCAGCCTGGCTTCTTTTCTGGCTTTAACTTCTCTTCCTCTCCCCAGGACCTTCTACTGTGACCTTTTCTCAGAGCCATTGATAGGGGTACCTGGGTAACATCCAGTTTTGCTGTTCTCAGGATTGAGGAGACTGATATATATGCCATGTGTTGGTCTAATTGTCTCCAGGTGTCTTTCAGCTTTCATAGCTCAGATTTGCTCAGGACAAGGAGAGACAAATCGAAGCACCTTAGATGGCCGCTCACCGGCCATGGGATTCCAGTTGCTACTCACAAAAGTAGGATGTAGACCAGTGTCATTGCCAACCATGTTACGTCAATCAATTGTGGTTTTCATAACTTTGGTGGGGATACTATTTTAAAGGGCATCATTTGGGGATAAAATTAAAAAGTGACTAGTAATTAAAAAAGAAAGAAAGAAACATAGCGAACAAAGCTGTAGAGATCAAACCAGAGATTGAAGATGAAGGGAATGGTTAGTAGTATGAAAGTTATCATCCTGTCTCTTTCTTAAAAATGTATAATCACGACAAATTTGAAGACTCTAGAAATTCACAGCCAACGTATGTGTTAGGCAATAATTACCTCCCAATGCCCATTGAAATATATTAATATTCAATACATGCTTATAGATTCATATTTGAATACTTAGACCCTAGCACCGTGACTAGAACATAATAGATATCTGCTTATATTGATCTGAAAAAATGTCAAGTTAGTTAATTATTATAGGAACTAGAAATTGTCTACTGACCATCTTGTATTGACTACTGGTAAAAGTTCAAATATGAGTGTGCTATGTCCTCTTACAGTTCTTTTTCTACCTGTGGTGCTTAGCAGATCCATCAAATCAGAGGAACTGTAAAAATGCACAGAGAATAGCTTTACTGGATATAATTTATTTTCCAGAAATGTTATCTTTGGAACAAAAATGAATATTATTGTTGTTAGATGCCATTGAATCAGTTCTTACTCATAGCGACCCTATAACACAAGGAAACACTGCCAACTCCTCCACCACCTTCCGAATGGTCTGAGCCCATGATTGCAACCATCTTATTAGCCCATCTTGTTGAGGGACTGCCTCTTTGCTGATGACATGCTACCAAGCATGATATCCTGGACTCTACTGATACATGTGTAAACATGTATGTGAGATGAAGTCTTGTCAGCTTCTACAGAGCATACTGATGATACTTAGATCTGCTTGTTTTTCAGGGAACCCTAGGTACTTATGAGATTTATACATATATAAAAAATAATGGAAAGAAAGAAAAGGCAATTCAGTTTGGAAAACTAGCTGCTGAGATATCATGCAGGGTCAGTGAGACATCATCCTTACCCAAATGTTGCTTAGAGTTTAGTAGGGAAAACAGAAATTTTGCTATCAGCTTCACAAGAGAAATATTAAATTGTAGCTGTGAGATTTGGTCATTTGGGAATTTAACATCAACTCTAGTGCACTAAGAATGTCTGAGAATTCCTGCAATGGATTTCTTCTTTATGGAGTTCCACTAGTTCAGCATAAGGTCTAGTCAAGTGAAACTAGGTGCTGATACCATTTTGTAACATCCAGGGAGCCTGAGAAAAATGACTGACTGTGGGGTCCTTCTAGAGCAGCGGTTCTCCTTTGAATTTCGAGCGACCCTATCACAGGGGTAGCCTAAGACCATAGGAAGACACATATTTCCAATGGTCTTAGGAACCCAGACATTGCTCCTGTCTCCAGGCAGGTCCGCCCATATGCAGACATACTGATCTGTTGATAAAGAAGCTATCTCAGCCTTCCCACTGATGTTGGCTTTTTATGCACACTGTCGCAAAATGTAACAATGTTGTTATATTAAGACTGTTACCCATGCTACACCATGTTTTTGTGATGAATCACTATGCTTTTGTTATGTTCAATTTGTAACAATGAAAATGCATCCTGTAAAACAGATAGTTATATCACGATTCATAACAGTAGCAGAATTACAGTTAGGAAGTAGCAATGAAAATAATGTTATGTTTGGGGGTCACCCCAACATGAAGAACTGGGTTAAAGGGTGGCAGCATTAAGAAGGTTGAGAACCACTGTCCTAGAACAAATGAATCAGAATCACTGAATGAGGAGCCCAGGAGATTCTAATGTGCAGTCAGGGTTCAAAATCACTCTTCTCACCCTTAATCAGATTTGGAACCCCAGTTAACCCTGTTAAATTCTTTTGAAACAAAACAAAATAAAACATTTATTGGAGACTCATACAGCTCTTATCATAATCCATACATCCACCCATGTGTCAAGCACATTTGTACAAATGTTGCCATCATCATTTTCAAAACATTTTCTTTCTACTTGAGCCCTTGGTATCAGTTCATTTCCCCCTCCCACCCCACCCTCCCTCATGAAGCTTTGATAATTTATAAATTTTGTTTTCCCATAGCTCACACTGACCAATGTCTCCCTTCACCCACTTGTCCATCCCCCTAGGAAGGGGGTTATATGTAGATCATTTTGATAGGTCCCAAGCCTGTCCAATTCTTGTAGGAGTAACAATGTGGAAAAGTCTGTTTTCAGAATCAATGAGAGCAAACTGCAAAAGAGGGTCTCTACTATCAACTAGATCGTATTTGTAGGTGTTCATCATTTTCAGAAGGCCAAGCAAAACATAACCAAAAAACCCTCGCTGGTTGAAGAACTCACCAGTTTGAATTTCACTAAAACACAAGCAAGATCTCATATAGGTTTTCTGGCCTTTCATAGTTCAAATGTCTATTTGGGCATTGAGTCTTTTTTAAAAAAAGAAATCAATACAGATAACGCAATCCATGTCATTTATTCTATTGGATCATTAGTTTCATCACCTGAAGGAAGTAGAAAAGACACGTCTTTTCCTTTTTCTTCTCATCACAACCTTATAGAGCAGAGTAGGACACCCCCACAGGGCTGAGCAATTGGGGACTTCTCCACCCTTCCACTCGGATTCCTTTTTCTATTTACCAAAACCAATAAAACCCCAACTGGTCCAAATGCCACAGAGAAGATCCCCACTCTTGGTGACTGAGTGTGCCAGAGTGGAGCTGCATCCCATGGCCTCTCAAGACTGTGACTATGGGGAACATTGGACAATGTTTCGCTCGGCTATACGTCTGTTTGCCAGGATTGGGAGCAAACGCAACAATTAGCAAGCACTGTTTATGTGAGGTGACTGGACACAGTTTTCTCACAGCGTAGTCAATAGATTGCTAGGCCTTTCTTATGAGATGCTCCTGGTGAGTTTGGATAATTCGTAGCGGAGAACTTAACCACTCAGGACTCTTACCGTGGGAGTTCTAACTCTGTTCTGAGCCTTAACAGAAATTCATTCCACGTGTAAGCTCTTTACCATCAGTGAGCAATGTAACAGTAACTTGGCCTTGAGATAGAGTGTTTTAGGCAACCGATCATAACTCTTCTAGCCAGCCCAGAGGAACTTTGGCAATGCAGTTGACTAAGCTTTGGGCTGCTAACCACGAGATCAGTCGTTCAATCACACCCGCTTACACCTTGGGAGAAAGTTGAAGGTGTCTGCTCCCTTGGAAATTGACCCTCTCCCAATATTATGGAGAAGTTCTTCTCTGTCTGATAGGGTTCTTGGGATTTGTAATTAACTCTATAGGTTTCTTTAGCCCACTTGGGGAGGAGGATTGTTGCCCTCTGGGAACTTGCCTGGGGTGTACCCTTAGTGACTCATAGTTAGTGTACCAGTGCCCCCTGGTCATATATTATACATACATTATACCGAGTGCCCAAATCACTCCTGTAAGCTTTTCTAACGGTCTAATGTAACAATGGTCCTTCCCCCAGGCTGTGACAATGAGGAATTGAGGTGGTTGCAATCACTATGTTGTGATGATCTCTTTTGTTTCTATGGTATGGTCTATAGTTAGCCACGTGGCCGTGACTCTTTGAACACCATTATGGCTTTATCCTGATGGTCTTCCTTATCCAGATGATTTAACTTTGACTTGTCCTTGGCCTGCTTAAGTAGCAACATGGGGTCCTTTTCCCCTAGAATAGCACACGTCTTTCACAGACATCTTTTCCCTCACTGATTTGTCGAAGCTTTACAGAGAAGGCTGATTAGTAAACGCCTGCAGAGCATTCATCCGGAGAATTTTGAAAACATGCTGATGTCCACCTCCTTCTCTCTGACCACACCAGCAACTGTGATATGAATGTTAAAGAGGCGGGGCCTGGCGTCGGTCTTTTTAAAGCTCCCCCTGGCAATCAGGAAAAGACTCTCTCTCCTAGAGATCTGGTGCTGCCTCTAGGGCCCCGCAGGGCAGGTGCTCAGTCTGCACTTGCTCATTTTCAACTTGCAAGTGCAGAAGAAGACCATTTCCCATAGGGCCACCAAACACCTGTGTACTTTGTACAGACCCTGAATGATCATTCAGTTACATTTTACCACCAGGTCAGAAAAGGTTCCTTCACTCGCCTCGTCTGGATACTTGATGTCAGCTGCTTTTGAGTTGGATTGGAACCAGAGCTACCATATGTACCCTGATCATTTTATGTCCTGTGCTGTCTACACGGTCATGGGGACACTGGAGTCTATTTCAGCGTAAATGACTCGTCTGTCTATTTATCCACACAACACCATGCTGGAAGGTGGGACAAGCACAGCAGCGGAGTCAAAGGGGAAGGTACTTTCCTTCCAAGAGCAGAAACAAGATGGCCACAGCCTGAACCGGTGAAGAGACCCATCGACAATTACAAATAAAATGAAGGTCGTCCCCTCCGCAGCCTCCTTCCTTGGAAGATCTCCTGGGCCGATCTGCCTTAAAGAAGCCTTGCTGGTGTCACGGTCACACACTTGACCGCTCACTCAAAAGTTGTCAGTTCCATCTGTTCAGTTGCTCTCGAGGGAGACGATCGAGCAGTTTGCGCCTACTGATATTCATGTCCCTGGAAGCCCTGAGGAGGATTTCTCTCCCATAGGTCAGCCTGAGCCCAAATGGACTAGATGGCCGTGGGTTTGATCTCTTGGATTGTCTCCAGAGGCACTCCGGGGTGGAATTTGAACCCTCAGTTTAGCAGCTGAGCTCACTCTCCTTTTGGTCATCTGGGGATGCTGCAGGAAAGCCAAGGAGGAAGGCATGGCCCTGTCACTACATTCCCCACCAATATGTTTAACTTAATTCTAGAAATGAGGATTTGCAACTAGCACAGGTGTGTGCTATATCCAATTACAGCGGCCTGGCCGAAAGACAGCTGCCAAAGAGATGAATGGCATTGCTAATGAATGGATTTCTTTGGGGAGGGCCTCTTCATGATTCTCTGGTATTTTTTTCCTGAGCACGTGTTACTCTCATCGTCATCAAACAACGTTAGCAATATGCATAGCATTGCTCTCTGAGAGGGAAAACAGTGCTGCAGGGAGTCACCAATGGGGCTGGCTTAAAAGCCTCTGAGAAGACTGCCTGCGGGGGGAGCACCTTCTCCCCCAAGTTCTCTGCCAAGATCCCACATCAATAGTCTCAGACTCCAAAATATTTGCACTTTGCAATGCCAGTGCCTTCACCCAGTAAACCCTTTGTCTGTAATTTCGTGGGTCTCCCGGATTTAAAATGTGCTTCCCTCTTTTGGTCCAAATCAGGTCAATTTTATTGGCTCTTAAAAAATAGGTAGGTAGTTGGTTAGCGAGACTCTGAAAAAGGTATCAGATGACTCCAGCTTTATGGAAATCGCTTTAAATAGATTCCAAGTTTATGGAAAGAATGAACTGCCTCTGTGCTGACTGCAGCAGAAAGTGGGAATTAAGCTTTCCCGGAGGAGGGTGGACTGTTTAATATAATTTTTAATGATGAAACATCTCTAAATTAGAAGGCGTGCCCGAGTCTGACCACTGAAGGAAATATAGGCGATAAGCCCCTGAAAGAATTGAAGAATGAAAAGCCAATTGAATGAGGAAAGACGAAAGACTGGGAAGCCAAAGAACGTCTCAAAGTCTAAGATGATAAAAGTCTATTCTCCTGGGATCCCTTTTCCAGAGTGCCCTCCACAATCACTCCCTTCCCCAAACAGCAGCGCTGTTTGCAAATAGGTCCCCATTACAAGGCTTGATTACAGATTCAACCCAGGGCCTCCTGCGCCAGAGAGACTCCCGCCCTTTCTTGTAACTCTCTGCCCTTGCAGTGCTAGATAAAGGGCAAGCTTCACAGAATTGCAAATCATTCCTCTTGGGTCAGAAAAACAGAAGAACCCCCTGGCAAAGTGTTAAGCTTTACCGGAAGTGTCCCAGGGAGGCTGGCTCGGCTCTCTCTCTTTCTCTCACTTCCCTGGCCCTCTCCTGACAATGACTGTGTGTGAGAGAGACTGAAGGGGTGTGCTGGCATTCCTTGTGGTTCTGGCAGTCCCGTGGACACGCGTTTGCACACCAATGTTCTCTGCATCCCACGAGGAATGCCCAGGTAAAGCCAGAGTCGGCTTCAGTCCCTCCAGATGGCGTCTGACCTTGGCAGAAACCGAAGGTGCAAACATTAGAGCCCGCGTCAACGAACTGTATTTCTTTATCATCTGCAGGCAAAGCAAACAGAGCTGGCCTACCAAGGCCCAGAGCTTCTTCAGCACCGACTCGCAGACACAACACACAGATTCATGGTGTAAGTGCAGATTCTAGGTAGGCAGCTCAGAGCTAGACCTAGGACAACGCATTTCTACTCTGCTGGCTTCCAAACGTCACACCTGGTGAAAACAAACACCAGATCACACAATTGCCAGCCTGAGCCCAGTCCTTAACCAGGCCGAGATGCACCCGCTTTTCACAAGACTGTAAGAATGCGCCAATGAAGTACAGGAGAAAACCTGGAGAGGAGTAGGAGAAACATGCAGGCTGGCATGGCACTGGCCGCACGCCAGGGAGGCTAGCCCGAGAAGCCCTGGTGGAGCAGTGGTTACACATCGGGCTGTTACCTGCAAGGTCAGCAGTTTGAAAATGACAGATGCTCCAAGGGAGATAGACAAGGCTTTCGAGTCCAGGAAAGAGTTGTCTTGCAAACTCACGGGGATGGTTCTGCCTAGTCCTACAGGGTTGCTAGACGTCCGACTGGACCGGCTGTCAGTGAGTTTGGTTTGAATATTTTGGAGAAACTATGGCTGCCATTTCTTCACCTGATAGTCAGGAAGCTTAGGGGCTCTGAGATGTCCCCCAAAGCCACCCACCAAGCAGCCAAGGATAGCAAGCCAAGCCCATAAGGAAGAGAGAATCCCCCAAGGGGCTTGATGGTACAAAGCTACAGGAAGGACATGCACAGACAGAAGGAGTTGGACCATACATCACACATCCACTTAGCACACCCACTTAGAGGCCACCAACATACAGCCTTGCCCTCCCCAGAGGGGAGGTGGGAGGAGCCCAATAGGGGAGGCAGGGTGTACAAGATCAAAGACATGGCCTTGGCCCAGCCTCCCTCTCTGGAGACAGCCTGTTCTTTTCCACGAGGACAAACTATTCAAAGCTTTGCTTTTTAACTTTCATTCATGTTTGTGCCTCAGCCTGGTGAATTCTTGCCTCTCTGGGACAAAAAACATCTCAAAGCCTAGCAGGCCCATTACAGCTCTTCATTCTCACTGACACTCATATGCTTCTCTCTCTCCTAGGGACACAGTTCAACCATCTCAGGAAACCAAGCCGGAATCCCTCCCTCATGCCACGGCCAGGGAAGTGTTGTCCGGTGAACACCAGGGTCAGCACTTTGAACTTACCAGTCACTCTGAGAGAGAAAGACGAGGCCGTTTACTCCCATGATGATGGACAGCCTTTGAAGCCCTAGGTATGGTCGCTGTATGAGGAGGCCCAAAGGACAAATGCCGTATATACTCGTGTATAAGCTGAGTCTTTTAGCACATTTTTAATGCAGTTGTGTGGTAAAATTAGGTGCCTCGAGTGATATTCAGGTGGGCTTATACTCGAGTATATACGGTACATCTGTCTCAGAAGAGGTGCTCCTTAGACAGGCAAGGAAGATAAGACTTAGTCTTCCATACTTTGGACCTGTTGCCAGGAGAGACCAGTCTCTGAAGAAGGACGGCATGCTCGGTGAAGTAGGACAGCAAAAATGAGGATGGGTTGACGTGGTGACTACAAAAATAGGCTCAAACCTAGGAACCATGGTGAGGATGGCACAGGACCAAGCAGTGTTTTGTTTTGTTGTGCATCACAACAACAACAGCAACAAAGAGGCCCGATGGTGCTATTGGGTAAGCATTGGGCTGCCAACCCAAAGGTCAGTGGTTCAAACCAACTAGCCCCTTTGCAAGAGACAGAAGAGGCTATTTGCTGCCATAAAAAGTTACAGTTTCAAAGACCCTGGAGAGGTGCTATGATTCGGAATCTCTTGATGGCAGCGGGAATGGGATTAAGGACAGGGGGTTTGGTGGGGGTGTTCTGGGTGGGGGCAAGGGTTGAATCGTTCGGCTAACAGGATGACTGGAAGTTAGTCAGCCCAGAGTTTTAAGAAGAGTGGTCTTAGCAATTGTGTTTCTGAACAGCCACCAACTGAAAACCCGACGGAGCACCATCATCTGCAACACGCAGTCCCCTTGACGCACAATGATCTTGGTAGCAACTGGTTCTTCTCACCTGGAATCCCACCTGTGCTCCCCTGAGGGCATCATTAGGACAACACGGCTGCCCTCAGGGAAACACACCTTTCCGGCCGGTGTTGATAGCTCAAAAGCAGCTTTCTATTTCCAAGGCTGGAGTGTAGGAAGCTCAGAGCAGCTGCATCAACGATCCTGACAGGAGAGTCCTCCCCTTGGCAGGGACACACAGAGAGGGTCCGCAATGCTGCTTCCCGCATGGATACTAAAATAACTTTTTCTTTCATCCCTTCAGTGTGGAAGATGAAAATCTTTTAAGAACAGGTGCCCAAAGAAATGTAAATACAGCTTATGCAGGCCTGACATTTCAAAGAGGTCACCCCCAGCGGCAGTGTCAGCCCTTGTCTATTATCAGGCTTGCTGTCACTCATGTTGATTAAGGTTGATAAACAGTGCAAAGCACTGGAGGTGGGCCAGGGGCCACCGAGAGAGATGTCTGTGACCGGATAAAGACCTGTTTCTGGAGAAGAGAAGAGACCACCCTCTCTATATACTTTTGCTTCCAAAGAGGAAATACTGGCCATTCAGAGGTGAGCAGTCATCCTGCAGAGTTCTGATATAATGTCAACTGGGGCGCACTTAGCCAAGGTCATGTGGGGGTACGCACCCTCTTGGTGCATGAGTGTTGTCGTCAGGTGCTGCCAAGTTGGTTCTGACTCCTATGTGACCTTGTATGGCAGAGTAGGCTGTTATCTTGGCCAAAGCCAATGCCAAGGTCGTTCTCCTGCAGAGCTGCTGGGGAGGGTTGCTCTACCAACTGCTCCATGAGTAGGTGAGTGCTTAAACATTGAGTCATTCAACTCCACTTGAGACCTCTCATTCCATTCTCTCTGACGGGCCTTCTGCAGAGTGGCTTGGAAGCTAACACCCATACCAAAGGTGACCGGGATGGGTGAAGGGGGTGATTGGTTTTTTGGCAGCTTCATTTCCACACCCATTTGGACTGTGCCCTATCTCGGCATTGAAGACAATCCTGTGGACGGTGGTCTCCAGGCCATACTTTTCCTTCCTACCTGCGAGGTCAGTGTGCTTCCCTTAAGCCAGCCCTTCTGGTCAACTGTGAGGAAAGGGTGACCTTGGGTGTCGGGGCCCAGTCTGTCCCCTGAGGGTTGGGGTAACTCTCTCTCCCTTCCTTTCTTTGAAAACAGTGCAGGTGTTTCTTTTTGGTGCTTAGAAATAGACTTTTGGTTCAAACACCTGTTTCCTGTGTTACAACATCTCCCCATAAATATAAACACAGAAAATAAACAGGAAGGGAAACACCCAGGGAGGGCATCCTCAAATGGGCATCATAATAAAGGGTCACAGTAGAGTTTGTGCTTGCACAACACAGGTTTGAACTGTAGACTCAAGACACACGGGTGAATTCTTCTCCAGCTGCAGGGGTGAGCTCAAGCACCGGGAGTAGCAGCTTACCAGGCTTCACGGCAAGCTCGTCTCTCCAACAACTGCTAGTGCCTACCTTTCCTTCTCCCTTACGTGAGCTTAGTGTCCCAGCCACTGTCTGTGGTTGCTTCCGTCTTGACTTTCTGCTGTGGTGACGGTTTGTAGAGCAGATGGCCAGTTTGGCATTCAACAGTTCACACTCATTTGGTCTCGTCTCCCTGATTACAACCCTCAATGAAACGTCGGGCACCCCACTTCCACCCTGGGTGTTCTGCTTCCATCCCTCTTCTCCTAACCCTCTGAACTTGGCCCTGGGGTAAGCAACGCCCCTTTGGTCTCATGTAGTTGATTATTCTAAGGCTTAGGTTCTCCAACATATTTGACCCACAGCCCCATCTTCAGGGGAACAACCACAACCACAAAAATTATTTTTAAACGTTTGTGCGATAACCCACAGTCCATGACAAAGTGTCAAACTCAAACTCACTGCCATAGAGTCAAAGCCGACTGACTCATAGCGACCCTATAGGACAGTAGAACTTCCCGCCTGGATTTCTGAGACTGTAAACCTTCACAGGGGCACAGGCGCTTCATCTTTGCTAGAAACAGTGTGCTCACTGTCATGGAATCATTGCTGATCCATCCTGATCCGACAGGGCAGGATAGAACTGCCCCTGTGGGTTTCTGCAACTGTAACGCTTTATGGGAGTAGACAGTCCCGTCTTTCTCCCGAGGAGACTCTGGTGGTGGTTTCGAACTGCTGACCTTGCAGTTAGCAGCCCAATGTGTAAGCACTAAACCACCAGGGCTCCTAACATAAGGTGTAGGTATCTGCTTTTGCAGCCCCCTCTGGGGCGCTCCAGTATGCTCCAGGGAGTGGCACAGCTTTTTCTGGGAAGCAGTGTTCTAAGGTGTGGTCTGTCCTTCGTGTTCCTGCTCCCCCTAGAGGCATGTCTATTGTTGGGCTCAAATTGAAACCTACACTCACAACACTTGAGCTCACTCCAATAGCAACAAGGGGGAAAACATCACACACATTTTGTGGACTGTGTAGTTCAAACCATTATTGTTCAATGGTTAACTAGAGAGGATTTTTCTCTCTGAGATGATAACCCTTTATGCAAGCATATAGCCTCATGGCTGATGGGTTTGAACCATTGACCTTACAGTTAGCAGTTCAATACCTGACCCACCACACCTCCAGCAAGAGTCCCTAGGTTGAATACAAGGTGGGCTATTCACACCCACCCAGAGGCACCTGGGAAGACAGGCCTGCCCATCTGTTTACAAGGACCACTGCCTTGAAAGCCCTATGGAGCAGTTCTACGCTGCCCACATGGGGTGTCCTGAGGCAGATCTACTAGATGGTAAGTAACAATAATACACACCCCTCCGGCTGCCCAAAGGGTCAGAAGAACTGAAGCTCCCTGGTTTACAATGTGTGTCGACAACCAAGATAAAAAATACATTCCTTTAACAGTAAATTACACAAGTAATTATCAGGGATAGTGTGCAACCTAACCATTCCATCAGTCAAAAGGAGTTCAGGAGAGATGACCCCTTCAGGACTCAGGGCTGCAAGTGGCAATACTGGGAGGGTGAAGGGAAGGTGGGGTGGGAAGGGAGAATGGATTACAAGGATGCACATATAACCTCCTCCCTGGGGGATGGACAACAGAAAAGTGGGTGAAGGAAGATGTCAGACAGTGTAATATATGATAAAATAATACTAATTTTTAAATTTTCAAGGGTTCATGAGGGAGAGGACAGCGGGGAGGGAGGGGGAAAACTGAAGAGCTGATACCAAGGGCTCAAACAGAAACCAAATGTTTTGAGAATGATGATGACAACAAATGTACAAATGTGCTTGACACAATAGATGGATGTATGGATCGTGATGAGTTGTACGAGACCCCAATAAAATGATTAAAAAATAAACAAAAAGGACGTTCCTTGGGAAGTGGCCTTCCTCCATAGTGTAAATAGATTTTTAAAAAGTAACTTACACATATATTCCTTTTTTTAAAAGGGCTATATATATCTATTCATTGAATCAGAGAGGTTTGAAAGGAAATTCTACCTCTATGGGAAATAATTAGTCATCTATAAAACTCTACAGTGGGGTTGCTATTGTTGTTAGGTGTGGTCAGGCAGACCCTAACAGATAGCAACAACCCTATATGAGAGGGTTGAATTGCCCTGAGAGTTTCCTAGGACAGAACCTTTATGGGAATAGATGAACCAGTCTTTACTCTGAAGGAGCTGCTGGTGAGTGCAAACAGCCAATCTTTTGGTTAGCAGCCAAGCATATTGTGGTAGTTACGTAATCTGGTGTCAATTTGAGGATTAAGAGTGCAGGGGTGGAGTCTAGCCTGTCAATCATTGTATAGCCAATGAGGGCGCTGTGTGGGAATGGCCTTCTACTGAAGATTCTGGGGACTCCTGTACTCCTCCCTGGAGGTGAGAGATACACTCTCTCTTGGATCACTCCCTGTGAGACATTCCTGTGGAGAAGACACATAGAGAGAGGCTGATGGAGTCAGAGAAGCCACGTGGAGACCCCTGCCAACACTGAGATGCTTCTACCACCACTGGATCCACAAGACTGGCAACCCACTGACCGGTGATCTTCCTGCATTTGGCGTCATTGCATGTGTTTTGTGAGTCAAAGAGGACTTTATAGATTGGTATCTGACATATAGGCTAAGATTTAGGGACTTGATCTGGACTGGGCTCGGATGTTTTCTCAATGTTCGATTGCTTTTGTATATAAACCTCTCTCTTACACACATATGAGTGTCTAGGAACTTGTTTCTCTAGTCTACCCTCACTAATATATACATAAACATTGTGCCACTAGGATTTCTTAAACAGATTAATTCACAAATTTATACTCAACATACAGATGGTTTCAGGTAAAAACACAAACAAAACAGTTCTAATACAGAGTACAGGGCTAAGTTAATTTCTTGTTGGACTTTTAGATATAAAAGCACATCAGTTACACTAATAAAAATAAATAAATAAAAGCACATCAGGTCTATCATTCCGTTCCCTCTAAAAATTCTCGACTGCATGTTCCAGTCTCTGCCCAGATCATGGTAAAGAAGAAATGATAGTATTTATACAATAGCCTGTGGTAAATGTATGGGGCTGCTCTTGCTGGAAAGCACAGACCCGTGTCCTATCTGGCAGCCTCGAAGGCAGACAAGTCAACCATCCTGTCCACCTGGAACCCATACCATGTATTAGAGACCACACGCTCCAAACAAGGAGATAGAAAATGGTTTCTTAGTGCTGTTAAACAGTAACCCTGAAAGTGAGTATAACAGACACACTTATTTGCTCACAGTTGACAAAGATTTTGGTCTTGGTTGGCTCTGGGGGAACAGCCTTGGCTCCTTTGTCTCCTTTCAGTGTCTTCCCTTATGCTTTGGAAATTGTTACGTGGTGTGTCTGTCTTCCCTATTCCAGACTTGCTGATTTCAGTGTCTGGCCTGCTTCTCTTAGGTCTTAAGAGATGAGAGGACCTTGTGAGCAGAACCAAGGAAAGCCTGCTTCCCACGTAGTCTTAGATCCACAGGTATATTTACAACAGGTATTTGGGCATAATTCAATCTATAACACACACGTACAGATTACAAAACAAAGCTACATCTGGGAGTAAAGTTTAGAGTTTATATTAGAATAATTAAAACTTCAATTAATAAAAGCTTCTACACATTCATTCAATGTCTATAGATTCTGGGCTCGCACTGGTTATATGGGAAGGAGCCGGAGTCCCTTCTTGGAGACACTCTCTAGCAGAAATCACATGAAAGCCTCCAATGGGAGCCATAAGTACAACTTCAAAAATCCTGATGAACACATTGAAAAAGAAGAAGAAATAAAGAACATTCATTTCCATAACATATTTTAGTTAACCCAATATTTCTAACAAGGAACCCTGGTGGTGTAGTAGTTGCACATTTTGTTAGTCTGGGTAGACTAGAGAAACAAATCCAGAGAGACTCATATGGATGTAAGAAAGAGGTTTATAGACATGAGCAATTGAATATTGAGAAACCATCCCAGTCCAGTCCACAGTCCAATATTAGCCTATATATCCAATACCAATCTATAAAATCCTCTTCAGACTCATGAAATACATGCAATGATGCCAAATGCAGGAGGATCACAGGCCAGTGGGTTGGAAGGCTTGTGGATTCAGTGGCAGTATAAGCATCTCAGTGCTGGCAGAGATTTCTATTTGGCTTCTCCAGCTCCAGAGGTCTGGTTGCATCAGAGTAGGTCCATGTGGTTTCTGCTATGTCCAAGGGCGTAGCACCATGCACCATGTCCATAGAGCATCTCTCAGTGAGAGAGTCTTGAATCTTGTCAGCAGAAAGTCTTCAAGGGCATGAGCCAAGAGAGAGAAGTGTCTCCAGCCTCCCAGGAGCAAACACATTAGTTCCCAGAGTTCTCAGGGGAAGGCCACGCCCACACAGAGGCCTCATAGACTATATTTTGATTTCAGGTCAGACTCTTCCCCTTCACTCATAATCCTCTTAGGTTATGTAACTACCACAGATGTTGATGCATTAATAAGATGTTTTGCTTTTCATACTACTTCGTGTCAAATTGTACTAGTCATTTCAGATGCTCCATAGCCATTGGTGAGCAGCAGCTACAGATTCAACAATCAAGGTCTATAGTGGTCGGTGTAAGATATGAAAATAATACTAATTCACGATTTATCAAGGGGCCAACGAGGGGGGCGGGGGAGAGGGAGTGTAAAGAGAGGAGTTGATACCAAGGGCTAAAATAGAAAGTAAATGTTTAGAAAATAATGATGGCAGCATACATACAAATGTGCTTGGTACAATTGATGTATGGATTGGTATAAGAGTCCCCAGTCAAATGTCTTAAGAATAAATGTAAACAAACAAATAAATAAATAAAAATCAAGGACCAGACAGATAAGACCCATTTGTCTACGGAGGAGAATCATAGAAATGTGGGCAGTCTTTAGTGGGGGAATTAACGGGGAGAGAATCTTCTACAAATCCTAGACCCCTCATCATTCTCATCTTTGACAGCTCTCACGCAGTAAGTAGGAAATACCAAAGAATAATGGGTGCATTTGAATTACGGGATTGGCTAAGAATATGTGGTTACATAATTACATAGTTACATAATCTGCTGTCAACTTGAGAATAAGAAGAGTGAAGGTGTGGAGTCTAGTATGTCCATCAAGTTGCAGCTTGAGGATCTCAGTGGGGGGCACAAAAGAGATAAGCAGCTCACTGGAGGCCACATACACGCTCTCCCTGCAAGACATTTCTGTGGACAAGCCACATGGAGCTATGCTGATAGCAGCAGAGCCTTGGAGCTGGAGGAGCCACATGGAGACCCACACTAGAGCTTAGATACTTTCATTGCCATTAGATCCACAAAATTTTCCACCCACTGGCCTGTGATCTTCCTGTACTCAGAGTCATTGCATGTGTGTGTGAGTCTGAAGAAGAATTTACAGACTAGTAGCAAGCATATAAGCTAATATCGTACTTATGGACTTGATCTGAACTGGCCTGGGTTTTTCTTAATAGATAATTACTCTTTCATATAAAGTTCTTTCTTATACTCATATGAACATCTCTGATTTGTTTCGCTAGTCTACCCGGACTAACATGAATATTGAAACTTCCATGGATCACATGGGCAGAAGAACAAACACATCTGCATTGGAAGAAGTACAACCAGAATGTTTCTTAGAAGCAATAATGGAAACAATTTATCTCACATACTTTGGATATGTCATTAAGAGACCCGTGTCCTTGGGCAAAAGAAATCATGCTTGGTAAAAACAGAAAAACAGGAAAAAGAGGAAGGCCCTTGTGGAGATGAATCCAAACAGTGGCTACAACAATGAGTTCCATCACAACCAGCATTGTGAGCATGGCCAGGTAACAATGAGCTCCATCACAACCAACATTTTGAGCATGGCCAGGTAACAATGAGTTCCATCACAACCAGCATTGTGAGCATGGTCAGGTAGTGCTTCTCGTTTTGTTGTATATAAGGTCACGATGAGACAGAACCAATGCCACGGCACCACCACCGCCGCCGCCACCACCATTTATGCAAGAAAAGCTCTGACAAGCCATTCTTTGGTTGTTAGTGTTGTCCAGGTCATAGTGGTCCCATGTGACAGAGCAGATCTGCCCGCACAGGAGTTTCTAGCCCTGGTAGGGTAATGGGTTACCATTTGAGCAGCAGTTCACAAGGTCAGCAGTTCAACCCCCCAGACAATCCTGGGGAGAAAGAGGAGGCTTTTTACTCCTGGAAAAGTGTTCAAAGCCTCCAAAATGATTAGAGTAGTTTTACATTATCCTCTAGTGCACTGGGAGGTAGAACTGACTGATGGCAGGGAGTTTGGGATTGGGAATCCTTAGGGGAGGAGTCCCGGCGGCTTGGTGATTAGACCTCTTGCCTGTGAACCTAAACGTTGGTGGTTTGAGCCCCCAGGGGCTCCCTGGGGAGAACATGTAACTGTCTGCTTCCATAAAGATTTCAGCCTTGGAAGACCCGTGGGAGGTCCTAATCGGTCCTACAGAGTCCCTAGGAGTCCGAATGGCTTGGATGGCAATGGGCTTTGACGTTCATCTTCATGGGAATACATGGCCAGACCTGTCTTGGCCAGAAGCTGCGTGCTCGTCTGTGGTGCTGGCAGGACTCCTCGTTCTTTGAGCAGACGCAGGCCTTATGAGGGGAAGCATCATTCTTTTTACCACCGAGGAGAGCTTCGTTCCGTTGTTTCCCAGGCCGTCCTGGGCCATAGCTAACTAGATGGCAACTGACAGCCGTGAAACACATTCCGTCATGATTTGCTTTTGGGGGGTGGGTGGGCACTATTTTTAGGTTGTCAAGCCTTATTTTTTAAAATTTATATGAATGAAAGACAGGGTCCTGTTTATCAAGGAGGGTTTGTATGCATCACTTCTCAGGCCAACTCAGTCCATGGGCTGTGGCAGCTGCCCCGAACCAACTGCCTCAATTCAGACAACAATAGCACAGACCATGGTGAGCAGACTCCTGTGACGGTGACCCTGGAGGACAGAGTGGAACCATCCCACAGAGTCTCCAAGGCTGTCATTTCTACATAAGCAGACTGTCACAGCATTCTCGTGGGCGAGGGCAGTGGGCTGCAACCGCTGACCTTTTGGTGAGCTGCCGAGCAAATCACTGGTGCGCTATCAGGACTACTTAAGGTCAACACAGGAAGGGTAGCATCACAATCGTGGACACTGCACTCCCAGGAGTAATAAAAGCCATCTGCAACGCCCTTGCTCAATCATGTTGAAGTCACTCAGGGTAACTGGGGTTCCTGACAGCTTGAAAAGAATCGTTGATACCCCAAACATGAACACATTGCTACCGAGTCCATTTTGCCTGCAGGATGGAGTAGAACTTCCTCTTAGGCTTTCCAAGGCTATAATTTTTACAGAAGCAGGCTGCCCCCTCTTAGTTGTCCTCATAGAACAGCTGGTGGGCTGGAACTTCTAACCTTTGTTAGTAGTTGTTGAGGGCTTTAAGCTACTTATAAATCCAGATAAACCTGATGGCAAAACATCTGGGATGTCTTGGTTAACAGGAAGGAGGTGGAGAAGGAGAGGGAGAGGGAGATCTAATTTGACTGGCTCTTCCATTTTAATAAATATAATAGAGATGGTTTAAAATCCATTACGTCCAGAATTCCACAGTCATTTCACTTTCAAATATTTCCAGGCTGTTGCCTAGTCTGGGGAACAGTGACTTACTTCTGGCTTTTATGAAGGCGCGGCCTCCAGAAGCCAGCTAGGCTGTAAAATGAAGTGTAATTGACTAAGTGGCTCAAAGGAAAGGGAGGGATGTAATTCAATAAGCAAAAGTACTAAAGAGATATGCAAAATTCATGGGTTTCTCATGCCTGGCATTTGGGGATAAGGCTGTACCTTATTTTAAAATTGAACTCTTTAGCAGGATTACCCAATATCAGCAGTGTAGAAGTTGGCTATGGAACTGTAATTTCAGGCATAAATTAAGGTGACCTCAACCAGGATGGAATACCTTTAAAGAAGCTGAGATATGAAATATGAGCCATTTTCAGGAATTGGAAGATGATTGGGTGTTGTTGAAAATGGACCAACCCAAGTGGAAAGAGGAAATAAAGAAACAGATTGCAGGACAAAAGCCTGAGCACCTAATTTAAAACAAAAATGGTTTCCGATGCTTTATGATGAGTGATAAACAGAGTCCACTGTGTGGCCATAAAAATATATCTTTAGCTCAGAAAATATGAGCGCCACTGTCAGCTTAATGCAGTGATTTAAGTTCATAGCCTTCCTCCTTGAAAGAGTTACAAGGCCGGAGTTACCAATCATTCTAAATGATGTGCATTTGGAAATTATGAGCTATGGCCAAGTAGCGTTAGTCTTTAGTGCAACTTAATCTTGAATTTACCTAGTTCACGTTATTGTTTAGTTACATGTGTTTTAAAAACACATCAAAGGGCGGAGTGTTAATAGTTATAGAAATTCACTAAATTAGCATTAACCTTCTGAAGGGGGCGGGGGAGAAGATTGGTTAAATTAGACTAAAAGCCTAGCCCTGCCCTCCTCTGGCTCCAAGTCAATTTTGCTATAATAAAGTCATTCAAGAGGCCCAACAAGGAGCCAAGAGGGTCTATTGAGAGACCTTATGGTGTTATAGCAGGAAATATCTGATTCACTTAGAAGACTAATGAGCATAAAAAACAGGAAATTTTGAGCTAAAGTCTACTAAGAAGCATTACAATAGCAAACAGGGATGTTGACTCCATTGTTACATAAAGAAACTGGAGAGAGAGAATAAATTAATGGCCATTCACAATTCTTTTATAGAAACCTGCTACCGTTTGTCTGAACTGCAGAATCTCCAATCCCAAGGTCGGGATCTTATAAATAAGCTTAGGAAAGAGCAGAAGCGCAAATCATTGCTTGTCCAGCAGAGCCAAACAAAGCCCAGGAGCCACACTGAAGTGAGCAGTGTGTTTGTGAGGCCCTCAGACTGGAGATGGATAACAAATTCAAGTTCATTTTTGGCTCTAGGAATTTTCTAGTGAGGCAAGGAGATGAGGGGAGACCGATATACCCGAGTACATATTAATATAACACACTGAACAGGCTTGCTACCCACATTGTGGTCCACAGGCCAGCAGCATCTCCATCATCTGAGACCATGTTGGAAATGCAGGATTGCAAGCTACCCTGCTGTGAACTGGAGCCTGCATTGCTAGGCATTTACAATGATTTCGAAACACTTTAAAACCAGATCAGCAAAGCTCCCCATCATGTCTACCCTTTGAGATTTGAAGCAATTCTATCAATTGTTACCTGGGTTCACAGAGAAGAAAACAGAAGCTGCAAGAGATAAGACAAATGGCCCCAAGTCGCCTTGCTAGCCAACGATGGAAAGGCAGTTCCTTCTAAATCATCCATGTTCTTCTCAAAACAAAATGATTAGTAAACTAATACGACAGTAGGCTCTTGTGACAGGGCTTCTTCAATTGTTCTCATATGCTTTGCTACAAAGGGTTGATGGGCCTTTCTACAGCACGGTGGAGTTCATTGCTACAGCATTGCCCGGGAAGAGAACATATCCAAAGAAAACACCATGAACTGGTAGTCTAGGAGGGAAGATGACACAACAGACTAGTGAGTTGACAGGTATTAAATTAAGTAAAGGAGAAAATCATGATAAAGAGGGCAAAGAGGAATCAAAGGGCAGTGGGCAGGGTAAGCTATTGGGGAGGTTGATAAGTAGTTAAAACTGTTGAATACAAAATTGATGATTGGGAATGTAAAACCCCCACCTAATTCACAATTTTAAAAATATATGGTTAGACCTTTTTGTTAGGGAGTCTGACAAGAAGTGTCAAACGAAGCCAGCTGAGGGTCTCTGGCATGTTAACTTGATTAGAGAGCAACTCAGAAAGCCAGGTTCAATAATATCCGCTACTAGCTAATGAGGCGCTCTGGTGGTGTAGTGGTTACCCTTTGCTCTGTGAACTGCATCACCGGCAGTTAGAAACCACCAGCAGCTCCATGCGAGAAAGACTGGGCTCTCTACTCTTGTAAAGAGTTATCGTCTCAGAAACGCACGGCTTGGGGTGGGTGTCACTATGAGTCAGCACTCACTTGATGGCAGTGAGCTTGGAGTTTTGAGGGGTCTTGTTAATTCTCTCAGAGGTGAGCCACATGTATTCTGCCAGAAGTAGGAGGAGGCATCTGGCTGGTAGGCTAGATAGGATGTAAGCAGGAAACGACCTTTGCACACGGATTATAAAAATCCAATGAAGAATAGTCACAAGACCCTGGTGTGTTTTGACAATAGTCTAGCTGGTTGTGTTTGAGCAGGTGAATACCATGTTAAAAGAGAAAGCCTCATAGAGATTTGGAGCAACACATACAGACCCTATGAGAAATGTGGCTGGCCTCCACTTTTTAAACGCAAATATGCATCACGCTAATAGGATTTAACTAGGCATGGAGCCTACTCCAGACGCAATGGAATCTTTCTTCTTGATTTTCAGTGGATGTTCGTAAAACATTCACGGAGAAAATTTCTGAAACTCTCAGGCTCTTGATATGGTCCTAATTCAGTCTCGCCATACTCCGTTCTTCCTTTGTCATTGTGGTTAACATGTTAGACAGATAGACTGTTAGATAGGTAGATAGATGGATGGATGGATGGATGGATGCATAGATAGATAGATAGATAGATAGATAGATAGATAGATAGATAGATAGATAGATAGAAGTCAGACAGATGAGTGATCGATAAGGGGAAGCTGCTGCCTACATTGAGGTTTGCACATCATTGCTTATCTCATGGCACCATCAGCTCTCTTTAATTACTGGGTAAGATATTGCACGTGACTTTGCGAACTAAGGTACACCTGACCCAAGCCATGGTATTTTCTCTTGCTTGATATGCATGTGAAAGATGAACAACAAATAAAGAAGATCGAAGAAGAACTGGTGTATTAGAATTGCTTGCCATGGATATTGGAATATATTGCCATGGATTGACAGAAGCACAGACAAATCTATGTTGGAAGGAGTAGAATTGGAATGTTCCCTATGAGTGAGATTGGTGAGATTTCATCATAGAAGCTGGACTCTTTGAAGAAGAAACCAATAGCAGGTTTGGAGAAAGGCCTACTAACAACCTTTGATATGCAGATATCAAAACCTTGCTTGCTAAAGGACTTGAAGCACGCTTGCTGAAGAAGATCGAGGATTGAAGCTTTCAATATGGTTTGAACTTAATTTAAAGAAAATAGAGATCCTTACAACTGGGTCAACAGGTAATAACAAGATAAATGAAGAGGTCGTCAAAGACTTCCTACTGCTTGGATGCACAATCAAGGGAAGCCACAGGTAAGAGATCAGGTGACACATTGCAGTGGGCAAATCTGGTGTACAAGACCCTTTCAATGTTGAAAAGCAAGGATGTTTATTAAAGTGGACCCGACCCAAGCCTTGGCATTGTCAGTCATCTCATTTGCATGTGCAAGTTGGACACTGAATAAGGAAGACCAAAGAAAAACCAATGCATTTGAATTATAGTGCTGGCAAAGAATAATGAAAATATCATGAACATCCAAAAGGATTTTTTAAAATTCTGTCTTGCAAGAAGTGTAAGCAGAATGTCCCTTAGAAGCCAAGGATGGTGAGACTTCATCTCATACTTTGGACACGTTGTCAGGAGAGACTAGTCCCTGGAAAAGGACATCATGCTTGGTAAAGTGGAGGGACAGCCAAAAAGACACAGCTTCTAGAAACGATGAACTGATACAGTGACTGTAACAACGCACTCAGATATAAGAATACTTGTTTGATGATGCAGCATCAAGCAGTGCGTTAGTCTTTTGTGTACAGGGTTGCTATGAGTGCGAATGGACTCAATGGTACCTAAGGCAACAACGACAACAGCAACAACAACAACACAATAATGCTGCAAATGTGAGGTGTCTGTGGCTCCCCGGGGGGATTGGATAGCTTGCTAGGCATGTGATTAAGGGATACGGCACCAATGGGAGCAGATGGGGGTGGTTGTTGATGTTTTTAATGTTATGTGCCATTGACTTGCAGCCACTATGTGAATCCATCTTGCCAAGAGTCTTCCTCTTTTGCCTGGCCCTCAAATTTATAAAACATGATGTCTTTTTCCAGGGACTGGTCTTACCTGGTCACAGGTCCAAAGTCCTGGCATTCTTGTCTCTGAGGCACGTTCTGACTACACTTCTTCCAAGACAGAATTATTGGGTCTTTTCACAGTCCAGGGTATTTTCAATATTCTTTTCCAGCAACACAATTCAGAGGCATTGATCCTTCATCAGTCTTCCTTATTCAATGTCCAACTTTTACATGTCTATGAGGTGACTGGAAATAGCAGGCCTTGGATCAGGCATACCTCAATCTTCCAAGTAACCTCTTTGAGGTTCAACACTTTAAAGAGGCCTTGTGCAGCAGATGTGCCCAATGCAACGTGTCATTTGATCTCTTGACTGCTGCTTTCGTAGAAGCAGCAGTCAAGATCTTGTGGGGGTGGGGCCATGCAAATAAGATGTATAGAACTTGAATGCGGGGACTGGTCAATTTTGCCATCCCATTTGGCTTCAAATGATCAATCGTAGAGATGGATAGAAGGACACTACCATCATGAAAGAAAGCCAGGAATAGAGTGTGTCCTTTGGACCAGAGATCTCTGCCCAGAATCCCTTGGGCCGAGGACACTGAGTGGAGAGCAGTAGCACCTTGCCGATGGGACGATGCATGGCACGAAGTGGTGGCAGAGAAAAGGCAGCAGGCAACCAGCAAAAACTGGCAGTACACAGAGTCGTGGGCTTCTAAATAAGAAGGCTGTGTCCCTTTGGTTGGGAAGTCTGCTGGCAGAGTGGGGTGCCTCTGGGCACTTTTAGGGGCATGAAAAGAGCTTTAAAACACTTGCCCAAGCAGCTGGAGGGGGCAGACCAAGAGGCGAAGGCACTGAAGCAAGGCATGCCGACAGAAACAGCTAAAAGGAGGCTGTGCTGATCAAAACATCCTGTGTCCTGAGTGAGTAATTCCTGAAACTGAGTAGCAATCTGTTATTTCCCTGCAGACCTTATAACTGTGAGCACGGCCCCTGCATTCGGCGTGGCCACTGCAATGAATCACTGACCCCGGCAGAGAAGGAAGGAGTGCTGTGGGAGGGGCAGCTGCTGTCAGGACTGGTTAAAAGGTTGCCAGATGGAGGCATGTCTGACTGCTGCTTCACAGGAAACAGCCTCGGTTGCTGACATTAATTCTCTTTCTCCCTTGTGAAGTTAGAGGTGATCAGATGGACCTCACATAATTTTTACACAAACCCCGCCTCATCCATCTTACTGCTAATCCTAGCGGCTGGTCCATCTGTCATAGAGGTCAAAAGGATTTGTATATTTGGTTTATTAGTAACTTACACCAATCAATAATGTCATTGGATGGGTTTACTGCTGACACTGTGGAATAGGCTTTGGGCTACTAACCTCAAGGTTGGTGGGTCAAATCCACCAGCTGCTCTACAGGAAAACGCTGAGGCTGTCTGTCCCTATAAAGATTGAGTGTAAGAAATGCTCTCTGGGGGTCGCTTTGAGTCGGAATCACTAAGTGGCGGTGGGTTTGGTTTTGTTTGTTGTTGTTTTTAATCTCAGTGACGCAGGGCAGCAATGAAGATAAGAAATGCTCAAATAGCAAAACAAATCTCAAGAAATGTTCGCTTGAATCTACCGAGTTGTTTCTTTCCCCTACTTCAGGCAATTTAATCCTCATCTTGAACCCATGAGGTAGATACGATTGCTCATGTTTTAGAGATAAGGAAGCCAACGTGATAAACTGATGGCTTGAAATCCAAAGTTAAGGTGGAACTAATGCTTTGACAAATAGTTTTCTCCAAATATCAGTTTTGAAAAAAGTCCATCAAAGAACTTTTCTCGTCATCCATACATTCTTTGCCCTAATCACTCTCAAAGCATTTGCTCTCCACTTAAGGCCTCTGCATCAGGTCCTCTTTTATTTCCCCTCCCTCCCTGCTCCCCTCTCCCTCATGAGCCCTGGATAATCCACAGATTGTTATTTTGTCATATCTTGCCCTATCCGGAGTCTCCCTTCCCCCCTTCTCTACTGTCCATCCAGGGAAGAGGTCACATGTGGATCCTTGTAATCAGTTCCCCCTTCCAACCCACTCATCCTCCACTCTCCCAGCATCGCCCCTCACACCCTTGGTCCTGAAGGTATCGTCCACCCTGAATTCCCTACGGATGTGCTTTATACAATTGATGTATGTATATGTATGGATTGTGATACGAGTTGTATGAGCCCCTAATAAAATGTGAAAAAAGAAAAGAAAAGAAAATGATTAGGGCAAAGAATGTACGGATGTGCTTTATACAATTGATGTATGTATATGCATGGATTGTGATAAGAGTTGTATGAGCCCCTAATAAAATGTTTAGAAAAATAAAAAAAGAATGTACGGATGTGCTTTATACAATTGATGTATGTATATGTATGGATTGTGATAAGAGTTGTATGAGCCCCTAATAAAATGTTTAAAGAAAAAAAATTACAAATAAATAAATAAATAAGAACTTTTCTCTTTACCCAGTTTTGGGGAGCTATCGCTATTTCTCAAAGCTAAAATTGGGGTAGCGGTGTTAAAGAAAACAACAAATGCTTAGATAACATTTTAAAAGAAATCCTGTTAGGTATATTTTTTACAACAAATGGCAGTTTGGTCGCTGATAAAGTTGAGTAAATGTCAGTTCTCACTATAAACAGTCAGATCATCGCTGCCTAACCAAGCACCACCCCAACCGTCACCCCTTTTGCTGATAATTCCAGCAAATACCAGGGAAGCTTGAGGTGCCGGCAGTGCAAGGATTTGGCAATCTATCTTTGGAAGAAGCCACATGTGCCGCGGTGCTGGATGGCCAGAGAGTCTGTGTTTCTTCTCCCATGAGGAGGTGGAATTTAGTTTGCCTGCTCTGCCTTCAGGAATAACCTTTGTAATTGGCTAGACCAATAGCAAGGAATGTTCTTGGACGTCAAGGCTAGATCACAAAGACAATTGCAATTCTAACCAGAAAATTTGGAGAGCCCTGGGATTTCACATAAGAGGTTAGATGGCCAAAGACAGCCTGCTGGACAGGCCACCTGGAAGTGTTCCGGTTGAGGGTCTCAGCTGAGACTCCCCTTCTGGCCATTCCCCATACTCCCAAGAGTGAATGTCCTTCACTCCACCAGACTTGAGTGGAGATGTATTGAATCCGACAGCTCTTCTGCCACCTGGATGCAATTGCAAATTCCAATCTGGATTCACACAATTACATGAAATATAATTCAACAGTTGATGTTTTAAGTCACTTTAGGATGAATTTTTTTTATGCAGCGGAACATATCTGGGACAGCTGGTATATTTGTATCAATTCATTGGGAAGACTTTACTCCAGGTCCCATTTCTTCATCATTATGTTCATAAAAAATCAAATAACTTGATTAAGGAATACTTTTACTTTGCAAACATGTGTGAATGGATTATGCGGTAAACAACAAGCCAACAATTCCAAATTCTGTTCACCCCAAGATTTGCATTTCCAATGGAAGTTTATGACTCTACCTAAGTGCCCCTCCCCATCCCCGCACTGTCAAACAAAATAAAAAAGAAAAGAAAAAATAGAGCAAAGCCAGGTTCACAATAGGACTATAAGAAACTACCATGGTCCACACAGAGGATGTAAAGGCTCCCAGCACACCCTGCATGCAAAGAGCACCTTGAATCTTCCAAAGCAATTACTACTAAGCTAACTGCAGATGAAATGAAGCAGAATGTTGGATTCATCTTTATGTACAGTTTTCTACATAATAAAACACCTCCCATTTGTCTCTGCTCTTTTGACATTAGATTGAGCAGTTAACTAGCTTTAGAAGCAAAAGATGGACCAGCTGACAAATTGTTCCCCTTGACTTCAAAACACACTGAGGTCTACATTTTAGGACTAATGGTTTTAAATCACCCTTTCCATTACGATAACTGTACGATGCCACTTAATCAAATCTCTAAGCAGTTGGTAGAACAGGGTTTGTTTGTGTCTGTTGAAGGCATTACCGTAATGAATGGATGCAGAGTGCATGGGGTGGTGTCTTCTCTGTGTAGCACATTTAGGATTCTATTGAATTACACAAACATCCCCATTAACAAAGCAGCCGCACAAATGAACTTTCTCTCAATTAAACAGACCTCATTAGCCTGCTGTTCCGGGGTGAATGACTTCCACTTTGAGAGTGAGAATGAAATAAGATCTCTAGGGCTCACGCTTGAAGACATTGAAAGTTCTTTCTGGGAAAAGCCCGGCCCCCTCCTTTCCATGTAAATGCACCAGGTTTCCCCCCATATGTTTGAAAAGAACGTGTATGTTGGTAACGACTTCAAGTCCATTTCCATTTTACTTTTCACCCACCCCTCCCTTTTTACTTTAGCCGCTCAGACCAATAGTTACCTCTGAGAGCTAAATAATCTGGAGGGGATTTTTTTTTTTGGCTGTGAGCCTTCACTTTTTAATATTGTTTTATCTTGGTTTTGAAAGAAGGATATTGCATATGGAAGAGCCCTGGCATCAGAATAGTTACACATTGAACTGCCAACTATAAGGTCAAGACCACTAGTCATACCATGGGAGAAAGGCAGGGCTTTGTCCAGAATGAGGGTCTCTTTGTAGGTCACCAGAGAACCCCTTGCAGAGGGGTCTCGGGGAGGAGAGAGCCAGACAGGGTGCGATGTAGCAACGATGGAACATACAACTTTTCTCTAGTTCCTAAATGCTTCCTCCCCCCACCCCCACACACCACACACTATCATGATCCCAATTCTACCTTGCAAGTCTGGCTAGATCAGAGGATGGACACTGGGACAGATAGGAACCAGAAACAGGGAATCCAGGGCGGATGATCCCTTCAGGACCAGTGGTGTGAGTGGCGATACTGGGAATGTAGAGGGAGGGTGGGTTGACAAGGGGGAACTGATTACAAGGATCTACATGTGACCTCCTCTCTGGGGGATGGACAACAGAAAAGGGGGTGAAGGGAGACATGGAATAGGGCAAGATATGAGAAAATAATAATTTATAAATTACCAAGGGTTCATGAGGGCTGGAGGAGAAGGGAGGGACGGGAAAAATGAGGACCTGATGCCAGAGGCTTAAGTGGAGAGCAAATGTTTTGAGAATGATGAGGGCAATGAATGTACAAACGTGCTTTACACAACTGATGTATGTATGGACTGTGATAAGAGTTGTATGAGCCCCTAATAAAATGATTTTTTAAAAAAAGACTGCGAGTCTCAGGAAGTCACAGGGGCAGTTATTCCTTCCCCTCGGAGACCCAGTGAATTGATATTGACTTGAGGGTAGTAAGTTTGGTTTTGGGTAAGGTATATAGTTACACAGCCCATCTCAACAAATGAGATCAGTACTAATATTCTGTTAAACACCTCTCCTTTCTTCTTAATCTCCCTCTATAATTTACTGACCCTCCCCTCTCCCCATTCCCACCCCCAGTCAAAAGTCACCAAATTTTGACTCCTCTTTAAAGAGCTTGATATTGATCAACATAATCTATTTTGCTTGTAGCTAATTATCAGTCACGTTATTATGGTTGTTATTATAAGTAATACCAATAGCAAGCTAAACTTGTACTCATTAGTCTTTTTTTCTAGATAATTTGGAACAACATTTAGAATCTAATCAAAGTCAAGGACAATGCCACAAAGAAGATAAAACTAACAACCAGCAACAAACACCCAAAGAAACAAAACACTCATGTCATCAGTAGACATACATGCATGGTGTTCATTTAAAGACCAAGAGAGTGCTTTCCAGGATATTTTCTGGGTTAAGTCCATACACTGAATCTACCTTTAGTCTGTAAAATATTTCACTAACTAACCCACTTGTTGGGAGTCTTAATTTGGGGAAAATTGAGTCTGAGAAGCACAGACAGTTATGTGCTAGAGTCGCCAGTTCAAACCCATCCTGAAGCACCTTGGAAGAGAAATCTTGCAATCTGCTTGTGACAGGTCATAAACATTGTAAAGAGCATTTTGTCTTCAGACATCCCCTCACAGAAGGGTCACAAGGAAGGGATGAGTCAACCAGGGCACAGTATTTCACCGATGAAATGCACAATTTTCCCTGGGTTCACTGAGAATTCCTCACCCCCCACTATTATGACTCCAGTCCTGCATTTCACAGTGGGCTAGGCCGAAGCATGTGCACAGGTACAGAAAAGAGGTAAGAGCTCAGGACACATGGAATCCGGGAACAGGAATAGGAGCAGCGATGCCAGGAGGGAAAGGGGAAGGTAGGGAGATAAGGGGAGGAGGGGGAACCGATTGCAATGATCAACATATAACCACCACCACCACCACCCCCGCTCCAGGGGAGCACAAAACAGAAACTGTGGGAGAAGGAAGACAGCAGTTGGTGTAAGATATGAAAATAATAATAATTTATCAAGGGGTCACAATGGGGGTGGGTGGGAAAAAGAGCTAATACCAAGGACCCAAATAGAAAATAAAATGTTTAGAAAATAATGATGGCAACGTATGTACAAAGATGCTTGATATGATTGATATATAAATTATAATCTGTTAAGAGCTCCCATTAAAATGGTCTTTTAAATTAAAAAAATCCTACCAAGCAGGTTGATGATGCAAAGACACCCTGAGATGACTCCATTGCCATTGATTTGGCTTTACTGGTCTTTGGGGTACAAGTAAGTGAAGGAGGAGAGCTACATTTGACATGTACGCTGTCTACTTCCCAAGCCTTTGATCTTGCACTATTGTCAATTATTGCAGGCCAGCATCTTTCTTTGAAAAGCCGCTTAGAGGAATACTAATCCTGCCTAATATTGGCATTGACATAAGGGTGAGAATGGATAAATCACTTTTCTGGTTCCCAGCCACGGAGAAGTAGAGAATTGTTCATCACCCCAATATTCAGTCAGTCAAGCATACACACACGAAGGAATTTCAACAACTGCTTGGAAAATCAGCACTAAAGACAATAGAATTTTTCCACAAACATTTAAAGGTCATTATGTACAGTTATCTAGTTATTTTAAATTACTAAAAATAATTTTAAATGGTTGCAATGATACACAGAAATTCAAGTCAGATTAACAAGGACCTGGAATGAATGATATAGTTTTCTGATGTTAGATGGATCTTGGCTGAAAGAGACTATCAGGGGAACAAAAGTTAACTTGTGTTTGATGGATTATATATAAACACAAAGAGAACAAAGACCGTAACAACTGAACCAGTAAGCAACATCATGATAAACGGAGAAGAGATGCAAGGTATCAATGGTTTCAGGTTACTGGTTTCACAACCAATGCCCAAAGAAGAAACAGCCAATAAGTCAAATGACACATTGCATTGAGTAAATCTATCGCAAATAATTCCTTTTCTTTTTTGCTTTTTTAAAAGTTCTTTTAAAAAATCATTTTATTGGGGGCTCTTACAATTCTTATCACAATCCATATATCCATCCATTGTGTCAAGCACATTTATACATTTGTTGCGACCATCATTCTCAAAACATTTGCTTTCTACTTGAGCCCTTGATAGCAGCTCCTCATTTCCCCTCTCACTCTCTGCTCCCCCCTCACTCATAAACCCTTGATAATTTATAAATTATTGTCATCTTTTTCACTGTCCAATGTCTCCCTTTACCCACTTTTCTGTTGTCCATCCCCCAGGGAGGAGGTTATATGTAGATCCTTGTAGACTGCTATAATTACCTGGTTGCTTGCTTGAACTGCCTAAATTATTTCTCTTGCTACAAACTTTATTTTCCATAACTATAACATGCAGTTATTAATTATTTAAAACCCAGGATAGTATTCAATTTAGGTATTTAAGTTGTGATCCAAGTGGGAAGGGAGGAGGAGGAGAAAGAGGAAGGGGGGCAGAGAAAATGTATGATAGTGAGAAAAAGACTCAATAAGGGAGACAGTAGGGTTTCTCTGGGCCCTTGCTGTGTGCTTTCTCTCGGACACATCAGGCTGTGTCATTTAAGCATCATTGAAAACATGACCTCTTCCCTGACAAGATTGCTTTCCCTCTGAACAAAAAACAGAGCTGGTCTCTGGAAAACTTCTCTCTCCTTTGCTCTCCTTTTGTGCCTAGCATCTGGACTAGAGTAAACATATTTTTCTTTTCTATTAGCACTTGCTAACACAGATAGACATGATTTCTCTTGTAACACTAGTTCATGTTATAATTATTACAACAATTACAGACGTTCATGGCAAACATTGAAACCCTTCATATGGGAAAAAAGTTCAAAATAAAAACTCTTCTATCAAACTCTCATCTCAGTGGCAGGTCTCAAATATACCATTGTTAGCATGTCTTGCATAAGATGATTTACATAAATCTATTGGTCTGCCTGCTTGCCTGCCTACCAACCTACCTACCTACCTACCTACCTACCTACCTACATGCAAAGGCAGTGAATTATTTATTATAACTCTATGGCAAAGTCTCTTACCAAAGACCATTCCTTGAATGAGTCTGCAAGAGACTGAGAGGATTCACCTGTGGCCATTGTGACTAGGCGTCCCTGGGATGCCATCCTGCTGTGTATAAAAGGAGCCCTCTGAGGAAAAGGAGGAGGGATCTTACTGTCAGCAAGGGCCGGGAGGGATTGTCCCTTCTGGACCTGCCCAGTGAACCTGCTGGATCGGATGATGGGTATGAGCTCAGAGGAGGAGCAGCAGAATCAGGAGCCAGTGCACGGAGCAGAGTAATGGACTTCCCAACACAAGAAGCTGCAGGCTGACTTTCAGAGTGGGGTAATGCTAGGCACCTGACAGGGAACATGGGACTTGCAGGCCCCTTGAGTTTGAACCCAGTACCTTTGGGTTGAAGCTTGCAGCAGAGGGTTCTGCCTCTTTGGCAATTTATTAGCAGACCAGAAAGAACTTTGTAACATGTCTTGATAAACACCTCAATCGCGAGCACTTCCCACTGGCAGTAACATGGGTTGGCTTTCTTAAAAAAAGTCCTTTCATCATGAATTCTGTCTGTGAGTTTTGTGTAGTCATTACAATGGATATCAGAACCCAGAGAAGTAAAGAAGAGCACATTCATTAAGACGATACACTGCCCACCGATCTTCCTGTCTATCTGCAAGCGGACTTCAAAATGCTCATGAAAACGATATTGAAAAAGATCATGGATTTTTTTTCGGTGAACATTTTGAAGTGCTTAGTCCTTATCTGTCAGTCTGTCACTGTTTTCTATCTATGAATCGATCTATCTCCATCAATATCACCCTAATCACCATCTATATATCTGACGACACATATGCTTTGTTGCAAACCAATATCTTAAAATATGCATGTATTCCCCCAAATTTTAAACAATATAGTTTAAACATATTCCCACATTTACACACAAAATGGTATCCTATATTCTTTACAGGCTACATGATTTCCTTATATATCATCGTCATTTACCTGTTTCACTGTGACGGCTTATTTCAACATTTTAATAGAATTTTTCTACTATTACACGAATGCTGATAAATATCTTTGTACAAATACCTTTGTACACTTCGGTAAACAAATGTATTCCATGGATTTCTAAAAGCAGTTGTGTCAAAAATATATGCATTTGAAATGTTGACTGATAATGGTAAATTGCCATGCAAAATGGTCACACCAATTTCCATTTCATTTAACAGCTAGCAGTGTCTGTTTTTTCACTTGGTCAAAATGTGGCATTGTGAACTTAAAAAAATACAGTAAGTCCATGAAATTCTTCTATAATGATATTTTAACCCAAATTTCTTCAACCAAATTATTTTGTCTTCCATTTCCCTCACCTCTTAATGATTGTCAAATACCTGTTTCTATTTCCAAATAATTATCTTAGGGCAATGACTTACTTCTGGGGCACCCGTTAGATTTGCTGATTGTAATTTACACAGGGAGAATTACCCTTTCAGATATTACAATTTCCATATTTCTCTCTTTCTCTCTCTTCCATCTCCCATTTATGTATGCTGTGACTGCCTAATATATTCATTTATATTCCATCCATTTTTTAAGGCTGATTTTGAAGTGGCATGTGATAAAATATCAGGCATAAAGAAAAATAGCATTGGAATGGAAAAATTTTCTTAAAAAATTAATATTGTGCATTTTGAAGGCAATCTAAGTTCTGGACTTTCTAGATATCAAGAATAAAAGGAGCTGTCAATTCTTTGATAATGCACCACCTATAGAAATAAAAAAATATTAATTCATATGTTGATAAAGCTCTTTTTTTCCTTTCTGTTGCTCAATTATTTAATGGATGGCTTAGGTAGATATGGACAATAAAAATAAAGCATCCAAAAAAAATAACGCATCCTTAGAAATGTTTGGTTGCAAAACTCAGAGATTTGCTTTATAGGATGGCATGAGAAAAAATAAATTTACCCTGAAAATACCACTCACCAAAGGCATGTTTGGGGAAGACAGAAGAAGCTAAACTATTGCTATTAGATACTTGCATATAAATAATTGTTATTGTATTTCATGTATTCCTAACATACACAGAGTCACTGCTACTGTTGTATTGCATTTTAGGTCTCAAAAAGGGAGGGGGGGCATGTTTAATTCTCTGAGCAGCAGAATGCTGATGATAATTATGACAAAAATAATTATGCTTCATCCTCATACAAATTGTAGCTGCCCTTTTTGTCATTTCTTATAGCATTAATTTCTCCTCACAACAACACAGGACCTTCAGGAAAACCAACTGAGAGAAATTTGAGGACATAAGTAACCTTCCTTGCGGCATTAATTCTGTCCAATCCTGTCTACCACCTGATGACGGATGGCCCCACACCCATTTGTCAATCCCTTTGCTTGAATTGTCTCCAGGTGCCAGATCTCATGTTCTCTAATCACATGGATCTTTGTGCTCTCTGATGCAATGCCCTGCTCCTTTCCCAAAATGGTTCTCCTGTGGGATTTGCAGCATTGAATAAAATGTTGCATTTGTCAATGGCAAATGCAGGAAAAATGGTGAAGAATGGCTAAATAATTCTACAACTTGACTAAACAAGCTTTGTCTAAAAAAATTAAAACTACACGAATTTTCAGTCATTGAATCCATTTGAGAGTCTCCAAACACCTGTTTGACTTTATTGATAAATGAAGTCAAAACCTTTGACCCGATTTATTACCAATACGGGTAGGATGTCCAAACATTCTGAATGAGTTCCTTCTGAAAAACAGTGACTTTCTGTCCCTGACAGATTTTTCTACTACTTCATTTGGAGAGTGAGAGGTGTCTCTTGATGATGCAAACAGTTAACCAGTTTAATGCTGACTGTTAGGTTGAAGGTCTGAGTCCACACTGGGGAACACAGTTATACTTTGACACACATGAGGTCCCATGGCTCAGCATATTTTCAGTGATTGCCTTTTCAGAAATAAACCACCAGGTTTTCTTTCTGAGATGCCTCTGGGTGGATTTGAACTTGCAGTCTTTTAGTACTTAGATGTAGTCAATGTGGCCCTCCTAGCCAGAACTCCGTATGTGATGTATTAAAATTCTGGGTTCTATGCCTGTGGTTCTCATTCCATTTTGTAGGATGTTCTCTGTTATAGGCTTAAGGTGGGACGTATCTTTAGACCTGACTTTGTTAGGGGGTATGACTTAAGTCACACCCTTTGTGTCCTTGGGGGTGTGATCAGCTGAAAGACAAAAACCACACCTCCATCAAAGCCATTCCAATGTCAAGAAAGCACGTGCGCGCCCAGGGTCTCCAAAAGAGCACAATCTGGACTGCAGAGGCCAAGACCAGAGATACCAAAGACTCTATCACAGAGATTATGGAACAGAGCAAGAGGAGCAGGGCCCAAACTGTGGGACTGTGAGTCAGAACCAGGCAGACTTCCTGATCCATGGAGGCAAGAGTCCATGGGGCCATGGAACTGAGAGACTCAGAGACTTTGTTGCTGGTTGAGGATAAGTGTTGCTATGGACCACTGGCTATATCCTCACTGTTAACTGATCATGACTTGTGGTAACTTAATAACTTCCCCAATAGACTTCTAACATTGTGAGTATTGTTTGTGATTTCCCTGTGACCTTTGCAACAAATGATCAAACCCTGCATAGAAGTAGAGTGTCCCTGAGGAATGGTTAGTGTCCGGTAAGGTAAAGAAGGATGGGGCATTAAGATATGGCTGACCCCTGCCTTGAGGCAACAGAGAAGCTAGAAGAGGTCAGAGAAGGCCTTCTGTGCTATCTATTGCAAGCGACCCTATGCTCCTGTCTTTGGAATGGGCATAAATACGGATCTCTTCCAGTTAGTCGGGCAGATGTTGTCCTCCACATTTCCTGGCATATATGTGTGAGTGTTTCTGCTGCTGCTTCATCTACTTGTTGAGATATGTTGACTTGTGTTCCTGGAGCCTGTTTTTGACTAATGCTTTCAGCGCAGCTTGGACTTCTTCCTTTAGCACCATTGGCTTTTGCTCAGATGTTCCTTCTTGAAATGGTTAAGTGTTGACCAGTTCTTTTGATACAGTGACTCTGCATTCTTTCCATCTTTTTTATTTTGATGCATCATTAATATTTGGCCCTTAGAATTGTTCGATATTGCAATGTAAGGCTTGCCTTCTGTTCTTCAGTTCTTTCCAGGTAAGACATGCTGAGCGTATTCGTCCTTTGTGGTTTCCTAACTCGAGGTTCTTAAACATTTCACTATAATATTTTACTTTGTCTTCTCAAGCTGCTCTTTGAAATTTCCCATTCAGTTCTTTGATTTCTTCCTTTTTTACTTAGCTAACTTATTATTAAGAGCAAGTTTCAGAGACTCTCCGTAAGCAGTTCTCAACCTGTGGGTCGTGACCCCTTTGGGGGTGTCAAATGACCCTTTCACAGGGATTGTCTGATTCATAACAGTAGCAAAATTACAGTGATGAAGTAGCAATGAAAATAATTTTATGTTTGGGGTCACCACCACATGAGGAACTGTATGAAAGGGTCGCGGCATGAGGAAGGTTGAGAACTGCTCTAAGAGTTGATGCATTTTTACTATGGTGCTGGTATAAAAATATTGAAAGTACCATAGACTACCAAAAGAACAACCACATCTGTCTTGGAAGAAGTACAGTGAGCTAGTCAGGGTTGACTAGAGAAACAAATTCAGGAGACACTTATGTGTGTATATCAGAGTTTTATATACAAAATGAATTTAATATTGAATAAAACATATCAGCCCAGTCCAGATCAAGTCCAAAGGTCTGATATTAGCCCATATGTCTGATATCAATCCATAAAATTCCTCTCCAGACTCATGAAAGACATGCAATGACACTGAATACAGGAAGATCACAGGTCAGTGGGTGGAAAGTCTTGTGGATCCAGTGGTGGTATAAGCATCTCAGCACTGGCATTTGGCTCCTCCAGCTCCAGAGCTCTAGTGTAAGCCCATGTGTTTTGTCATCAGGAATACAAAGCTGAGAGTGTATGCGCCCTGCCTCCAGCGAGCTCTTTATCTCTGTAGCACCTCCAAATGAGGTCATCAAGCAGCAACCTGATTGACAGGCTAAACTCCAGCCCTTTTGCTCTTAATAGTCTCAAGTTGACACCAGATTACACAACTACTCCATACAGCCAGAATGTTCCTTTGAGCATTCAGATCACATATTTTGGACATGCTATTGGGATAGAATATTCCCTGTAGAAGGACGTCATGCTTGGTAAAGTGGAGGAGCACTGAGAAAGAGGAAGGCCCTTGACAAAATGAGTTAACATAAGACTAGAACAATGGGCTCGAAGGATGATGCAGGACCAGGTGATGGCCTGCTGTTGTACTTAGGATGCTATAAGTCGGAACTGACTCCCGGCACCTAAAAACAACAATAACAACAACGACAACCATATGCACCACCCAAGGACTCATAACCCTCAAATTGCATATCAGTAAGAACACACACTCCCAGATTTCTGCATTTTGAAATAAGATCAACAAATCCACTAATATTATTGGTTACAGATTAATGCTTTAGCACTCCTGTGGGAACTTGCATATACACAAAAGCACAAAGGTTATAAAATCAAAATGCAGTAACCATAAGACTAAATCGTATAATGATTACTTGTGAGAGATTGTGTTGTTTATTAGTATATTGATATTCATTGCTTTTAAATTTAGACTGTTAACACCAATATAATTGGTTAAACACCAATGGTCAAATAATTTTTGGAACCTATGGATTGGATAGAACTGAATGGTCAAATAAATTTTGGAATCTATGGACTGAACTGAATTTTTGGAATCTGTGGATAGAACTGAATTTTTGCTTTGGAGTATGAGCATTTCAGGATCAGCCACTTCTCATCACTTCAGTTTCCACACATCTAATCTTACATCTTCTGTTGCCACACATTTTTCAGTTTCTCATACTGTGGCAATGTGCGTGTTTCTGGGTTACTAGAAATGACACCACCAGATGGCTGATACCAGCGGGGTCATCTACAGTGAACAGATTTCTGTGGAGTCTACCAATTGGGAACAGATCCCTAAGAAAAAATATGTGGCCCACTTCTGAGGTATTATGTGCTTACAAACCTTCTTGTTTGCAGGCATACATTGCCTCCTACCCTGTCAGGAGATGAGACTCTCCTGTTGGGAAGCACTCAGAAAAAATCTGGGGAAGATGTAACTCCGTGAAGTAGAATCCCCCTTAATACCATGGATAGAGCAAAGGCTCAGGACCTTCACTTGATTGAAAGCGTCCAACTCAAAATGATAGGAAATACCAACTATCATCCAATTAATTGGGACAGGGCATGTGAGAAGTATAAATCTAAGAAAACTGGAAGTTGTCAAAACTGAAATGGCACTCAGAAAGATCGATATGAGTTGAAATGCATTGGTACTGACCATTTTAAGTAAGACAATCATATGGTTTAATATGCTGGGAGTGAAAATGTCACACGGAATAGTGATGCATTAATCTTAAAAAAAACCCATTTCAACATCTATCTTAAAGTACTATGATTTTTATAAGCCCACCAGGGAGAGCAATTAATACAACTATGATTTAAATTTATGTGCCAACCACTAAAGCCAGTGATAAAAAATGGAAAAATTCTACCAACTTCTTCAGTCTGAAAATGATCAAAGATTCAGTCAATGGACATTGCCAGATGGAAAACACAGGAATAAAATTGACAATGACTCTGGAAAGAGGTCATGAGGAAGTTCAATATCATTATCTAAAACAAGGACAGGGGCCTATTCTTGAATAAATCATCAATTGTTGATATGCAAGTATAGGTTAAAGCTAATGAAAGTTAAAACAAGTGCACGAACCACAATCCAACCTTGTGTATATCCCACTTGAATTTGAGACCATCTGCAACAGTGGCATGAAGGCCACATTGGATCTCCTTCACCTTTGCTAAGGGAAAGAGGCTCCAACTTCTTATCTTCCTAAAGATGAATCCAATAGGATGACCCACGGCAGAGGTCAGACATGCCTCTAAACTTCTTTCTCTTGTTTTGGTACCAACTTCCCTTCCCACAGCCTTCCAGTTCTATACTGGACTTGATAAACTATTGAAATATCCACACAAAAATCATAGGCAGAATTCATAATCATGCGGTTATTTCATCAAGCCAAAAGATTACACGTCAGGATAAGAAATACCAAGGATCCACTTCTTGTGTCCACAGTGTCTCTTCTCAGCTATGACCACAGACACATGTCTCTCTGATCCTCAGCCATTTGATCCTTTGTCTCTGCTCTGCTAGGGCAAGTGTTAACAAAGCTTTTTTTAATCTAATTATGAATGGCCAGGAGATGCCCACTTTGCAAGCCATTTTACTCCCAGAAGGCTTTACTCGTTTCAGCTCATGATTCCATGCTGCTGTTTCTGCTGCCACTGGGCTTCTTCTCTTCATAGGAACCTTGGGTGGCTCTGCTCATGGCTTTTGTTCTGGATGATCATGCAATCCCTGGTTCTGTTTCTAAAATGGCTCCATTCACATCGTGTTGAATGGCAGAGCAGATCAATCCTTCATATTGATCCCATACACCTCATTTAAATACATGTTCCTGCTCCATCTTTTTCTGGGGTGGACAAATACTATAACTAGAAGGGCCATGGCAAGTAACCCAACTGCACTACCCTGTGTCAAGAACAGATTGGATGCGTCGAACACTGATGGTCACAGACAAGAGGAGTTGCAGGATTGAATGAAAGCCAGCATACTTGAAAACAGTAAAAGGTCATTCAAAAGACAAGAAAGAACGAAAGACCAACGTGGATGCCAGAGGACTTTTGACAAATTTCCTTCTGAGCATAGAGCTGCTAAATTGAATGGAAGAAATTATGAAGTCAAAGACTTGAACAAAAATGTCAAAGGGCAACTTGGTAAAACAAGTAAAGCTTATGAAGAAATGTATAAATATTTGTATTTAAATAGCCAAAAGAGAAGAATGAATAAACTCAGCATATTTCAAGCTGGAAGAATGGAAAAATCATAACTAAGTTGGAAAATTGAAGGATTCTGTGAGCATAATATCAAGAGATGCACGAAGCATCAAAAGAAGAGGAAGGAATGCACAGAGCCACAGTACCAAAATGAATTCATTGACATCCAGCCATTTCAAGAGGTCACAGATGAACAAAAACAGCACTGAAGAAAAAAGCTCAAGATACAGGGATGCTCTTAGGGGAAAATAAGTCATCAGAAATTGATGGAAAACCAATTAAAATTTCCAAAAACAAAATACAAAGATGTAATGATGAAAACATGAAATAGTCTATATCAAGAAAATTGGAGCTAGATACCTGGCCAACCAACTGGAAAAATATATAAAACTGGAATATATCATATATATATATATATATATATATATATATATATATATATATATATTCCTTTGAAAGAAAGGTGACTCTCCAGAATGCCAGAAAATTAAGTTGGATTTAGAAGAGGACGTAGCTTGAGGGCTATCATTTCTGATACTGGATGGTTCTTGGCAACTATGCAAAGGCATCCACCTATGTGGATCATAACATATTATGGATGACACCAGGAAGAATGGGAATCCCAGAACATTTCATTGTGCATATGTGAATGCTTTACATCAACGAAGAGGCAGTCATTTAAACAGAGCACAGTATACTGTCTGGATCACTATCAAGGAAGGTGTGCATCAGGGCTGCACCTGTTTGCCACACTTATTCAAACTGTGTGCTGGGAAACTAATGAGAGGCATTAGCATACCTGAAGAAGAAGGTGGCATCAGAATTGGAGGAAGGCTCATTAACTAAAGGAGGAAGCCCACCAGTAGGATGAAGGGGCACAGTGTCTACAACAATGGGCTCAAACATCCTAATTGTGAGGATGGCACAAGACTGGGTAGTGTTTTGTCCTTTTTTGCAACTGACTCACCTGCAACATATGCAAATGACACAGCCTTTCTTGCTTAAAGGGAAGAGAATGTGAAACACTTACTGAAGAAGGTCATGGACTATAGCCTTCAGGGTGGATTGGAATTCACTGTAATGAAAACAGAATCTTTACAAGCAGACCAAGAGAATTCAGTTTGCTTGGATCCACCATCAAGCTCATTGAAACAGGACGCAAGAAATCCAACAATACATTGCATTGAGAAAGTCTACACCCTTTAAAGTGTTAAAGAGCAAAGAGATAACTTTGAAGGTTGGGGTGCTCTTGACGTGAGTCATGACATTTTCAATTGTTTCAATGTGTTTGAAAGACAGATGATGAAGAAGGAAGTTTGGAACAAAATTGATGCCTTTGACTTATGGTGTTGATGAGGAATATTGGAGGTACCACAGATTGCCAGAAGAACAAACAACAGCAATATCCTTCTCAATCTTATTGCATCTGGGCAATTGTAGTAGCATCTAACTGGTGTACGGTTTACCCTTTTGCCTCCCAGCAAATGAGTAATCCACAGTGAGTGATCCTTCTAAGACTTTAGCCAAGGTACAACACTGCAATGAAATCCTGCCCTCACGGAATAAATTCCAGTGTCCTTACTCTGACCTCTAAGACATTAGACAAGATGGCCTTTTGCTAGCTTACTAGTCTCCTAGCCAACCTCTCGCCTTGCCTTAGCCATTGTACTGTAGTTCCTGGAAATATATATTCCTTGCCAACATAAATAAGGCACATAGCTCTCATAGGAAAGCAAGTCTAAAGGGTTTTGTAGTTTCTAAAAAATATATAATGTGTGCTATATGTGTAAAACAAGGTACTAGCTTTTTCTTTTTCAGGACCCTGCGTTGCTTGCTTATGAAATAATCACATATCTTGCTCTATGTGTTCATATAAACTTAGCATAAATATACATTTTTCAGAGATTATATTTTCCTCTGCTTCCTTTTTCTCAAATAGCATTTAACACCTTGATTTTTATTTTGTCTCGACAGCATGTAAACATTTACTGTCTGTTTTCTCCAGCGAAACTGAAAAGTCCATGACGAGGTCCATGACAAGGTTGATTGTTTTTATTGGATCCACAATCAATGCTCCTGGAAGCAGCGGTCAGATCAAAGGATACATTGCACTGGGTGGGTCTTCTGCATAAGGGCTCTTTAGAGTATTGACAAGCAAGGAGATTACTCTGAGGACTAAGGTGCATCTGACCCAAGACATAATATTTTAAACTGCCTCATATGCTGGGGAAAAGTTGACATTGACTAAGGAAGACTGAAGAAGAATCAATATTTTTGAATTATGGTGCTGGCAATAAAGAATATTGAAAGTGCCATGGACTGCAGAAAGGACAAACAAATCAGTCTTGGGAAAAAAATATGGCCAGCGTGCTCTTTAGAGGCAAGAATGTTAGAGCTGCATCTTACATGCTTTGGACATGTGTCAGGAAATATCAGTCCCTGGAGAAGGCCATCATGCTTCGTAAAGTAGCAGGCCAGCGAAAGAGGAAGGCAGGCGTGGAAACAATTGTGAGGATGTGGCAGGATCCAGGCATTTCATTCTGCTGTGCACATAGTTGTCATGGGTGGGAACCTACTCGGTGGCCCCTAACAGCAACAATGAAGTCAGTGGATATATTCTTGGTAACCGTACACATTTTGGATTCTAAAATGCAAACCCTGTGAAAGCCGGGGATATTTTCTCTATGACCACATGTATTTCCTGTGTTTAGGAAGTCATGTTGCACTTGGCAAGTTCTCAATAGAGCCTCCCATGAGGTAAGGAGCAGAGGTCCTTCCGTGCAAAAAGCATGTGAATCCAAGAGAAAGATGGGATGTTAGGTGGGTCTCAGCAATTTTGACATAGATACCTCTTTTGTAGATTTTACATTATTTTACATTCTCTTTGGCATCTCTTGGTAGAACATTTAGCTTTTTCCAATTGCTCTTCTAATAAAAATCAAGGCTAAAAAATGATACTGTCAAGGATTGAATTATGTCCCCTCAAAATCTATGTCGACATGGCTGTGCTTTGCTTCTCAGTGGATTGGCAGTTATATACTGATGTCATCCTCCACCGTGGAGCGCTCTAAAGTAATCAATCAGTTGCAAGGGAATTAAAGTGGGATGCATTTCTCTTTATTCATATTACAGCACTGATCTGATGTAAGGGCATTTCCCAAGGATGTGGCCTGATTACAAAAGAAGAGAGAAACAAGCAGTGGGGGGCGGGGGGGCTTCTACCATCCAAAAAAGAAGAGCCATGAGTGAAGGATGTCTTTTCGACCCAGGGACCCTATAAAGTGAACGTCTCAGACTGAGGGGTAGATGATGCTAGGAGACATGGAGATCTCAAAAAATATCAAGCTCACAGATGGAGACAAAGCTCTAATTTCCTCCTAATAGCTAAGGCAAAAAAGAAGGAAAGCCCTCCCCTAGAGCTGGCACCCTGGTGTGGGAATTCTAACCTTCTAAATTTGGAGGGATACATTTCTGTTTGTTACTACCACTTCCTTTGACGTTTTTGTTTAGCATCGTGATAGGCTGCAAAGAATGCAGCTCAAAGGTTCTGAGAATAGTCTGTGGACCTCAATCCTTGGCTGTTGTGGCAGTTACATAGTTAATTTCCTGCCAACTTGAGTGAAAGGGTGGAGTCTAGCCTGTCAATCAGGTCATAGTCAATGGGGACTCTGTGTGGGCATAACCTCATGAGGATTCTGGGAATTCCTATCTTCCTCCCTGGAGGTGGGACATACACTCTCTGCTTCACATTGCTGTTGACAGGTCACATGGAGCTACACTGAGAGAGTCAGAGTCCTGGAGCTAGAGGAGCCATATGGAGACCCATACCAGTGCTGAGATGCTTCCACCACCACTGGATCCACAAGACTTTCCACCCACTGGACTGTGATCTTCCTGCATTTGGCATCGTTGCATGTGTTGCATGAGTCTGAAGAGGAATTTTTAGACTCAGATCAGACATATGGGCTAATATCGGATTTATGGACTTGGTCTGAGATGCTTTCTCAATATACAATTGCTCTTTTATATAAAACTCTTTCTTATGCACATATGAGAATCTATGAATTTGTTTCTCTAGTCCACCCAGACTAATACAGTAGTCTAGGGAATGGGGTAGATCTGGATTCTAAAATGTACACCGAGATAATAGAAATTCTGGCTGAAGTCAATGAACATACTCTTGTTAGACAGCAGATGAATTTAGGGGAAGAGATGAAGGTTAAATTGCCAATGGAAGTTAAGAGCAGAAGAAAAGACAGTAAGAAGGAATTCAGTCAATATACTGAATGTCTCTTTCTAAGGAAGGTTTATTATTGAGTTCTGTGATCAGGGATGGGTTGGAAAGAAAAGTCCGTAGACACTGTAAGCTCTATCATCTTCTCAGGAGAATTGGAAGTGACCACTTAGGAACATGGTTCATTAATATGACTTGGATTTATGATCAGAGGGAAAATACTTATCAATGAGAAGACGTTCTCAGAGTAGAGAATAAAACACAGAAGAAATTAAGGAGTCTGAGGAAGAAGGACAGGGGAGAGACAGAAAAGATCCGAGAAGAAATATGATTTTTCTAGCCGTTGTTCTCCTGGCTATTAAGAGTACTTTTCAACAAGAACTGGCTATTCTCTAAACACTGCTTTTTCCTCCTTCTCAGGAGACTTAAACAAATAGGATGGGTTGGGGGAGTGGAAAAGGGGTGGTGAGGGCAGGATTGCCATGTAGTTTCCATAGAAACATCTCTGTTTCCATAGTGGCACCTCTATCATATCTTAATCAGCATGTTGTTAATAAGATAATTTGATGCTGAATTATAAATATGAGTGATGAGAAGAAAGCACATTTGATGCTGGGAGACATTCGGGGAAGGCGAGCAGCCCCCGAGGAGGACTGAGACCAGATGGGCCTGGATGGTTGATGCCCCAGGCCTGTCACTGCTCTGTGGAGTGTGATACCCAGAGCAGGGTTGCCAAGTTGCAGCAAACCAAGGTTTGGGTCTGGGCTCTGCCAAATTACCCTGTGACCTTGGGATGTTCTGTAAATCTCTAGGCCTCATGTTTTATTTAAGCTCTGAGATGAGGGTAATGCCTAGCGCTTACCATGTGCCCTGACTATTAAATGGCAGGAGAGCATGAGGTACCTAGCATGTGGGTTCTTATCGTATTTGGCATTCAATCAATGTTAATTCTTCCTTCCTTTCCTGAGAGAATATTTTCATTCACTCATTCAATTATTAATTTATTCAACAAATATTTACTGACCCACTCTGAGATGTCGGGCACTGCGCTAAGCTCTGAGGATAACACAATGAGAGAAAAGAAGAAAAAATCATCTCTGCTTAGGATGGACCATTTTTTTTTGAAGTTACATTTCTTTTGCTGGAATTATGGAATCCCCTAGTACTATAAGGCTTAATTTGGCCATTTCACTGTGATAACAAGAAAATGAGCCTTCCTTTCACACACACTGCTTCTTTCATCTATGAATGATTTTCTTTCCTCTTGCTTTCCCTAAAACTTTCCAGATTTCTTCCTAGGAGCATTATCATAGCAATGATTATTATGAAGATTCTAATGTAGACTAGAAATGGCATAGCCACTCTCCCAAGCAATTTTTAATCAATGTTTATAATCCTGACCCAGCAGTTAATACCTAGAACCAACCAAACCAAACAAAAGCCAAACCAAACCAATCCCACTGAGTCAATCCTGAATCATGGAGACCCTGGGCGTTATCCAAACCAATGCCCACAGGGTCAATGCTGAATCATGGTGATGCTGGGCGTTAACCAAAGCAAACACAGAACTGTGCTTCCTTAGGATGGTACGGTGGGCAGGGTCTTTGGCTGCTCACCTTAAGGTGGCTCCAGCCTTATCAGTCCTAAGGGAGCTGGTCCTATCCAACTAGGTCAAATCAGCACGATTCTGCTCCAGCAGAATAGTCCGTCCATCTGCAGAAGCGAAAGTGGTGGTGCTTAGCTCTGGGACACAGGGGCATCCCCTGAAGAGCTGTAAGATTTACTGCTTGTAGGATTTCATCCTTGGATATTCTACTTTAATTGGCCCAGAGGAAACCCAAATTTCAGGAATTTCAAAACCTCGCCAAGTGATTATCAGCAAAGGCTGAGAAGAGCTATGCTAAAGGGGAAAGAGCTCTGGTTCACAAAGGGTAAGAAGAGCTTGAACGCTAACTGAAAAGCGGGTGGTTTGAACCGATTTGGAGCCCTGATGGCACAGTGGGTTGTGCATGGGATTGTTAACCACACAGTCAGCAGTTCAAAACCACCAGCTTCTCAGTAGGCAGAAGATGAGGCTTTCTACTCCCATGAAGGTTGACATTCCTAGAAACCCAGGGGACAATTGTACTCTGTCCTATAGAGTTGCTATGTGTTGAATCAATTCGATGGGAGTGAGCTAGTGAGTTGAATGTCTCCCTGGGAGAAAGTTCTCATATAAAATTACAGCCTAGAAATCTATAGGAAGCAGTTCTAGTCTGTCATGGGGTTTGGGGGAGAGTTGAAGTGAGTCAAAATTAATGAACTGGCACATAACCAAGTGCTGACTTTTAGGATCTGTGTGACTTGATCCCCCGTGCTCTGTGGTCTAACAGAGAGGAAGCGTTGCTCTGTGTAAAGGGGACCTGGCAGCCTAGTGAGTATTGGGCTGCTAACTTTATGGTCAGTAGTTCAACTTGACTAGTCCACTTTTGGAGAGAATGACAAGGCTTTCTCTAAACTATAAAGATTGACAACTTCAGAAACCCAACAGGGACGCTCTCATCGGTCTTATATCATTGCTGTGAGTCCGAGTCAACTAAATGGCAGTGTGTTTGCTTTAGGTTTTGCTTTATGTATAATCTGGAGACTGCTCTACAAGGCCTCCGCTGTCGACCGGAGGTCAGTCCATCAGGTCTGTGCGGTTGCAACGGTTATTATCCAAAATAGGGAGCTTAAAGGATGGTTGGAATAGAATGGACACATTCAAGAGATCAATGAAAGTCACCAAAAGGCGTGTCCCCGACACCCAAACATGATTACAAGCAATCTCCCCCACTTTCTCTTCTAAGTTGTGCTGCCATCAGCCACTGTCCTGAAGTCCAGAAGCAGAGATGAGCTTTACTTCTTCTTATATTTTGTGTAAGTCATATAGTATCTGCTCTTGTTTTCTGACAACTTTCATTCAATTATTTGTTTAAGAGATCTAGCACATTCCAAGAGCCTAGTGGTGTAGTGGGTGATGTGACTGAATCCACCGTCAACTTGACTTTAGAAAGATGTGCCTTTCTAGACCCATAAACAGTTACAGCCTTGGAAACCCACAAGGGCAGTTCTAACTTGTCCTTTGGGTCCCTCGGGGTAGGCCTTGACTCAATGGCAGTGAGTATATATTTTAAATTCTCAATGTACTTTTAATTTGAAGATTGTCCATTATTTTTAATAAGTCTTCCTTATTGTGAATATATACTAATTTATTCATTCATTTTCCTTTTGGATACTGATTCATTTCCAATCTTGGAAATAGTGGAAGTATGCGAAATTTACTGCCTATATTTGGGTTGATATAGGAAGCCTTTTGTCTTATATCTCAGGGTAGTAGTACTAGGTTATGAGTATACATATGCATATGATTAGATTAGTAGATAACTATGAAAATATCTACAAAGGGGCTGGTTACATTGATTATTCCATTAACAAGAAGATCCTGCTTGCTTCACAACCCCACCAATACTTGATGTCAGCTGTCTTTATCATTTTAGCTATTGTCATTGGTTTGCATGAGACCATTTCCCCTGTTGGATCCCAGGGAGAACAACTACCTGTGATAATTATGAATTTGTTTTTCTTTTTTTAAAATCATTTTATTAGGGGCTCATACAACTCTTATCACAATCCATACATACGTCAATTGTGTAAAGCATACTTGTACATCCATTGCCCCCTCATTCTCAAAACATTTGCTTTTCGCTTGGACTCTTGGAATCAGCTCATTTTTCATTTTTTTGTGTGTGTTGTGTCAGTTGGGCTGAATTCCAATGGTTTGGCAGTGAACTCTTAGTAATCTTCCATGGTAAGATCTCCTCAAGGGTGTGGTCTGCTTCCAATATAAATAGATTTTGCAGAAAAGCTTGTTGGCTTTTTGCTATCTCTGGATCCTGCTCCTGCATCTGGTCCATTGCCCTAGGTTTCTTTGGACTTGAGCCAGTGGTCCGCTGTACTGCCTGATTACTCAAGAGTTACCCACAGTTTACCATCTTACTTGCCGACCATGGATTTAGTCTCCTCTGAGCCAGAAGTCTGCTGTTTAATGACTATCTTAGAGACACTGACCCTGCAATTACATAAAGGAAGACACGTCTGTAGCCTAACATTTGACCCATGGACTTGGAACTTGTCTGTTTCTACAAGAGTGTGAGCCATTTCCTTGATATAAACCTCTCTCTCCAGAAGGACGGCTAATTTTGTTTCTCTAAAGAAGTCAGTCTTAAATAATGCCCTGTAGAACGACTCTGGGGGGATTAGCGATACCGCCAGTACCATTGGCTAAATTGACTCTGGTGATCCTATGAGTTTCAGAGTAGATCTGTGTTCCATATGGTTTTCAGTGTCTTGATTTTGTTGGAAGTAGATCGGCAGACCTTTCTTCAAAAGTACCTCTGGTTGGATGTGCAGTTTTAATTTTTACTGATGAAGTGAGCATGTGAATGAATGGCACCACCAGCAATCCCATAGGTGGTAAAGGTGAGAGTAGCCATTCTAGTTCAATGGTTTCAAAACAAGGACCCAGAGGACATTTGAAAGTATAAAAAAAAGTATCTGTTTTTATTCCTCCCTGGGCTCATGATCGCTTTAAGTCATCATAGTATAAGACCCTAGGAGGCAATTTTTAGTATATTCACTTGACTCTCCTGTAGATTAAAAATACACAGCTGTTTGTGAAGCTAAGGAAAGTTGGTATTGTGCATCCCCCCCCCCTATTGACCTGAGTGGTCTGTCCTGTGCATCATATCATGATTGTTCCATAACCACCCTCCCTTCTCCATCTCCCTGACATCATAGATACCTGCATGCTCATTGCACTCACATTTGGATATGATATGATCTTGCACCCATAGGACTAAAAACCTGCCGCCTTTGCCTCCTTGTATTTTAATTTTCTAGGGATCAGAATTCAAGGAAGTTTCAAATTGTACTGCACAATTGACATCGTAAAGGCTACAATTATTACCATTAGATATCTCTGCTCCTTTTCCCACCTTACCCTTTTACCATGTGCTTCCTGCTACATTTATTTTATTTTTTTAAAGAAAAGAAATATTATGCTGGGTACAAGAGAAATAATCAGAATTCTGAATGCCAAATGGGATTCAAAAATACCTATGAATAATCTCAGCTTAATATGCTCTTAGATAAGAGATCCTGGCCATAAAATTGTACATGAAAATTGATGTAAGGAAATTGTTCAAAATGTAAAGCTTGTATCTTTTGCATTTGCAAACCTTCAATTACCCTTACCCTGGAAGTCTCCAAAGATACGATCTATTTTTAAAAGCTAGAGAAAAAGTCTACAGAAAAAGTCTTTGCAATGAAAACAACTGTGAAGTTTCACCCACCAAAGATAGAAAGCCCATAGATTATTTTGCTTCAGTTTTATCTATGCTTTACTCAATATGATTCAACCAATGCTGTGCAGTACATAATATGTGCCATTCAACATGTCCGAGATGCAAGAAGTCAAAGCTTATTGTATAAGAACTTGGTTATTTAATGTTGAAAATAAGACATATACCTAAAGGAACAGCAGCAGCAGCATTAACATCGACATCAGCATCAGCATCAGCACCATCACCATCACCGCTGATGTCACAACCATTCACCTTTCAGTTAGCTGACAGATTCTTTAAACGCTATGCCAACAGGGCTCTGACCATCTTCATAGTAACTTTGTCACAGTTGGTAGATACTGTCCGAGTGGTCCTTATGTACGATGGATTGAATCATTACTAGGCTCTGTGCCATTCTCTTACGTGTGTTCTATCTGAGACCATGGTTACAGCCACAATACTAATCCACTATATTTAGAATATTCCTCATTTTCACTGGTGCTCTACCAAGCCTGATGTCTTTTTCCAAGGACTTATCTCTCTCCTGCTCACGTAACTGATGCTCAAGGCCACCATTTTCATGTGTAGGGAGCAGTTCAACTGTATTTCCATCCAGACATATTTGTTTGCTCTTCTGACAGCACAGGGTGCTCTCAGTATTTTTTATTGATACCATCATTCAAAGGCACCAATTCTACAGTTTTCCTAATTCATTGTCCAGTTTTCAAAGCCTATGAGGTAACTGAAAGTTCTATAACTCTAGTCAGGTGCCCCTTAGTCTTCAACATAACCTCCTGGCTTGTTAAGACGTTAAAGAAGCCCTGTGTAGATTTGCCTAATGCACTATTTCATTTGATTTCTTGACGGTCGCTCTAAGTAACGTGAAGTCCTTGACAAGGTCAATCTTGTTCACGATGCTCCCTACTGGTCCAGTCTTGAGGGTTTTGGCTTCCTGCAGAAGGCTGTAGTCTTTGATCATCCGTAAGTGCTTTGAGTCCTCTTGACTTCTCTCCTCTGCATATCGCAAATGATTAATAAGCTTTCTTCCAAACTTTATACGCTTTTCTTCATAGAGTCTGTCACCTTGGATTATTTGCTCAGTGTACAGGTTGGATACCTATGGTGAAAACATGCACCGCTGACACACACATGTCCTGATTTTAAGCTAGGCAGTATTCCCTTGTGCTGTCCCAGTGATTACAAGGGAGCTTTCTGGAATTCCTAATCTTTGAAATATTATCCATAGTAACCACACAGTTGAATACCTTTTTATAGCCAATCAAACACAAGTAAACATCTTTGCAGTATTCTCCACTTTCAGCTAAAATTCATTTGAAGTTGTCAATGACATCTCTTGTTTCACATCATTTTATGAATTTGACGTGAACTTCTGCTGTCAATGTATTGTTACAACCATTAAAAACATTTCTTCACCAAAATTTGTTTCCTCTTAATATTTACTTACAATGTTATATGATAATTTCTGCTTTCTGTTGGATCATTTCTCTTTGGAATGGGCACAGATATGGATCTTTTCCAGTTATCTGGCCCTAAAGCCTTCTTTCAAATTCCCTGGCAAACCTGAGAGACTGTTTTCAGTGTTAATTAGTTTGTGAAACATTTCAATTATGGTTCCATCAACTCTTGGAGCCTTTTTAACTAAAGCTCTTTTTTAAAATAATCATTTTATTAGTGGCTCATACAACTCTTTTCACAATCCGTACATACATCATTTGTGTCCAGCACATTCGTACGTATGTTGCCATCATCGTTCTTAAGACATCTGCTCTCTACTTGAGCCCTTGGTATCAGCTCATTTACTAAAGCTTTGAGTGAAGCTTGGACTTCTTCATTTAACACCATTGTTCTTGGCCTCTTGCTACATCTTCAAATGTTCGCATGCCAACCAATTCTTTGTGTATTCCTTCAATTTCCTTTTGAATCTTCTTGTAGTGTTCAATATTGACTCATAGGCTCTTTCAGTATTTCAATTCCAAATTTCTTTGTTTGTTTCAAGTTCTTTCCGCAGGAGAGATTCTGAGCACATTCTTCCTTCCAGATTGTCTATCTACAGGTCTTTGCACATTTCATTATAAAGCTTGACTTCATCTTCTTCACCTGCCTTTTAAATGATTACATATAGCTCTTTTACTCCATCATTTCCTCCATTCACCTTAGCTATTCTACAGTCAAGAACACGTTTCAGAGTCTCTTGTGTCATCCACATCGTTGTTGTATTTCCTGTTCTTTTAATCCTGTTTTTTTCATTTTTCATGTATGAAGTTCTTAGTGTCTTCCCACAATGGATCTTACCTTTTGGTCATTAGTGTTCATTATATCAAATCTGTTGTTGGTATGGTCTTTAAATTCAGGTGGGATGTACTCAAGGTCACATTTTGGCTCTCCTGTACTTGTTTTAAAATCTTTTGCTTTAACATGAGCGAGTATAGGAGCAATTGATAGTCTGTCAGCATCTGACCTTTCTTTGGTTGTGATATTGAGCTTCTCCTAAGTGTCTTCCAACAGATGTTGTAGATTTGATTCTTAGGTATTCAGTCTGGTAATGTTTAGGTCACCATTTATGTTATTGAGGGAGTATTGGCAATGAAATTGTTGGCTTTGTATAATCTATTATGAGATCTCCACCTTCATTCCTTTCACCGAAACGATCTTTTCCAACTACTGATATTTCCTTTTTGTTTCCATTTTTTGACTTTTAACCGTCAGTGATTATCAGTGCATGGTGACTGTATGTTTGGTCAATTTCACACTGAAATAGTGAAATCCTTAAATTTCTCCATAATTGAATTTAATGGTTGCTATGTAAGCTTGAGTACCAGTTGTACTGGTCAGTCTCCTTTGTGGATGTTTACATATATCATATCACAGACAGTATACTTCTTTTTGATGATGAATGTGACACCCTTCAGCCTCAATTTGTCATTCCCAGTATAGTAAGCTATATGGTTGCCCAATTCAAAGTAGTCAACACCAGTTCCTTTCAAATCACTAATGCCAAGGATATCCATATTTATGCATTTTGTTACATTTTTGATGACATCCAATTTTCCTAATATCATAATTTCTACATATGACCGTTTAAGTAACAACAGCTATTTTCAGCTACTTTTGTGTGGTTCCCCATCAGCAAATGGGGAGAGTTTTATTCCATTCACAACACTAAGATCAAATCCACTTTGAAGATTGAATTCTTCTTGTCCAGGTGTCGTTTGAATGCCCTCTAACCTGGCACTATACCAGACAACCTTTGGCTGCTAGTCATACGATTTTCAGTGGCCAATTCCTCAAAAGTACACTGCCTGCTTTTCCTACCTACTCTGTTTTTTGTCTGGAAGCTCCCTGGAGTCTGTTCACCATGGATGGTATATTCTATATACCACCGGTCCAGCTTCTAGAATCGCAGCTACACAGAAGCCAACCTAGTAGGATAGACTCTGTAGAATTGTGTATCCTCATCATCATCATAGGATTTATATACATTAAAATATATTGCCCCATAAAGGGCAGATATAGGACTTCTGGGTTATTTTAAAATATTTAATATTGGTGGTCACTTTAAGTTACAAAATTCAGAGAAAATCTTTTGAAGAAAATGGTATTTTAAGAAGATGCTCATATGTTCTGGGAGTGAAAAAAAATGTAGGTGGGGATAGACATCTGGCCTCTTGAGACATTTCCTAAAAACACAAAAGAACCCAACAGCTTATCTGTGCAGGCGGCACTTTATTGGAGGGAGTGGCCACTAAAAAAATGTGACATGGCCAGGACCCAGCACTGAATAGAGGGAATGTGGCTATGTGAGGGGACAAAGTGTAAAGATAGGGAGGTCATGACATTGGCCAGTTATTTGCATTCTTGAGCCTCAGAAGACGTGGAGACTTTACATGACAACTGCTTTGCATGAGACACCATCTGAAATGCGCGGTGCCGTGGAACGTGTGTACAAGGTGTCTAGTGTGCAACCAAACCCATCAGCCACTGCAGTTCTGCGAGCCCTCCGTCTCGCTGCTAGAGCGCCCCGCAGTAAGCTCCTGTCGGAAATCCTTCCTGCCACTTCCCTGAAAGGCAGTGAGCCTGAGCCTTCACATCTGACAGCAAGTGATTCTGGGGCATGGAGGCACATCAAGTAGCAGTGAGCAGAAACTTGGCAGAAGAAAAGCTTCCCACCAGCGTTTGTAAACTCTCCGTGGAGCGGAGGTGACATCATCAGAAGAGGCTAATAGGGGGCATGGTGCCTCCAATGGAGTAGGTCTTCTGTGCATAGAAGGAAGAATTGTCATTGTGTTCTCTCTCTCTCTCTGTCTCTCTCTCTGTCTCTCTCTCTCTCTCTCTCTCTCTCTCTCTCTCTCTCTCTCTCTCTCTCTCTCTCTCTCCCCTTCTTTCTCTGTCACACACACACGCACAGGTCCTTTCTCAACCAAGCAATTTAAGCCAGAGGCTATTTTCAGCTTCCTGGCTGAGGGTGAGTGATAGAGTCTATTAGTGCTTCGGTGGGGCTGGAGGTGAAGGTAAGTGGGAATCTTGATGGCATAGGCCCGCAGAGCTGGCTCGGGGCCGGAGATTGGCAGTAACATTACCGGGGCAAACAAGATCGGGCCAGCATCCTCAAGGGCTGTCATTTCAAGTGCCACTGCCAGTGGACTCTGTAAGTTGAGGGGAGGAAGCCAGAGGAGACATCCAAACACAGATGCTGAGTTTTGGCTGCTTTGAATGCACAGGACCAAAGGACAGACGGTGCGGACTGTCCATCAATGTCATACATACACAAGATACCAGTTGATGGGTCAGAGCAGTCTTGAAATTGGTGGGTGTTATGAAATTGGTGGGTCTGTAAAATAATTTTTGGACTTAATTTCATTTGTCTAGCTAAATTGTCTGATGTTTTAACACCAGCTGGTGGAGCTGCCATAAAAATCATAAGGTCATATTATGGCTGGTCGAAGGACAGCTCAGTTTTTCCACAGCAAAGAATGATAATAATATTTTCCTCTTAAATAAGATGCTGGGAACCAGATTGATATACATTATACTCACCACTGGACCACGTAGGAACATCATGAAAAATGGAGAAAAGATTGAAGTTGTCAAGGATTTCATCTTGATGGGATCGATAATCAATGCTCATGGAAGCAGTGCCTTCTGCTTAAAGAGATAAAAACGCCACATCACATTTGATAAACCTGCACACAAGACCTCTTTAGAGTATCGATATGGAAGGATGTCATTTTGGGGATAAAGATGAGCCTGAACTAAACCATGATATTTTCAATGGTCTCATATGCAGGTGAAAGTTGGACATTGAATAAGGAAGACCGAAAAAGGATCGATGCTTTTGAATTATGAACCTGGCAAAGAATATTGAAAGTGCCACAGATGGCCAAAAGAAGAAGCACATAGGCTGTGTGTGGAAGATGTACAGCCAGGGTACTCCTTGGAAGAGAGGATGATGAGACTGTCTCACATGCTTTGGACATGGCTTCAGGAGAGACCAGTCCCTGGAAAATAATACCGTGCTTGGGAGAGCGGGAGGGCACTGAAAAGATTAAGACCCTGAAGGAGATGGATTGACACCGCGACTACAACGGGTTCAACACCAAGAACAGTGAGGGTGGCTCAGAGCCTAGCAGTGTCTCCTTCTGTTATACACAGAGAGGGTCGCTATGAGTTGAACTGACGTGATGGCATCTAACAACAATACTCACAGAGACTCCTGCACGTACATACCCACATGCAAATGTATATGTTAAAAACACGTGGTTACAGTCGTGTTGATTCCAATCATCGAGACACCATGTATGGCAGAGTCAAACAGAGTAAACAGCATTTTACTTCTATTCTCCGATCTCTCAGAAGCAGATCTCATCAGCCCTTTCTTTAGAGATGTCACTGCTGGATTAGAACTGACAAACTCCTAGTGAATGGCAGGGTGCTGCACCGTAAGGACACCCTAGAATGTAATACCGTTCGTAAGTTCTGAGGGAGTGATACTGGCTCCAAGAGGTCACGAAACTTGCCTCAGTTCCCACAACTTTGAAAGCATTGAAACAGAATTTCTACCCAGATAGGAGTGTCTCCCTACCCCCTGTTTTCACACTGCAGTGCCTGTTCATATTATGTGAGTGGAGTGATCCACACTGGGGCATTTTGTATGTGAAAGTTTTGAAGATCTCGGGAGGGCACGGTATCAGAGACCTGCAGTTTAACAAAGACAACTGAAAACAAGATACCGCAAATGGTTTGCACACTAGCTGTTAAATGATAATCAGTTCATAGCTTTACACATATATCAACCCTAAGAAAAGAGGAAGAAAGAAAGAAAGAAAATGAAAATCAACAGACTTCAATCAATTAATTGTTGAGACTATGAAACTCAACCAATAGTGTTTGGGGCATAACTTCCCAAGGAAGCAATTGTATTCAACAGGCCAGACATTATGAGATAATATGATTCCTTTATTAGCGACTCAAATTGTTCTCTGGTAATTTATGTAGGGTGGGGGGGGCAGACAGAGGAGGAGTCAGACTTTCTTACTGAGGAAGAGCTTTCCAACACACAAGTCTAAAGGCAGCCAATGGAAAGATAGTCTCTACTTTGTTAAGCACGTTACTGGAAAACAGGCCTCAAAGACAAATGGGGCTGCTATTCTGTCTTATGCACCTTAGAAGACTGTTTGCGACCAAACCCAGGAATGGCATGGCGGTAAAATCCCAGAGGAGGCCTCAGAAAGGAAATCAGACGGCAATCAGTGTGGCAGGAAAGCAGCCCAGGAAACTGGCGTTATCTAGAATCAGAGCGAAGAAGGGCCATAGCTGGACCAGGATGGTGATAGCCCGCAAGTGCAGATTAATGAGCAGGCAGGACTAGAGGTGCTCCAAGAGCAGTGTTTGTGGAAGATGCTTATTTGTCGAGGGCTCCTGCTGAAAGCCTGGTGCTCTGGCCCCAGGGACCCTTTCAACTGCCTTCATGTCCGTCACTTAACATTGCTCTCTTGCAGTTAGCTCCTCCATATAAAATGTGGGAAATTGATGTAGTCAAGATTAGATACACACACACACAGACACACACCCCAGGTATCTAAGACATACTTCAAATCTCATTCCACACAGCAAAGTTGAGAAGTGATGGGTGCAAGCTGTTGGCATATAGCAATGCCTCCGCTACCTTTCATGCTTGTGTTCTCCATGGCCCTCCTTTCCCTTGTTGGTTAGGGTTGCTATGAGTCAGAAACGACTGGAGGACAGTGCGTTTGGGATGCTTTTCTTACAGAATATTGCCTTTCCCTTTACCCAGGTTACTTCGTATCTGCCCTCTAATGCATGAGTGGGGAGCCTCCCTCTGCTTCTGCCAAGGGCCATTTGGGTAGTAAGAACGTCATTCTTGAGCCATGTAAAAACTGTCAACTTAAAAATGCGCCTGCTATATTTGGTCAAACATTTAATGAGCTCACCCTTAATGTGGCGGCTGGCACGGCTACTTCTTGGGTGGGTGTGTTGCTGCTATGGGTACCGGGATGACACGGGCCCTGTCTGTGCAGATGTTTCCCACCTGTGCTCTACTGAGTAATGAACCACTCCGCCCTTCCTAGCCCCGGTCAACTTCAAAGAAAGGAAGTCTCCACTTGGCTTTTTGATAATAGTGGTCTCATATAATATTTGTCCTTTTTTAATCCACCGGTTTACCTCAACATAACACCCTCCCACTCATCCTTGGCACCACGTGGTCCGCAGATTGATTGTGATGCCACTGTGCGTTTGTACCATTGTTTGTTTACCCGTTCATCTGTTGATAGCCCTTCGGTGGTTCCTCTGTTTTGGGCTCTGGTGAAAAGTGCGAAGGTGAAAGCGGTGTGCATAAATCTATTCGTGCCACGGCGTTCATTTCTGAAGGACATCTGCCTAACTCAAGTGTGGTGGTGGCACAGTGGGTTAGGCGTTGGGCTGTTAGCCTAAACCCACCAGGCATTCTGGGGGCGAAAGATGAAACCGTCGGCTCCCATGAAGTTTGACAATCTCAGAAACCCTACGGAGCAGTTTGCGTCTGTCTTCTAGAGTCGCTGTGAGTCAGAACGAACTGGATGGCAGTGGGAAGGGATCTGGGTGATGGGGTCCCCAATATTCAACTGGGTGCTCAGGAGTGACTTTGTGATTGTGGAAAATTTTAAACTCAGAGAGATAGCTAGCTGGCCCAGGGGCTCCTTGTACCAAGGTCAGGAGCAACAGAGTAAAGGAATATTTTCAATGGGTATATATAATAGGGGTTACCAATCTTTCAAAACTGCATACGCATCATAGAGAAGTCACTACATATTCACTTAGTAATATCATAAGCGGGCAACATAATAAACAAGCAATGAAGTGAGTCACCATCTTGACCTAGTGCTAGTTGACCTTGAATGCCCCTGAGCCCTCCCCAGGGACAGTAATATCTGATCAGTCTCAGTAAGAGGTCAAAACAGAGTTTGCTACATTCTCAGGTCGTTTGGCTATAGTACCTGATCACTCTTATCTACAGGTAACCTTCAGGCATAGAGTAGTATCCAGACACAGAGATGATTCAGTTATTATGATAGCGCCTTTAAGACTGACTATTGGGTGTATTTGAAAACATTTCTATCTGTGAACAACAGAGATCTTTCTCAAAATAGGGCTAGTTTTCCATGCCCATGGTTGTGAGTACAGAAATAAGATCAAATATTTTTCTACCAAGTCTTCAGTTTACCTCAGGAGTGGAGGGAGTTTCCTGGATAACGTGCTATTTTTGGCCCAATCTTTTTTTTTATACCCATTTTATTAGTAACTCTGACGGCTCTTGTAACAAACCATATATCCACTGTATCAAGCACATTTGTACATATGTTGCCATCATCCTTTTCAAAACATTTTCTTTCTATTTGAGCTCTTGATATCAGCTCCTTTTTTTACCCCCTGCAAAACTCTTCTACCACCCCCACACTCCCACTCTTGACCCTTCATAAATGATAAGTGATTAATTCAACACCATTGTTCTTATGTATCTTTGTTGTGCCAATGCAACGTTGTTTGGACTACTTTTGCAGGAAGAGAACACAGATGGGATTACACCCATGAATAAATAGTTATAGTTTTGACAAAGGATATTTCTAGATATGTTTTTATATGTGCTGCAAATACAGCCATGATTATACAGGGGAAAAGCTAAGGAAACTTCTTAACCAGACCCACATTCTGAGAGGATTAGTCACCGGACCTGGGAGCTTAGGACAATAGTTTTGGTTGCATCAAGGTCAATGGCACCACACAGCCCACAGAGACAGTCTACCACAGCCTGCTTTAGTAAGGACTGACTGGGCTCATGCAGCTTGTGAGCAGCCATGCCTGGAGTACAACTCTTGGCCTCTCCTTGTCTGGAGCAAAGAAGAGTGAAGGAAACAAAAAATGTGTGGAAACAGAGTCATAAAGCTTAATAGCTCCCATACAACTCAGCCTCTAGACCCCAAGACCAAATGAACCAACTAACACCTGGCTAGCATCACTGACCCCTCTGAATGGGATTACAATCAAAGGCCCTGTTGTAGGACCAAAATAAGGTCAAGACCAGGCTTACTGGTTGGACAGAGACTGGTGGAAGTCCAGGGGTGTTAGTTAGCCCTTAGTCATCCTCCGAGGCTGGTAATGAACTTACCTCATGACTTACGGCTCAACTTTCACCCAAACAACAGACAGATCTATACGGTGAACAAAAAGCCAGGGCAGTACCATTCCTTAGAAGGACCAACCATACAAGTGTCCAAAGAGTAACATTTGCTCAGGGACGAAACTCAGAAAGAAGGAACAATAGGAAAGAAGGATATGGAAATGGGAAACCCAGGGAGCGATTGGGAACAGAGTCGTTACATTGTGAGGATGACAATCAACGTTATGAAATACCTTGTTTATCAGATAATGGAATGGAAATCACGAATGGGAAAAGACCCTTTGTCCTGCAGGCATGTGTCTATGTGTGCATGTGTGCACGTGCATGCACACACACGCATTTGTACCTTACTGAAGCATCATCTCAAGACCTACGGAAACCAGAGCCAGGAGGGCTGCAAAATACACATTTCATTGTGTGAATATCGGAGGTTTTAGAGAAAGTAAGTCTACACTTGAGAAAGAGGCGGAAAGACATAAATGCTGAATGATTTGCCCGTTTAACTTAATTTGCACGGTCCATCGATGGGACCTAACAATCAAGCCCATTTCTAAGGAAAGAGAAAATAGTAATGATAATATAAACTATGTTGTTGTTGTTGTTAGGTACTGTTAAGTCAGCGCCGACTCAAAACGACCCTGTGCACTTTCAGCATTCTACTCCAGCACCACAATTCAAATGCATGGATGCCTCTTTGGGTTTCTTTCTTCAATGCCCAGCTTTCACAAGCAAAGGACACAGTGGAAAATGCCACAGCTTGAGTCTAGTGCACCTTCGCTGTCAACATAGCCGTCCTTTTCAACACTTCAAACAGCTCTTATGCAGCAGATTTACCCAATGGAATGTGTTGCCTAATCTCTGGACTGCTGCTTCCGCGAACCTTCACTGTGGATCCAAGCAAGGTGAAAACCTTAGCAACTTTGATCGTTCCTCCATGTATCACCTTGGTACCCTTTGGTCCAGTTGTGAGGATTTGGGTTTTCTTTAAATTGAGTTGTCTTCCATAGTGAAGGCGGTAATTCTTAATCGTCATCAACAATTGTTTCCGGTTCTCCTTACTTTCAACAAGCAAGGTTGTGTCATCTGCATATTGAAAGTTGTTAGTAAGTTTTCCTCTCAACATAATGCCATATTCTTCTTCATAGAATCTGTTTCTCTGATGATTTGCTCAGCATACAGATTGACTGCTACCATACTAATATAATCAAAGTGGTTATTGAGTTCTTAATCTGTACCAAGTATTATGTGATGGGCGGTTGCCTAGTTTAACACCCTGAGCTGCACAACTGAAAGGCTGGAGGCTCAAGTCTACCTGGAAGTATCTTGGAAGAAAGGCATAGTGACCTACTTGTGAAAAACCAGCCACTGAAAACCCCACAGGGGCCTAATTCTACCCTGAGACCCATCTGGTGGTCATGCCTTGGTGGTACTTGGTTGCAGTGTGATGGATTCAACAGATAACCTCTCAGCTCTAGAAGATGTCCTCTAGAAACTATAATTCTACTCTGATACCTTTCACCAACGACGAAATTAAGGCAGAGTTAGGCCAAGCCACCCACATAGTATCTCTTAAAACTGCTACATGACTAACTTGGATCTTCATTGCACCCAACTAACACCAGAGCCCAAGTGAACTGGGGCATAGGAGGAATATTGTCAGGAGCATTCTTTGATTCCTGTACAACAGGCAAAACCTGGGTAGAGAGGATTTTTTAGGAGAATTGCCTCTAGGGAGCTTTCTCATTTCACTTCACATCTGTGGGATACATCGATTCCTGCTCATTGCACCGTCTGAGCGTGTGTATGGAACATCTGGGTGTGAGCAGACAGTTGAATCTGAGTGAGTGTTTATCACTTTGTGAAGGGACCATGCTGTCTGCGATCAGTATCCCTTCTTCCTCCTCCATTCTCAGAGTGACAGTGAGCTGTAGAACCCCAGCAGGGTCGCCACAAATTCCCCCCAGGGGAATGCTGCTCTCTCTGGCTAAGTAGCTGCCAGGATGCTGAAGGCATGAAATGAACTTCCGTAGTCATGATGTGCTTTTTCCAGCCTATGAAACTCAAGGCATGTGTTGCCAGACAGAAATATGCAATTTAGAACATCTATCTCCATTTTGAGAAGCCTTGGTGGTGTAGTGGGTTTTGACTTGAAGTCAACAGTTGGAACGCACTAACCTCTCCTTGGGAGAAGGAGGAGGTTTTCCGCTCCCTCATCATTCTATTCTGTCGAGATCCACCGTCACAGAAACCCACAGGGGAAGCTCTAGCCATCACAGAAACCCACAGGGGAAGCTCTAGTCTGGCTTCAGTGGCTGCGGTAAGTCAGAACCAACGGGATGGCAGTTCCCTTTTTGAGTTTTGGTTTACTTGATCTGGATTCGGAGAGGAGCCTGTAAGTCCCATCTGGCTTGAGGGGAGCTGATCTAAATGTTGGCGGCTTGGATCTCCCCAGCAGCTTCACAGAGCAGGTCAGCTGAACTGCAGCCATAAAGATATCAAACCCAAACCACAAACCAGGCAGCCTGCAATGGATTCCCAGTCATGGTGACCCCAGGGATGTCGGAGTCGGTCAAGCTGAGCCCTCCAGTGTTTTCAAGCCTGTAACTTTTTGGAAAGCAGAGAAACAGGCTTTCCTTCTGAGACACCTCTGGGGTGGTTGCAACCTTCCAAATTTTTTGTCTTGTCAGTTGTCAAGAAGGCTACCCTTTGGGTCATCCAGCACTATCGTAATCCCTGTGGGCTCATCTGTTGCACAGAGGCCCGTCATGCATTGGAGGTGAACCAAAGAGCCACCAAACGATGACATAGCAATGGGGCATTGTCCACACCTTCCACTGTCCTCCGGGATGCACGTGGACACGAAATACATGGAAACGACTTCAGAATTCTGATGCAAGCGGTCACTTGTGAGCGCTCTTGAGAACTGAGGAGTTAAGATCCCAGACATTTGTTGAGGGCGTGTGCAAACTGAATGATGTCCCCCGATGAATCCCAGCACTAGCAGCTGGGACAGATGCCTTCTTTTGAGAAAGCTGGAAGGCAGTCAACGTTTCCGAGTCTCAGCCACTCAAGACTGCTTTCTTTTGACTCTGAAACTCACAAAGAATTGTTTTGCCTCTTAACTTAATAAGAAAGAAAAATACCCTAAAGTTTATCATTCTTTCGTATCTACCCACAGCAGGGACTCATAAATGCCGGCTAATGAAATTAAGGAGAACTATGTGTTCAGGAACTCTTAGCCCCAAGCACTGAAAAAAGAATTAAATTAAATACTTAATGAGATACAGTCTCCCCCCACACCCCTCTTCGCCACTTGGCTCTGAACTGTTTAGATGATGGGGGTATATTTGACCTCATAGTATGTGCTTCACATGGGCTACAGCGTTCACGTTATATTGGCTCCGTAAATGGCTGACGTGGAAAGCCCAAGTAGTTTTGATTGTTTTAAAAGCAGCAACAGCAGCAAAACACACTCAATGCCTATCTCATTGTTCTTGTCTGTATCTTTGGAGTAGGATCCCTATAAATTAGTTCATGGACTGAGGGACCACTTGCTTTTTGGTCTTACAGACAGGAAGCAAAGGTTGCTGGGAGAATTTTGAATCCATGGTAAACTACAGGTCAAATAAAACCCATTTTTTACCTCTGTTTTCAAACAGCATCTGTATTCTTTTCATATTACTGTCAATTTCTAAAGAAAATATTCAGGATTGCTTATATGAAGGTTTTCACAGAGAGAGATCAGCGTTCAACTCAGGTTCCTGCACAAAAGCAATCACGGCTCCTTGCATTCCACATTAAGCGATGATCCCAAACACCTCTAATCTGAGGACCAGAAATGTTTTGGTCGAACTGCTTTGTGCTTAAAAATTGGAGTATTTTACCTTCAAAACGCTAAAACGTTGACAACATTTTAAAAATGGAACGATGTGTCAGCAACAATTCATATTTCTGCAAGGCAGTAATCAGCTCAAACTAGATGCCGCAAGCATTTTCCCATTTGCCACAGTTCCTAGCCCTCCCTATTGTCTTATGTCTGCTTTCTAATTGCAATCTACAATGGACATCTATTTAAAAAGTAAAACCAGCCCAATGCAAGGTTGGCGACTCAAATCTACCAGCTGTTCTGCAGAAGCAAATGAGACGATTTCATTCTGTAAAAATGGATAGCTTCAGAAACGTCTGAGTCACTAAAAATTGTAAACCAATCTCTCCTTTAAAAAATGTCTAGATAAAAAATCTAAACAAACAACAACAACAAAACATTTGCTGGCTACTCTTTTAGTCAGGTTCCTTCTGTCTTGAGAAGAATGCTGCAGGTAAAGGGCTGAAGTAGTTCCAATAGGTTATTTTACTACATGTGCTTAGTTTTATCCCCCCCCCGCTTTCATTCTTATTTAGGTACAAATATAGATAGATGTTTAAGAAAGAACTTTATATAGATCATTTAGGTACATTAATGTATAGCTACATTTAGGAAGATGTTTTATAAATTAAATTTTAAATTTTATGAAATTTCCTTTTTTTCTTTATGGGTAGAACTTTTAGAATCCAGTTGGGAAAAAAAAATTCTGCTCCTAAAGCCATGAATGCATTATGCTAAGCTTTCTTCTGCACCAATTTAAAGAAAGAACAATATTGGTCTAGTTGGTTAAATTCTTCAACATTCATGAGGTAACAATGTGGATATTAGGTAATTCTGCAGATATATTATTTTTATAGCCATTATTCCTTATGAAATTAATCTCTCTCTCTAATTATGTTTTGGGCTCTGTGTTTTGAATCTTGTTGGTGCATCTGTTTGCTCTTGCTGGGTGTTTGTCTTTAAATAGAAAACTCATTACAAGTATCAAAGAATAGCAATGGTTTCCCCATATCACCTTTTCTGATTACTAAGTTTAAGGCCAACGGAAGTCAATGGTAAAACAAAATTTAACTCTTAGGTCAGAGAGGTGACTCAACTCAAACAGTAGGTTCAGAGTTAGCAAAGAGTGAGATTTATTTGCGTATGGGTACAGACTGGCTGAGGCAGAGTCAACCACAGTGAGGCTATACCTTGCATCAGCCCTGAGTGCAAGGCTTCATGTCCTGATACACAATGCAATGCTAAGCTGGGTGGGGGAAGGGGAGGACCCGCATTCTTGTGCTCAGTGTCATTCTGAGCAATTGGGTTCTCAGAATGGCTCCAGGTATTCATCTGGGTTCATCTCCTTTCTCGTGACACGGTTCTTGGTTCCCTAGTTTCTGTCCAAAGCTTATTCCTTCCTGTTTGCACAGAAGGTTTTACAGGGTCAACCTTGGAGGAGAACTTGGTAGAGTCAGTTCTGCGGTAAACATGGAGGAAATTTGCAGACTCCATTAAACCTTCTATTAACCTATCTTTGTCTCCTTTATGGCTACATGCCCCCCAACAGACTCAGTCACTGCCATCAAGCTGATTCAGACTAATATTCACACTATATAACAGAGTAGAACTTCCCCGCATGTTTCTGAGTGTGGTAGTTACATGATCTGGTGTCAATTTTGGACTTGAGAGGATTAAGAGTGAAGGGGTGGAATCTACTTTGTCAATTGGATCATAGCCAATGAGGCCTCTGTGTGGGCAGCATGGCTTTCTCCTGAGAAATCTGTGAAATCCAGTATTTCCTCTTTGGAGGCAAGATCTCTCTCTCTCTCTCTCTCTCTCTCTCTCTCTCTCTCTCTCTCTCTCTCTCTCTCTCTCTCTCTCTCTGCTTACTCCCTGTAAGACACTGCAGCTGACAAGACACATGGAACTACACGAGTGCCCTGAGCTGAAGAGGCCACATGGATCTACCCTGATGCAACCAGAACTCTGAAGCTGGAGAAGCCACGTAGAGACACCTGCGAGCACTGAGATGCTTACAATGCCACTGGATCCCAAAGACTTTGCACCCATTGGCTTGTGATTGTCCTGCATTCTGCATCATTGCATGTGTTTCATGAGTCTGAACAGGACATATGGACTAATATTGGGCTTATGGACTTGGACTGGACTGGGTTGGGATACTTTCTTAAGGTACAATTACCCTTCATATAAAAGTCTCTCTTATACACATATGCGTATCTAAGGATTTGCTTCTCCAGCATACCCAGACAAACACACTGAGGCTATACATTTTGTGTGTGTGTGAGCAGATAGCCCCATCTTTCTCCTGTGGAGAACGTGACAAGTTTGAACTGCCAACCTTCTGGTTAGCAGCCCTGTGCTTACCCCACTCTGCCTCCAGGCCGCAAACAGAAGGGGAAGCAGTTAGGAGCAGATGAGGGCAGTTGTGAGGAAAACCTGGGTTCCGTTGCCCAGGCAGCTATATTATTCTCTCTCCCACAATTCCTTGGGGATATGTGTGGCCCCTAAGTAGTGACTTTTCACACAAAGGAAGACGAGTCAATAAGGAAGAGATAGTGGTTCACAAAGCATTGGGAACAAGATAGAGTTGGACAAGGTGAAGAAGGAAGAAAAACATTGCTTTCTGAAGGGATAATAGTTTATTGATAAAACATGCAGGATTTTCATGAGCTGGACTAAGCGATCTTTTTTTCCTAACATATTGCATAAAGAACTATATTGCCCTACACCGGCAAAAAGCCTTTCTGTACTATGTCTAAATGTTTACTTTCACATCATGAATGTTTGAACCCTTTTGACTTTTCTACAAACCTCAGAGCACTCATTGAAACCTAACTGCTCACTTATGCCTTTTAATTTCTTCACATTGTAATTTCACATGAGAGTCACTCTTCTGATGTATTTGGGATGAATAAATTACATCCTACAAATGTTCAATAGGCTCTAGCTAGTCATTATTTATCTATGAGTACCCTTTAGAAAAGAACAAAATGGCCCCCCTCCCCCAATTGGTAACATTTAAATCTTTTTTTAAAAAGTCCTTCTATGTAAATGCAGGATTAAGGACTTCTCGCCTAGCAAATTTCTAATGCCCCTCTGGGGGTTTATCAACCCCCATGCTGCTCTAAAGTTTCCCTCCACACCAGGGTCTTAGAACAGATTGGAAGATGGAAGGCTCTTATCTATTTATTTATTTCCATTGAAGTATGTTCAAATCGCGGCAGTCCATTAGGAAAATAGTTTCTTTCAAATGAGGAGAAAATACACCCTTTGTCCTACATTTAATATTGCCTTTCATATAATTGTTGATATGATTTTCAGTCTCCCTCCACCTAAATAAGAAAGGTTTTATATTCTATAAGCTGTAAATTTCAAAAGACAGCGTCAAAACATTCAGGAGAACAGAACTTTCTTATCGCTCCCGGCAGACTCTCAGCTCCAGTGTGGCACGGGGAGAAAACGGCTTAATTATAACGGTTTCCTATTACAGTAACCTACTTGGTTGCCACATGCTTCCAAGTTCACAGACGTGGAAAATATGGATCTTATTTCTTTTGGTTTATTTTTCCAAGATGTTTGGGGTTGGGGTGCTCTAGGAAGCAGAACTAGAGTCCTGTCCTTGGGACACCCCTTGGTGAAGACTATATTGATATGAATAAGAGACTTAAGTAGCCCTGTTGGATTGTACAAGGGGCTGTTAACAATAAGGGTGGCCTTCAGAAGCCACCAGCCTCTGAGAAACCCACAGGAGCAGTTCCAGCCTGTCCTGGAGGGTCACTATGTGTCAGAGGGACTCAGTGGAAGTGAATTTAAAAAATGAGTCCCAGCAAAGGCAGCAGTAGTGGTGGTATGATGTCTAATGCAGTTCAGGCAGTGTCTGTCCAAGTGAATTCAGTGGGTTGCTCAGTAGATCTCAAATCAAGTTGTAGTCCTGTGTGTGTGTGTGTGTGTGTGTGTGTGTGTGTGTGTGTGTATGTGGTGTGTGCACACCTGTGTGTAGGGAGAGACGGCAGAGTTTTCTTCTGAGCTGAAATGTCAACATAATGGCAGAAGTAAGACAGAGGAGGAGCTGAGAGTCTTGTTGGTTGGATGGAAGACAATGAGGCATGAAGAGGATGAGGGGGGTGCCGTTAGCCATCACAGCTGCTTGTTAAAAGTTTAAAGATATGTGAGATCCCACAAAGCCATCCTTCCTGTGGGCAATAGTTCAACTCAGATGCATGTGGGGTTGCTGAGAGTCACAATTGACTAGATGGCAATGGGTAAACCTAACGGGGAATTGTGCAGTGTGGTTAGGGGTCATGGAGTCGGTTCTGACTCCTAGTGGCTCTATGTACAACAGAGTACAGCACTGCCTGGTCCTGTGTCATCATCACAATTGTTGCTAAGTTGGAGACTATACATGCTGACACTATGTGAATCCATCTCACCGAGGAACTTCCTCTTTTTCGCTGCCCTGCCGCCTTACCAAGCATAATGTCCTTCCCCAGGGACTGGGGCTTGTCTATTTGCTCATAGAAAGAGTCTGTTTTAGTCTGAGTAGACTAGAGAAACAAATTCATAAACACTTATATGTATAAGAGACAGAATTACATAAAGGGTAATTGTACATTAAGAAAGCATTCAACCCAATCCAGTCTAAGCCCATAAGTCAAATATTTCCCATATGTCCAATACCAATCTATAAAGCCTCTTCTGACTCACAAAACACATGCAATGAAACCGAATGCAGGAAGATCGCAGGCTGGTAGGTGTAAAGTCTTTTGGATCCAGTGGCAGCAGAAGCATCTCAGCGCTGGCAGTGGCTCCTCCAGTTCCCAGGGCACAGGGTCCATCAGTGTCGTGCCATGTGTCTTGTCAGTAGAGAGTCTCCAAGAGAGAGAGTGAGTAGAGCAAGTGTGTCTCCTGCCTCCAAGGAGGAAAATCCAGGAATTACCAGAATTCTTAGGAGAAGGCCATGCCCACACAGAGGCCCCATTGGTTATATCTTGATGGCAGGCCAGACTCCACCACTTCACTTGTAATCCTCTCAAATTGATACCAGATTATGTAACTACCACAGAGTCTAAGTATTGGGACTAATCCCCGCATCTACAATAGAAAAAGGAAAAAAAAAAACAAAACAAACAAACAAACAAAAAAAAAAAACCAAGAAGCAAGAGGAAGGAAGGGAGGACACGGAAAGGCTCTAATGATAGTTTTCTTCTATACACCTAAAAACCTTCATAGCCACACAGCCACGCAGCCACACAGCCACGCAGCCACACAGCCACGCAGCCACACAGACACACAGCCACAAAGCCACACAGCCACGCAGCCACACAGCCACAAAGCCACAAAGCCACACAGCCACGCAGCCACGCAGCCACGCAGTCACACAGCCACAAAGCCACACAGCCACAAAGCATGACCAACATTGACCAGGTACTCTTAGGTAGGCACTGTATTGGACATTTTAAAGATAGGACCTCATTTCACATTTTCACAGCTACATACACCATCTATTCTCTTTCCCATTTTACAGACTACAAAACAACATTAAAAATAGATTCAGGAATTTGTCCGCAACCTCGTGACATATTGAACTGAGGACATTACAACCAGGAATGCTCTGAAGCTGACAGCTACTTACTTTTATTCATTATATGCTTCTTCGGTTTAATGGATTTTCCCTCTCCAGAGCCCAAAGAGAAGGCATCGATTTGACTAATTTGGCTGGGTTGTGTGAGAACGGTATCCTTGTATCACCAGAATCCAGCATGAGTAAACAGATACAATTTAAGAGCAATTCTCTCTCATCTAGGTTAAGGAATTGAGAGCTGTCTTTTATGATGGCTGGTGATGCAGCAGGTTAACTGATGGGCCATTAACCCTAAGTTGCCTGTTCAAACTCACCAGCCACTCCATGGGAGGTAGATGAGGCTGGCTCCTCCCCCATGAATTTACAGTTTCGGAAACCTCCTGTCTACGGGGTTTCTATGAGGTGGACTTGACTCCGGAGCCATGCGTAGTTTGTTTTTTATAATTGTGTACTTTTAGTGGATCCATTTTATCTTTGCATTTGTTTTCTTTTATGGATAGACTTTGGGGTTCCGGCAATGGATTTCCACTTCTCTCTCCTGGTGCACTTTGTGCTTGCCTTCTGAAAACGGGGTTAATTACACCATGCGTCTACCATGTAGCATGGTGACTGAGGGCATCACCAATTGGCATTGGTACCAGGGAGATGCAGTCACAGTGAACACATTAGGGTGTCTTGAAAGGATTAGAGAGCTTGCAAGCTCAGACCGGGGTGGGTATATGGATGGACGGCTATGGTGGAGAGAAGATACAACTCCCCAATTTTCCTTCCCTCCCCCTTCCCTCCTTCACTTCTTCCCGTCTTTTTGCCAGTGGCTCTGCATTTGCTCCATAGGGTCCCTAAACTGAAGGCCTCACACGAGGTCTAATGTGAGACCATCCCCCCAAATTAAGAGTGAATTTCCAGCAGCTGAGCAGCCCAAAATGATTGATCCTCGAGGAAAGATGTTCTTCCCTCAGCTTTCCACTTATTACCAGGCTCTGCACTGCTCTTCTAAGATATAGAGCAATTTTGTCCTTCTCTCCTTTTATTATTTCCTTTCTCCTGATGTTGGCTTAATGTCACCCTCACTAGCACCCAAGTTTACTCTGTTCTTGTCACTCCCACCCCAGTCAACATGTCCCTCTTTACAGATGAAACTGGAATAAATGAAAATATAGGTATTCTTATAGAATCATAGAAACCATTATTAAATAAGAACATGGACATGAGAAGCTATTGCTTCCACACATAGCTTCCCTCTCAGTCTATATGCTTCTGAAAGTCTTAGTTCCATCTCCCTAATCCTTCGCAGCACTTTTTAATTGATACTGCATCCAAATGGCACTTTGGGCATCCTTGAGCGATTTAACACGTCTGTGACTTTGGGAGATAGAAAGGTATGAATGGGGTAAGCTCGGGGCTGTACGGTAGATGGGGGTCACGTTTCCCTGTGGAATTGGTGTCGACAGCCCTCCTTCCTATGGCAGAACGAGCAGATCACTGCTGAGATGGAAGAAAATTCCTCCGTGCAACTGCCCCGGACCCTTTTCTCACCAATGCGGTTTTCAATTTGCTGAAAACTATTTCAGAATGAGACTTTATGATTGTCTGTGTGTTTCCTGAAAAGTTGTCAACTCTCCTTCTTGTCCTCCCCAAACACCAGAGCCTTCTGAGCCGCCCTCTCTGCCCTGAATTCCGCGCTCCCAGCAGATTCACTCAGAAGCTGCAGGTTTGATGGCATGTTGGTTTCGAGGACATCATGAAGAGATGGAGAAACACGTCTGTTACGGAGAGAATTTGTCTGCAGTCATCCGATGAGCACAGAGAGGTGGGGAACACATTTTGTTTGGAATGCATGCGTGCACGCATGAATTAAAAGCCTAGAAGCAAACACGAGGGGACTTCAAAATGCCCACGAGAAAATGTCATTATCTTGAATGCCATTTTCCACCAACGTTTTGAAGACCCCTCATACCTTTACCTTCCCTTCATTTAACCAGGTTTGCAGTGATGTGATCAGCTACACTACCTGAGGCTGGGCTGGCAGTTTTCTGGACCAGATCCCTGGAGAATCTTCCCTCCACATCAGACTTTGCACATCCCTAGCCGTGTGGTCCTGGACAAGCCATTGGCAACCCCTCTGTGCTGTATATCTTCCATCTACACAGCGAGGCAGCAGCTTCAGCTGGCCCCCACACTCCCGGTTCAGCTCTGTGCCGTGACCTTTGGGCCGGTAATCTTTATTCCAATTGTAAGTGCGCTCTGAGATAAATGGCCAAATGGCACATTGTCCTGTTATCTGATGAGGCTTGTAGGGTGTATCATGAAGTGTGAGGGTTCAGGGTGTCTTCCGGAATCTGTTCTGTATCTGGAATGTGCCTGGTTCTTATGTCTGTTACTCTGTTTCTACAAGAATACGGACATGTCAGCTCAGCTGCTGTCACGTCAGGCAACCCCCCTCTTCTCCTTCCTTACAGAATGAGCCTGCATCGTTAGGTATGTTAAGGGGAAGCTCAACATGCTACGTAGACACTTCAGTTTCTATGGAAAATAAATGTTGCCATAAGAACAAGCTGTTTGGCAGAGTATTTTTCTTTTCATACTTCATATGACTCCAATTTCAATGCAGAAAAAGGGGCTTATGAAGAAAAACAAAGTGGCCATCAGGATCTTTTTGTTGTTGTTGTATAGTTGATTCTAGGTTAGTCACTGACCAAATGGGATACTTGGAATATTTGACTTTTTTTCTTTGGGGCCTTAGCTGTCTTCCCATAAAAGTCACATAATGGTGCTTGCTTTGTTCCTGGGGACACACTCCATGTTATCCAGGAGCAGCTGGCTGGCAGGACTTGACTTTGAACCCTGCCTACTGGTTGGATGCCTAGGACGCATCTTTTCCCTCCCTGGAGTTGCCTTAAACTGGTGCTTCCTCCATCATAATTTTTTGGGAGAATTAAGGTACTATAGCTTAGTGTCCAACACAACAAATATAATCCTAGCTGATATCTTAAGATCCTGTCCTGCCGTAAGGCCTATGTTTCTGTTTTGCTAAGAAAGACAAGGCTTTCTACCCTCATAAAACGTTAGGGTGCTAAACACTCTATGATCCTCTGGAAAGCATTTCTGGTTTATCAGCATCTCTTTTTCTTGCCTGTATTTTAACACCAGTGGCTCTTGAGTTGCCTCCCACTCGTGTATCCGAGGAGAACTGTACTTCTGAGGTATTCCACCACTGGGTTTTCAGAGACCGGTCACCAGGCCTTTCTTCCAGGTGCCTCTGGGTGGTCTCCAACCTCTAACTTTTCGGTTGTCACCCAAGCACATTGGCCATTTCCAATGGCCAGGGATCCTTGTCTGTTGCATGCTCTCTTGTTCTTTCTGACTCTTTGTGGGCCTATAACTTCAGGGTATCAATTAGGTGATTATCCATTTTTCTTCTAGAACCTCGAATACTAAAAAGAATTAGACGTTGAACCTTTCTTTGCTTCCCAGGAACAACCGGTAGAAATTTGATTGTTTCAAGAGACAAGAGAATTATAGCCATGGCTTGGAGTTATAATGGTGGAATTCGGGTGTGTTAAATCCATTGTACAGTGGGGAAACCTTAGCTTCAAGCATGTTGGCAGCAATACCCTATTTGCAATTTTCCTAGCCCATGCGGTTCTTGGCCCATATATTCACCAAGCCTCAGAAATATTTACACCATTTTTTGCTCAACTTGAAGACCATACGGCTTAGCCTCTCCAAACTACATATGCATTTTTTTCCTTGTTTTGTACTGGAGCTTGATAAACAACAGGCTATGCTAATAATAATCATTATGAGGATTTTTTGATGATAAAAGTATATCTATGCCAAAGTCTCTAGGCACCTAGGAACGCCAAACTGGATATATTGCCTAATAAAAGGGCAGCCCAGCTCTATAAATTTCAAGCATAGTGAAGAAAAATTCTCCACAACCACCACCAACTGCATAATAAATAAAGCAACCATTCACTCATGTAAAACAAAGAAAATAAGGAGCTTTAAAAATCACCAGCACTTTGTGGCAGAGGACTTCCAAATGGGAGCTGAAAATCGATGAAGGTTTGCAAGGCTATGGCCATATACCTGGTAGTTGCCATCGAGCGGAACCTGACCCACAGCAGCGTCATGTGTGTAGTGTGGCACTGCTCCATGGGGGCTTCAAGATGATCTTTGGGAAGCAGATCTACACACCTATCTGCCAAGGTACCTCCGAGTAGGTTCAAACCACCAACCTTTCAGCTAGTACTTGGTGCTTAACTGCTTGAACTCCCTCAATGCCTGGTCTACTGGATACTCCAAAGTTAGACCAACTGAGTTAACCAGTTGGCTTTTGGCAACTCTACAGCAGTTGAGTTAGACTGAGATAGGTGTTCTGCAGTAACACAGGCTCACCCTGTTTTAGGGGCTTGGCCTCAAACCTGGTGCCACAGTGGTTAAGCATTCTGCTGCTAACCAAAAGGTTTTCAGTTCAAGCTTATCAGCTGTTCTGCGTGAGAAAAGACCTGTCAGTCTGGTTCTGTAATGATTCTTTAAGCTCAATGCCATCCATCCAGTTGATGCAGACTTGTTGTGGTCCTGCAGGACAGGGTAGAATTGTCCCTGTGAATTTCCAAGAATGTAGCTCTTTATAGGAGTAGAAAGCCCCATCTTTCTCCCAAGGAGCGGCTGGTGGTTGTTTAGAATGGCTGACCTTTCACTTGGCAGTCCGACTCAAAACCACTGCCCCATGTGAGCCCCCAAGCATCAAGGAGTCCCCCGTAAAGATGACAACCACTGTGGAACTCCTTTGAGACAGTTCAACTGTGATCTTCTGTAGATTTGCTACAAGGCAGAATCTACTCAAGAGCGATAGATTGGTTTGGGTTGTAGACCAGCAGGTTTCACGTCATACCCATGCGGAGTCCTGTGCAGGCTTATAAATATGCTACATAATTCTCCCTCAGTGTCAGCTTGGAGGTCTTGGCCACACATTGGCTCCTTCCTTCTAAAGATCTGACATCTTGGGGCTTTTGTTTGCAGCCTTGAAAACGAGGGAAAGAGAGACACGCACGTGAAAGACTCACATCTATTTTCAACTTTAATGGACTGAAAGTAATCTCTAATTTTGCTCACTGCCCATCAGCTAGAAATAACCCTCCGGCAGTAACTGTAGTGACACAAGGAGGGGCATATGGCAAGCATTATGGTTTTATCTCCTTTGTTTCAAAGATTGGATCCTGCCTACGTCTCTCACCTTTCTGTGTGACCTTGAACGGCTCACAAGCATTTCTGGATTAGTTAAGGCATAGCCGTGGGCATACTAAGACCTTTCTCTGAAGAGGAACAGACTTGTGTCAAAGATCAAAAGCTATTAAAAATATGAAAATAATGAGGCCGCCATAAATCAACATCTGAATGTGAGTTTTTACATAGCATGAAGGGGTGGGTCCTGATGTCACCTCACCTTTGTTTAAATGATGCCACGGTGTTTATTCATGTGACTTGATGTCAAGTTACTTGGTTTTTGTAAGGCTCCAGACATTCATTATTTCAATTAATATTTGGCCTAAAACCAGCCAAGGTTAGTAAATAATTTATTTTTCAATCATCAGTGAGTTTTTCTTTCAATCATCAGTCCGTCCAATCTGTCTATTCACTAAGTGAGTTTAATCCGTGGATAGACAGATTGGTCGGACTGACGTGGGCTGCTAACCATCTCGAGGAATCAAAGTGAATGCAGGCTGCAGTAAGGAAGAGATAGTTGCCTCAAGTACACTTGGACAGTGGGGGGATTCCATCCTGGCAAGCCCAAGGTGAGGGCAAGAAAGCAATCATTTAATGATGCACGTTGGCATTTTCTCTCCACTGGGCCATCCACCCTCCAGCTCCACGCAAGGTGCAAGCATGAGGCGGCTATAGAAGTGGCCGGTCTAATGGATAATATAGTTCAGAGAAAGAAGAACTGCTTTTTATTGCTTCATTTTCTTCAGCCAGCGGACATATTCCCCAGAATCCTCCGGCAATAATTCCTCTCATGGTTCATTTGCCAGAATTGGGTTGCAAGTCCATTTCTAACCGCATCTGCTCGGAAAGGAAGCAGGCCTGCCAAAGCGGCTTTGGACTAACCACGTGGAGCAGAGGAGCTTTGATGGCACAATGGTCAAGTGCTCAGCCACAGGAGGACCCGACTTTCTAGACAGGAGAAGGCCAATGCTTGCCTTGTTTTCATTTGGCTGAAAGCACGGGTTTCCTTCCTTGAGGAAGGCATTGCCCGCATTTGGCATCTCCTGGAGCCTGACCTTCAGCCTTTGTTGCACTAAAGTAACCATGGGATCTGACCTGAGGCCAAAGTGAGACTCTTAGGGATTCATATTGTCAATGTTAGTGGCTGCTGTGTGGGTCCCAGCTCATGGACACCCCACGCCTCTTTACATGCCACATTCACCGTCACCAATATGTCTCAGTTCATTGTCGCGGTCACTGCACCTTTGGAGTGCCTGCCAACATCAGGGCTCATTTGCCAGTCTGACATTGAGCATCATCTGTTCTGATCCAGAGTGTCCCATTGGGCAGTTTTCAGAAGAAAATGATCTGGAACTTCTGCTGAAATTGTGGATGACCTGCTAGTCTTTGAAATACCGGTGGTACAGCTTCCAGCATCAGAGACATCTGCACGCTCTCACAGGATGACCGAGTGACAGGTAGGTAGTAGGTATTCATATGAGTACCAGTGTAATGAAGGTTAGAACAACAACTAGTCCTAGTTTCTCATCTTGCATCCATTTCCACCAGTCATGTTAACTTTATATTATCTTCCTTTTTTTGAGAAAAATTCTGTCAATATGGGGAGTTTTCTGGCATATCTGAACTGAAATAGGTATCTGTTCTTAATGTTAAAGAACAGAAAAATGAGTACATCAATTGGGGGAAGGTTCCATGATAGAAACTTGACCAATCTTTAAAAATGATGCTTGAAAAATATGATGTATGTATGCCATTTTAATAACATGGAAATTACTTATAATTTAACTCTTAAAACATGTGCTTCCAAAGTCTATGCATGTGGTCTTTATTGTGTCAAAAAATGTTAACAGGGATATAGCTTGGAGAAAAAATGCCAACCTGAACCAAATATGGCTCTCATTAAAGGGAAATTGTTATTCTCTGATTTCATTCTTTCTTGTAATAATTTACATTCTGAGCATGTATGACATACATAATGAAAAGAAATTATATTTAACAAAGAGATCTAGACACAAAGACATAAATACATAAGGATCACCGGTTGGATTCTGCCTCAGTTTTCTACAGTTGCTATGACAGAAATAGCATAAGTAGATGATGTTAACAAACACAAATATATTCTTTAATAGTTTAGAAGGCTGGAAGTGCAAATTGAAAGGCCTGGATCTAGGGAGAGTTTTCTTTCTCTGTTGACCCTTTGGGGGATGATCATGGTTTCCTTTCAATAGCTGTGGAGCCAGCATCCCTTGGAAGACTACTTGCATCCTTTCATCAGTCTTCCTCTAGCTCTCGGGCAGTGGTCCTCAACCCTCCTCATGCCACGACCCTTTAATACACTTCCTCAGGTTGTGGTGAGCCCCCCCCCCAACATAAAATTATTTCCGTTGTTACATCATATCTGTCATTTTGCTACTGTTATGAATCAGGCGACCCCTGGAAAGGGTCGCTCGACCCCCAAATGCACTGCGAACTACAGGTGGGGAACCCCTGCTCTAGGAGGTTCGCAGAGATGGGAACTTGGGTCCAAAGAATGTGCTCCATATCAGCTCTGCTTCTTTTCAATAGTTTGTGTGTGTGCGTTATACTTAACAGACCTTGCAACTTAATCATTCAATCTTATTTTAAAAATATATGAAATCATCACCAACATCACATTTCCCTCTTGTACTCGCTGTTGTTAGCTCCCTACCCCCTCCCCACCCCAATCCTCCTCTACCAGGCTCCTACCTAATATCTTCTTTCTTGGGAGCAGTTAGGTCATTCAGCTTGTTTCTCTCTACTTTTATCTACTTTAAGATAAAAGATGATGCAAGCCGGACCCCAGGGAAACACCTTTTGCATTAGATCAGGCTGTAATTCAGTAAGAGTTTTCATCATGAGGGTAGATTACATCATCTAATAACTGCCAAAGTACATCATTACACAACTGACAAATTATATCATTACATAAAGGCCAAACTAAGTTCACACATACTTGGAGGGGGGCATAATTTAGTCATTGATAAGCTCTTATCACATGTACCTGGCCATGGGTTCAACTTACTTCAGGCATTACACATTGCACATTTAACCGAATCCCAAAGGGTAGATTCCGTTATTACTTCAATTTCCATATGTCGACACTGAATATTAGAAAAGGTGAATGATTTACCAGATGACTATTTCATGTAAGACAGTTAGGACTGAAAAGGCTAAATATTAGTTCCCACAACACTTAGTCTGGACCACTCCAAACTTTTAAGGGTTTATTCCGTTTGTATTACAGAGGTGATTTAAGCACAGATCTGGGTGACTGTAAAGGGCCTATTTAATGCCGAGGCTCTTTGATTCAATTAAAGAAAAAAACACGGGGGTGGGTGGGAGATTTATGCATTGGCTTTGTTAGTCTCAAGCAGAAACTTGGCCTAGGTACACAAGAGTTTAAGTGAATCTCTGCTCCCCAGATTGCGATGCAAAAGCCTTATCTCTTTCTGTCCTGTCATTCACTTTACATTGCATTTCTCTTCCCATCTGCCAAATCTCTCCATTTAAATCTTACCTGTGAGTGTCACTGGCGACTGGCTCACCGTTGTTCACACGATGACTTTTTGGAGGACACCAGGAGAACGTGAAGTCTGAAATGAGAGTGTGCGTTCTGTGTGTCAGTCAGTAACCCACACCTAGAATGTAGATTTCATGCTGGCAACATACTCCGTGAACTTTGACAAATGGTTCATGACAGCTACATGTTTGTTTGTTTGTTTCATTTTCCATAATTAAAAAAAACTTTAATTGAAAGATCATTTTATTGGGGACTCTTACAACTCTTGTTACAGGTCCTACATTGATTTCATCAGGTATTTGTACATATGTTGCCTTCATTCATTCCTAGACATTTACTTTCTATCGAGCCCTTGATATCAGCTCCTTCTCTCCCCACCCCCACCCCCTAGCCATCCTCATACCCCCTTGGTAGATTATAAATTATTATTATTCTCATATCTTACACCTATCACTGTCTTCCTTCCCTCACATTTTCTGCTGTTCCTCCCCCTGGAGAGAGGTGTATGGTATGTGTCGATCATTGCGATCTGTTCCCTCTTTCTCCCTTCTTCTCCCCCTGCTTTATCCCTACACTTCTGGTATTGCTATTCCCATTCCTGGATTCTGTATGTCGTGAGCCCCATCTCTTTTCTATACCTGTGAATGTGTTCCAGTCTAATCTGAATGAAGAAGCAGGACTAGGGTCATGATAGTGAGGGTGAGGAAGCCTCAAGGAACCAGAGGAACAGTGTGTTTCATCAATGCTTTACCTGTACCCAGGTTGACTCATCCATTCCCTTGGACCCCTCTGTGGGAGGATTGTTCCATTGTCTGCAGATGGGCTTTGGATCTCTGCTGCACACATACCCGCCCATTCTCAATCATATGATTTGAGGCATGGGAAGCAAGTGTGAGGAGAACACAGCAGGACCAAGGTTTCTCGGGGAACTTAGGAGGTAAGGGCAGCGGGGGAGGGTATGGGGAGCAGGCAGCTCCATAGATGGGGAACAACTAGGGAATTAAGAGTCAGCAACAAGGAGGAGCTAGAGATCCTGAGGGTGTTGGAGCAACAGAAAACTAGCTAAGAGAAAGTTCTAAGAGGTGGAAATGGTGGGAAAGTGAGGGTGGAACAGGAGGAAGGTAAAAGGAAACAGAGGAAGGACCTAGGAAGCAAAGTAATGGATAGAGGTATAAGCATAGGTATATATATATATAAATATATTTATCCACAAAATAGAGGTATTGGACTATGTTCATATATTTATGTGGCAGTACACTGAGGTAGTGGATGGATTTGGGGCCTCTGCTCACACCCTCCCTCAATATAAGAACACTTTGTTCTAACAAATTGGCCTTCTGAGATGCTCACCCTACTGACCTAATTGCTGAAGACAAAATGGCTGCAGAAGAAAATATGGTGAAGAATGCGGATGGTGCCTGGCTATTAAAATATACAGCATCTGTTGTCTTAAAGGCTTTAAGTTAAACAAGTAGCCATTCAGCAGAGAAGCAACAAGTCCACATGGAAGAAGCACATCATCGGTGTGATCATGAGGTGTCATCAGGACCAGGTAACAGGCATCAGAAGACACATAACAAACAAACAAATCATATGGTTGAGAGCTACATGTTTTTAATATCAACTTACAATGGGCCAGATGCAACTACTCTGTCCTAAGTATATGCTAACATATGTCAAATACCTGGTTTGTTTTTTTAAAGTTTTCATTAGCATTGCCTTTTATTATCACTATGTAAAACCCCTAGGGAAATGATTATTAAAACATTGAGCGGCTAATGGGAAGATATTCAATTTGAACCCACCAGCTGCTCCACGGGAGACAGAAATGGTAGTTTACTTCAACAAAGATTACAGTTTTGGAAACCCTGCGGAAACTCTAAGCTGCCCTACAGGATCACTAGGCGTCGGAATCAACTCAAAGGCAATGGGTTTGGTGCTTCGGTAATTATCAGTACACTTACAAATCTCAATTGCATTGGCAGTTGCTATGCTAATGATGAAATCAGTAAATTACATGCTGCAGCACTGCATATAGCACATATTATTAACGGTCACACACACACACACACACACACACACACACACACACACACACGGTCCTTAGGGTGGCTCTTTGGAGCTCCAGGATGTTGGAAGTCAAAGACTAACATCTGGAGAGATGAACTAGGGGTGGCTGAATGGAAACCCTAGGAAACAGACGGCTGCGGGTTGGCTTGTTTCTTTCCAATGACATCGCTGCACTCTCACAGTGGATGTTGAATTATGTCATTGATGTCGACGATGTCATTGTATCTTCAGCTTCTGGTTTACAGACCCCTGGGATGTGAAGTCACTCACGTTTTCAGCACCATGGTTGACAACCAGTGATGGGATCTGCTTTTTCTTTGAATGGGAGGCACATAGAATTTGAGTAAAAGCCAAATCATCAAAGATGTGCTTTAAGTGGAGGCAGCAAATAGGATGGATATGTTAGGGTAGATTGTGGTGACATTTGCAGTACCTGCTGACTATCAGGAGGAGCCTAGAGTGGTGTTCTAAGCGGAGGAGAGCTGCCTGAATTGAATGGTGAAGCTGTAGCTGAATCGGATCTGTCACAACTTTACAAGAGATGATGATGACTTGGATATTATTTTTGCAAAGAGAACACTCCTGTAACAAAACTCTTTGCCACTTCTTCTCATCTGAACAGACTTTTACATGTGTCACACTGAAGAAAAACAACAGAAAGGCTATGTTTGTTTGAGATGGATAAAGTCAAATGACACCAAATGGACAAGTTCCATGTCACTCACAGTTCAAAACCACCAGCAGCTCCTAGGGAGAAAGACTGGGCTTTGTAGTCTTATAAGCAGTTACAGTGTCAGAAATTCATAGTGAGTCGCCGTGAGCTGGCATTGACTTGATGTCAATGAAAATGCACAGGGGGCATTCCATTGTTGGTAAAAGTCAATTGCAAGTCTGGAGGTTGCTTAAGTGCAATGTGATGTGAACATCGGTTGGTGTTTGACTTTGGTGTACTAAGCTGTCAGGTCATGGTATAATCACAGCATAAATGTTGGGAAATTGAGACTTGGTAACTTAGGGAAACCCTTGGGAAGTGTATGGTAAATATCAGAGAGTAAATTTATTGTTTGTACCTCTCCAGCAGCCAATCCCCTTTGTCTTAGTAAGAACATCAACGTAGAACACTGGGATACTGTAGATGTTAAAATCACACGCATTTTGTGTTTCCATGAAATGCACTTCATTTTTCACGCTAGAAGTTGAATCTGTGACCAAGGCTGGCCACTGAGAGCCCAGCATCTCTCAGACCTGGAAGTTATTTCAACAATAGCCAAATGACCCAAATCAAACTGATCTGAGTCAGTGAGTCTCCATTGCTGAATTCTTTCTGATTTTGAAATTACAGAGGGAAATAAAGGTTTTTTTTGTGTGAAAACTTAAGGCTCAGAACATCCTGGTCATCAGCTGCATGGGAAGAGGGAGACCACACAGAGACATCATTTTTTCTTAGACCAAAGTCAACATTGAGGCAAAATGGTGGACAAAGGAAAGCCATATCACAAATGCATAAGCAAAAGGGGCCCCTGGATAAAACTAGTGCTGACATAATACTCACCCCTGGACTATTTAATGGTGTGAGAGAATCCAGTCACTATTTTGTGCATTTGAATTGGAGTCAGGATCGTTCATTTGCAATCATCACCGTCTGCTTAAGTATCAAGCTGTATGTCCGTGGGCCTCAGTGGGGATGGCACGCAGCTGCGTGTTGCTATTGTGGAAAAATCACACTGGGAAGTGGCAAGCCGAGCCATGCAAGCTGCTCCTCCCTCTCTCCGTATTTGTTTTATGATCAAATGGAAGGATCCGTTTCAGAATTAGCAAAACGTGGCTGGATCTCTTGCAACAGGTTATAGAAGAGATCCAGCTTCCCCCCTTGAAAGTGGGTCTCCAACCTGGTAAGTCAACAGCAGCTGAAACGTCGTTCAACCATCTGTGTTTGTGTAGTCCCTGAAAGGCCAACTGCTCCCAGACAACGGCCATTGCATTGCCATCTGAGCCGCTGCATTGAAAAGAAGGGGCAACGCTGCACACGGGCTTCTGTTTGGAACATCAAGAAGCACTTGCCACTGTGAATGATCTGCCTCAGTGACGCCCCTGCTAAGCTTGGAGGATTCCAGAATTGCATCCTCAATAATAATAAAAATAAAGGGGGAGCTCACAGCATCACTGCAGACGGCGGCATGTTGCACAGTCGTGAAAAGGCTGCAGCACCCATTCATCATCATCAAAGGGACAGGATCAGCTTCAAAGGAGGGCGCGCTCTCAAGGATCATTGGTCCCACGTCTTTTGTTCATTAGATGGTACGCAGCATTATTTCTTTTCCTCTAAGAATGGCGGTAACTTTCTTGTAGACAAACCATGCCTCATTGTTTCTTCTTCAAATGTGCAACATTGTGCATCTTTCCTTATTGCTGAAACAACCGCTTGCTCAATGTTCTGAAATACACATGCGCACCAGACGCCACTCACGCATTTCAGTACACCAAACGTGCGCTCTGCACAATCAAGGTGAACGCGGCAGAAAGGGGAGAACAGTCCATTTAAGTCTACACGGGTTAGAGAACTTAGAAAATGTAATTTTCTGATTCACTTTTTTCTCGCTGCCTTCAAAAAGACTGTTTCTGAGAAAAAACTCCGTCTCTGAAGGGACGGGTCATTTTGCAGCACTCGAAATCCCCGGCTCATGGATGTTCCCACTAGCGTGGAAATGAAGACCGGAGTGCCGAACTCTTCCCTTACATGGATAGGACAGGAGAAACAGGTTCAATGCCCACGTTTCAGCGGTTGTGTCTTCAAGTGTTAGCATCTGGATTTGGCCTTAGAATGTCGGTGGCTGTTACTGTCCGTTCTCATAGTGAGAGGCTGGGGGAATATAGCAGCCAACAGTCACAGACTAAGGAACCCTGTGGCTGGTGGTTACACCTAGAGCTGCTATCCACAAGGTCAACAGTTCTAAACTACCAGCCGCTCCGTGGGAGAAATACATGACTTTCAAGTTCAGAAAAGGGGTACAGTCTTGGAACCTCCCCCTCCCCCCACCCCCCCACCCCCCCACCCCGGGCCAGTTTTGCCCTGTCTTATGGGGTTGTATTGAGCCGGCATCACTCTGTAACAGTGAGTTGTGTGTGGTATAACAGAACAGAACTGTCCCACAGTGTTCCTACTTTATGACCAGTAAGGGGACAGGTCACCAGGGAGGAGCTCAGCAAAAATGTTGGGAATGACTTATGCACTTCCAAGCACAGCCCTGGAACCACGGACATGTATGTGCAGACGTGCAGGTGTCTGCTTCATCAAAGGCCCTTTGATCCAAAACCATCGAGCAAAGCTCCTAATGGAGAATGAGCAAAACAAACAACCAGAAAACACTTGAACATAAATCATATCTTTAAAAATAGAGTTTTGGGACCCTTCTGAAAATAAAAATACAATGTAATGAAAACTTTACCAGGGAAAACTTCACTAATATCTGAAAGCTTAAATACCAACCCCTCGAGTGTTTTTAATTAGAGGGACGAAGGCATATTTTTTCAAAAACCAAAAAGCAGCAGGCTGGGCAGAGGTGCTGGGAAGGTTCCAGGGCCCCCATGTGGACGGTGCTGGCGTCAGGGAGTCACATGCACAGAGCCTGTCAGAGAGGAGAGAGAAACCACTCTGGGGTAACCTCCTGCAATCCTTTCTGAGCAACCTCTGACCTCTCAGTGCCCGTTTGAGAGCAGCGGGAGCTGCCACGCTTAACCTCTGCTCTGCCCCTCGCCCCCTCCTTTCTGCAGGGTCAAGACCTTAGTGAGACCCAAGTTAACCCTGGACTCTCATTCTCAGGGCTCCTGCTGGGCAAGTGACAGGGATCCAGATCCTCCTAAGCAGCAACCCTGAGCTGGGCATGGCCATCTGAGGAGAGAGCTCTCCAGGAGAGCGGGGGAGGTATGCCAGATGGGGAAGCAGGCACTTGGAGAAAAAGAAAGAAAAAGTGATTTGAGGTATTTGTGGCTTCTAACCTCCTGATCTCATCTTAATCCCAGAGAAGGGCAGAGCTTCAGTGCTAGAAGTCAGCAACATGTGCGCACTTGTGCACACGAACACACTCATACAACACACATGGACAAAGAATCACATTTAGGGTCCTCAGCCTAAATGTCCTCAGCCAAGTATGTTTGGAGGAGAAATTCTACATGCATCTGTTCCTCCTTCTAGGCACTAGGAAGGCTGGGACCTTAATAGACAGGGTGAGGAGATACATGAGAAGAATTGATGCTCTCAAAATAGAATGCCGGCGCAGAATATCACATATAGCATGCCCCCCAAATAAACAATTCCATCTTAAGAGAGATGCAGCTAGAATTTCCGTAGACTCCCAGATGGCCAGGCTTTGACTTGAATACTTTGATACTTTAACAGAAAAGACCAAGTACTAGAAAAGAACATCATGTCTGGTAGAGGGTGAGAGAAAATGGCAAAAAGCCCTATTGAGATGAAGAGACCCAATACCGACAGTAATCGATTCAGGCACAGCAATTCCCAAGAAGAGGGCAAGGGTGAGACAGCTGTTTGCTCTATTATGCACAAGGTCACCCAGAGTCAGAACGGACTTGATGGCAACTAGGCATAAATTATGTCCATAGGCCTCATGTTACCCAAAGACACATCGACACCTTGTCACCTTGACTCTTCCATCCAAGAGATCGTGGTAGGTAGCCATCACTTTGGCCTTGGTGCCTTTGAGTTTAATTTCACTGTCTCCCTAGACGTCAGTGCCCAAACCTCATCGCTGTGTCCTGCCCTTCATGTTTCATGGCATTTATGTTCCCATTTCCCAAATCTCCCCTCCTTACTACATCCTTTCTCTGAAAGAGCAATTAATTCTGAGCTCCCAATTGGCCACACAATGGCTTTGTAGAAGACACAATGGAAGACTTATGTCTGACATGAAGGAGAAGCAGTGTCTTCTCTGTGTGACAGTCACCATTCCACACCAGAGGGAAGCTCTCATGCTGGTAACATTGAACCTGAAAGTTGACCAGCAGTAGTGTTGGAGGGAACTGGTGTGAATGGGAACAAGTTATTTATGGCAAAGAAAGAAGTTGAACTAGTGTAAAGGAGATGCCAATGGGCAACAGAACTGCAAAAGTAGCACGTCCTGCTGTCCAGTAGTTCCCCAAATTTCCTCATATAATTATGTCAATAGATGAATATTTGTTCATTTTTTTCACAAGATATAGTGAAACTTAACTTGCTACCTACTTGTTTATGGGGCATTTCTCTACCCATTCAGTTATACGCTATCTATGACTGTTCTAATTGTACTAGTCAGAGTCTAGTACTTGTGACCGAGATGGTATGCCCCACAAAATCTAAATTATTTATGATCTGGCTCGTAATATCTTAAAATATATTTTAAAATTACTATTATTTTTAACCATTATATTAGAAACCTGAAAAAACAGAGACGGTGAGAGATTGGATTTTCTAATTTCATCTTGCTGACTTTTTAAACAGGAGAAAGCTTTCTTCAGGAGCTGTGGAGAAGAGACTGATTTAATTTCCAAAAATATTTTGTAGAAACACACCCTTATAAATAAGTACTATAAAGGGAATTATAGCTTGATGGAGAATTTATGAATTAGCTCATTAAAATAATCATGAGTAGGAGGCATTAATAGTCTCAAGTTTAACAGTTCATAATAGCTTACTGCAAAGTCATTTTCATGATCATCAACAAAATATTATTGCCTATTTTTTTCAGATACTTAGAAGAATCTCAGGTTTCATCTCTGCGATGTATGCACACACAGCACATTGTTGAAGGAAGCAAGTCACCGAAAGAATGCAATTTTTAAGAGCTAAATGATAAATCTCTATGTAATAAAGCATACTCCAACTTTTATGGAGCCTTATTCATAGTTTTGGAATAAGTTTGAAAGGTTTAGGCATGTTTTTACTGTACCTGAAGTCAAGTAAGTCTTTTAATTGCAAACATTATGTTCATTTCCATATGCTCATAACTTCGAAGATGGTGAATAGCAGACATTTTACAAGATTTATTGGAGTGTTATTTCCTGTAGGCATTCGTTTGGTGAGATTTTACGCAATGAATGCATTTCTAATTGGGATTATTTACATAGGCATCTGGGTCCTGGTTAGGTATGAAGTGGAGGAACCAGGAGGCTCAGGTTTAGTTGATTCAACGAGTTCATATTTCCTAGAGAGGAGCCGTCAAGATTCCTATTAGGCCATCCCTGCCTGGGGTCTGCAGTGATGTTAGATAGCTATTATGGTTCTCTATAGCTCTTATCCTATCAAACCCATATCCTGACACAATTTATCTTTACCAGCCTGCAGACAGATAGTAAAGGAGGGAAGAGTTGACGATAAAGACGTTACACAGCCACTAGAAAGAATGAGAAGTTTCGGGTTCTGTCAGTTGGACTCGGATGGGACAGACTGTGTGAAGTTAATGCAAGAGAAGAGGAATTCATCAGATGCTTGTTGATGTTAGAAGCCTTCAGGTCGGAGCACACTCATCACAAGCCCAAGGGCGGCAGAATGAAACCCCACTCAGTCCTGCACCATCCTCACATCATCATGGTTAGACTTGTCAATTTTTGCTGCCCTTCTACTTTACCACCACCACTTGTCTGTCAGCTCGTTGTGCTGTAGAGGCTTGTGTGTTGCTGTCATGCTGGAACCTATGTCACTCGTATTTCAAAAGCCAGCAGGGTCACCCAACGTGAACAGGTGTCACCGGAGTTTCCAAACTAAGAACAGACTATGAAGAAGGAATAGATTGCTCATTTCAGAGGAATTAGCCACTGACAAGCTTAGGGATACAGTGAGCCAATGTCACAATCTGAAAACCACATGAGTGGCAGCACAGCATTGTCTCCTGCTACTGACAGCAGGGCCGGAAGATGAGCCCCTCAGGTCAGAAGGCACTCAAAATATGATTGAGTAGAGTTGATCACAATGACCTGGATGGAAAAAAAGCCTGCAGGAATAAAGCTTTGGGTACCTTCATTTTCTAACGTGGCAAGGCTGAAAAATAAGACATAACAACTACAAACATCTATTAATAACTAGAACTTGGAATGTGCGAAATATGAATCTAGGAAAATTGGAAGTTGTCAAAATAAAATGGAATGCATAACAATTGATATTCTAGGTGTTAGTGAGCTGAAATGGACTGGTATTACCCATTTTGAAACAGAAAGAATATGGTGTACTGTCCTGGGAATAATAGATTCAAGAGAAATGGTGTTACATTCATAGCCAAAAAAGACCTATCAAAATTCTATCTTGAAGTACAGTGGGGTCTGTGATAGGATAATATCTATGTGCATACAAGGAAATTCAGTCACTATAACTGTTATTCAAATGTATGCACCAAAGAATAAAGCTTGCAGTGCAGAAATGGAATAATCTTACCAACTGGATCTTCAGTCTGAACTCTTCAGATCAAACATGTAATCAAGATGCATTGATAACTATAGGAATTCAAAATTTGGAAACAAAGGGAAAGGACCAGTGGTTGGATAAGATGGCATTACTGGTAGAAACAAATAAGGGGGTTGCATGATTCAGTTTTCAAGGCCAACAACCTCTTCATCGCAAATAACTTTTTTGAATGACATAAAAGGAAACTATACACATGGAATACACAGAAATAAATTGACTGCTGTGGGAAGAGACAATGGAGAAGCCCAAGATTAGCCACTAAAATGAAGTCAAGGAGTAAAGGCCAAGGGGTCAACAGACTGAAGCTGAAGAAGATTAAAACACATTCAGGAAAGCCAGAATACAACCTTCAATATATCCCACCTGAATTTTGAGAACTTCTGACGGATAGCGTCGATGCATTGCAAACTAAAGAGACCTGAGGAGCCGGGAGATGACATTCAGCACAGGATAAGCTTACTGTGAACCACTCTAGCTTTTCGAGGAAAAAAAATCACCTTATAAATGGGTTTTTCTGAAAATTATTTTAGTACATTCATGGTTTGGGCATTCTTCAGTCAGAACAGTTCTAAAAAGGAATTATATTTTAATAACCATTGTCAAGAAGACATTTGTCTCACCTGAAATAGTTTGGTATTTGATACGAGGACAACGGCAAGATAAAGAATAATAACAAAACTCACTTTCCCTATGCCTAGGTTTACAGTGGCCTGGATAGATCTCATTTTGGATTTTTATTGGGCAAAGAGGTCATAGGAAGTTACAGCTATGTGGGTGAGGCAACATGGGAATTTGTCTGGCAGGAGACAAGTGAAGAAGAGATCAAGAACACGTCTGGGAAAATCTGGGGCTATCCTTTCTGGGGGTTAGTGTGTGTGTGTGTGTTTCAGGAAACTTAAGGGAGTGTGTGTGTGGGTGTTTGTTTCAGGAAACTTAATAGCTAAGATCAATGTTGCTGTGGTGCTGAAATATACAATCATTATTTCAACTTCCAGAAAGCTTAGTCATGGTGAACAGGGTTCAATGGATCTTCCAGATTATGACAAAATAAGAAGGAAGACCTAACTTCTTCTGAAAATTAGTCACTGGAAACCCCATAAGTCACAGAAGAGTATTGTCCTATTCTCTGGAATTGGTGGCATCATCAGGAGGATCAATCTCCAAACAGAAGGACATCCTGTGTAGTGAATCAGAAGGCCAGGGAGTGCAAGGAAGACATTTCAGAAGATGGACTGGCACTCTGGCATCATCTTGATTCATTGAAAGGGGTGAACTTGATACCATGGACATATGTACGCTGCGCTGGTTAGTTTGGTTTTTATTAATAACTTTGAGAGGAAATCCCATCTTTTGTCTCTCTGGAGCCAGAATTATCACAGCATTGACTACATGAATTTGGAGGATGATTTGATCGATTAAAATATAACCAAGACTTCGACATAAAAAGTAAGTTCTGTTTTTGCCATTAAAATTGTCTGGGATTTCAGTTTTACTGAATCAACAATCAATACTCATGGAAGCAGTAGTGAGAAACATCAAACACTATATTGCATTGAATAAACCTTATCCAAAATATCTCTTTAAAGTGTTTAACAGCAAAGATATTATTTTGAGATTTTAGGTCTAATGGACCCATGCCACTAGAGTTCCTCTTAACTCACAATCACGGGAAAGCTGGAAAATGAATAAGGAAGACTGAAGAATTAGTGCACTTGAATTATGATGTTGGCCAAAAATATTAAATATCTCATGGACTGGTGAAAGAACAACCAGATCTTTATTGAAGAAGGATAGTCAGAATGCTCTGTAGGAGCAAGAAGGATTGCGTGAGTTTGTTTTGTGTACTTTGGATATGTTAAAAGAAGGCACCATGTGGTAGTTAGATAATTTCCTATCAACTTGATAGAGTAAATGGGTAGAGTTTAGGTTATCAATCAGGTCACAGCCTAATGATGCTTCCTGGTGAGCGTGACCTTCTCATGAAGGTTCTGGTAACATTCTCACTTTCTCCCTGGAAGAGGTCCACACTCTCTGCTTTCACCTTCCTGTTGATAAGCCCCATGGAATCACAATGATGGCAGCCAGAGCCCTGGAGATAAGTCCACTGCCATTGGATCCTCAAGACTTTGTGCCTACCAGCATGCGATCTTCCTGCATTTGACATTCTTGCATGAGCTACATGAATCTAAAGAGGAATGTATGGACTATTACAAGATATATGGTCTAATATCAGACTTATGGACTTGATCTGGACTGCTTTCTCAATATATAATTGCTCGTTGATATAATGTTCTTTCTTACACATGTATGAGTGCCTCTGGATTTGTTTATCTAGTCAACCTAGCCTAACACAGGCCAGTATCGGGGGGAAAACATCAGAGTTGTCAGAAAAAATAAAAAAAGAAGATCAACAACTAAATTGATTGACACAGTGGCTGCAACAGTGAGCTCGCACAGAGTAAGAATTGTGAAGATGGTGCAAGACTGGACACTGTTTCTTTTTGTTTTACAGATGTCACTATGAGTCAGAATCAAGTAGATGGCACCTAACCACAACAATGGAGACAATTAGATTATCAGCTGGTAGTCTATCTCTTCATTTAGAAGTTTTTCTCTTCCTTTGTTCTTTCCTGTTATGCTTTCCACAAAGAGACAGAAGATGAGATAATATTCACCTCCAACTATCCTGAACCTGGAAGCTTGCTTTGAAGATGGTGACCAAAAGATAAACCCACACACAATAATGGAATCTCACAGCCGTCAGGTTGATTCTGACTCATAGCAACCATGTAGGATAGACTAGAACGGCTCGATCAGATTTCTGAGGCTGTGACTCTTTATAGAACCAAACTGCCTCATCATTCTCCAGCAGAGTGGCTGATGTCAAACTGCCAACGTTTCAGTTAGCAGCTTAATGCTTAGCCCACTGTGCCATTCGAGCTCCTTAACATGGCGCAAGGAAAGGAAAGACTTTTGAGATTTGCTTTTCAAAATTTGAAGAATTGCTTTCAAAAACTTTAATTACTCCATGTCTTGGTAATTCTGCCTTCCAATTTTTGCATGTTTTGAGTGCATTGCTGCTGTTTTTTTGTAGAATATTGGATTGTCCCTATTTGTCCTTCAAAGTAGTAAGAAAAAAAAATTCATTGTGCTATGTATTTGGATAGCATTACATTCAACTATAAAAGTTTACTTAGTTAACTCATGGTACTACGATCGAAGTAGCCCAAATAGAAGGTTTTCACAAACACCAATTTATAATCAGCAGGTCCTCTTCATGGATTTGTTTCACTTATATTTCATATTTTCTGGAAATGTTAAAGTCCAAAGTAACACCTAGCATTACATGAATCTAGTCCTTGGGATATAAATCATCCTTGTATATGAGAAATTTTCCAAGTTTTTGTTTTCTCAGTATCATATATAAAACATTATCTTCCTATAAACCCGGCCAATGAACACATGTGGAATTCATTGAAGGGAAGTTTAATTGAAGGACGGAGAGATAAATGGGTCACTGGGCCTCGCCTTTCTTCTCTCCTGCTCTTTGATGATTGGGCCAGCTTGCGGCTGTCTTAGCTGGTTCTCTGCCTCAACTTGCGAGCTACACTCCCTGTGGGACACTCAACCCATGGACTGTGTTGCCATAGTTTGAAGTTCCTTCAAGACCTGCTTTGCCATGCTACTGGACTGTATATTGCTTGAGCTGGGGACTGTGGGACCCCAACATCTGGCTGACTGTTGGTGACCTGCCTTGCTGTTTGCTGCCTGGGGCCAGGTGGCCTAAATTACTTTACAGAAGACTTAGCTGTCTGCTTCCTTGACTTGCACCCAGCGGCCATCATGGCTTGAACTGTCAGGGTATTAGCTGTCTCACAGAAGTGAGTTGCACTGAGCCACTTGAACTGCTCTACAGACTAATTAGCTGCTTATTTCTTATTTTGTATCTATCTATCTATCTATCTATCTATCTATCTATCTATCTATCTAAAATCATAAGTGTCCCAATTTTTTTAATCTAGAGAACCCTGGCTAGCACCACAAACCCCAAGATGTGAAAAATGTTTGCTTAGCATACTACATTTACTAATAGCTCATTTCCCCCCAATAATTTTTAATCTGAAACTTCCCTCTGAACCAGAGGGCTTTACCCACATAAGATAAGCACAATGACTGTATATAATTACAAGCTAAATTAAAACAGAAAATTTAGTTTACTTAATTTTTGCATTCTAATTAATAATAGGGGATTTCCCCCCTAAAGTTGGAAAATACTCAAAAACTCCATTTATGCTAGGTAAATTTGCCAAGGATTTAAAGCTATGGTTCTTACCATGACTACATAACACAATCATCTGGTGAGCTTTTTTTGGGGTAAGCCTGCTTCTGTGCAGCTGATTTTAAACTCACAGCAACTCTACTGGACAGAGGAAAACTTCCCCACAGGGTTTCCAAGACTGTAAATATCTATGGAAGTAGACTGCCTCCTCTTCCTCCCATGAAGCAATGGGTGGATGTGAACCACTGAACTGCTTGGTGGGTGGGAGACATCAGTCCCTAATCTTCACCCCAGCTATTAAATCTTTTCAAAGGGTCTGGAGAGTAACATCGTGTTTTAAATCTCCCAGATTACTCTCAATCACAACAAAGGTTGAGATGATTGAAGCTAGACTTTCCAGCCTTGGAATCACTAATCTAGTTAAATTACACAGACGAGGACAGAGTTTGGAGGCATTGTCTAATAAAGATTCAGCTCATCAGGGTCATTGTGATTTTTGAAAGGAAGAGCCATTCAGTCTTACCCTCATCTCTCCTAATCTTTGTCATAAACTGAATCTTTTGGAACCAACCACATGTGATGTAAGGCGACATTAGAATTTGGGTAAGAATTCAGAAACAGATTCCTCTTCATACATTATTTTACATAGTTTATTTAATTCCCTTCCTCTAACCTTCCATTTTTAATCTCCTTATTCACATTGAAATATATAATTGTGTTTTCCATAAGTATTGAACAATAAACATAAATAAAACCAAAGTACTTTTAGTTCAAAGTCAATAAATGGTAGTAGAGTCTGAGCCATGAATTATAATATATCTTTTTATTTTAAGAATAAGTCTTGAAATTAACCAAGGAGGAAAGCTAAATAGAATATTTACTTTCCAATAGGACCCTCAAATTTCAATAATATATTTTGATAAATATTTAACATCTCACTCTGCCCTTTACCATATTACTAGAAAGCTCTAATACGACTTACTTTTGTGCTTTTTCATGGAAGCACTATTACTTAGCCCAAAAACCTAACTTATGCCCCAATGCCCCCATAAATTCTTAAATTCGTATGCTGACATTCATATCCTCCTTGTTGTACCTTGATAGATACATTAAGGACACAGTACTGGCTAAATATGCGCAGAGTCTAGGAAAGCTAAGGAAGACACTTCCTAGTGGTGTACTCCGAGGCTCATCTGTTAGTTTGTCATACTGTGCTGGCTTCAAGGTGCTGTGAGACTGGCATTTTGCCACCAGTATTTCAAACACCAGCACTGTTATCAATGGTGGGCATATTTCAATGGAGCTTTTCAAGTAAGACAAACTACAAATAAGGACCTGTTTATATTTCTAAGACAAACTATGCATAGTGGTGGAGATTATCTGATATAGTGCTGAAAGATGAGCCATGTTAAAAGTCACTTAAAATACAAACGAAGAGGAGCTGCCTTCTCAAAGTAGAGTCAATGTTAATGACATGAATAAAGGAAAGATTTGGGGACCTCCGATTGCTGATATGCCATGATTCAAAGTGATATGAAATAGGTATAAATGACCATTAATAATCAGAATGTGGCATGTAAAAGTCATGAATCTAAGAAAATTGGAGGATCTCAAAATGAAATGGAATGCTTGAAGATTTATGTCCTAGGCATCACTGGGGAGAAGGCTGAGGTTTTCGACCCTCATAGTTAAAGTGTCAGAAACTGGCAGGGCCACTTCTCTCCTGTCTTACAAGTTCAAGTTCGCTAGGAGTCAGCATTGACTCAAAGGCAGTCAGGTTTACTTTAGGCTTCACAGAGCTGTGGTGGTCACTTGGGTTGTCAAGTAAGCAGTTAATCTTAAGGTCAGCGGTTGGAACCTACCAATCATTCTCTGGGGAAAAGATGAGGCTCTCTGCTCCCATAAAAACATAATCTCCGGAAATTAAAGGATCAGTTTTATCCCTGTAATGTTACCATGAATTGGATTCAACTGTTCAACTGGATGACTGTGACTTTTTTTTGAATTTGATATTAACGAACTGATATGATAAGGAAGTGGTATCAGAACTGGTATTGGTTATTCTGAATCAGAAAATCACTTGGCTTTCTATGCCAGGAATAACAAATTGAATGGAGTAGCACCACATTCACACACACACACACACACAAAGGACCTGATGCAAAGGGTTTAAATGGAGAGCAAATGCTTTGAAAACAATGAGGGCAAAGAATGTGCAGATGTGCCTTACACAATTGAAGTATGTATGGATTGTGATAAGAGTTGTATGAGTCCCTAATAAAATGTTTTTTAAAAAAGAACTACACTATCAGTGATAGAATAATCATATGCCTAAAAGGAAGACAAATTAATACCAACACGACTTATTTGCACACCATGCATTAAAGCAGAAGAAGAAATAGAAGATTTTTGCTAACTTTTGAAGTATGAAATGGATTAAATATGCAATCGAACATAAAATTCAGAAACAAAGGAAAATAATTGGTAGCAGGAAAATATGGCATTTGTTAATAGAAAATATGGCATGGGTGATGGACACTGAGAATTCCATGAAATCATTTTTCAAGATAAGCAACTTCTTTATTATGAATACATTTTTTCAACAACATAAACAGTGGCTGTGCATATAGACTGTACATGGATAGAATATACATGAATCAAATCAACTCCATCTGTCAAACAACATGAGGGAGAAACTCAAAATCATCATTTGGAAGAGGACTAGGGGTCAACTGTGAAACCGACCCCTGGTGTCTCATATGCAAGTTCAAGTTTAAGCTGAAGAAATTTAAAACAAGTTCAGGAGAGCCCAGTAAAGCCTTGAATATTTTCCAGGCAAATTTAAGTGTAGATTTGATGCAATGAGCACTAATGACCAAATGCATTGTTGCTGTTCTTATTAGCAGGCGCCCTCAACGGAAGGAAACACCACCTGGTCCTGAGCCATCTACACAATTGTTCTTATGTTTGAGTCCATTGTTGTAGCCACTGTGTTACTCCATCTTGTTGTGGGGGTCTTCCTCTGTTTTCAATGCCCCTCTACTGTATCAGGAACAATCCCCCTCTCCAGGGATTGGTCTCTCTTGATAATAAGTCCAAAGTACTTCAGGAAAAGTCTTGCCGTCTTTGATTCCATGGAGCATTCTGGCTGTATTTAGTCCAACACCGAATGGATTGTCCTTCTGGTTGTCCATGGTAGTTTCCATATTCCTCAACAACATAATTCCAATGCATCGACTCTTCTCTGGTTTTCCTTGTTCCATGTGCAATATTCACAGGCACGTGAAGCAATGGAGCATGCCATGGCTTGGGTCAGGCTCACCTTAGTACTCAAAGTGACCTCGTGTTTTAAAAATATTTCCAAGAGGTCTTGTGCAGCAGATTTACCAATGCATTGTGTCATTTGACCATTTGACTGCTGCCTCCATGAGCCGTGATTGTGTATCCAGGCAAGATGGAATCCTTGACAACTTCAACTTTTCTCTGTTTACCAAGATGTTTCCTCTTGGTCCACTTGGGGAAGGGGGGTTGCTTTCTTTACATTGAGTTAAAATTCATGCTGAAGGCCACAATCCTTGATTTTCATCAGCAAGTATTCCAAGTCCTTCTCACTTACAGCAAGTAAGGTTGTGGCATCTGCATATCACAGGTTGTCAATAAAGGATACCATGCCAGAAGAAAGCCAAAAGTCTTGAAAAAGACACGAAGTAAGAAAAGCTCAAAAAGGATGTCAACAGACATTCTGAAGCCAGCTCTTGAATGGGGAGTAACTAAAGGGAAATGAATAAATGACGAAGCAGAAGGGCTGAGCGGAAGATTTTAAAGAACAGCTTAAGGAAACAATGAACTGCTCAAAGACCTGGAGTCAGAAAAACGAAATGGAAGAACACACTCAGCATTTCGTGAGCTGAAAATCGAGTGTAGAAATCATTTAAGCCCTGATTTGTAATACTGAATGGTTTTATGAGCAAAATATTGACTGACACAGGAAACACCAAAATAACAAAGACTTGATCGATGTTTAACTACAACAACGACTCTTAGGATGGTGTAGAACCCGATAGTGTTTCTTCTTTGTGTAGATAGGGTTACCATGAGTTGGCACTGACTTGATGACAGCTAACACCAATAATGGTGTATTAATATGGCATCACAGTTTGTTTTTATTGTTTCAGATACACAAAATTCCCCCCCCCAATTTTTTGGAGTCAGTTCTCTCAACCTATATGTGGGTCAATATCTGGACAGATAGACGTATAGATAGATTGATAAATATTGATCGGTAGGTATGACTTAAAGAAAACTTGCTCTTCCATGAGTCAACTACATATATTTGCTTCTTAGATCAAATATTAAAACTATCTTCTAAAATATTACACTTGGTAATTTAACCTAGGTGATTACATTTAATTGTAATGCATTATGTAGTGATTTTATTTCCATTTTCACATCTGAGATGTCTGAAATCACGCCATGCGCAGCCATTACCCAAAGCTATTCAATATACAAGTACCTGGAGTGGGATTTTAGTCTAGATTTGTCTTAGGCCAAAATCTGTTGTAGAGATTGTGTTTGTACCTTTAGCAATCATCACATAAGTGGACACAATGCAGACACGATGACAATATATATCAGCTAGATGGATGGATGACATATGTTGGCATGATATTTTCTAGTCTCTTATTTTGCATTCCATTTTAGTTATATTGCACCTCTCAGAGGAAAATCTCATTATAATATGCATAGCATGAAAAAGATAGCATCTGAAATGGTTCAGAAGGGACTTTTATTTTAATTGAATACATTTCTATGAGTGATGTCACACCTTGGCAAGAGACAAATTCTACTCCTTCGACATATATACCGGGGTTTGCATAGGATTGTTTCTAGGTCGTAACATAATTTACTGACGCAGTGAAGAGAAAACAAAAATCAATTTCCTTCCAAAAATTTATGACTGGTCTAGATAGAGTTTTAGCTCATACATCTCAAGGAAATCTTTTGATAGCCCTTTGCTACTGCTGAATTACGTTTGAACTACATTCCACATTTCCTAATCAGCTACATCAAGACGTCCAAGTGAAATTTATGATAAAAAGAGAAGACTGAAGTCTGAATCCCATTGGTCTAAATAAAACACTCAGTGTGGAGGGGTGTTCAATAGTTGATTATCCCCATTAATCGTGTTATTTAATTTTTTTTTTGGGGGTGAGGCAAAGAAGCAGAAGTGGTTTTTCGCTTTTTTCTTCTGTCAAGACTAAAGCAAAGACGCTTTCCTGAAGAATTGGTGTCAGAAACAAACACAAAGCATATGATCACCAATATCCCTCCTTTTCTGTAATATACTCAGAATTCGGTTGCAGTAAACATTTGGTCATATGCTTTATGTGTTCGACAAACTCATACTAATATGGTTGAAATTAGGGAAGAGGAGCAAGAATGTATGTTAGCATCAAGACTCTAATGGATGGGTCTTTGTCTGAAGCCCACCTTCGACAGTGGGAGCTAGATGTGTTGTTGCTGTACTGCAACTCGCAGCGTCTTCATGCATGACAGAATGAGAGGTTGACTGGTCTTGCATTCTGGTGACAAGCACCCACATTTTGAGTCCACCAATGCATCTAACTCATGTGTCCCACACCCTTGCTGGTCCTCTATCTCACTACACATGTCATCTCTTAGGCACTGAGCCTAGTGATGTTTGGGTCCAACACAAGTAACTTGGGCAGTGTTTTGTTTTGATGCATAAGTTTCACCTGAGCAAAACTTCGTATGAGTTCAGGGGCCATTTTCCTAGTCTGATTTATCCTGGGAGCTAGGTTTATTCAAACTCTTACATCATAGATGGCCCTACTGGTATTTGACATACCTGGCGTCGTATCTTCCAGTATCACAGCAACATACAAGCCATCACAGTTTGACTAACTGATGGATATATAAGTTCTAGAAATATTAGCTCAAACTATTCCTATCTCCTATTGTGAATATGGAAACTACACAGAAAGAAGAAACACTATAGATGTGGACTCTGGACTCGGAGTCAGTGTACTTTAAAGTTGAACATATCCAAAGTGTGGTCATTTTGTCCACTGAATTTCTTGGGAGAAGAAAGAATGAGGCAAGGCACCTATTACACCGAGGATCCATGTCGGTACAGAAAACCACTATGAAAAAGTGCTCAATGCTAAGCTGTCCTCATAGAAGCACAAATGAGGACAAGAGACTTGCGCCTTACTTCTCCCCGATACTCCCCATTCTAGAAGCCCCTCATCTCCACAGACCAGTTTAAATCCACCAAACAAGCCTCATCAGTGCCTTCTAAACATTCAAAAACTACAACTGAGAGGTTAATGAACCAGCTGCACAGAAGGAAACTGCTTATGTAACAGCATAAAATCAAACTTGCATAATCTTCCTTCTTCTGCAGAATATGTCAATGAAAGTTGGAGTGTCGTTTTCAGTGGAAAGACAGGAAGGCACAGGGAATACACAACCGGCTTCAAAGCAACAGTGTCCTTCAAAAATATGTGTCACCTTGAAGGGTCACGATTCCCAATGGTTTGGCAAATGTAACCCCCCACCTTCACCCCACCCCATGATTTGATCTGATATTATCTGGCAGTCCCTTGAGGGGGATTACACACAGCCCTGATTTAATGTTCCCCTGGGGGGGGGGGTGGCTTGCATTATCTTTTATCTCACAAGAGATAAGAGAAGTAAGAAAGAAGTCAAGAGAAGAGCCAGACTAGAACCAGTCCTTTGGGCCCAGGTCCCCGCACTGAGAACTCCCTAGACCCAATGTTGAAAGACTTCTCTAGAGGACTTCTCTCCACAGCGAACAGAGAGAAAGCCTTCCCATAAACTGGCATGTTGAGTTGGGATTTATAATCTTCTAAACTATGAGGGAATGCCTTTTTAGGTTAAACCCCTTCCCTTGTGGTATTTCTTGTTACAGCAGCATGCAAAACCGAGACTGGCATTTGACCTTCTCTAATACACAAGGAGGCAGAGAGATGAATCAGCAGCAGCAACAGCAGCATCTTAATGTTAACTCATAGGTGCAAGAGGTCAGCTATGTCTCCACCCTCCACACTTTCTACCCATTCTGACTCCAAACAGGGCACTCCCTACTCCTATGGTGTGCTCCATAATTCATTGTAATCGCCACAGAGAACTCACAGATGTATAACTCTGTTCAGTGAGGAGGTATTTTTAGGGAAGTTACCAGGTTACAATTCAGGTTCGGATATTCTCAGGGTACAATTCTTTCATCAAAACAGCGTCTTTTCAGCTGGGCTTGCAAGCATGACTCTGACTTGGCCTCTCAGCACCCGCTCTGCTCAGGCATTAACTACAAAGCTCTTACCTCTCGGTACATACAGACCCTTGGACTGGCCCTGCCCTGCTTGGGCAAGTGTTGAGTCTTCTAGTTTTGCTTATGGTGTGCACAAAAGTATCTGAATCTGCCAGTAAGCTTCCACCTTAATGTGCTCAGCTTTTTCTGCATATAGTTGGAAGACTTACCTCCCTTCTTAACTCTCATAAAGAGTTCCAGTCTCAGAAATCCATGGGGGCAATTGAACCCTGTCCTATAGAGTCCCTATCACTTAGAATGGACTCAATGGCAGTGAGTTTAGTTTTGTGGTTTTTCAATTAAATGCATGGAGGCAATCCACTCTGCCAGCAAGTCTGCTATCCACAGGCACTCAGCATTCTCGCTGTGGTATGGCAAGCCCACTGCTCTGTCTCCTGCTTCTGCTGCTGCCTCTGTCACCAACTCTGTGCCTCTCCTTCTTGCTGTCTCTGGTATCGGAGCTCTTTGTCTTATGGAACGAGAGGCATCAGGGCACAGATCTCCAGGCTTAGGGATGCATTCTATTTCTGGCTTTTCTATCTTGATGGTAGGGAGATCCTCCTTCCAGCCTGCCTCTGGGGTAGCTCATGTTATACCTAGCAGAAAGACAAAACTAATCAATCACCTACCTAGGGTGTTGTTGTGGTTAGATGCCATTGAGTCTATGCCATCCTCACTATGGTCCTTTGACTTGAGCCTATCAAAGCAGTTACCATGTACATACACCAGTCCATTGCACTGTCATGGTACTTTACCAAGTACGTGTGGCCTTGGCTAGGGACTGGTCTCTCTTGACAGTATGTCCAAGCTATGTGAGATGAAGTCTTGCCATCCTTAGCATTGCTTGTATATTGCGTGATCCCACTTCAAGGGTTAGTGTATGTTATTTGCATTCTCAGCAAGCGCCCAAGCTCCTAAATGAGCTACAGCCACCTCACACCTGCATAATCCGACCAAGTCATTTTGGGAGCCCTGCGGCATAGGGTGACATGTATTGGACTGCTAACTGCAAGCACTACAGTTTGAACTCACAAGCTCGAGTTTCCCATAGTGGATGATGCCACCTTCCCGACTCAGGGTGAGTGGGTGCTGGAACAATCCACACGCAAAAAAAAACTCAGTGCCATTGAGTGATTTTCATCGCTTCGTGACTTGATAGGAGGAAAGATCCAGGGGGAGGGGGAGAGGCTGCAAAAGTATATTCCTACATAAAGTCCTTACTGAGCCAAGTGGTGAACTGAGTTACTACCGATCTGTTAGCAGCCACGTCAGCAGCTTGAATCCACCAGACACACATCGTGAGAAAGAGGAGAATTTCTAAACCCAGACAGAGTGACAGTCTCAGAAACACACAGGGGCAGTTCTACCCTGTTCTGTAAGGTTGCTATGAGTCTGAATCAACTCAATGGTCATGAGTTTGTTTTGTACAGTTTATTCTGGTTGGGGGTTAGAGTCCAAAAGCTTTTTTATTGCCGGGGGTCGCTAGGTAATTATTATTATTTTCCAAAAAGTCAGTCAACAAGTTTAGGAGCCCATGCAGTCACTCCTCGGGAGAAAGAGGAGACGTTCTGCTGCCCCTGCAGATTTACAGCCTCAGAAAGCCACAGGGATGGCTTTGCCCAATCCGATAGGGTCACCCACATGGAGCTGATCTGGCAGTGGGTCATGGACTGAGGCTGAGTCACTGGAAGGGGAGGTTACAAGGACAATCACTAGAAAAGCCATGCCTTGTGCTTCAGGGCACTGTAGAGCACCAGCGAAAGAAGGAGACTCCTTCTTAAGACCATAAGCACTTCAGGAAGGGAAGAAAAGTAACGTGTGAGCTGATCTCCATTCTCTAGGCAGAGGACTCTTTTGTTCAGAGAATTACATTAGCCTTCAGCATCCCTGGGTCGTGTAAATACTTAAAGACTCAACTCAAAAGTTGATGGTTTGGACCTATCTAGAGCTGCCTTAGATGAAAGCCCCCCCCCCCCAGCCCCGTGATCATCTTTTGAAGGACCTCATCCACTGAAACCATTGAAAACCCCCTGAAGAACAGCTTTACTCTGATACACACGGGGCGGTGTTCCATGCATTCAGCCGCAATTTTGAGTTATTTTTTAATGAGGGGGTATGTGTAGGAGGGTCTTTCTTATTTCCTGCCACAAAACACAGAATAATTTAATATGCTTCCAGCCATCTTTTTAAAAAGAGCCAACGGGGAGGAGAAATAGATTTTCAAGGCACATGAATGAGGCCATGTCTTTTCCTGGCCATGATGTAATTGCTGGCCTGGTGGTAAATTATACATTTTATGTATAGTCTGTTTTCTTCAATAAGTTAGTTTATGAAGGGGAGGCCTGTTCACCCTCATTGGTCTTTTGGGATAATCTACTTTTTATTGTGCACATGTGTTCCCATGCTCTGAGCTGGTTTGGGTTTGTTTGTTTGCATTGCTATTTACCAACAGACAGGGTATGTAATATTATTTCTGTGTCAGGCTCTATGCACTTGAGTGTTAGCCAGACCTTTTTTTTTTTTTTTTCAAGTCTCTGGGTTCTTTTAGGGACTGGGTTCAGCTTTTCTGAACAAGAAGCAAGTGTTCCCTCGTCCTCACCCTGGTTCTCCATTGTTCTGAATGGGCCAAACTCAAAACACAGGGCAGGCTCATAGCAACTCTGTAAGGATAGGGGAGGACTGTCCCCATGGGTTTCATATCCTGTGACTCTTGACGGCCATTGTTGTTAGGTGCCATCAAGTCAATTCTGACTCATACCAGAAGTATGTACAACAAAGAGAAATATGGCCCACCCTTGCACCATCCTCTCAATTGTCCTGATGTTTGAACACATTGTTGTAGCCACTGTGTCAATCAATCCATCTTGTTGGGGGTCTTCCTCATTTTTCACCACCCTCCACATTACCAAGCATCATGCCCTTCTCCAGGGATTGGTCTCTCCTGGTAATATGTTCCGAGGATTTGAGACAAAGTCTTGCCTTCTGTGCTTCCATGGAACATTCTGGCTGTACTTAATCCAAGACAGAACTGTTTGTCCTTCTGGGAGTCCACAGTATTTTGCATATTCTTCGCCAACACCATAATTCAAGTGCATTGATGCTTCTCTGGTTCTCCTTGTTCAATATCCAACTTTCACATGCACATGAAGCAATGAAGAACACCATGGCCTGGGTCAGACACACCTTAGTCCTCAAAGTAACCTCTTTGCTTGCTTGTTTGTTTGTTTTTAACACTTTAAAGAGGTCTTGTGCAGCAGATTTACCCAATGCAAGATGTCATTTGATCTCTTGACTGCTGCTGCCATGAGCTTACAGGACAAGAAATCATCAAGTTTTCTCCTGAGTGGCTGGTGGCTTTGAATGAATAACTTTGCGTTTAGTAGTCTAACTTGTAACCCACTATGCCACCAAGTCTCCTGTTTGAATGGATGGGGTGGGTGGGGGCGGGAATGGGAAGCTGGGAAAGCTGCTGCCAGGGGACTGTGTCCCTGACAAATATTTTACTTACAATGACTTGCTTCTCTCTCCAGGACTGCCATGACCTACCATTTCCTTTTACTCCCTGTACAATTGTCTTCTTGGAATCGCACACTCTTTTCGATGTCAAAGGGAGAATTTCTTGGAGGAAGATGGGTTGAAAGCAGATCATTTGTGAACACACACACACACACACACACACACACACACACACACTACAAGAATGATAGACCACCATCCGATGTGGAGGATGGGTGTGTGATGACCACACTGGACTTGTGGAATTAGGACCAAAGGGTCCGGGGGGCGAGATGGGGTGGGGGTGGGGGTGGCGGGGAAGCAATTGGAGAATCTTCCTACTGATATTTCAGAGGCTGATGCCAACTCCGGTGTTTTTTTTCCCCATGTTCTTGCTTTTAGACTTGAGGTAAGCAGAAATGACTCTCCAATCCTATAATCGGATAGACAGTCATGTCTAGTGTTCAGAACTGCGAGTTCGCACCTCTGTGGGTGTCTTCATAGGTATTTCTGCAGACGTGGGCAAGGTGCCACCAGGAGCTGCTTCCCAAACACTGCTCTAAACCATCTTCACGGCTGCCTTGTCTAGAGCATGAGCTCAGGAGGAAGGCTCTGCCCTCAGCTGTGTGGATTTTATTTCCATCTTATGCAAAGCACTCCATGTCAGAATAATAGTTTATATAAAATTAATGTTATATATACCAAGTCTAAATTACTTAATTTTGGATATATAGACATTCTCAATGATTAAATATTAGTATGTGAAAATTGAAAGGCCTCTCAGGCACGATGGTGCTCCCAACCCTCCCTTATGTTGTGTCTGAAGCAGGATTTAAAGGTTTTTAATAGACCTTTGAAAGGCTAGAAATCTCCATAGATGCAGCCTCGCCCACCCTGATTTATGGGTGGATTTCCCGTGGAATTTTTATGCGACACTTGATTTCCCCTGTGGGGCTTGTTAACTCCTGATTGGGTAATGTAAATTTCCAGTCAAGATTAAGCACAAACAAAGCTCAAATTCATTTATTTTAATAAGGGAAATTGAGGTTCTGAAGGCTCTGTGTTTTTTTTTCTTTCAAATAAACTAGTCTGTTGAGTGACGTGTATGTGCACACGTGTGTGTGTGTGTGCATGTGCATGGTAGAAATTTGGGAAAAACATAAATTCAATGCCATCATCTCTGGGTTGTTCATTAAATTGTGAAATTTAAAAAGAGGATTCTCTATATAACTATTATGCTGGAGTCGCTTCGATATCTTTCCATTCTTTTTGGCTCGTGGGACAAGGTAGCATTGGGAAGTGTATTTCCACCTCCGCTTGTGTCCCAATCCTCCCATTTCAAATGCTGCCATCCTTCTCAATGGTGTGAGAAATGGCATTTCTGCAAACCTGATTAACTGAATGGGAGAGTTCGTGCCAGAGAAAGAAATGAGATACGGACACTAGAAATAGTATCAGTGCTTTACAGATTTTTCAATATTAATTTTGACAAGAACTCTCACAGAATGAGAAACTTTGTTAGGAGTTGGGGTGTAATGGAATAGAAGACAGTGGCCCAGAAAGTAGGAGATGGACTTAATGGTTGGAGAAAGTTGAACAGAAGCAGAGTAGGAGAAAGAAGTAAGAATTAAAATCCCAGATTTCCTGGCTTGGATGAGACAGTGATATATTTTACAGATGGGAAATGCAAAAGCACGGGTGAATGTTGGTGGGGAAGTTCATCAATTAGTATCTGGATATGCTGAACTTAAGATGTCTTTGGATTATCCAGGAGCCCATGCTGAGTTTTATAAATATAGATCCAGTGCATGGTAGACATCTGAGGGCACGGTTTTTCATTTTGCAAGAATTTGCAGAAAATTTGATTTGAAACTGTGGATACTAACATTGTAATGTCTGTGAAAGGTTTTTTTTCTTTTTACTGTTATATAAATAACTCAATGAATCAGTAAGTAAATGAATAAATAATAGCTAAATTAATGCATGAATGGATTGGAATAATATTATTAGAGAAGGCATTATATTGGGGGAAGTAAAGGTGCTTAATAAGAATTTTAAAGTGAATGAATCTGTCAACACTCCATGATTGTCTCTCTACTTACAATTCTCTGTACTTGTTCCTTTGATGAGTTTAATTCTTTTACCAGTTTCACCTTCCTACCTAAGTACCAGTCTCAATGGTGGTAGCATCACTTAACAATCCCCTGCAAGACATCAACAATTATATATTCTTGCTCATACAAGGAGTTCAGGTTGCTGAGACTCAGTTGGTCTACCATGTATTTGCTAGAGCTTGGCTTTGAGCTAAGAGTTGGATCCAGTTTTGGTCAAGTGTCTTTCATCCTCTTTGAGTCAGCAGATATGTTTCTTATGTCAGAGTGCCAACGATGTAGCCTTACCCTTCAGCCTATTTCAAGAGTCTGCTTGCATTCTATCTCACGTTGCCTACATTAAAGGCGTGGGCGGGGGGTGTCTCTTTATAGCATCATGGAGAAGGGGGTGAATACACATACGTCTTTTTAAAACACTCATCCTATTTGCCACATTCTCTGAAATCAGTACCTGTAATTTTGAGGTCTTCACAAAGTATTGGGTCAACACACCTGTGAAACTGACTTCCTCCCCCTTTTATTTCCCACGTTTACCATGTGCTCTCAGGGTAAAACAGAATGCATTATGCACTTCAACCTCTTTATGGTGTTTCAAATTTACCACTCACATTTCTCGTAGTTTTTCCTTCTCTGCTGCATTCAAGGTGTCCCCAATATACCAACCTATCATTATTTTTCAAGGTGCCCAAATTAAATCCCAGTTCAAATAATCTTGAATCAAATAAGACCACCTATATTTGTGCACTAAACAGTAATTCAAACAAAGGTTGAGTATTCTATCAATGCCACAAACACCTAGTGACTACTACTAAGTGTCAGAAGTGTAAGGATAAACAACCTTAAAGAAGAAGTCATGCCTCAAGAGATCACTAAAGATATGGGTGCTATAGAAAAGTATGGGGGAGAAATCAGGCAGTTCCCGGGAATCAGAATGAATAGAGTCTGAGGTGTTAAAGGCTTATCTTAAAAACAAACAGCCATCTAAGTGAGGCATCAACTAAATTCATGCAGAAGAAGCACATCAACCAGCGTGATCAAAGAATGATTAACAATTAAATCCAAGATCAGAGGGGGAAATGGTACCAGAGCTCAAATTCTGAATGTAAATTGGCTATGAACTTTGGGCTACAGTGAAAGCCCAAATCCATTGACAGATCTCCCACATAGATAACATCTTTGTTGAATTCTCTAGGTCTCTTAACCAAGCATATAATTAGTCTTCACCCCCAGATAGAGTGCTTCAGATTTCGAACCACTCCAGATAGAGTTATGGTAGAATCTAACATCTTACCATTTGTTTCCCTTTTAACTCATTTTCAAGTGTTCCTAGGCTTTATTATATTCTGTTACGTATTACATTCTGTTGTAGTTGCTGTTCGTTTGGTTTTCTTGCTTTTTTGTTTTGGTTGTTTTTACTTGAATGCTATTCTTTCTATGAAAATCAAGATAGGTCTGCGAATGCTTAACAGTTCTTCTTGAGTCTGGACCTGTGTCACTTAGTCAAATGGATCTCGCAAACAAACGAACTCACTGCCATCCAGCCCATGCTGACTCACAGCAACTTCCTGCGGGTTTCTGAGACTTTCACTGTTTAAGGAAGTAGAGAACCCGATCTTTCTCCGACAGAGTTGCCGGTGGTTTCAAATGACCAACCATGGGGGATCACAGGTCATCTCTTAACCACTACCATCTCTTAACCACTATCTCTTAACCACTACCCCGAGGGGATCCTCAGTGGATCCTTACCGCCATTCAAACCAGTCAGCAAACTCTTCTCTTCAGGACGAAGGCTATCTTTCTCCCTATGCCCGGAGTGTCATCTCTCCTCAATTCTCTCGCTGATGTTTCTTAGGGTCTGAAGCATGAAACCTGCCTATTCTTCTAATCATACCTGAGACTAGAGATGAGAAAAATGAAAAAGGTGAGGACAATACCTTTTGATATTTTTTATCATGAAATTTGACCTTAACTTTGCCCTTTGCATTTATTTAATGGTATTTGAGTTTCCAAGTAGCTTTGTTCTGTAGTCAAACTATATCCTCTTTGAGGAAAGAGTCGTATTAATTATTAAAAAGAGGGAGAGGCTTTGGGATTAGAGATCCAAACTCAAAATCCAGTTTCATGGATTAATCTGCTTTAGGAGAATTGGTTGTCTGCCAAGGTCCATTTGGATATCAAGAATATCACTCACAGGTCATTTAATTAATCACTGGTAAAACATTTAATTAATCACCCCTAATGTGATGACTGGAGCCCTGATGGCAGAGTGGTTATACACTGGGCGGCTAGCCACAGCAAGGTCAGCAGTTCAAAACCACCAACTGATCCAAAGGAGAAAGAAGGAGTTTTCTACTCCTGTAACAACACACAGTCTCAGAAATTCAGACACTTCTACTCTGTCTTATGTGACCTACGGGGTCTCAGTGAGTTTGTTTGTTTGAGAATGTGATGGATGGCAAGAACGGCTTCTCTTTGATGAGGACTGTGATGTTAGCTGCTATTGGTGAGTTGGGCGGGGGGGGGGGGGGAAGGGGATTGTGTGACCTTCCCACAAAGTGAAAAAAGAAGAAAGCCCTCCCTCAAGGAGATGGATTGACACCAGGGCTGCAACAAGGGCTTCAACACAGGCACCTCTGTGAGGATGCCACGAGGCCAAGCTGTGCTTCTTTCTGTTGAGCCCAGGGTCCCCAGGGTCACAACTGACAGCATGGCATCTAACAACACCTTCTGACCTTCAGACTGGATGCTCCTCAGCCCCGCCCTAGGCTATGCACGAAATGGTTCAAAGTCCTCACCCTTCTTGTCATCTCGTGCACGTTGTCTCTAACTGAGGACGGTGCGGGTCTGGCAGAGAATGGACCACAGGAACGTTTCACATCCCCGCTCTGCAGATGGCAGAGCCTCAGTCAACATCAAGTTCCCTGATGACTTTCTTACCATCAGCAGAGGAGCTACCCAGGTATGGGGAACCTAATAGAAGCGCCTACGTGTTATGTAGACAAAAGCAAGGAAAGGCAATCGGTGATGAGTTTCTCTACAGAAGGCTGTTGTTTGTTTGTTTCTCCTTCGGCAATCCCCCACTGTGCCTCACTTGATTTTCTGAGACGTCCTTCTTTATCAGCGCGCTGCATGGTCTGCAATCTTGCAAGTGGAAGTGAATTCAAATGAGTTTTGTCAGAGAATTTCATGAGACCCTCCACCCCCACCTGGAAATAATTGGAGACACCCTGGGGTATCACAGATTCAGTCTCGGGAATCACCAGTTCCGATGTTACTTCATTTGGGGGTTTCTGAGAAGTAAATTGACAGCAGCAGTTCATTAGGGGAGCATGATTGAATATGCGCAACCGGCTGATAAACTGGGGGAACCATGAAAAATACCTGCCTTCTTCGCAAAGAAGCAGAGCAGGAAAAGGTCAAAGTGTAGGTGTGTGGAGGCATGCATGGTTACCAAAAATGAATTATAAATCAGATGTCCTAGCCATCTAATTGTACTAGGGAATTAGTATCAGGGCAGGTATTTACAGATGTGTGTGGGTTTTGTTTTGTTTTTTTAACTGTGTCTTAGCATAGGCTGCCTAGAAGATGGAAGAAAACTTCACCCCCTCGGTTGGCTTCATGTCTGTAGCAGGGGTCCTCAAATTGTTTAAACAGGGGGCCAGTTCACTGTCCCTCAGACCCATTGGAGGGCCAGACTATAGTTTAAAAAAAAACTACGAACAAATTCCTATGCAAACTGCACATATCTTATTTTGAAGTAAAAATACAGACAGGATAAAAGCACCTGGAGGGCCGGATAGATGTCCTTGGCGGGCTACATGTGGCCCACGGGCCGTAGTTTGAGGACACCTGCGTGTAGAGACATAGAAAGCTGCTGTGGAGCTGAGTCTGACTCATGGTGACTTTACATGTGATGGAATGAACCACTGCCTGGTGAGAGCCATCCTCAGGGGCATCACCGAATGTACTATCCCCATCCTTCACACTCGGGGTCTCCTTACCCTTGTTGGGCATCTACTAAACGCATCAGTCTCCTCTAGGAACTGTACCATCCTGGTGAAGCATCTGCCTTAGTCAATACGCACTGGCATGGAGTCAATACTGCCTCATAGTGACCCCCTGTGGATTTCTGAGACGCCCGAACTGTTTACTCTTTCTTCTAAGGAGCTGTGGGTGGGTTCAACATGCCAATCATGCAGCTAGCAGACCATTGTATAACCACCACACCACCGGGGCTCTCGTCTGTTGTGATGGTGATGTAGTAGAGTATGCACTGGAAAGCTAACCACAAGTTCAGCAATTCAAAACCTCTAGCTGCTCCACGTGAGAAAGATGAGTCTTTCTATTCCTATAAACCCCTATAGCCTTGGGAATCCACAAAGGAAGTTCTGTTCTGTCCCAGAGAGTCTCTATAAGTTAAAACTGGCTTGATGGCAGTGAGTTTGGAGTTTTGGTGATGACTGTTACATTAAAAAAAAATTGAAATAAGATTTCCAAGCCAAAAGAACCAGACTTTAGTGGTTACAAAGCATGAGAGAGAGAGGGAGGGAAGGGGGAGCCATAGGCTAGAAGTATTAAATTGAGGGATGGAGAGGATAATATACTCCAAGAGGGAAACGATTTTAAAAAGCAGGGGGTGGGAGACAGGCGAAGCCAAGGAAAGTTTTGCTACATTGTGAAGCTATTAAACACAGAAATGATGGTCTGACATGCAACTCCCTCCCACCCCAACCTAATTCACGATTAAAAATTTGAAAGAAAAAAATCAGTACATTTAATTAAGTGCAAAAGGAGAGAGAAAATGATCTGCATACCAATTCTTTAACCTGCCCCCCCCCCAAAAAAAACAAAACAAAAATGTTACAAGAAAAAAATCCACCGGCGGAGGTCTGTCTGACTCACAGAGAGCCTCTCGGACAGAGCGGAGCGGTCCCATAGGATTCCTTTGGAAGCAGACTGCTACATCTTTCTTGTCCTAAGTGACTGGTAGGTTCCAATCGTTAACACTTGACCTTTCCACCACCAAGACTTCTCAGCCCAGAGACTTCACAACAAGGAGGAAGGCCTCTGTGACATTCCCTTCTTACTCCTTGTCGTCTGCTTGCTTCATCCTGAGAGAAAAACAGTACCCTTCCCAAGTTGCCTTTGTTGCCCAACATCCCAAACTCACAGAAGCCAAGAGCTGTAGCCTCTAATCAGGCCCCGAGAACCCGCCAGTAGTGCTGGCCACAGAAAATATCACAGGTCATCATTGGGTCCCTTTCCTGGAGCCAGTCATTGTAGGTCAAGGACCAAAGCTGAAGAGAGCTCCCTTTTTTCCACTGCTCCCCGTTCCCTACTCCTGGTGTCTCCTGAGGTGATATTCATCCTAGTGTACTCATATCCCCCAGGGGCAGGAGGGCCAAGTTGGGTTTGAGAATGCCCTCACAGCAATGAATACACGCAATCACTCATATGTTAATATCACTGATCAATGGCTTCAGCATGAAATAGCACCGGACCTGCAGTCTCCAACCTGAGCATCATAGCAAGCTCTAGGTACTATTGGCCTCGTTTTCCTTTCAGGGAACTGTGGTTCATGAAGACAAGAAAGTGGTTCAAAGTCAGGCAGTTGAAAAGTAGGATTTTAAATGTCTATCTGTGTGCAGTTATAGCCCGAGTTGTTCGCACCATGCCAAAACACAAAAGCAAAGCGGAGCTGGCTTGAATGCAAGTCATGGCAAACGTCGTGTGACAGTAGAACTGCCCCACAGTGTCTGTTTGGCTGTGACTTTGATAGGAGCAGATTGCTTTTTCTTTTTTAAGATCATTTTATTGAGGGCTCTTACAGCTTGTATAACAATCCATACATCAATTAGATCAAGCATATTTGTACATATGTTGCCATCATTACTTTCTAAACATTTACTTTCTATTTGAGCCCTTGGTACCAGCTCCTCTTTTTACGCCCCCCTCTCCCCTCACACCCTTATGACTCCTGGATGAATTATAAAATATTATTATTTTCATATCTTACCACAAACACTGTCTCTCTTCCCTCCCCCCTCTTCCCTCCTTCCCTCTACCCTCCTGGTATCGCTACTCGCATTTCCATTGAGGGGTTTATCTAACCTGGATTCCGTGTGTTCTGAGCTCTTCTCTGCATCTGTGTACATACTCCAGCCTAGCCCATAGTGAAAGGCAGGACTGGAGTCATGATAGTGCAGAGTGAGGAAACCTCCAGGAACCAGAGGAAGTCTGTGTGCTACACAGGTGCTAATACTTCACCCTGGTTGACTCATCCCTTCCTTGTGAGCCCTTCTGTGAGGGGATGTCTCATTGTGTACAGATGGGTTTTGGGTCTCTGCTCCGACCCCCTCATTTTGCGTCTTCTGTTGCCTGTTACCTGGTCCCATAGATACTTCATGATCATATAAGCTGATGTACTTCTTTCATGCAGGCTAGTTGTTTCTCTGCTAGATGGACCTTTGTTTAACTTCAAGACTTTAAGCCTCCAGACACTATATCTTTTGACAGTCAGGCACCATCAGCTTTCTTCACCACATTTGCTTGTGCATCCATTTTGTCTTCAGCAATTGTGCGAGGGTGAGCATCACAGAATACCAGGTTGCAAGAACAAAGTATTCTTGCATTGAGGGAGGGCTTGAGCAGAGATCCCAAATCTGTCCACTTCCTCAGTGTATTGCCATATAAATATATGTACATATGCCAGTCTATTTTTATGAATTAATATATTTACATAAGTACACACCTATCTTTATACTTCTATCCATACCTTTGCTTCCTAGATCTTTCTTGTTTCCTTTTACCTTCCTCTTTTCCCACCATCACATTCACCCTTATTCTACGTCTTAGTAATTGCTCTGAGGTAGATTGGTGTTGCTCCAACATCCCCAGCATCTCTATGTCCTCCTTGCTGTTGATTATAATTCCCTAGTTGTTCCCTTGTCTATGACATTGTTTCCTCACTGCTCAATTCCCCACTTCTTTTGCCCTGAGGTACTCCTGAGATACCTGGAACCAGTAACTTTTATTGGCCTTAGTAGTTGAATGCATACTCTCTGTCTCATGCAGGGTCACATCATGCTACTACTGTTGTGTGAAGACACAACAAGTTGCTATCAACTGGATACTGACTCATTAAGATCCTGTAGGATAGAGAAGTATTGCTTCAGGGGGCGGCTCCCAGGATGGAATCCTTATAGGGACAGATTACCTAGTATTTTCTTCCATGGAGCAGAGGACTGAGTGTGGGCCACTAATCCTTGGGTTAGCAGATGCTTAACCACTGTGCCACCAGGTCTCTGTTGCAAACCCTGAAGACTACCCAGGCCAAAGCAGTGCAATATCCTGGAGAGCCACACGCAGACAAAGTCTCCAAAGACAATGCTATCAGTCACAGGTTTTTTAAAAAAATAATTTTGTTGGGGGCTCTTACATCCCTTATAACAGTTGATTTTTAAAGCACCCCTGTCATTTGGGGTACAGTCTCATGTGCTCTGAGTCTTCTGAGAAGTCAGAACGTGGGACTTTGAGGATATTTTCATCCTGGACATTGTCACATTGCCTAGTCATCCTCCAGCTCCTGAGGAAAAAACCGCACTGATTTTGTGGACGCCATTAACATGCTCTGAAGTGGTTCACATCTGAGATGTGTCCACTGATAGTGATTTGTTCTTTCCGAAGTGTTGATTGGTTTTCATGTGTTTTCATTTTTAGAAAGTAAAATGTAATTAAACTCAAGCATTGCTTGAATTCCATTCCCCAGTGCCCTGAACTTTCTCTTCCAAATCAATCTAATCACAGAACATGTCCCGGGTAAAATAGATCTGGGGAGAAAATTTAAAACAATCCAAATGAAAACGTATAGAAAGAAAGTTGGGACCCCTAGGTGCTGAGTGGTCTTGTGTAAGGTCAAAGAAATAACAAGGTCAAGTCAGTGTTTCTGAAATTTTACAATTTTTGCTGAGGTAGGAATCAGGAAACTGTCATCACTCTGTGTAAACACCCACCCCCAGTCAGCTTTTGTTCCTCCAGTTTGGGGTTTCATAAAACATGGAATCTTGCTTGCTGAGCTCTTCCAGCTCTCTTCCCACACGGTGATCCTTCACTTTGGTCCCCTGCTCTTGACTTCCTAGCACGTCCCCCCTAGCTGCTCCATCCTGAACGAGCACCTGGCCGGTCAGTTGGGAGGGTTCACAGAAAGGAGTGAGGCTGCCTTTAGGTCCTGGAGGGTCCATGAGGTTAATGGGCTCAGCTGCTTACCCAAAAGCTCGGAGGTTTGCATTCACCAAAATGTACCTCAAAAGAAAGTCTGAAGAGAGAGAGACTGGCATATGTACATATATTTATATGGCAGTACGCTGAGAAAGTGGACAGATTTGGGGTCTCTGCTCAAGCCCTCCCTCAATGCAAGAATACTTTGTCCTTACAAACTGGCATTCTGTGATGCTCACCCTCCAGGCACAATTGCTGAAGACAAAAATGGACGCACAAGCAAATGTGGTGAAGAAAGCTGATGGTGCCTGGCTATCAAAAGATATACCTTGACATACATGGGGGTGTGTGTGTCAATGTAGCAGACACCAGTGGGGTTGGGTCACCGTTTTTGAGATGGGCTGACTGGCACCTGGTGAGTGAATGAGGTCCATCGAGATTGCCGTGTTGAGTCCTTCATTCTTCTCCTCCTGCCCCGCCCATCGTACTACATACCACGCTGGTCATACTGGTTCCTGGTGGTTTTTCTTCACTTGCTTCCATTTTAGGGTTTTTTGTAAAACTTTGGATTCTCATTTTGTTCTAAACGTTAGCTATACATTTTGGGGTTTGCCATCTATTTTCTCTGTGTTTGTTATTACATGCCTTCCAACTGGTTCCAACTTAAAGGAAGCCTGCGTACAACAGAATGAGGTACTGCCTCAGATCAACTGGCAGGTTTGGATCCAATATTGTAGCTAGAATCCATTATTGTAGGAATCAACTCTCTGGCAGTGATTGGCAGTGGGATTGGGTTTTTTGTTTCTTAGATTTTTGGTGCTGATCCATCTCCTTGAGGATCTTCCTGGTTTTCATTCACCATTCACTACACCAAGCATGTTTTCCTGTTGCAGGTGCTGGTCTGTCCAGTTAACACGTCCAAAGTACATAAGACAGTCTCATCACCCTGCCTTCTAGGGAAGTGGTTCCCAACCTTCCTACGATCAGAACCCTTTCATGCAGCTCCTCATGTTGTGGTGACCCCCAACCATAAAATTATTTTTGTTGCTACTTCATAACTGTCATTTTGCTACTTTTATAAATTTGGCAACGACCGTGAAAGGGGTCACAACCCACAAGCTGAGAACCACTGGGAGTATTCTTGTTGTACTTCCAGGAATGTTCTAGGAATGTCTGTTTTTATGTGGTTTCACAGAGAAAGAATGGCACTGTATTTTCTTTCTACATGTTCATTACCACAAGGTCTTTAGATGGGATAAGACTCTGCTTTTCATTACAGATCCAGGTCATTTATTTCCCTTGTCCCTCGTCTGTTGGAAGAAATCATCAGACCATTTTACTCAATACCTCATCACTAGCTCTCTGTTCATTTTCACATAGCCATTAAAGATTTAAAAAAAGATTTAAACTTATTCATTAAAGATTGAAACGTCCCCAAATACTTTACACCACTGCTTTTTTATTATTCTTAGAATTAATAAGTATGATCATTCTTACGATTGGGCCCATCATCGATGCAGCTACTGTGACAAGATGGACTGACATAGTGGCTGCCCCAATAGACTCAAACTTAAGAGCGGTGGTGAGGAAGGCACAGGCTAGGCCAGTGTTTCCTTCGGTTGCGATGGCATCTCTATGAGGCAGAGATGACTCAGTGGCACCTAGCAACAACAACAACAACATAAACTAGTTATTCAGCACCCTAGTCTTATGGTTTCTTGAAATCAACCTCTTACTGATGTCCTATCTCAGTGGCTCAACCTCATGGACACGTCTGAAGCATTTGTCACTACATCGTTTGTAGATCTTGATGTCATGGACAGCACTGGCTTCTCTACTTCTCTTATTATACTAGTGAATTATAACTAGCAGGAGTATTCTGGTTGTACTTCCTCCAAGACTATCTGTTCATATGTGGTGTTTCCCTGGAAAGATTGATTTTACACAGAAAGATTGAAACTGTATTTTTCTTCCACACATTGATTGCCATAGGGCTTTCAGATGGGAAGGGATTCCTTGCTTTTTATTTCTGGTTCCCCAAAACACATTCTTTAACCTCATCCAGATGTCCAATCCATGAACTATACTATTTTCAATATATTATTAATTAGTCTAAGCAGGGCTAACCAATGTAAGCAATCTTGCCCCAGTGACAGGAGGACATGCACTGGCACAATTCGGGGGAGCTAAAAACCAGATACCTACACTTTTCCTGGACAATGAGCTGTAGTATGAGTGTTGTTAATTGTCAGAAGGGTACTGAGTAATTAAAAAAATTATGAAAAGGGGCTGTATGCCAAATACATTTGGCAACCTCTAATCTAGAGGACATAGACTGTGACTACATTATCTCGTCTATCCCTCCCTTCATTAGCAAGAGTGGAGAACTCTCCATCCAGGTTAAACTACCCTCTCTCCCTAGCTGGTCGTCGTACTGGGACAAGTACTTTGAATCAACCTGAGATCTATAATCAGCATCAGCTCCCTCTTTACTTGCACCATCTTGGAGTTGCCAAATTTTCAATACTTTTTTCCCTTCCTGTATTTTATATATAAAAGTCAATTGCCACAATTATAAAAATATGGCTCGATTATAGAGACATCCTTGTCTTCTAATACTAAAGTTCTTTACCTTTTCTACATGTGGTCATACTCCCTCCCTCCCTCATCTTATCACGGATGACTTCTTTTAGTCACTACACAAAGATAGCTTCATATTTCATCAGTGAATTTCATCCTCTTCAAATTCACTGCTTTGAATCAATTCTGACCTGTGGTTACCCTATAGAGCAGCGTAAACTGCCCTTTTGTACTCGGAGACTATACGTCTTTGGGGAATAGAAAGAATTCTTCTTCTGGAGAGGAGCTGGTGTGTTCTAGCTCCTGACCTGGCAGCTAGCTGCTCAAAGCACACTCACTACCCTAGGCTATTTCAAAAGGAGGCTTGATGGTTCAGTGGTTAAGCAGTAATGGGTGGAAGCCACTAGCCACTCCATAGGAGAAAAAATGCAACAGTCTCCTTCCACGAGGATTATAACCTTTAGATGAGAGCCTCCTCAATAAATGGGGCTGGAAAATGTGAATGTTGAGTTGCAGCAGAAGGAAACAGGCCCCATTCCTCACACCATACATGAAATCAAACTCAAGATGGATTGCAAATCAAAACCAAACTCACTAACAAGTCAATGTTGTATCATAATGACACTATAGGACAGTGTATAAATGCCTTTGTGACTTTCTGTGTTAGTTGGGTAGACTAGAGAAACAAATCCAGAGACACTATGTGTATAGAAAGAGCTTGATATGCAAGAGCAGTTGAATATTGAGAAAATATTCCATCCCCATCCAGATCAAATCCATAAGTCCTAGATTAGTCCATATGTCCTATACCAGTCTATAAAGTCCTCTTCAGACTCACAAAACACATGCAATGATGCCAAATGCAGGAAGACCACAGGCCAATGGTTGGGGAGCCTTGTGAATGTTGTAAGCATCTCAGTGCTGACAGGGGTCTCCACATAGCTCCTTCAGTTCCCAAACACTAAGTCTATCAGTGTAGCACCATGTGTCTTGTCAATAGAGCATCTCTCAGGGAGTGAGCAAAGAGAGAGAGAGTGTCTCCTGGCTCCATGGAGGAAATACAGGAATTCCCAGAATCCACAGGAGAAGGCCAGGCCCACACAGAGGTCTCATTTGCCTCTATCATGATTGACAGGCTGGTCTCCATCCCTGCACTCTTAATCCTCAAATTGACACCAGATTATGTAACTGCCACACTTTCTGAGACTGTAACTCCTTATAGGAGTGGAAAGTCCGGTTTTCTTCTCAAGATAATAGATTAAACACTTAACAGTAAATCATAGAACCATAGGGACCATCAATGTAAAAATAGGGACAACCTTAAGGGCACTATTACAAGGTATACATATACTACCAAACGTAATGAAAAACACACTGCAGAAAACAAAATAGCTGACTAGGACCTTCTAAACTTACATTTATGTACATCAAAAGATTTCATCAGTAAATATAATGAGTAAAAACAGAAGGCACAGATTGGGAAAAAAATGTTCACTAATACTCAGCAAAATGTTTAAACTGAGAAAAAAAGGAAAGTAGTGGAGGGGATAGGGAGAGCTTGGATCAATCATACATTTCTGGTGGGATTGCAGAATGGAAAAAAAAACATTATGGAAAACTGCATCGAGCTTGCTTAAAATGAAAATGTAAGTACTTTATGGTCCTTCAATCTCTCTCCTGGGTACATGCCCTAAAGAAATAAAGAACAACAACAACAAAACAGACACATACACACTGATGTTTCATGCAAATATTTCTATAGAAGGAAAAATGTAGCACCAGGGTTTGGAGGAGGTTTATTAGCATCCTTGCTCACTGACAGTGAGGAGGACTTGAAGCACTTGCTGATGGAGATCAAGGATTGCAGCCTTCAGTGTGGATTACAACTCAGTGTAAAGAAGACCAGAATCTTCACAACTAGACCAATAGGTAACATGATGATGAATGGAGGCAAATTGAAGCTGTCAAGGATTTTGTCTTGCCTGGATCCCCAATCAATGTTAATGGAAGCATCAGTCAGAGATCAAAAGGGTCAATCTGCTACATGAGACCTCTTTAAAGTACTGAAAAGCAAGCATTTTACTTTGAGGACTATGATGTACCTGAACCAAACCATGGTATTTTCCGTGCCTCATATATGTGTGAAAGTTGGACAGTTCCTAAGGAAGACCAAAGAAGAATCGACACATTTGAATCGTGGTACTGGTAGAGAATACTGAAAATACCTGGGACTTCTCAACGGATTAAGAAATCTGCCTTAGGAAAAGTATGTCCAGAATGCTCCTTCGAGGCGAGAATGGTGAGACTTCACCTTCCATACTTTGGACTTGTTGTCAGGAAAGACAGGCGCTAGGGCAGTGGTTCTCAACTGGTGGGTCGCGACCTCTTTAGGCGCTGAACGACCTTTTCACAGGGGTTGCCCGATTCATAACAACAGCAAAATGACAGTGATGAAGGAGCAACGAAAATAATGTTATGGTTGGGGGTCCCCAAAAATGAGGAACTGGATTAAAGGGTAAGGTGTTAGGAAGGTTGAGAACCACTGCTCTAGAGAAAGACATCGCATTGGTCACGTCGGGGCCAGTGAAAGGAGGAAGGCCCTCAAGGAGATGGACTGGCACAGCGGCTCCTGCCATGAGCACAAGCACAGGAACAAATCGGTGGATGGCAGAGGATCGGGAAGTGCTTCGTTCTGTCATGTATTGGGTCGCACTCAATGGCACCTAGACCCAATAATGAATGACAGCGTGCTCAGTGAAGCTAGTCCATCTCGTAAAGAGAAATATTTCGTGGCACCATTATGATTAAGGGGGAAAGAAAGATAAAAATGGTTTTCCCATAAAAGGAAAAGACTGAGGACTATGAGGAGGGCAGGCCTGGCGTCGGGGGATGGGGCGGGCGGGGACGTGAGGAGGGAGCATGGCTGGGAGAAGACGACGAAACGATAGACTTAGGGAGATGGTCGCTATTGTGGCTGGATGGGCTAGTCAACCACATGTAGTGTGGTTTTCTTTGTGTGTGCTCTACTTCTCAAATAAGAAGAGAAAGAATAAAAATTTAAAAAATTAAAATTCAAAACATGGGAGAAAAGAGATGAAAGGGTCACAGTCCTTAAAGCCCCCCAGATTCCTTACCTATCAGACCTCGACCCTGGTCTGAGTAGTTCTAAAAGTAGGAAAAGGAGAATGGAAACGGACTTACATTCTTTTGTGACACCCAATGTAGTTTCACACAAACAGGGAATGATTACATCCTAGAAAACGCTGTGGGGGTGTCCCAGTGGGGCCTATAGGGTCTCCATTCATTGAAACCAACCTCAAAGCGCAGCGCAAGGTGGGTCTTCAAGGACTTTATTCTGTAAGAACTCCTCCTTTTGTCTTGAGGAGCCATCTCATTCCTCCTTATCCAGTAGTGTGCAAAGATGACCGGATCCCTCCCATTTTAAAGAGAAGCGCACGCAGCTCTTTTAATTCTACAATTCCCCCTGGAATCTGTGTCTTTTCTCTGTTTCCCTTGATAGGAAATAAATAAATCCAAACATAGACCACTTATTTATTGTCTCCATTCTCTCCTCAATGACTCTCTTAATCTATTGCAACCAGGCTTGGGTTTATATTATCCCGCAAATAGCCTTTTCTGCTATCAGCAATGATCTTCAGCGTGCAAACTCAAACGGGCAATTTTCAATGCCCGTATTTCTTGGTCTCTCAGCTGCCTTGCGCAGGACCAATCTCCTTCTTTTATTTGAAGACCTTTGTGGAGGACTGGAAGGGAGGGCCAGGCTCCATGATAGCGTGCTTTCCTGTTTGCATTCATGTTCACAGTCCAGGGCAGCTCAAGAATATTGATTTTAATTTCTTTTCTTTATTCTTGTCTCTAAATAGCGGCGCCTCTCAAGGCTTTTGTGTAGATACTTTGCCCCATCTTCACAGTGTGATAGACTGACCTCTTATCTACGTCCAGACTGAGCCACGCCCTGCTATACATTCTGTCCTTGACCTCAGCAGTGTACTATCGCCTGTCTTCCTGGCTCACTCGAATTCCTTGCATGAAAGACCTTGGCTTGTGTGGGAGGCTAAGAAGTGATCCTTCATTTCTCCCAGTGGAAGAAGTGAAGTCGTGGAGCATCGTCGGGAGTTGATGAATGTTAGATATTAGGAAACAAGTTATGATTGTTCATGCAGAAGTACAAATTCAGTCGATTAGGAATGTCATGAAGGATTCTTGAGAGGAGGCTTCTGAGGTCGCATTCAGGCTCACCTTACCACGGAAGAGTCTTTCATGAGCACGGCGATACGCAAAACACACATTGTTTGTCTATTTGATTGGGAATTTTAGATTCAAAGGTCTGAAGTGTCAGAAAACAGTATTTTTCTCAAAACTTCCCCTTTAGAGGTAAAACCCAGTGGAAGAAGCATGCGCGGAAGCCAGACAACAAACATTGTTACTGTGAAGCTTGAGTCTGTTCTTTCTTGTGTTCCTTTTATTTCCCCCCTTTTCCTTTGGACTATGAGGCAACAGAGGACCACTGAAAGTGGGTGAGTGATTTGTAAGATTCTGGCTGTTCATTAAAAGTATTTCCAACATAAAACTTCTCACCAAAGAGGACTCCATTTACTTCAATCTCTAGGAAATATATCTGCTAGGGAGTGACGTTGAGAAAAACTAAGCAAGGGACTCTTGGCAGAGTGTCCTTTTCAGGAGTGTCATGAGCACAGTAATTCATAACCCAAGTGGCCTGGATAAGACATGGAATGAAGATTGCAATAGCAGGTGCACCCTGCGCCCACAGCCCGTGCAGAAGGCCCACAGTGTAGGAGAGAAAGAGCCAGAGTCAAATATAGAGTTGGAGGCTGTACCTCTTAATTTTCATGGGTGATGCTTAACAGGACCTCCATGTTCGTGTCTGGTAGCATTCACCAAAGTTAGGCCAAGAAAAGTCAAAGTAATTTAGATTCAATCTTCTCTCAGAAATGAAATGAACAGAAGTTTTATTAAAAGGAAATGAAGAGGAAATTGAACCTTCATATTTCATTGTGCAATTGTGATGACAAAAAACAATATTCGTGAACAGAAGTTTGAAAGATTGTTATTTATGTGTCTTTTCTTGCCACTTGCATTCACCTGCACGCTGCTCGGTTTTGCCAATGTCGAGGGCAAGACAATCCTCGTCCTTAAGCGCTAAGTCATAGTCATACCATAGCGATGCTAAGCATATGGGCTTGGTAGTTTTTAATTTTATTTTCCTGTATGTTTTATTTTTAATTTGTTAAAAACTTCTCAAAGGGCTTAATAGTCAAAAACGGAGTATAAATCCTCATTTATTTTTGTAGATTTTTACAAGTGACAGCATAGGTGAAGAAATGTATTTTGGGGGACTTTTTACTTTTTCTGGGGGAAGATTATATTATAGTGTGGCTATAGCCAGTGAAATCATAAAGGGATTAGAAATTGCTTTGGGAAATTATTCTATTGGAAAACCAGAAAACATGCATTTTTAGGATCCCATTTCTATTTAGCTGTGTCGTTTTCTATACCGGCAATGTGGCTGAAATGAAGCTTGCTATGATTGAATTATTTAAAAGATGGAAGGGATTGCGTCCGTCCTCTAAGCCACTCTGAACATTAAACGTTGACTCGGATGGTCCAGTGGAGTCCTTCAAGGCAAAGGATAGTAGGACAATCTTGAATGGGTTTTTAAAATAGGGTTTTAAGAATGTGTATTGAGTCTGCTGGGAATAGTTGAAGGTGAATTTGGAAAAGACATTGCTTTTGCCTAAACCTCAGTCCCTTTCAACGTGTCCTATCAGCACATCCAGAGAGCACGCTCTTGAATCTCCTCAATAGAATTGGTGCTGCCAGTTGTTTGGCAACTCCAGGGAAAGAAATGCTTCCCTGACTTGCCCATCCCCATGGCGGGTTGCAGATTGGACCGTTGTGATCTACGCTGGCTTTGTTCCCTTCTTTCTGGAAGTAGAACACCATGACTTTCTTCCTAGTCCATGTTGGTCTGGAAGCCGGGATGAAACCTGTCTGGCATTGTCGTTGCACATGCACACCTCCAGTGATGGCTGCCCATGAGATGCATTGGTCAGGACTCAAACACTGGCTTCCTGCATGGCAGGCAAGAATTCTACCAAGGGACGGCTTATACCTTTACTACGCCCCCTCTACCCTCCAGCCGTCTCCTTCATTTTATTGCAAGAATTGGATCACCAGAAGGATACATTTTATAGACTGTTAATAGGCAGTCCAGGAAAGTAGTGTTCTGTGCATAATGAAGCTTAGGAAATTCTGCTTAAACAAAGCTAAGATCTGTTTGCTGCAGGGCTCTTTCTTGAATGGCATCATGTACCCAGTGACCTCCAGGACAGAGGCTGCATTCCAGAGCATGGTTGTTCAAGTTTGGAGCAGGCTCAAGATGTTTTTTGTCTATTTTGCTGTTTTTGTAAAATATAATCTCTGTGGGGAAAATGTGTACTCATAGCTAAGTTGAAATTGATATAATTTTCCCTTGGAATCTTAAATTCTAATACTTTTCTTAGAAATGTGATGGACATGTAATTGTTTCTTCTGCTAGAATCCCTCAGGGTCAGCAGCTCAAGTGTTGGGACCAGAAACCGGTTTCTTCCAGTAATCTTAGCTTTATTGCTGATAAACTCTTCACTTCTTTTTGGCCTTGAGGTTCTTCAAGAGAAGTTAAACTTCAATGGAAAAGTCATGCCCAGTCTGGTCTCTTACTGCCCTTCTTTTGTTATCCGGGGTATGTGTGTGCATGGGTGCACATGTGAAAGCCAGCCGCTCACCAATTCTGTTTGTAGAAAGGCCACTAGCCACGGAGGCAGAATAAATAAAAGACCTACTACGTTTCGGTTGGTTCGTCACTCTGGGATGGCTTGCAGGTTGCTGTGCCGCTGGAAGTTATGCCATCAAAAGTCCAGTACCAGCAGAATCACACAGGGCTGGACAGGGGTCTGCCAAGCATCCAAACGAAGCCAGACAAAGAATAAAACCGTAGCATGGTGTTATGAGAACTGTCCCCTGGACACCCTGTAGATCACAGCAGAGCATTGTTTTATATATCACTGCAAGGTGAGCCCCTAATAGCGCCCAATCCAGGCTAAAGTGTGGTCTGTGCAGCTCTTCCAGATGGATGGTTCCAGAGCTTCCCCCAGTGGGTAGAAAGGCCTTCCTTAGGAAAACACTGGGCTAGAAAACCCCAATGCTCATGAAGCTTATACAGAACCGGACATCATTTGATCCTGTGGCATATATTCATCTTGTTAGGTACTGGCATGTTGGTTCCACCTTATAACGACCCTATGCCCAAGAGAACAAAATACTGCCCAGTCAGCACCCCCCGCCCCTCACAATTGTTTTTAGGGTTGAGCCCATTGTTGCAGCCCCTGTACGAATGCAGCTCATGGAGGGCCTTCAATTTTTCTCTGTCCCTTCATCTTAGCATGCATGATGTCCTTCCCCAGGGGCTGGTCTCTCCTAATAAGAAACATGTCCAAAGTACATGAGATGAGAACTCACCACCCTTGTCTCTTAGGAGAATTCTGACTGTACTTTTGCCATGACAGATCTGTCTGTTCTTTGGAAAGCCCATGGTACTGTCGATCTTCTTTGCCGATGCCATAGTAAAATGCATTGATTTTTCTTCAGTCTTCTTATTTAATGCCCACCATCCGCATGCAGCAAGGTGATTGGAACTACCGTGGCTTGTGTCTCCTCTGGTGGATAGGGTCTTCATAACTGGGAGAAAATCACCAGCAACAGGGCAGATATCTTCACGCACAGACCCCTTGGGAAGCTTCCTCTTGCCATACCGACCCAAGAGCTTTTCCTGTCCCGTCTGCACCGTTGGGAGAGCAGGATCTCTGAGTCAAGTTTTGCTGCATTTTCTTGGGATGGGGACCCTCACTCCTGTCCATGTGCCTGATGTTTGCAAACTCCCATAATCACAAAAGTGAACAGGCATCTGAAGCAACCAGGGCTTTGCAGGCATAGCATGAGCTCCCTCTCAGTACCAAAGGCCCATTATTCAACCTCACTTTGGGTCGTTGGCACCTGCTGATCATGTAGTGCCTTGGTAGGCAGCCCTGAACGGATGCAAAAGTGTCTGACATTTCCAAGTTCTGAATGCATAGATAAAGACTCCGAATGAAACTCGCATGGCTCCCAGGCAGAGGTTTATTTTCTGATTGCTTTGAAAAGTCAAAAAGTACAACTGAAACCAGCATCCTGACTTGCTCATTGAGTTAAATCTTTTTTTTTGTCCCCGAAAGCACTAAAAGTTTTAGCTAAAATTAAAATTCAATAAAGGTCAAGCTAGAGGCTATGAAAGAGAAATCAGAGCATAAGAATAGCGGAGTAGATCCCACCAAGCTGACCTCTAGCAGTTAATAGTAATGATTTGCAAGGCAGGGTGAGAGGCAATGGACTACTTTTATGGACAAAATGGTGAAGCTGCTCCCAAGGGTGGGGGACGAGGGGTAGAACAAGGGAAAATGGATATCCTTTGTTAACATAATTAAATATCTCTTTTGCTGGGATCATTGCTGGAGTAATTGTCCATAGGACTTCCATTTGTACTTAAAGAACCTCACTTTTATTCAAGGTAAGGTAGATTATATTAATGAGGTTGGGGACTTTTAAACATATTTCAATAACACTTTTGACAGGAGTGAGTATTCAATCCATTTGGAGAATCCAAATAGCCTTCAGAAATTCTTTGGATTTATTGAACGTGTGAATATCTGTGAATAGCAACACATCTTATTAGAATCTATCTGGTTCTGTTAGCAAAATCCACTAGACTCCAGCACTTAGCATGTAAGTTTTGGACCACAGAGGTGAAATTTTATTTTAACTTTGGGATATGGTTTTGAAAGCAGGGCTCTGACGCCAAAGTAATGTATACATGTGTACCTGGTTGACACACTTGAGCTTAGTTACAGAGTGAGTTCATGCCATCTGAAGATTTCCATATGAACCGCATTTCAGATTTTACTATATATACACCATATGAAGATATAATAAATTAATATTTCAATTATATTACATATACACATTATGAGACATTCAAATGCTCTTAAAATAATGGCACTAATAATAAGTGCCATTCTGTCTCAGAAGAAGAACAGCCGGAATGCTCCCTAGAGGCAAGGATGGAATGACTTCATCTCCAGACATGTTATCAGGGGAGACCGATCCCTGGAGAAGCACCTCGTGCTCGGTAGACTAAAGGCACTGCGAGCAAGAAGCAAGCCGTCCAGAAGATGAATTAACATAATGCCAGCAGCAGTGGGCTCAGAGATAAGAACAATTGTGAGGATGGCACAGGGACCAACTGAATGACACCCACCAGCAACAACGATGAGCTTACATCTTCTCATGTGATTTTTATCATGTTTCTATGATCTGAACATGATGATGTGTTTCAGTGAACATTTGTAATAGTCTAGTGTACTTTTTAAATCTCCTTTATGACTTTCATTGCATGGATATTGGTAGACAATGGATTCGTGGATCTCTGCTGCTTTTCTTGATATGGACTTGTTTGGGCACTCAGTACTTTGCTATCCATTTCTCACCACTGTGCTTTATTTTTTTTAATGTTTCCTGGAAGGTGATGGGTATATAACCTTTAAAATTTGGTTAATCTGTAATCGATTGTATAAAGGATAACCCAGTTGCCACACAAAACATAAGTCCACACCAGAGCCAAGGCCTCTTGTGGCGCGCAGAGCCCCTGGCAGGAATACAGCTCGGAACACACAAGGCTGGTCTTATGGAATAATAGAAGAATGAAATACTGCTGTATGGAGTCTTCTATAATCAGTTACAGTAATGTCAGCTGCAACCTATAGCAACCCTATGTGTTCCACATTAGAACTATGCTCCATAGAGCTTTCAATGGCTGCTTTCTCAGAAGTAGATCTCTACGTCTTTCTTCTGAGGACCTCAATGTTTGCTCGGTGCCTCTGGGCCAGTCAAGAACCAGTTGTACACCTAGAAGCAGGGCCCACGGTGTGGTTTAAAATCAGGAACATGTGTCTCAAGGGCTGTGTTCTGTCCGCCTGCTTCATCTAATCTTTATGCTGAGCAGGTAATCATAGAGTTGTATTAGATGAAGAAAAATGTGGCATCAGGATTGCAGACTCTTTTAGGTGCACTCAAATGTACAATCTTTCATTTAGCGACCAAACACATTAGCTGTTTGCCCAACCGAGGAAGTCCAGAGCCTTTTATGCTTGTGTTGTATTCCCCATTTCCAAGTAGCACACCCTGCCCCTGGGGTCTTCCACTTGTTCTCAACCCCACCAGAAAGTAAGTTCCCTGAAACAAAGCTTCATGTCCATTGGCTTGCTTTTTAATTTTTATAGGAACTAGACCAATATGACCCATGTTCATGGAAGCAGCAGTGAAAAACAATCAATCAATATACTGTATTCAAAAGATCTACTGCATAAGACGGCTTTAAAATGGGTAAGACCAAGGACATGCCTTTAGACCTAAAGTGCGCCTGACGCGAGCCATGCGATTTTCAATGGCCTCGTCTGTGTGTGGCATCTGGACTTTTCTCAGGAAGACCAGAGAAACACCGATGTGCTTTCATTACGGTGTTGACAGAGATTCTCAAGATGATTGTGGACTGCTAGATGATAAACAGATTTGTCCCAGAGAAAGTCCAAACTCAATAATCAGAAGCAAAGATGGCAAGACTTTGTCTCACATCCTTTGGGCACGTTAACAGGAGGAACGAGCCCCTGGATGAAGACATCATGCTTGTAGAGAGTCAATGAAAAAGAGGATGATCAGGGTGAGTTGATGTGACCTACTGGCAGGGACAATGGGCTCAAAGATCACAACCGTCTTGAGAATGGAGCAAGACCACACTGCGCTTTGTTCTGTTGTACACAGCGTCGCTGTGGTTCAGAATCAACTGCCTGACAGCAAGATAAAAACAATATGACAGTAACAGAATGAAGGGATTATCTCCCCCACAGATTTAACTGTGGCCATCAAAACTCCCTCCCTACCGAACACACTAAAACTTCCTCAACTAGCTCCATCGTCTGCATTTCATCTGCTTCACATATAATAGAAATAAATCCAGGTTCAAGGCTAAATTTAAAACCTATAGTACTTCCACAAAATGATACACCTTGTTTCTTTTCCTTTTCTCACATCATAAATCCTTCTTTTAAAAAGCCTGATATCAGTCAGAGAAACCCCCAAAAGTTACTATTATTTTTTCCCTTTGAACATGATTATTATGATTTCAATATTGAAATAGTGGTCAAATTCAAAAGTAAGAAAAACATTTAATTTATATATATATATTTATATATATATATATATATGTTTTCTTCAAAAAGCAAGCATATTTTCTTCATAGGTAGTGCAAATAAAAGAAGGATTTTAAAATCGACATAAGCTTAGCTTTCTAGGGATTCTATAGGACTGTGTTGCATATTCTTTCTCCCCCTGCCAAAATACACACACACACCATTGTTTATTTCCTTTTATGTATTTCTCTTACCCACTTCCCCAAATTTTTTTTTCTGCAAATTTTCTCTCCAGAGTGGCACATGCTGTTATGCTAAGGGGATGTGATATAGATTTGCCTATTCCAAACACAAATGAATACTGGTACAATGCGATCAAACTTGATCCATGCCAACAAGGGTGGGCAGCAGAGAGCTAAAGTAGGAGAAATAGGGCTGGTCTGAAGAGAAAGTTCCAAATGAAAACCATGGGAGCTAGAGGCTGGAAATGCACTGTCTCCAGGGATAGCAGATACAGCCCAGCTCCTAGGGATGGGAAGAGGAGACAGCTGCAGATGGCATGCATCATCTTCTCCAGGTGGTCCAACCATCACCATTTCTCTTCCCAATCCATCATAATCCTTTCAAAGAGAACCTCTCTATCCACTCAGCCCTAACTTCTCATTTCTCTCCATAACCACTAATCTGCCTTTTGTATGTCTTTGCCTGATCTGGTTGTGTCATACAAATGGAATCACTCAACCAATATTTGTCCTTTTAATCTTTGGGGCTGATCTCACTTACCATAAAGTTATTGAGGTTCATTCATGGTGTAGTATGTATCAGTACTGTAATTCATTTTAAGGCCAAATAATAATCCATTATATTTATATTCCACTCTGTTTCTACTCTGCCCTGTTGGGTGTCTAGGAATCAAAACTGAGTTGATGGCATTTGGTTTGGTTTAGGGAATTTATCAGCAATGTATGAATTGTCCATCTCATTACTGCTACACCAACTTGATGCATCGAGCACATTTTATCTGATATATCTTTATAAGTATGTATGATATCTATTGCTACCATTTTACTAGTAAACATTATTTTGATTTCTGTATCTCCATGTATTTTTGACTCATCATTTGCATATTATTCTATCAGAGTATGAGGACTTTATCATATCGATGAAGGAAAACTGAATGTACTGTCACAGAGTGAAGGGCAATCATTTCCATGGTGATTTTACTTATATTTTTAATATGTTTGTACTTATTTTGTAATTATTTTCATCACTTTATCTTTGCTGTCTTGCATTTATGCAAGTGTTTGCTTATTCATTTTGCTTTTCAGTAAAGATCTGTTGGCTAGGTTCATTGGATTTCACTGGGGGAAAGAAACGATGAGGTACAATGCCCAAAGTTATAATGTATGCAATTTTCCTCAAGATTTTTATTGTATTTAAAATAATAAGGTATTTTTTAATCTATTGACACATTCCCATGTGTAAAGCGCCTTGATAGCTATTGTTCCCACCAAGAAGTAATGTGATTTCATGTGTCTATTTTAATGACATGAGTAACTCTTCATGCTGGCCATGGATCTACCCATTATGAACAACTTGGTGATCACAGGCCTCTTGAGCCATAACTGTGTGTTCTGTAGGAATAGAGTAGGAATTCAAGTGTGTTTTCCTGTTTGGAAAGGTGAACTGACAATTACGAGTTGATAGGAATGTTGACAGATGGAATGTTCTTGATTACTTTTTAAATCTTTCAAGGTCATTCTACCTGATTTCATGATAAATAACATCCACTTTTGGTCCATTTCACATTGATAAAAGTTTCCTGATAAACAGTCATTTCTTCCCCTTGAATCCACTTGTGAACAGCTTCTCACCTTCTGAGTGCTTTGATTTGTTTAGATAAGCCTATATGCATGTATATGGCCATAATGGATGGTAACGATTATGGAATTAAGGCAAAGTTTGCTGAAAGAAAATCAATTGGAAAAGAAAAGCTACTGACAATTTAAAGTCTAAGTTAACACAAGAAAAATGGCCTTCAGTTGTTTATCTTTAGGGACAAGGAGAATGAGAGCCTCGGGTCTCCTTAAGGAATTGTTTTCCCCCAGGAGGGTGGAAGTAATATTGTAAGGTGGTTGTGAACATGGCCACAGGGACCAGTCTACCCCGGTTAGCCCCTGGCTCTGCCATCTAGAAGCTGTGTGAACGGGGGCCTAGGATGCATACTTTCCGTTTCTCAGGTTTGTCATCTGTCAGGTTGTTGTTGAATAGCCTTGAGTTGATTCTGATGCCGCACACTGACCTTATTATGGACAACCGAAGGAAACCCTGCCCAGGCTTCTGTCCAGCCTCACAATTACCATCATGCTTGAGCCAATTGTTACAGTGACTGGGTCAGCCCACTTTCTTGAGGGTCTCTCTCCTTTTGGCTAACCTTGTTTCTGCTTTATCACACACGATGTCCTTTTCCAGGGACTAGACTCTCCTGACAACATGTCCAAGGGATGGGAGAGAAGTCTCACCATCCTGGCTTCCAAGGAGCTCTCTGACTGTACTTCTTCCAAGACAGGCTTGTTTGGTTTCTTAGCAGCTTGCAGGAAGGCTAGGGTCGTCAGAATGCTTGTTTCATCCTGCTGCTCAAAAGAAACAAGGAAATCTCTCTCCCTTTTTTAAAAGACAGCCTCATTGGCATGTAAATTATAAATCATATAAAATGGTTCAATAATATCACGAAGAGTTGTACAATTATCATCAACATCAAATTTACAGTATTTTCTCCACAGTGTCAGAGCCCCGGGAGGCATTTGGTAACAGTGAGGTTGATCAAAATAATAGCCGTTTCTATCTGCCACATGAGTATTTTCCCATTGCACAATTATGCCATGTTTTGGTTTGCCTCATTGCAAAAATTTAGCCCACTTTCATTCCTCCCAAAACCTTTGCTTTCCTTATGATTTTTTGTATTTTATCAATTGGGGCCTGTATTTCTTAATCTGCCATCTACTTGATTCCCCTGTTCAATGATTCACATATGTATTACTATTATTTCAATCTAAGTTTACTGAGCATCTGCTCCACTGCCATTCTGGTGCAGAAATCACAGCGATGATCTTTGCTCGCCTAACATCAATGGCAGTTACATTCGCCACATAAGAGGGGTTAAGATAGTGCGCATTGGGGTCTCTTAAGGAACACTTGTGAAAGGTCCTATTACAGGTATGGGGGACCTTCCGGAGGAAGTGACCACAACAGAGCCCGAGGGCTGCACAGGGGCTAAACGCATTTGGTGCATGAAAGGACATGTGCTAAGACGGGACAAGCAGAAAGCATCATGCTGGGAGGAGCAGCGGAGTGCAGGGCTACTGGAGAGGGACAACTGAGGTTAGCTAAAACCCTAGACAGAAAAACCAGGACTGGATGACAGAATCTCATCATCCAGGAACGGACCTCCCACTTTAGACGTTTGACATTAATTCTGACTGGACCACAACAGAAGGATCCTGAAAGATCTGAAGGAGGGGGTTTGCATTCAGAGTGCAGCACAGGGGTCCTCAAACTGCTTAAACAGGGGGTCAGTTCATGTCCCTCAGACCCATTGGAGGGCTGGACTATAGTTCTAAAAAAAACTATGAACAAATTCCTATGCACACTGCACTTATCTTATTTTGAAGTAAAAAAACAAACGGGGCAAAAACACCCGGCAGGCCGGATAAATGTCCTCAGCGGGCCGCATGTGGCCCGTGGGCCATAGTTTGAGGACGTCTGGTGTAGCACAATGTTCCCCAAGCTCTATTTTGTTTCTTGGATCAGCCCTACTCTGTATTCTCTCTCTTTAAGGAAAAATTGAACTGTTTATATAGACCAGACATTGCTTTTGAACACAACTAAAGATCCAAGGTACTGAAACAAATGAATTCATTGTTTTCACATCTGTATTTCTCAGAAGTAGCACTGGTAGTGTCGTGAGCGACACAGGGCTACTACCTGTAAGGCCAACAGTTTAAAACCACTAGCTGCTTTCTACTGAGGCTTTCTACTCCTGTAAAGGGTTACAGTCTCAGAAACCCTAAGAGGCAGTACGACCCTGTCCTAGTGGGTCTCTAGGACTTTATGGAAGTGAGATCTTTTTAAGGATTTGATTGCCTATCATTCTAAAGTCACCATAGAGACAGACAGTTCTCCTTTGATCTGTACCTGGCCTCTGACCAGCTGATCCAGGCTCCTTGCTAGACTCTGTTACTCCTTTCTGTTACATTACCAAGATTCTAATTGATATTAGCATGGCGATTCAATGTGATTTACACTACCTGATACCTTCCCTGTACAAGTTACGCTCAGCTATCTCATTGGAAATTCTGTTTACCTGCCAAACAACCATTGCAGCAGATAAGTTGGAACATTTGAAGTTCTCCTAAAGGTCAATTCCCAACATCTTGTTGTGTTGTAAATTTACTCCTACATCCCAGTGTGGTTCACATACCTTTCTCTATTTCCATAGAAGGATAACTTGTTTTAAATCAATGACTTGTGAAGATGGGAATTCCAACTTCTTGGAGTGGAACTATTTTAGGAGTATCACTGTCAAAGCTGCTTGTGTGCTGTCTGATAGACTGGCAATGACTGAGATAATTCATATCAGAAAGTAGGGCTGGCAAAAGCTGTTTGCAGTTACTGACCATTTGAAACATGGCTCACGAGAAGGAGGACCCGGAGGTTTAAATGCATCGTGTTTGAGTCACTTCAGATTTGAACTTTAATACAGTGTGCCCAGTGGATCCGGTTTGGCACAGTACAGTCCCAGACACTGCTTAAAGCTCGCACATCAGATGGTCATTTTCTGTCACGCTCTTCCCTTGTGGGAGGAAGAGGTGATGAGCAAGAGCGCATTCTTACCAGAAACCCAGGTCGCCTCCCCTTCTTACTTCCCCTCCCGAGACTCTACATGCCCCTGCTCAAATAGCCCATAGGTATGACTTTGGCTTATGCTGGAATAAATCTGAAAAATCACATCAATTGAATCAGGTTTCTGTACATAACTTGAACATAACCGGTGAAATAATAAATTGGGTCTATCTCGTTCAATGTCTATAACGAAGCCTTTGAAAGAAACTGAAGATGAGTCAAGAGACGATGGTTATTTGTCATTTCTAATTTTGGTTCTCTTTTAAGAAGGGTATGTCTGGCAGCTAGAGGTTTTTTGTCTTGCTGGTCGCAAATGAAATTATTATCTTATGAATAATGGTCAATGTCACATTTGAGCTCTTTAAAGCGTGAGTTTGAATTTTAAGTTTGGTCAGATAAATGGACATAGAATCAAAGTGCTCAGGGTGAGAGAAGGGTGGACGGTAGTGGTCATCTGGTTCTCTCAAGAGGGACCTGGAGCAAGAAAGGGTGAATTCAAGAAAAGATAATTCAAGGGAGACAGTGGTAAGCAACACAGAAGCAAAAAAGAAAGATATGGAGAATAAGGTTTTTCAAACAAAATACAGTACATTGAGGAATACAGTTTCTTTCATCTCTACTTCGTAATCCTTAGTAACATGAACTTTTCATTAATATCCTTAGAAAGCACTGATAAAGGGCAGCAGTGGTTGAATAACAGGGGAATGAAATAGAAACACATTGAAATAAAAATATAAATGCTATGACTAAAAAATAAGAACATGTTTGTGTGTGAGTATGTGTGTGTGTGTGAGTGTGTGTATTTGTGTGTGTGAGTGTGTGTGTGAGTGTGTGCGCGTGCGTGCGTGTGCATGTGAGTATGTGTTCCCACTCTCAGATCAAACCTGTAGCCTGCTCAGTTCATCCATTAGTCTTGGCTTGATGCGGACTGAGCTTGACACTCAGCATTAATGGAAGGATACAACCAGCAGGCAGCATTTCTAAAACATCAGCTGCAATTTAGCTTCTGAATTATATAATGTATTAGTTTGCTCTCCTTTCTAGTAGTTGCTATCTTTTCTTTATCTATTCAACAGATGGTTGTAGCAAGCCCTTGTGGAAATGTCTCCCTCCAAAGGCCCAAGTTTACTTTATAACACAACAGAAGTGAAGACTCTTTTTTTCCTAATCATGAACTAAATCGTCACAATGAGGACAATATTGCCAAATTTCAGTAAAAGTAAAACTACGTGAAACATGTATGAGGCTAAGGCAAAAAATAAAAAAAACACTTCTTCAAAATCATAGAAGCTGTTATTAAGTGAAAAATATCAAAGCATGGAGCTATCATTATTCCACTTCTCTACCTAGGTAGGTACATTTCTGAAAGTGTGTTCCCATCTCTGGAACCTTCCCCAAAGTGTGGTGAATTGTTTGATTCACACCTCTCAAAACAGCACTCTGGGCAATCTCCAGGGACTCACTGTTCCTTTTCAATGTTTTTGAGTTTGAGCAACAATAACATGTTGAGGAGGCAAGATCAACACTGTGGGGTCGATGGGGTGAGGTTCCCCAATGACATTCTCATAGGGCAACTCTTGAGACCCAGGAACAGTGAACACGTATATTGTCTTGACAGAAAAAGAAAAAAAATAAAATCCTGGTTGCAATGTCCCTTTCCTTTTTTTTCACCAGGACAGTTTTTATATTTTCTTAAAACTTCTTCCGAAGAAGCCCCATGATCATCCTGTGTTCCTGCAGAAAACACGCGTTCCCCCAAACGGTCTCTGTAATCTGACTCTCTCTCACTGCCTTGCCATTCTTGCGACCGGCGCTATGAGTTGGAATCTAACAACAAATAAATTAATACATTTATATAAATACAGGCAGGTTATTTTTAAAAGATACAATTAAAGAGAAGCTTTCAGTAAAAGCATCAAGGGTTTCAATGAACAAGATCCCAGGCTGGCAACAACATGGGCTTGTCTGATAAGCACAAGGTTGGTAGTCAAACCTGGCCTACAGGTACCATGGAAGAAACCCACCGTACAATCTGCTTCCGTAATAATAACAGCTATTCACATCCTCTGGAGCCTCTCTACTCTGTATTACATGCTGCATCCTGAATCAGAAATCAACGATAAAAACAAAGTCCACAACACAGTGCCCCAGAGCCCCCAAAGACAGCCGATCCCAGTTTCATGTTAGAAGAACCTAAGCCTCAAGTCAGAAACCTCATCCAGTCTCTCTTCCCAGCACGCTCTCAGTGCATCCTCCATGTGATTTCTCACCAGATCTACTGAAGCCTTGACTTCTCCCCTACTGGGTCTATGTGTGAGATCAGGATAAACAAGTCCCCAGGAGCCTGCCCTTCTAGTTCTAGATACTGTGGCCAGACTGAGTTGTCATTTCAGATAGCCAAGAAAATGATCTGATTGGTTAAAATTGGATTCACTGTTAATCTTTGAGAAAATATTGGGTTCACAAGTATAAGCATAGAATACCTCTAGAAACCATAAGGGGAAATCAGATAGATATAAAAAACATTGGGGTGTGGTGAAGAAAGCAGATGGTACCTGTCTATCCAAAAAGAATGGGATCTTAAAGGCTACTCTTAAAACACACAGCCATCCAAATGAGGTATTAACTAAGTCTGCATGGAAGAAGCATACCCGCCTGTGTGATCCAAGGATTATGAAGAATAAACTACCAATCTGAATGAGGCTACTAGAATTTAAATTGTGAACACCCAGTGAGCGGAAGGCCGCGATGACAGTGGAAGTGTAAAATCCATTTGTAGGGTCGCTACACGGATTAAGCCTCTGACTGTAGTCCCATCCGACCATAGTCAAGGGACGTGAATTGCCTGGTCTTCAGACAGAGAGTATTGCCAACTCCATTATTACGGCAGATGCAGTTAGGCTGCAATGTAATAGTTTTCATTTGATTTCCATTTGATCCATGCTAAATTGTTTCATTAAAAAGACGGTGAAGTTGCAATGCCCGTGGACTAAGCCCAAGGTGAATCCCCTCTGGGAATAACCTTGCTATCACTCAGAGTTCAATGCAAAGTGGATTGTTGCCAAACAGTCAAGTAAAAATCTAACACCTCATTGCTTGATTTCCCATTTGACCCATTTTAAATGTGTTCCAGTATTTAATATTTTCTATTGAAGTTTCTCTCTCTTTTTTAATTGCTGTGGTTGTTTTTGTTCTTTTTCTGTTTGTTTGTATAGTTTACTGTATATGAAATCCAAAACCAAACGGACTTTACTGCCAATGAGTCAACAGGGACCCCTGTGGTTTTCTAAGACAATCACTGGTTGTGGGAGCAGAAAGATGTGAAATCCGGGATAGGCGAATCTATAGAGCCAGTAACTGGATGAATGGCGTACTGTGTGTGTGACAGGGAGGTTGGGAGGAAATATAGAGCCAATACCAATGAGTGCAAGAAGGAAGAAAGTGCTAGAACTGATTCTACTGATGATTGTACAACTCTTCTTAATATGAATAAACTGTTGAAGTGTGGCATGTGAAGTCTCTGCCAATAAAGTGATTTTTTTTAAATGAGGGGGTTCTGGACAAATCTTAAGTGCCCCCTTCAAAGGTTGACAGAAATAGAAAGCAGCCTCTGATCTCACGAAGTTCAAGATTGGATGAAGAGTCTTCTCTTGGATGCATTTAAACGAATTTTCCAATCTAGGCAACTCTTCTACCTAAAATTATTTTTTACCTTTACTCTTACCTTTGTTTCTGCATTAATTTGGAATTCCACATTTTAAAGTATTAACACCAACTTCATAATTTTTGAGTGGTCAAGGCCATGTGAACTTTCTTAGCTGCCACGTTTGTGACTATCAAAGTAAGGTAACATTAAACTTCAATTTATTTTTCAAATAATTGAGTTGCATGAAGATGTTTTCGCTAACTCCTCTCATTTAGCCAAACCTCTCTTCCCAACTAGCTTGAATCATTCTCCATTGAGTGGAATTGCTGCAATTAAAATTCCCCAAGCACTTTGAATGTCACCATCCAGGTAGGCAAAAAGGTTTGGAACAGATTGAAATCCTATGGGAAAACAAAGCCGGCAGGCCTCCTGCCTTCCGTACTTCCCTGCTTCTGTTACACCTGGGCTGCTTTGTTTATCTGGCAGAGCCCTTCCCGGCCAAAAATAGATTAAGCACATTTTACCCCTCCAATTACTGCAACACAGGGAATCTTCCAAGAGAAACTTGGAGAGGGTCCTCACACAAAGAGCCAAATCCAGAGAGGAGCAAGCTTTCACCCAGAGAGCCACTGGGTATAAGTTTGTAACTGTGTTGGGTGGGAGACCAAGCAAGTGCCCAGGAAGCAGTGGTCAGAGCTCGGGCTGTAGAGCCAATAGATCAGAGATGCTGGGTGGAGTGGTCCGAGTCATTGGTACCATCTCTGCTTCAGAGGAAGGCGGTGTGGATGAAAAGCAATGGCTTAAGATTGACCTTGCCTTTCCTGAATGCCTTGGAGTGTAAATCAACTCACAGCCATGCGGGACAGAACAGCCTGGATTGTAATCTTTATGCAGAAGAAAACCTGCTGGTGCATTGGTTAACCACAAGGCTAGTCATTCAGAACCGCAAAAGAGATGTGGCAGTCTGCTTGGGTAACGATTTAAAGCCATAGCGACCCTAGAGGGCAGTTCCTCTCGATCCTATACGATTCCTAGGGATTGGCATTAACTGGATGGCAAGGAGCTTAGTGTTTTTAATTTTTGAATCTTTTTGGGAGGAGGTTGCCAATTGTTTTCTCTCTGGAGCTACTGGCGGGTTCTAACTGCTGGCCTTTGAATTAGCAGCAGGGCACATAATACCTGGGCAAGAAGGACTCCTTCACGATTTACCTCATACACTCCAATTTCCCATTCGGAACCTTTGAATAGATATGTCATATTCTTTTATTAAAACAAGTAGTCTTTTATTGCTAAATTCACCTAGGGGTGACTATTGTTTATTCAGGGCCCTTCTCTAGATTATATTTCTCTATAGTCTTATTGATTGGTCATAGCCAGATAATACTCTGATTGGCGGTCTCTTCCAAGTTTCTTAACCTCTCAATATTTCCGTGAAAGCATAATACTTCAAGATATTAGTACTTGAAAATTAAAACTATCAATATGTGAATGCTTCTTTCAAAGGAAATGATGTGGATGCAAATGCTTTTGATGTAAATTATATTTAATATAACCAACTAGCTAGAAATCCTTGAAAATCTAAAAGAACTTTAATCCCCCCTTAAATTCCAACCTGCTTAGAATATTTGAAGACTCATATAAGTTTGTATTTGATTGTTAAAAGGGCAACATCAAGTAAATCAGCTTTCCAGATAACATGTAAAAGGAATGATAGCAATAGTTACCATTGGTGCCTTTGATTTCCAGTAGTTAAATTATAATATTGAAGTGTCCTATAGAAATGGTGCATAAACCAAGAGGCAGTCATTCCAACAGGACAATGGATACCGCATGGTTTAAAATAAAGACAGGGTTGCGCATGGTTGTAATATCCTATCGCCATAGTTATTCCGTCTGTTTGCTGAGCAAAGGATCCAAGAAGCTGCATCACATAAAGAAGAATGCAGCATCAGCAGTGCAGGAAGGCACATTAATAATCTTCGATCTCCAGAGGAACTTTTTATACACTAATTACACGTAGAGTCTATGTCCGAGTCAATAATTCAACAAATTGGAGTCGAATGAATGACATGCAATCTATAGGATTGCCAGCTCACCATGAAGTCATTGTTTATCAAGTACAAGGAGTCAGTCAAGTTCTGCTCTACCCAAGGATTTGAGCTTTTGTTATCGATGGGTGCCACCAAGGAGCCCTGGTGGCACAAAGATCAAAGCACTCAGATGCTAGCCACAAAGGTCAGCGGTTTGAATCATGGGAGACAGATGTGGTGATTGTTTCTGAAAGGATGTGTAGTCTTGACTACCCATGTAGACCTCATTGGAAATGACTGAATAGGGAGTGGCCTTGGTTCGGGGATGGATTCCACCCATTGCATTGAAAAGAGTTACATTTATCCATTCAGACTGATTTTCGAATCGCTCTTGGTAAGTCAGTTCACGATGTTCTAAAACACCTGAATCTTCACCTCATTCCTAAGAGTTTAGCAATGGCCTCCAGTTTCTCTTGCTCCTTGACAGTCCTGGGAGGTTTCTTTGTGGCTTCTTTTTCGTGAGCTTCACTGTCTTTTCTGCCGCAGGAGTTCGTCTCTCCGGCCCCCGAGGTCCAGGCCCTTCATCACACCTGTGCTTCCTCATTCACGGATGGCTTTTCAGGAAGGAGACCCTGACCTCACACTGAGCAGACAGGAAGCTATTTTGCACAAATCAACTATCCATCTCTTGAGGGCTCTGTTGAGTAAAGGAAGAGCACAATTCCCTGATCTCTTTTTGACAGTTATGAGCCCGGTGATGTCGTGGATTCCCTGTTGGGCTGCTACAGCACTGACAGCAAGGTGGGAGGTTGGAAACCACCAGCCACTCTGAGGGAGAAGGGAGAGGTGTTCTGCACCTGTAAAGAGTGACACTCTCAGGGACTCCAAAGGGGTCGTTCTGTTCCATCCTATAGGGTGTCTATGAGTCGACATCAGCTCCATGGCATTGAGTTTGTTTTGTTCTCTTACATTTAAGTTCTCACAAAATAAAGACAGCCTTTGCTTATCTAGGAGCCTTGGTGGTGTAGTGGGTAGAGAAGTACAGTGGTTCAGGACCACCAGCTGCTCCAAGGGAGAAAGACCAGGCTTTCTACTCACATAACGAGTTACAGTATTGGAAACAGGGGGAAAACTATCCTTTTCTATAAGGTCACTACGAGTCAGAATGTACTAGGTAGTAATGAGCTTAGTGCTTTTTCTTTTATTCTAAAGAGGTTTCATGCCATAATTTATGAGATAACATCTAAGCCTCATCTTTCTAGTAACCATCTTTTCAGCTTTAGAAAGATGCAAACATTTACTTTTGGCAGGCATGAGTGAAAAACTCTCACGTAAAACACAGTCCATTTTACCTGATAATTATCTTTCACATCTATCACATTATATTTACATGTGTGAAGCATAATGAAGACACAAAGCTAAATTGTATACATTTCTTTAATTTCCACATTTTCTTATGGATTAAAAACAACAAACAAGGTCCCTACAAGATCCCTATGAGTCAGAAACAGCTCAATGGCAGTGATTATTATTTCGTTTGGTGGGGCGTTCCTAACATGTTAACATTGGAGCTTTCGTTTTTTTCACATTGAGTTATTCATCCAATCACTAATTACTGAATGCATCCCTGAGAGGTAGATAAGACACTAGCAAAGGGCCCGAGAATGGGTCGTGTTGAGAAGCCCATAAAGGCAGGGATATGGGCCGTGGCACAGAGTCAATGCGCAACCATCCGTACAAAAGGTGCCAGAACAGTTGTAGAAGCACTACACTGTCGTGACTACCAGGGGAAGGTAAAGGTGCACTTCTTCCTTTGTGGATACTAATGATGGTATCCTGCTGGAAGTGACCCTTCTTCTGGATGATTGGTAGAACCCCTCCCAATGAGGCCAGTGGCAAAACTTCCCTTTACACCATCACCTTTCTCCCCTGGCACGCACCAACAATGGTCGAGTGGGATTTGACATGGTTCAGCAAAGGGAAAGTTCCACACGGAGACTTAACAAATGAGCGGTCAGTGTAACCATGAACAGGGGAGAGCAGGAACTGGAGACGGCGTAGGAGAGAAACGCAGATGAGTCTGCACTACGTTGACCACATGGAGGATTTTAAACTTTATTCTCAAAGTAATCAGAAGACAACAATGACATTTAAGCAAGAAAGTGCTATCATCAAATCTGTGCTTCATACACATCCTCTGGTGTCATAATGAAATTGTGTCCCTCATCTCAACTATGTGCTGTAACGCTGATCCCCTATGCATGTAAGACGACATCCTGGAGGCATGGCAGGGAAGCCCCCGCCTGCTAACAGAAAGGTTGTCGGTTCAAACCCACCAGAAACCATGAAGATGAAGACAACACCCAATTGCATTGCTGCCATGAGGAGATTCATAGCGACCCTGAAGGGCTTCCCAACCTGTGAATCTTGACAGACGCAGACTGCTACATCTTCGCCCCACAAAGTAGCTGGTGTCTTTGAGCCACCAACCTTTTACCTAGTAGCCAAATGCTTTAACCAGTACAGAGCATGGCTGCTTCCCCCCAAACACTAGCATGTAGTGATCCACGTGGGACAGTTCCACCCTGATACCCAGGGTATCCTTGAGTCATCTCAACGGGAGGGCACACAACAATTAAATATGTGAAGATGAAATACTGTTTGTACAGGGGGGGTCCTTTGTTTGTTTCTGTAATGAGGTCAGGCCAGTGTAGAGTATATTTTAGACCTCATTACTTCAGAATCGTAAAAAGAACTAATTAGACATAAACACTGACATATATAGGAGAAGACAGAGTCATAGTGGGATCACCAAGAAACTGCAAAAGGTCTGAGGCTGCACCAGGGAAAAATGGACAGGCCCAGTCTGTGCACCTACAGAATTGTGAGATGGCAAAGCCGCCCACTTTGGGAATTTCTGTCACGGCAGCTCTAGGACATGTGACATATAATGGGCAACAGGTGGAAAGAGAAGAGAACTGGGGGTAGAATGAAGTGGCAAGCCGGCAAGCTATTATGGAAGGCCACCCCAGACGTGATTGTGGCCTGATGATGGGGGAGAGAAAAGGCTTTGTGTTTAATTTAGGGGTATGCCATGAAAAAAGTAATCCATTCTGGGTGTAACACACCAATAATTACGCATTCCTCTCAGAGAAAAAGAAATCCATCTTCAGAAAAACAGGAACGAAAAGGTTCATAAATCTAAGTGTTCACAATCTATGCACTTGTCCCTTTGGATAAAATTAAAGTATATATTTAAAATATCTTTGAGACAAATAGTTAATCCTGTAGTAGTCATCACAAGTACAGCCTTGGGGGCCCATTTTCCCTGGATGTTAGGTTTGGTTCCATGGATTACTTCGCTAAGGAAATGGGAGTTTACTAGGCCCTTCTGCTTCAGAAAAAAGCCTTAAGAGCCAGTATTTGGTAGGCCGTTGAGATGGTTAAAGTTTATTGTGCCAACTTGGCTGATAAACACATGGGGTTAATTGAAGGATGGAGAGGTAAATGGCTTGGTAAGCCTCGCCTATCTAGTTCTCAGGTCTCTTGCTTTGTGACCGTCGCACCAGAGTGCAGCTGCCTTAGCCAGTTCTCTGCTTCAGCTGGAAAGGCTCACTTCCTGCAAGACATCCATGAGGAGAAACCGCATGGACCTACCCCGATGCAGCCCTGGGTGCTGGAGCAGCCATGTGGAGACGCCTGCCAGCACTGAGATGCTTACATGTTCACTGATTCGGCTTTTCTCCTGCAGTCGACATCAATGCGTGTGTTTTGAGAGATGGAGGAGGATTTTGTGTATTAGTGTTGGACATATGGGTTAATGTTGGACTTGTGGGCTTAGGCAGCACTGGGTTGGGATGGTTTCTTGATGTGCACTTAACCTTTATATAAAACTCTCTCTTATACACATGAGTGTCTGTGGATTTGTTTCTCTAATGCACCCAGACTCACACAGTCCTGTTTTCTTTCCTTCTCCTACACACAGTATTGCCTCACATCCAGAAACATGCCTTGAATCTCAGAACCATGACAACATGGAACAGATTCACAGCTAACCCAGGCTGGGCATGCAGCAGAAAAAGTCATTGACATTTTCTGTTTGAAGCCACTGAGGCTTTTCAAGTCAATTGTTAGGGCATCCTAACGTATCCTATTCAGACCGCTATGCGATACGTCGTCAGTCTCATCCATAAGTGGAGGAGAAGGAAGGAGAATCCACAGCTCTCTGGCACCAGAAACAATGCTTTCCTCATCATGCTTACAGAGATTCTGCTCAAGGATAAAAAATACATGAACCCAAGGAATTGAAGAACAGATTGGTGAATGAAGACATAAAGGCTCAGATGAAAGCCAGCCATATAGCTATTTCCACATGTGGAAAAACCATTGTCTGGATTAGTTGTAAGTAAGAAGAAAATGAAAGTCTCCAATGGAAGCAAGGCATTGTGTTAGTCTGGGAACTTTAGAGAAACAAATCCATAGAAATTAATATTTAAGAGAGAGTTTTATATAAAGGGTAGGTGTGCACCAAGAAAACATCCCAACCCAGTGCTGCCCAAGCCCACAAGTCCAATATTAACCCACATGTCCGACACCAATCCACAAAGTCCACCTCTATCTCACAAAACAGACGCAATGATGCCGACTGCAGGAGGAAAGCCGAAATGTGTTATGTTTGAGATGGAAGATTATGTTTGAGATGGGAGAGATGGAAAATGTTCTTTGGGGATGTTGTGGTTATTTATTTGTTAAAAGTGACATAGGTAGGTGCATACAAGAATGGGTCGTGGGCGTCAGAGCGATTGGGATAAAATCACTCTAACTTTAAGACTTGTCAAAACTTGTCACAACAATCATATCACTTCAGGAGGACATAGGTCTGTTCATTTGTGTGACAGTGAAGAATCCAGTTGTCCTGGAATTGGGGTGAAATGCTCTGCCTGCCTGCTCTGTTCTCCTTTCCTTCTGAGTGGTCGTCAGGAGGATCAGCAATGACACATCTGGCAGTGGAATATCATTAGTGGAAAGCACCCACAACTGCAGAACGTCGGAAGGATTTTTTTTCAATGGCAAAGGAACATGGGGTTTCTGGTAATTTGGAGCAGTCTCTATATTTCTCTGCCTACTTCATCTTGTCTCCTGTGGATACACCATCGGGGGGGACCAGTTGTTGAAGAAGGACAGCCCTCTTGGCAAAGCTGAGGGTCAATGAAAGAGAGAGAAACGCCCCAGTGAGATGACTCAACAGCAGTTGTGTGGATGGCTTATGGATGATGTGGTAGCTACATAATCTGGTGTCAACATGAGACTATTAAGAGGGAAGGGGTGGAGTTTGGCTTGTCAATCAAGTCACAGTTTGATGACCTCATTTGGAGGAACTATAGACATAAAAAGCTCACTGGATGCGGGACAGTAAGACTCTGCTTGTCTCCCTGTGAGACATCCTGTTGACAAGTCACTTGGAGCTACGCTGCTGCAGCCAGAGCCCTGGAGCTGGAGGAGCCACAGGTTTTTGTGGCTAATCCCTAAGCTGTGGACAGACTGTTCTTCCTCCTCCTCTGCTCTTCAGAAGGCCTGGTTGCGTAGAGGGTTATGGGTTGGGCTACTAACCTCAATGTCAGTAATTCAAACCTGCCAGCCACTCTAGGGGGAGCAAGACCAGGCTTTCTATGCTTGTGAAGAGATAGAGTATTGGTAACCCACAGTGCAGTTCGCCTCGGTCCTATAGGGTCCATATGAGTCAGAATCAACTCAGTAGCAGTGAGTTTAGTGTTTCATTTGCTTGCTCTTCGTCTGGAAGCTCTGTTGGATGCCAACCTTGACTGACCCTGCTGGTGGGACAGCTTCCAGCATGAGATCAAACATCACAGTTGAAGAAGCTGAAAGTTCCATAAGTTGAACATCTCCTCTTTCTCCTCCTGAGTGGCTGGTAGTCTCAAAGTGCTGTCCTTGAGGTTAGCAGCCCAATGGGTAACCATGATGCCCCCTTGGCCGATGAAAGAATGAATGAACAAGTGAACAAGCGCTAGGAAGTGGGCTTCCACTCCCTGAGTCTCTGCAGTCGATGTTTTTTCGTTGTGCACACAGCACGCCAGAGATGGGGATTCAGCTCTGTCTCCATCACACGAAGCTATTAGGCTGCCAGACTCCTTCCTCAGGCAACGCGATGATTTGGATTTGGCAAGCACAGTCATTTGACAGAAGCTAATCATCTGAACTTGCTGAGGGAAAGAAGGAACTCTTGGTCTGGTGCGGATGAGATATATTGAAAAGGCCTTCTCTGGAGTTTCAGTGTCACACGGGATGAGTACAGGTAACAACAGCCTCTTAAGCACAGGGCACAGGCAGCCTAGCTGAGGTACTCGGGCCCATTAGGTAACAGAGAGTACTTGACTCAGATGTATGGCTCACTTTTTATTTATTTGCAGTAGCTCAGAGGCAAATGTACATTTCAAGGCTAGTTTTTAATGTGAAGCATTAAATTAAAAGCTTCCCTTGGGGACATTAAATGGACGTGTAAGAGAATAGTAACTCTTCACTCTTTTATCACCATTTTGCCTGCTTTTAAATCATTTTGAATGAGATGAGCCTTTTTTTTTGCTCCTATAGTATTTTCTAATCATCACCCAACCCGGAGAGTTATTTAGGGCTGTGAATTGGATTGATAGGCATAAACACAAACCTGGACCCTGCTATGAAGAGCTAACAATATAGATTGTTTTAACATAATAGATGTACTTTGGGATTGTTTTCATGTTGGCCATGGCAAGGAGGAACCCCTTTAAGAAACTTCTTTCGGGGTTTTATATTTAGATTCTCTTTACTGTTAAGAGGTAGGAGGTGCATATTTTCCTCCTTCAGAAAAAAAAGAAAGATTTCCCCTATTCATTATTTATTATTCCTCCCTGAGGATGCAAGAAGGGGAGTGGAGTTTCAGTGGGAGAATTTTCCATTTCAATGCATGTGGGAATACTAAGTTCGATTCCCGTCAATGCACTTCATGCACAGCCTCCTCTGGTCAGGCCCCTTTTGTCTGTCACCAGAGGTTTGTGCATTGCTCTGATGGCGAGCAGCGTCCAGTGGGGCCTCCAGATTGAGAAAGAATCTACTTTCAAAGCTGTGTGTGGGGTCAATGGTGATCTACTTTCAAAGCAGCCAACCACAATGGAGAGGTAAGGAGTTAACTGGTTGGTACGTGACGTGAGTATGACAAATGGTCTCCATTTTTCTATTGGGTAGAGATATTCAATCCCAAATCCCCAAGGCGGGGAATTTAGTTTGCATCTGCTCACTTCCCTGTCCTGATAATTGGGAGGCAAAATTCCTATGTTTCCTGCTCTGTCTATAACCTTCCAAAGCATAACAAGTGCACGTGCGTGTGTGTGTGTGTGTGTGTGTGTGGGATGTTGGGGAGCTCAGGTGATAAAAGAAATCTGAACATGCAAATTGTTGTTTATGTTTTTAAACTGAAATCTTCCAGTACATGATTGACAGCAGTGGAGCGGATATGCAAAGCTGCATCCAAGTAGATTCCTTATCCTTCTTAATAGTCATCTAATTCAAGGGAAAAATGAAGGTGTCATTTATTGGCTGCCTCAGATCCCATCTGGTGTTCTTAAGGTTACCCACACAAGTCCCCAAACTAAGCAAATTACATTCACTGCTCCCATACATCAAATATTTCTCAGCTATGTTTCCTTGCATTGAATGCCATCCTGTTTTCTTTCTTAGTATCTGACAAATTTATAGAAGTTATGTTATATTTATCTTATAGATAAAATTTACACTATATTTATGACATATATAGATAAAATATATGTTATATTTATCTTATAGATATATATTTATCTTATAGAAGTTATGTTATGCATTAATTGTTCTACAAGAAGACTTCAGCTCTGTTCACCTAAATACTACATCTCTCAGACCTACCCTTGTCCACTGCCTGTTTTATAAATTTTATTAGAACACAGCTACCATCCTTCACTTACATAGTTAAAATCTATAACTTCTCTTGATGTACCACAGCAGTGTCAAGTAGTTGCTCCTGAGAACCTATGGCTCACAGAACTTAGATTCACTCTCTGACTCTTCCCAGCAAACATTAACAAGACCCTGCTTAACAACAATTGGCTGAGCTACAAGGAGTTATACTCTTTCAAAGGAGGCAGAGTTTTCTAGTTCACCACAAATCCTGCTATTACTTTTATGGCGCGATTTTGTAAAAGGTAGGGCCCGAATGCTTCCTAGAAGCCAGAATGGTGAGATGTCATCTTATGCATTTGGGACATGTCTTCAGGAGAGACTAGTCTCCAGAGAGGAATATGAGGCTTGGTAAGGTGGAAAAGCACTGAAAAATAAGAAGCCCCTTGACAAAATGAGCTGACACAGTGGCTGCAACAACGAAGTTAAATATAACAATTGTGAGGATGCCACAGGGCGAGGCAGTGTCGCTGTAAGTCAGAAGCTACTTGGTGGCACCTGACAACAACAACAACAACAACGGTGCTTTGGGGTCAATGTTCGGCTGCTCACTGCAAAGTCAGATCAGCAGGCCAAACCCAACAGCTGCTCTGAGGGGGAGGAAGGTGAGGTTGTCTGCTCCTGTAAGATTTATAGCCTCAGAAACTATGTGAGATGCTAAGAGTCAGAATTGCCTGGATGGCAGTGATTTATTTCTTTGTTCATGTTATGCCCAGAATAAATCAATCCTTTATGGTACCAACCTGGCTTCAATTTTAGTTTGAGATTCCTTCTTTACAAAGTGTATTTTTATGATGGCCACAATCTGTGATGGGCATCTCTTTGTGTTCCAAGAAAAATCTATGTATAGCTTCATCATGTATTCAGTAGACGATTTTTGCCAACAATTCTCTTGCCTTGGTGACTGTGGACTCCTTGGAAATTAAAAATATAATGTATTCTTTTTTTTGCTACCCAGAATGTAACAGCACTATGGGCATGTAGTTGGTGTTAAATTAGTAGTTAATTTATAAGTAGATACATTGGTAATGCATTGAAATAAATTATGGGTGAGCAAAATAGCTGTGGGAGAAAAACAAGTACAACCTTCCTATCTTGCCTGTGTTGTTAAGTGTCAACAAGTCAATTCAACTCACAGCAACTCTGTCTATGAGAGAGGACACCAGCCAATGCCACATTTTCTCCATCATAATTGTTCCTATGTTTGAATCCATTGTTGCAGCTACTGTGTGTGTTGAGTGCCTGCCCTTCTGAGGGAAGCTTCTTTGAGCATTATATCAGACAATGATACATTGCTATTCATTGGGTTGTCATGGGCCAATGTTGTTGGAAGTAGATTGTAGGGCTTCCTTTCTCATCTTCCCTTGTCTGGAAGCTCTGCTGGGCCCTGTCCATCATGGATGACATAGCTGGTATTTAAAATAATACTGGCATCAGTTCTAAAATGACAGCATCAGCAAGCCATCATGAAAACTGACAGACAAGTAGTAACATTTTCATTTAGAGATTTAAAATCCAAAGAAGTTACATAGCTATTCCATAAACAGATGCCAAAGGATAAAAGCTATTTTAATGTTTTTGTTTAGTTTATTCAAGTCTTCAGATAAAGAAGGGTCAAGGGTGTGGGAAGCCAAATGATTATTTTAGTTGGAGTGGCAAAAATCTCAACTTCATTGTTACCAAGTTGATTCTGACTCACACTGACCCTGTAGGACAGGGTATAAGTGCCCTGTGGGTTTCTGAGACTGAAATTTTTACAGGAGTCAAAATTGCATCTTTCTCCCTCAGAATTGACTGGTGGTTTTTACCTGCTGACCTTGAATTTAGCACCCTGACATGTAACAACTATGCGTGGTTGACATAAACCCAATATGAATTCCTACATAGATTCACTCTCCATTGAATTTTTTTAACCAGAAGAATGCATTGGAAAGTGGATTCCTACACCTCCCCTAGCCAGTCCATAGAGAGGTGGCCTAGCCCTTGGAGGACAGCATGAGCTAATGGAAATTGGGGAACTAGGGTTGCTATGAATCAGAATTCCCTGGATGGCAGCAAGCGAGTCAGTGTTGCGTATTCTTTCTGGTTTGGTTGGAGAGCTTGTGAACTTATCTTGTAAGTTTTCTTCAGCACAATGTGTTTGTCCCAGTCATAGCCCCATTCTAACTGCCGAGGTCCTGCTTGCAAGGGTGACATATTGATCTGCCACTGATTATGCCATTGTGACAGTCTCCCTTGGACTCCCATGTCCGACTTGAGGATCTGGTTTTTTGTAAATCCTTGGATGCCTTTACTATTCTCATGCCGATGGTTTCCCTCATCCAGATGCTTTGTCTTTATCCCGATTGAGGCTTAATAAATGTGTCTCCTTATAGAGTCTCTTTTCTCCCCTCCCATAGACCCAAGGAACAGAATTATATTTAAAAGCAGGGATAAGAAACATGGGCATAAGTAGAAGAAAAATGGGGGACACAATACTGATAAGTAGCTGATAAGAGGACCTTGAGATTTGTAAATATTTGCAGGTACCAAAGAGTTAGCATTTCATCAACTAATCAGTATTTCTTTTAATTCATAAAAAAAAAGAAATCATATCAGTGCCCACCTTCCCTATATGATCACTGAAGACAAAGGTGTGCATAAGCAAATGTGGTGAAGAAAGCTGATGGTGCTCAGCTATCAAAAGATATAGTGTCTGGGGTCTTAAAGGCTTAAAGGTAAACAAGTGGCCATCTAGCTGAGAAGCAACAAAGCCCACATGGAAGAAGCACACCAGCCTCTGTGACTATGAGGTGTCGAAGGGATCAGGTATCAGACATCAAAGAACAAAAAATCATATTGTAAATGAGGGTGAGTGCAGAGTGGAAACCAAAAGCCCATCTGTGGGCAACTAACTGGACATCCCCTTACAGAGGGGTCACGGGGAAGAGATGAGCCAGTCAGGGTACAGGGTAGCAACAATGAAACATACAACTTTCCTCTAGTTCTTAAATGCTTCCTCCCTCCACTATCATGATCCCAATTCTACCTTACAAATCTGGCTAGACCAGAGGATGTACACTGGTACAGATAGGAACTGGAAACACAGGGAATTCAGGACAGATGATCCTTTCATGACCAGTGGTGAGAGTGGTGATACCTGGAGGGTGGAGGGAAGGTGAGGTAGAAAGGGGGAACCAATTACAAGGATCTACATATAACCTCCTCCCTGGGAGATTGACAACAGAAAAATGCGTGAAGGGAGATGTCAGATAGTGTAAGATATGACAAAATAATAATAATTTATAAATTATCAAGTGTTCATGAGGGAGGGGGGAACGGGGAAGGAAGGGGAAAAATGAGGAGCTAATATCAAGGGCTCAAGTAGAAAGCAAATGTTTTGAAAATGATGATGGCAACAAATGTAAAAATGTGCTGAACACAATAGATGGATGTATGGATTGTGATAAGAATTGTATGAGCCCCCAACACAATGATTTAAAAAAAGAATTAATTTATATATGTGGCAACTGATGCATACTTTTTATAAATTTCAGACTTGGAAACTCTTCAAATATTTCCTTTTTAATTTTAAGTTTCTTCCTTTCACCACTTTATTTTGGGTTTTCAAAAACATGTACATTAGCTCTTTTAATATTTCTCACAGATCTTTAACAGTATTTTCATTTTTTCTGTGCTTTTAATTTTATATATTATTTATATTGATATACTTCACATTTATGAACTCTTCCTTCTATAATCACAAATTTGCTATCACCTAATGATAGAGTAACCTTCATAGTTCATATATCTTAGTTATGAAATTATGTTTGCTATATATGGTTTGTATGGTTATATTTCCTACCTATTTATTAATCACTCCTACTTATTTATTCCTTACAAATACATTCTTGAACTTACATAGTAGCTGCTTTAAAATCCTTCCCTGCTTATTTTAACACCTGAAGCAACTCTGGTTTAGTCTTTGATTTTTTTCTTGACTAGTGGTTTTATTCCCTCATTTTAATGTATCTTGAGTACTTTGAGATTCTATAAGGCCATCTTGAACAGCATTTTGTAGATGGATGCGAAGAGTTTTGTTTTAGCAGATAATTAACTAGGATTAATATTTTAAAATATTTTATTGGGGCTCTTACATCCCTTATCATAACCCATTCATTCATCTATTATGTAAAGCTTATTTGTACAAATGTTGCCATCATCAATTTCAAAGCATTTTCTTTCTACCTGAGTTCTTGACATCAACTCCTCACTTTCCCCCCTCCCTCTGCCACCCCCACTCACTCATGAACCCTTGATAAGTTATAGATTATTATTTCCATATCTTACATTGACCTCTGTCGCCCTTCACTCACTCTTCTCTTGTTCTTCCCCCTGGGAGGGAGTTATATGTTGATCTTTGTGATTGATTCCCTCCTTTCTCCCCCAACCTTCACTTTATCCTCCTGGTATCTCTATTCTCATTGTTGGCCCTGTGGAGTTTATCTATCCTGGATTCCCTGTGTTGTGGGCTCTTATCTGTAGCAGTGTGCATGCTCTGGTCTAATCTGATTTCTAAGGGAAAGATGAGTCATGATAGTGGGGGAAGGAAGCGTTAAAGAACTAGAGGAAAGTTGTGTTTCATCGGTGCTATACTGCACCCTGACTGGCTCATCTCTTCCTTCTGACCCTTCTGTGATGGGATGTCCAGTTGTCTAGAGATGGGCTTTGGGGATCCACTCCACTCCCCCCACCCCCTAAATGACGTGTATGATTTTGTTCTGGATATTAGGTACCTGATATCTGATCCCATCGACACCTCATGATCACATAGACTGGTGTACTTCTTCCATGTGGGCTTTGTTGCTTCTCAGCTAGATGGCTGCTTGTTTATCTTCAAGCCTTTAAGACCTGAGATGCTATATCTTTTGATAGCCAGGCACCATCATCTTTCTTCACCACATTTGCTTATGCACCCAATTTGTCTTCATCAATCATGTTGGGAAGGTGAGCATCACAGATGCCTTATTATTAGAACAAAGTTTTCTTGTGTTAAAAGAATACTTGAGTAGAGGCTCAATGTCCATCTGCAACTGTAATTCTTAACACATAGATATAAGTACATAGATATATTCCCCTCATTATATATAAATATATTTACATATGTACATGTCTGTATTTAGACCTTTTTAGATGTCCTTTGCCTCCTGTTTCTTTCCTCTATTTCCTTTTACTTTCCTCTTGTCCCACCATTATGTCAGACCTTCATTCGGGTTTAGTAATACCTTGCTCCTACATTGCCCTTGAGTAAGCCCCACTAGGCATCCTATACCCTTCTCTTTGTTGATTTTTGTTCACTTGTTGTTCCCTTGTACCTGAGTTGATTCCCCGTTCCCCTGCCCTTCTCCTACCTCCCTTTTCCCCATACCTTCCTCCCACGCCCTCCTCCTGAACCATCCGTCCTGTTCTTTTTGTGTTCGTGAAGGTGGCAACTAACAATCGAGTTCAATTATTTTGAATCCTTACAAAGAGCGGGATATTTGCTGGTCGGGGTTTTATAGTCAAATTTGAGTCCTCCAAAAAGGTGGAGGCTGAAAGGCTTTCTCAAGATTAAAATTATGAAAAGAGGAAGCTCACCCACTGCAGTTCTCTTCTTCAAGTATTGGTTCACTTATATCTTCTTCCTACATTAATTTGTTCTCTAGTACTTTAAAATATTTGGTTTTGGGGGTGGAGTGAAGTTGGGGGAGAGAGCAGGCATCCAGAGTTTACTACTGCTACTCGTAGGAAGTTTGGTATGATGGGAGACATTGGACCTGTGCTAGGTTCTTCTCCAAGAACTGTCTTATGCAGTCCTTGCAGTCACCACTTCAATGTTATCATTTTCCATTTCAAGATTAGGATACCCCAAGTCAATGACAAACTGGCCAATAACACGATGCGTAGACACAACATACACTGTAACAACAGGATTTAAACCCAAGTCTGCATGACTGCTGGCCAGTTATAACTTTTCTTCAACTGTATGGACTGGCTACGCATTGCTCAAAATATTTCTGCCATTTTAGGACCCTAAAGAAATTCCACAAGGAATGTACTCTGATATGTGGGCAATATTTGAGACTGAAATATCTAAAGTACAAATAAGTTTTTCAATTAAACCTTGTTATTTAATAACTGTTCTGTTTATATTTGTGCTCCCCTCCCAAAAAATTAATATTCAAATCAACTGCATATGCATGAGTATTATGTAAACTATTCATATTTGCACTGCATCACTTCCTTTCTGTTTATCCAAATCTATCAGCCAAAAGCATAAAATGCCAATCTTTACGCTGAAGCATGAAATGCTGAATCTTCCCAAATACACTGAGAATGGGGTAACCACTGGGACAGTGTCAATAATTCACATTATTCCATTAGTCAAGTGTTTAGCTACATTTCTACTAGCTCCCTCCAGATGAGAAGAAAAGGAAGGGTGGATGATTCTATTTTCTTTTACATTTAATCTGTGTAATGGTAGTGTGTTAGGCTGGGTTGACTAGGGAAACATTTTCAGTGGTACTCACATATGCGTAAAAAAGAGCTTTATATCAAAGAGTGACTGGATATCAAGAAAACATCCCAGCCCAGTCCAAATCAAGTCCATAAGTCTGATATTAGTCCATAAAGCCCTCTTCAGATTCACACAGCTAAATGCAATGATAGAGAGTGCAGAAAACTCACACTCCAAGGGTTCAGAGTCTTGTGAATACAATGGTGGTGGAAGCATCACAGGGCTCTGGCAGGTCTTGGCCATGTGCTCACCAACAGGAAGATGAGGCAGAGAGAGAGGGGCCGGCCTCAGCAAGCCATTATGTTGGTCGTGCCTTCAAAGTGAGGTCACCAAGCTACAACCTGATTGACAGGCTAAACTGCACCCTGATACTTTACTTATCAAGTTGATAGAAATTACATAACCACCACAGGTGGTATATTTGACCAACCCATTTGACCAACCTTCTTGTCCACTGCCCTGTCCATGATGACAGGCATGCAACCTAAAGTGGGCCTATTATCGCACTCTGCACTTGGAATTTGTATCTTGGGGTCCGAGTCATTGGCATTGAATGAAGCTGGCACTGAGTAACTGAAAAACTTGGTGCTGCCCACTGGAACCCTGGTGATTTTCATTCCTGATACCGCCTTTTATTTTCATTCTCAGATACCCTGAGTAATAATAACTACAGTTTTCTGAAGTTCAAAATATCTTAAATTCCTTTCTTTAAAGGCCCTTTAGTTAGCTCATTTCTTTCCCAAACCAAAAGACCCGATTTAATGACCTGTAAACAAAACATGCATTTTCAAAAATGTGAGAATGTGCCATGACATATTTAGATATACAATAAATTAAAATTATTTGCAATATATCCTAAGGGAATCCCCAGGTTGTGTTCTGAGAAGGAGAGGGTTTATTGCTGTTGTTGACAGCCATCAAGGAAGTGCCAACGCCTCACCAATCGTGTGCCACCGAGCAAAAACTGGGCTGGTTGAGTGCCATCCTCACCATCCTTACGTGTCAGCTCACTGTTGGAGGTCCTGCCAAGATGGTCTTCTTGAAGCATTTCCTCTTGACGTCGGTTCTCAAAGCGACATCCTTGCTTGGGAAGACTTTGATGAAGCCTTTGTGTGACAGATTTGCCCAATGCACGCAACCTTTGATTTCCTGACTGCTGCTTTGATGGATGTTGACTGTGGATTCAATTAGAATGAAATCCTGGACAACATAAATCATTCCCCTCTGTATAACGATGGCGCTTACTGGTGCTTACTCAGTTCAGAGGATTTTTGTTGCCTGACGTTGAGGCGCAATCCTATAGAACAGTGCTTTGTTTGATCTTCACAGTCAGTCCTAGCTGCTTTCACCAAGGTTGTGTCAAACGCACATTAGAGGTTATTAATGAGTGTTCCTGCAATTCCAATGCATTGTTCATGTTCATGTTCATAGAATCCAGCTTCTGAGATTATTTTCCCAGCAGAGACTAAACAATGCAGAAGGATATGATGTGGAGTCATAACTTTCCGGATGTGAAACTACACATTCCTGCAAACTGAATGTCTGTCTCTTGGTCTATGTTCAGTTTCTCATAAGCACAGTGAAGTGATCCAGGACTCCCATTTTCACAATCTTTCCCAGGATTCGTAACGCTCTGTATAGGTAAAGACCTTTGCCAAGTCAATAGAGCTCTGGTGAGCTTCTTTTTTTCAGACATTCTCTGCTTTCAGCTAAGACCGATCTGATATTACCAGTGGTATTTCTGCCCCATGGTGTTTCTGTTCCACGCCCCCTTCTGAATCAAGGCTCAATTCCTGGCAGTTCCCTGCTGATGTACTGCTGCAACCATTTTTCAATTACCATCAGGAAAAATTTACTTCCATGGTATAGTGACATTGCTTGATTATTTCTGTATTCAATACTATTACTTTTCTTTGAAAGAAGCACCAATATGGATCTCTTCTAATCAATTAAAGTGGTAGCCATCTTCCAAATTTCTTGGCATTGAGAAGTGAGCATTTCCAAAACTGCATCAGTTGGTTGAAACCCCTAAGTTCGTCTGCCATCTGTAGTTGGAGTCTTGTTTTAGGCGAGCATTTTCAGTACGGCCTGGACAGTTTTATTCAGTAACTTATGGTTCTTGGTCATATGCAGCCTTTTAAAACAGGTGAAAGTTTATGAATTATTTTTGATACAGTATCTCTGGGTTTTCCCTCCATATTCATTTGATGTGCTGTTGGATACTTTGCCCATAGAATTACTGTGTGTTGTTAAATACTTTGCCCATAAAATTATTCAGTATTGCAACAGAAGGCTTGAGTTTTTACTTCCTCTTTTTCCACTTGAGAAAGGCTGAGTGTACTCTTCCATTTTAGTTTTCCACCTCATTGTCTTTGCACATATCACTATAATACTTTACTTTGTCTTCTTGAGCTGTCCTTTGAAATCTTAATGTCAGCTCTTTTATCATTTCTTCTAATCAATTTAGCTATCCTGTTTTCAAGAACAAGTCTCTTCTGACATCCTTTCTGGTCTTTTCTTTTGTCCTCATATTTTGAATGAGCTTTTTCTTTCTTCATGTATGGTGTTATTGATCCCATCCCACAGCAAATCTGGTCTTTGGCCTTCAATGTTTAGTGTGTTGAATCTGTTGTTGAGAGAGTCTCTAAATTCAGGTGGAATACACTTCTTGTTCTACTGTGGCTCTTGTGGACTTGTCTTCATTTTCTTCAGCTTGAACTTACACCATTGGGACAATGGTGGTCTGTTTCACACTTGATCTGTGGCCATGTTCTTACTGAGGATATTGGACTTCTCCAGCATCTCCTTCCACAGATATACTTAATTTGATTCCTGTGTATTTCATCAAATAGGGTCTACATATAAAATGCTATCAGGTGCCATAAATTTGGGTCCAACTGATAGCAGACCCTATGCACAATATAAGGAAGGTATGCCAGGTCCTGTATCATCCTCAGAATTGTTTACTTGAGCCCATTGATGAACATCGTGGCAACCCATGTTGTACAGGGTTTTCCTCTTTTTCATTGAATTCTCTGCTTTTCAAAGCCTATCCTTATTTCTAAGAAGCAGTACTTCTAGTTGTACTTCTAAGACAGAGTTTGTTTCCTGACTGTCCATGGATATTTTAATGTTTCTGTAACTCAATAATCTTTGATAACACCATAATTTAAATGCATCAATTCTGCCATCTTCATTTATTATTCAAATTTCACATGCATTCACCTTACTCAAAGCAGCACCTTTGTTCTTCAATGGTTTAAAAGTTTTTGTACAACAGATTTGCCTGATGCTATACACTTTCATTTGATTTTTTAAGAGTTCAATTTAAAAAAATTAACTTTTAAAATCATTTTATTGTAAATTCTAACATATATCATAATGTTCCACAGTTCAATAACATCAAACAGTATTATGCAATTGCTACCACAGTCAGTTTCAAAATCATTTGATTTCTTTACTGCTGATTCCATAAGCAGTAATTATGAATCCAAGCAAAATTAAATCCTTGACAACTTTAACCTTTTCTCTGTTTATCATGATGTTTCCTATTGGTCCAATGTTAACGACTTTTTTTTTTACTTGACATTGAGTTACAATCCACAGTGAAGGCTGCAGTCCTGGACCTTCATCAGCACTTGCTTCGAGTTCCTCTTGTTTGCAGCAAAAAATGTGATGCCATCTGCATTTTGCATGTTGCTCATAAGCCTTCCTCCTGTCTTTACACTGCATTCTTCTCCATGTAGCCCAGTTTCTTGGATTATTAGCTAAACATACAGAATGATTAAGTAGGGTGGAAGAATACAGCCCAGATGCACAACTTTCCTCATTTTAAAACCTATAATAATCTCTTGTTCTTTTCAAACAACTATCTCTAGGCCCATGTAAAAATTTTGCATGAGCACACTGCAATGATCTGAAATTCTTCTCTATAGTTTGTTATGAACTACACAGTCAATTGTACAGTAGCTGTGAGTCATTTCTGTATAATACAATGGAAACTCAAAATTATTTTCAAAATTTTCTCAATGGCTCCCCAGATTTTGTTGTGAGGAAGAAAGAATTAGAACAAGTAAAAAGATTATTACTTGCCAGATGTAGTCAATAAAACACAGGATTTTTATGGATTGACTTGCATTGCAAATATGTATTATACATCCTAACTCCTATATCTGTGGTAATAATCCCATTTGGGAATGAATTTTCTTTGCTGTGCTAATTTGGCTGTATCACTGTAGGGTATGTTTTAAGTCAATATCTTTTGAGATATAAATTAGCAAATTGAGCAAGCAACCAAGCCAGAAAATATGAGGCAAGATAGATACCATGCCACGTGAGTTTACAAGGAACCAAGAAACAGGAAAAGAAAACAAAACAAGAACTTTCTTCCAGAGTCAATAAAGAAGGAGATCCTTTCCACAGAGCTGATGTGTGAAATTCAGACTTCTAAGTTCCCTAACTATGATAAAAGATATTTCTGTGTTTAAAAAAACCGCCTACTTATAGCATTTCTGTTATAGTAGAACTAGACATGTAAGACTAAGACGCAAAGTTAACTTTGAATAGTGGATGAAAAATCATTTAATGTCAATATACCCCATACAAATAAATATAGTCTTTACTTATAATAAAAGTAATCATTGTTTATCTACCATTTAAATGTGACTAGTTGTCAATTATTTTATCTGGCAGCCCTCTATTGACGGTGAAGACTCCTTACAGTTTCAAGAGAACAACCTTCATTCTCTCTAGTAATAGGCAGTTATCAAATAATATTATCAACATAGTCTTTCCTCCCATAGAATTTTCACTGATGTATCAAAATGATATCCAGGATAATAACTTGGTGGCAGAAGATCAGAGAACAGAAAACACCCATGTCACTTCCCCTTTAGTCTCTTCCCCCAATGAGTCAAGGGTGAATATCCCTTTCTCTATAGGTTGATGCTCCACATAGCCCTGTGTTGTAGTGGTTGTTATGCTGTTGAGTTGGTCCCAACTCATGGTGACTCTGTACAGCAGAATGAAACACTGTCCAGCCCAGTACCATCCCTACAGCTGCTGTTATGTTTGAGCCCATTGTTGGAGCCACTGTGTCAGTCCACCTGGTGGAAGGGCTTCCTCTTTTTCTTTGCCCCTCTACTTTGCCAAGCATGGTGCTTTTCTCCAGGTACTGTTCTCTCCTGAGACATGTAAGAATCTTATTTACGTCTAAGGCACACCCTGTTTACATTTCTTCCGCGGGAGATTTGCTTGTTCTTCGGACAGTCCATAGTACTTTCAGTATCCTTCACCAGTATCATAACTCAAATACATAGATTCTTCTTTGGTATCCCTTCTTCAATATCCGACTTCCACATGCACCAGAGGCGAGTGAAAACACCATGGTTTAGATTGGTCACACCTTAATCCTCAAAGTTCTCATGTTCAATAATTAACCTGCCTATTATCTTTTGAGTTTTATTGTGGAGGAAGAAGAATTTTAAAGTAAATCGCTGGAAAGTGAATTTGGTTAATTTTTCACTCTGTACTTATCTTCCATCCTTAGCACACACAACAGCCACATACAAATACAGACTGTCATAGAGAACTGTCCAATAAAGATAAATATGAATAACGAGATCCGCCAATTCACTGAGAGGTCTATAAAACCAAAACTATGCAGCAAATAAATATATGACGTTCATAAAAGAAGAAAACAGAAGAAACAAACAGCAATGATGTTATTGGTAGTATGATGGGATATGGTCTAAGACTGAGTTTATTTGCAAAATTTAAGAGTAGATGAAGGTGTTTTGACATACTGTGGGTGAAGACCAATTGCTTTGTGGGACAATGGATGGAAATGTGCCATTCATTTTTCATTTATTCTTTCTTGGAAGGTATGCCTACACTGCACTAGCCTATGTGCTGAGGATTGATGAGGTATCCCTAAGGACTAGGTGGCTATTCGTGTTAACAAACAACAAATAGGTCTCTTACTTGCTGCCATTATTTTTCTTGCTTAAACCTCTTTCCTAAAATTGTGTGAAGGAGGATTATAACTGGAGTGCATCCACTTATCCCACGGAAAGGATGTTGCCTGCTTCTCTTGGGGAAGAAGCTCAATGAAGCTTTATATTTCCAATAAAATTATCTGCATGCTTCCTGCCAGAGGGAAAAAAAGAAACCCCCAAAACAAAACCCTCAACAGAAGGGTGATGTATCACTGTTGCACGTTTTCTTCAAGCACAGAAGTACAAGGGGGTGGACAAAGTTTCATCTGGAGGAAATTCAACATTATGGTTTCTACAAAATTGACCTTAAGTAAGAAACATGGAAAGCACAGGGGGCGGTGAAACTGAGAAGGATTTGCTGAGCAACGGTTGTAGATACTGCTTATGCAACTGACACCTGCTTGAGAGACTGGATAAAGATGGAAGCTACAGAAACCTGCAGACCGCTGAAGTTTAGGACAGCGAGGAATTAAATATATTTTCAGCCTCATAACCACATACCAAGAATTTTTAAAAATTTAAATCTGGGAATACATGACCCCTTGTAAATCACAAATGGATAATATAGTGGTGAAAAACGAAGAAGAGTCAAATCAAGTTTTAGTCCTTGCCTTGAAGACGTGTAGAGAAATAAAGCTGATATTTTATCCCCAGTCAAGCTGTCTCCTAAAATACTGTTTGAAGATGCTACAGGTTGTATGCCCGAGAACAAATGATTTAATATCCCCGGTCCTCAGTCATGAATTTTGATTCTGCTTGTTGATGGAAGCTCTGTCTAATAATTTGTGGTCACTTTAGTCCATGACAAGTAGCCCTTGAATGTAATGGGTGACTCTGTCCACTGCTAAACTCAAGCATCAGCAGTTTGAACCCACCAGGCTGTCAGAGGGACAGAAGTGAGGCTTTCTATTCCCATACACATGGACAGCCTGGGAAACACCAGCGGATAGTTCTAGTTTGGTCCATCTGTCCATTATGAGTCTAACTGCTTTTAAAAGGACCTGGTGCTTTTTTATTAACTAAATCCAGTTAGCGTTTGCTGACCCAAGTAGAGTTCCAATCTTTTGTATTTAAAAAAAAATTTTATTTTAGAGTCGTCTTGAGTTAGGGTTGACTATTATGTCTTCTTGTATTTCTACACACATTTACTGAGGAGGAAATTAGGTGCAGGGAACTAAACATGGATCCACAATGAGAGATGTTCTAACTACAAATGTCACAGCTCTTCTGGTCCCTAATAAATGCCGTCTTCTGTTTTAACAGGCCCCATGCGCCTTGCCTTCCTGGAAACATGACGATACTCTAATCCATTGTCTTTTATATTGTTATGTTTTCCATGGACAGGTGATGTCCAAATAAAGTTTATACACAAGTGGTTTTGTCAAAGGCCCCCCTACCCCCCATTGGCCTATCACCCTGGGATTATTATTTAGCTGTTACATTGGTATATGATGTCAACTCCCGGTGAGTCTTTGAAAAGATCTGTATATTCTACTTGCTGATTATATAGCTGTTGGCTAAATGCCATCAATCATGATCCAGGTGTGTGCTGTCCAACGCATATTCCTTATAAAAGTTTGTAAGGTTGCAAATTTTGGTCTCCGAAATTTTATTCATACAATAATTTCAAAAAGAGTTTGGTGTCTCTGAAATCCTCTTAGGAGAAGTAATATCTATATCTTACTCAGATGGTTGTTCTGTCTCCTTTGGGAAACAGTTGGGTACGTGGCTGCCAACAGATTTCCTCTTTAAAAATGTGATGACTTACAAATAGATTGTTAAACTAAATTAGAAATTATGATAAAGATAAAATGCTCATTTTAGAATAAAAGTGGTCGATTGATAAAGTATAGAGGCCAGGTCCCTAATTTACTTACACAAAATTTTAATTCCAAAAGAGAGCTCCTGGTACTTTTTTAGGATGATTTCTGAAAGGACTTTTCAGGGAACAGATATAAAATCTCCATGTTCAGTTGAGAGAAGATGAATGTGATCTTACATTCAAAGAAGGTGTTTATTGAAAGCCACACGTAAACGAGGGCGTCAGAGGTAAAACCAATATGTCTCTAAAGCCAGTGACCTGTTGTATCCCAACTCCCTTGGCTTACTTATTTGTTCTTGGGGTACATAGTGGGGAAAGGATGGGGAAATCTTCATTTCAGACATCAAGGACATAAGCAATAAACTCAAGCTACTTTAGCTATATGTTTTTGAAAAATGTGTCGTCAAAGTTGATTAAAAAAAGATGACAGGCTCTATTTTGTCTGTGGGTGGAAAAGGTAATGGTGAAGTTTAGACTCCAAACTTACTGGGCTGTGTGAATGCTTTCTACAAAGAGAAGACTTCCCTTGGAGAGAAACTTGCGGAAGAAAGGAAGATGTGACAGACAAGTTGTTTGCATGAGAGTGTGAAATCCAGAGTAGCAAGAGAGTGGAAACCCGTACTGAGGCTGTGGTTCTTTATCAAAGTGACAGGAGCCCAAAGTGTGGCTGCAGGAATGACATGTCATTCATAACTTGACACAGAGGGAATTGGGAGCTAAAATGGCATTTTGGGGGGGAGGAGGTGGGGAACAGAAGGAGATTAGTCACCCAGCGGGGGAACACCCCCTTAGCAGACAGTGTTGGAGACGGGATAAAAATGGTCTCAATCACACAGATTGGGTTTTCCATCTGAGATCCAGCAATTGCTAAGCGTGAGGGACTGAGCAAAGTTTGAGGTCCCATTCCCAATAGGAGCATTGTGGTAGACACATACTCATTTGTCAGTTTGAGGATTAAAAGTGTAGGGGTGGAGTCTAGCTGGTCAATCAGATCACAACCAATGAGGCCTCTGTGTGGGCATGGTCTTCTGAGAATTCTGGGAAATCTGGTACTTCCTCTTTGGAGGCTGGAGTCACTTCTCTCTCTCACACCCTGGGAGACATAGCAGCTGAAAAGACACATGGACCCACCCTGATGCATAGACCCCTGCCAGTGCTGAGATGTTTCCAATGCCACTGGATCCAAGGACTTTCTACCACTGGCCTGGGATCTTCTACATGCAGCATCATTGCATGTATTTTGTGACTCTGAAGAGGACTTTATAGATTGGTATCAGACATATGAGCTAATATTGGTCTTATGAACTTGATCTGGACTGGGCTGGGATGTTTTTGAACGTTCAATTGCTCTTGTATATAAATCTCTTTCTTATACACACATGTGTGTCCCTGGATTTGCTCCTCGAGTGTACCCAGACTCACACAAGCATTAACGCCCATTTCAGAACGGGTGAGTTGGGGACTGTGTGTTGGAGTTACCTAGACTGCTGTCATAGTAAGGTCAGGCCACAGGGTGATGGTTGTCGGGTGCCATCCAGTCGCTTCTCACTCATAGAGACCCTTCTGTTCAACCGAAGGAAACACCTACAAGGGCGCCACCCTCACAATTTGCTGAAGCTCGTTGCTGCAGCCACTGTGTCAACCCATCTTGTCAAGATTTTCCTTTTCTTCACTGCTCCTCTACTTGAGCAAACGTGATGGACTTCTCCAGGGACTGATGTGTCCTGCTAACGTGTCTAAAGTATGGGCGATGGTTCTCACCATGCCTCTGTGTCTGACCTGTTGTCCCTGTAACTCAAAAGTGACTGCATTTAGCACCCGCTGTACCGGAGGAGCCCTGGTGGCATAATGGTTATCCATTGAGCTGCTAACTGCAAGGTGAGCATCAAAAGCAGCAGTCAACCCATGGGAGAAAGACAGACTTTCTCCTCCTAATAAGAATTACAGTCTCAGAAAGTTGGGAAGAGTTCTAGCATGTCCTCTAGGGTGGCGGAGTTGGCATCAACTCAACGGCAATGAGTTTTAGGACTATAGTCGTGAGTTTTAGAACTATAGTTTTTTGGAACTGTAGTCAAAGAAGATTGCACTCATAAGCGCAGGGATTGGCATATCAACACAAGCTTTTGGAACAAGGTACAATGTAATCTGCAACAATGAGGGCAAAATCCCTAACAACGCGTCTGCCATGCTCACTGCCACTGTAGGCAACCCATAAAGTGTGGGGTATAATTTCTTATAATCATCATCACCCCCATCAACATCTTCACCACCACACCCATCTGGTAGAGGTGTACTTTATGAGGGCTTGCTCACTGTGGTGAAAGATGTTTTTAAATATAACCCTTCTCTCCCTCTAGTTGTAACGCTCACCAAACGATAGAGTGGGACTATGCAAATAGGGTGTTTGCAACACCAATAGAGAGATTAGTCCATTTCAGTTAACACTCCCCTAGTTAGAAGGCTGGAGGTGCCCTGGTGGTGTAGTGGCTGTGTGTTGAGCTACAAGCCCCATGGTGGGAAGTTTGAAACCAGCAGAAGGTCTGAGGGAGAAAGGCGAGGCTCTCTACCCTGGTAAAGAGTTACAGTCTTGAAAAATGGTGAGAAGGGAGCTATGAGTCCTCACTGACCAGTTAGTGGTGAGTTTTGTTGTTGTTTGTTGAGATATAAGGATAAACTACCTGGGAAGGAACAGAGAGAAATCCCAGGGCCATTTGAAGTAGAATGAAGCCAAGACTGAGAAGACCACCTGCATTAGAAGCTGAGACAGGAATACGAGACAGAACAGAGCAGCCGCAGCAACGAGGCAATCAGAACGTGCGGCAGAGCAGTGGACTGGTTTCTTGGTTTATGGAGGCAGAGACTAAGGGGCACAGGGTCACACACATGGTGTTACCATGCACTGAAGTCAACTTCACAGCAACTGATTTTTCTCATCATTCTAGATGAATGTGACATGATATCTGCCTCCACCTTACTACAATCAAATGGGAAAAGCACTTTTGTAAAATCAAATTTTGATTCAGGGAGAAATTGTTTCATCACACAGTGAAGCTGTGGTAGAACCCCAGGATGTCTTGCCTGGGTAGGAACTTTAGGGGAAGGTTCAAAAATTAAGTGGCCTTGAGTCTTCAAGAACTTGTGAAATTTCATACCAGTGATTGTTTCACCTTTTCTTTGTTCTTGTCCTCTTTCCCTTTTGCCTTTCTTTTTCTTTGTTTTAATTAAAAGGTATTTTATTTTACTTATAAAACCAATCTGTCTTCACCCACATTTCTGTTGTCTGTCCCACAGGGAGGGGGTTATATGTAGATCATTGTGATTGGTTCCCCCTTTCTGCCCCCATCTGTTCCTTAACCTCCTGGTATCACTGTGTAAGAATATGAAAAAATTATAATTTATAAATTATCAAGGGTTCATGATGGAGGGAGGGAGGGGAAAATGAGGAGCTGACACTAAGGGCTCCAGTAGAAAGACAATGTTATGAGAATGATGATGGCAGCAAGTGTACAATGTGCTTGGCAGAATGACGGATGGATGGATTGTGATAAGAATTGTAAGAATCCCCAGTAAAATGATTTAAAAAAATAATCAATCTCCATAGGAAATTTGAAAACTCAACCAAACAAGTTATAAGAAAAATAAACAGTGTCCATAATTTCCCCTGAGAATAAATAATAACCACTGTATATGATGATTTCATTTCAGTTTTTTAGAGTGTTCATTTACAGAGTAATGGCTGCACAAGTAATTAAACACAATCTGATCAAACAAACGTTTTGCATGTGGTTTTCTTATCTCTTTGCTCTCCTCTCATTGACAATTCATCTTTCTTATGTATTCTTCCCTTGGAAAAACTTCTTTCCAGATTTGGAGAGGTGAAAATGATTCGAGGTGAGTTCTAAAATTGTTTTCTTAGATCTCTGGCTGCTTCTTTGGCAAGATGTTCTCTGTTTTCTTTGTGATTCCCTTAATCTATCAATTTCCATTTATCTCTTTAATTATTTATTCAATTTACTTGTATATTTATATCTCTAATCAGATACACAAGTGAGGCTTGGAGATGTATGGATGAGCAAGGTATTTACCCTGGGTTTCCATGGAAGGTTAATGAATGCGATCTAAAATCAAGTAGAGACTCGTGGGTACCAGACTCTTCATGTATCTTCTTTGCTTTGTTCCTTTTGGGAGCAGTTGTCAGTCTTTAAAATACAGCCTTTTCATTTCTTCTATCAAGGACAGTTACCTCTAGATCTGTGTGGCTTCTAGCTTGCAAATGTCTCCTGAGGGTTTTCCAAGACAGAGAAGTCGTCATTCACTTGCTTCTTTTGGGGCGGGTTGGGGGGAGGGGAAGGAAAGAAATTTTAATCTCATGTATGAAAGGAATGTGTTTCTTGGATCAGAAGCTGTTGAGAATGCCAATGATAAAGAACCAATTAAAAGCAGTATGAATGATAAAATCAATCTACTTGTTCCCTATCGTTGAGGAAGGTGCTTGATTAATCAAAAATGAAAACAGTCTATAGTCTTTCTTGATGGTAAAGGAAAAAAATTTTAAGGGACATAGCTTTTCTTCAATGCACTTAATTATTTTCCAATTTATTTCTGTTTATAAGTGCAATTCCAAGAGAATTATTTATGATTGGTCGATGTTTTCTTAGGATATAAATGTTATCTCTGAGTCTGATCAAGAACACATTTAATTTCTTCCAATAGATGTAATTTTTGAACACATAAAAATAAATGTAATTATAAATATTCAAATATCTATCTGTCTTTCTATGCCGTAAAGAGGAAGAAGGCTTTCAGGGAGATGGCTCTGCACGATGGCTGTAACAATGGGTGGGAGCATATGAACCATCGTCAGGATAGCACAGAACCAGGCAGGATTTTCTTCTGGTATACAGAAGGTCACTAGGGTCATAGCCAACTCAAAAACACCTAACAACAACAATATCAATTCAATTACTAAAATCAATCTGTCTTCACCCACATTTCTTCAAATAAAGACTAAAACAAACTGCTGGAAAAATGAAGCCTGCATCTTACAATCAGACTTGCTAATTTAATTGTCTATAGTGCAGCGGGCCTATCAGAACATTGAGAAATAAAACCTCTTATCAGTCAACGATGATAGCAACTAATATAGACCAAAGGCTATAAGAAATTAGGAAAGAGATTGGTTTAGTGAATGGAGGATGATTTGAACAGGAATTAGAAAGCTGTCTTGAATAGGAGAACAATTACAAAACGTAGATTCTTCGGCTCTGTCCAGCAAAATTGAGGTCCTCTTGGGTTTTGATGAAGAAGCCCTGGTGATGCACTGATTTGAGTTCTCGACTGCTCACTCATTACAATGTTGGATGTTCAAATTTACAGTATTAGCCACTCCATGGAGAAAAGCTGGGGGGACCTGCTCCCCTAAAATTGTACCCTTCGAGACTCTATGGATCTGCTCTGTCCTGTATAGCGACTGTGACTCAGACTTGATAGTATAGAGCAACACGTTTTTTGATAGAGTACTAAAAAAAAAAAAATAAGTGTGATAATTTGTGCCAACTCAGAATCCTTATTTTTTTCCCTGTCCGCTGCACACATCCTTTTGCTTCTACTTTCTTCAAATATTCAAGGAAAGCTTATTCTCATTTGGGTAATGAAAGGCACTTGTTAGGTGTCGACATGTTGGTAATGACTCTTATGACATGATGTACAATACAAAAAAAATCCCTGCCCAATCCTCATCCATTCTCGCCAGGGTTGTGGTTGCATCCACAGTGTCGGTCCATAGAATTGAGGGTCTTCCTCTTTTTTTGCTGTGGTGGACACCTAATGTGGCGTCAATTTAAGGATTAAGAGTGCAGGGATGGAGTCTAGGCTGTCAATCTGGAGATAGCCAATGAGACTTCTGTGTGGGCATGGCCTTCCCGAGAATTCTGGGAAATCTGGTACTTCCTCCTTGGAGGCAGAAGATAACTCTCTCTCTCTGCTACTCCCTGGGAGACATTGCAGAAGACAAGCCACATGACTACAAGCAAACCTCTGAAGCCAGAGAAGCCATGTAGAGACTCCAGCGAGCACTGAGATGCTTACAACGCCACTGGATCCAAAGACTTTCTACCCATTGGCTTGTGATCGTCCTGCATTTGGCTTCATTGCATGTTTCGTGAGTCTGACAATGGCTTTATAGACTGGTATTGGACATATGGATTAATATCAGATTTATAGACTTGATCTGGACTGGGCTGGGATATTTCCTCAATGTTCAATTGCTCTTGTATATAAATCTCTTTCTTATACATATGTGTGCCCATAGATTTGTTTTTCTAATCTACCCAGACTAACACATCAAGCATAATGTCATTCTCCATGGACTGGTCCCTCCTGATAACATGTCTAAAGTACAAGAGAGGAATAATTTGGCCTTGCTTTATCCAAAACATATTTGTTGATTATTTTGGTGTACATGGTATAATCAATACTCTTCTTCAATATCATAATTCAAAGACATCAACATTTCTTTGATCACCTTCCTTCATTTTCCAGCTTTCACAAGCATATAAAGCAATTGGAAAAACCCATGGTTTAGGTTGTTGTTGTTATTGTTTGGGGCCATCAAATCAGTTTTGACTCATGTGGACTTACAACCAAACAAAACATTGCCCAGTCCTAATGCCATCCTCACAATAGCTGTTATTATGGTGGGCAATAGGACATCCCCTTATGGAAGGGTCACGGGGAGGAGATGGGCCAGTCAGGGTGCAGTGTAGCCAAAATGAAACATACAACTTTCCTCTAGTTCCTAAATGCTTCCTTCCCACCCTACAATCATGATCCCAATTCTACCTTACAAATCTGGCTAGCCCAGAGGATGTACACTGGTACAGATAGGAATTGGAAACATAGGAAATCCAGGGTGGATGATCCCTTCAGGACCAGTGGTGAGAGTAGCAATACTGGGAGGGTGGAGGGAGGGTGGGGTGGAAAGGGGGAACCGATTACAAGGATCTACATATAACCTCCTCCCTGTGGGATAGACAACAGAAAAGTGGGAGAAGGGAGATGTCAGACAGTGTAAGATATGACAAAATAATAATTTATAAATTATCAAGTGTTCATGAGGGAGGGAGGAGCGAGGAGGGAGGGGAAAATGAGGAGCTGATGTCAGAGGCTTACCTGGAGAGCACATGTTTTGAGAATGATGAGGGCAAAGAATGTACAAATGTGCTTTACACAACTGATGTATATATCAATTGTGATGAGTTGTATGAGCCCCTAATAAAATGATTACCGAAACAACAACAAAAAGAAAAAATAGCTGTTATTATGTTGAGTGCATTGGGAAGTGGATTACTGCACATGTTTGGCAGAGTAGAGGGACAACTCAGGAAAGGAAGGGCCTTCCAGCCTGTGGATGAGCACAGTGGTCACAACAATGGGCACAAGCACAGAACAATTGAGAGGATGGCTCGAGACCAAGAGGTGTTTCAATCTGTTGTGCAAAAGGTCACTGGGGTCAGAACTGACTGGATGGTAACTATCAACAATGAAATTGTATGATTTGTGAATTTTATGCCAATAAAACGGTTCATTTTTTAAATTAAAATGAAAAATTCCTCTTGAGGCTGAAGAAAACCATAGGCACTAGGACAAAGTAGAATTTCACTAAAGATTTGGTGATGCTTTCTAAGTCTCCTGCAAGTCCTCGCTAAGCACCATGTCCACGGAACATAGAAACCTCCCACATATTCCTCAGCAACAAATCTGTTGGCTGTTCACATGGTACTTGTAAAGCCTTCTTCTCGATGGTGCTTCTCTTGGATACCATGTTCAGGAGAACCTTGTCAGGGGAATTAGCACATGGCTCCACTCCGTTATCTTATTAACTTTAGTTTCTCCACTCAAAAGATCCGCAGCAATGGAAGGTATGATGAGTCAAATGAGTCTTGCACTGGTCAAGTTCAAGAAAAATCTCCAAAAATTCTGAGCCCAAACAGTATATATGATATTCATGGATTAAATTTCATGTGGATCCCCTCTGATAGTTGAGGCATCTGAGCATTGCAACTTGATTACGGCAAACATAGTTAGGTTAAAATGCAATATTTTGTCATTTGTTCTCCCCTTTGGCCCACATTAAAGTTGTTTAAGTTTTAATAAGAAATAAGGGAAGGGAAATACACCATGTGGATTAAGTCTCCTAGAGCAGCGGTTCTCAACCCTCCTCATGCCACGACCCTTTCAGACACTTCCTCGTGTTGTGGTGACCCCCCCAGCCATAAAATTACTTTCATTGCTACTTCATAATTATATTTTGCTACTGTTATGAATCGAGCGATCCCTGTGAAAGGGTCATTTGACCCCCAAAGGGGTCGCAACCTGTAGGTTGAGAACCGCTGCTCTAGGGAATCCACTCTGACCATAGACCAGGGATGTTTTTGCGGTCATGCAGAGTGCTTTGGAAAATGTGTTACTGCAAATGCAGTTAGGCTAAAATTGTCATTCGATCTACTTTCTCATCCACTTTTTTGTTCAAATTTTCAATAAACTTTTGACTTTATTTCTGATTGAGGTTTTATCTTTTTGTACTTTGTTATTGTTGTTAGTTTTTAATTGTTGGTGTTTATAGTTTTCTCTGTATAAATTCCAAGAGAAGAAAATCTATAGAGGCAGTAAATGTATCAATGATTTCTTCCGGGGTATGGTGGGGGAAATTTGGGGTGGGGGGGATAGGGAGCTAATAACGATGAGTATAGAGCTAAGAAAATGTCCTAAAATTGACTTTGGAAATTCTGTACCACTCTACTTGATGTGACTGAACTATAGAACTGTATGTTAAATAAAGTATATGCCAAAAAGACTTGTTTTCCAAAAAAGAGTAATTGTGATATTAGCTATGAACCAACAACTTAGAAAGTGAAGATTCTGGGACTCTATATCAGAAGGAATTCATAGAAGGAATACCCAATATGCTCTTTGGTTAAACACAAAACAAAACAAAAACCCTGCTTGTATGGTAGATTAGGCATCATTTTCTAACTGCAAGGCTGTCAACAGTTCTAGAAGAGAAAGCTGAGCCTGTCTGTTCCCATAAAGATTTGGTCTTGCAAAGCTATGCAGGGCTACTATGAACCAGAACTGACTTGCTGACAGTGGGGTATGCGCCCGAGTAATGGAGTCAAGACATGAATCTGGGTATTCCAATAATCAATCCTATGCTGTTTTACTGCATTAAGAGAATTGGAGATGAAAAATTCCATTGACCTCTTAACGGAAAAGGGGAAAGATACTAAGAAGAGAAGGTTCAGCAAGTTTTAATTTGATGAAGGCCTGTGATCAGAATCCAGTATTAAACTTGAGAGAACACTTTCCACCGCCCTCAAGGAATGTGCTTTGATTTTCTGAAATCATTTTGTAGTAGTGAAAAGCTGTCTCTCTCACATGACCTGAAGGAAAACCCGAGACCATGGAGAGAGCAGCAGAGGTATTTTCTGTGCCATTTGTATTTTGTTTCCTACACAGAGAGTTAATTCTCATTAGCTCTGTGTGCTTAGATAATTTGGAACAGTTCAATATTTTCAATTGTCAACAGTGAGGCCCGCTGCTTCTTTGGTTAATGAGGTGACTCCTTTATAATATGGGTAACCAGGATGACAAATCTTTTTCTGACCATTGGCTACAACGCTTGACACCTAGCAATAAATCTAACTCTTCTCTGTAGACACCAAGATTTCAAGCTCCCAAACCTAGGGATTCCTCTCATATGTATATATGTATGTGTGTGTCTATATATATATATGTGTGTGTGTGTGTATATATGTGTGTGTATACACACACATATGTGCCATGGTGGGGTCATAAATATATCATATTTATATAATTATATATATCATATAATATATCATATAATTATATGTGATATATATATATATGATCCCACTACAGCAGCATGAATTTTGTTGGTTGAAATATCCACCTAATTGCCTCAATTCTTCACATCATCAGTGTGAAATATTATCTTGTAATTCTAACAGTAACTTGTCTTATTGCTGAACTAACATTCAAATACTTCTTAAAGAGTAAGGTAGGCAGTGGGGCCTCAGCAGGTTAAATTAAAAAGCAATTAAAAGGGTAATGATTCTCATTCTGACAGGCAGGGTGGGATAGAGCTGGTGCATCGGAGAGCATTCATTTTTTGTAAGGGAATTGTACAAAGAGAAAAGCAAGACTCCTGCTTCTACAGCAATCTGGCTGCATTAGTCTGCACCACATTGCAGACATTGCTCTAGCTTTCCACTTTAATAGTGGCCAACTCCGAGGCCTGACACGAAATAGGCTATTTCATCTGCGATGGTTTAAGCTGGCCTAAGGAGTGACAGGAGAATACAGCAAGCAGTCAGTGCTAATGACAGCATAGCATTTTTATAGACTAAAGGTCGAGCAATGAATTTCAATTATAGAGTGTCAGGATGCCCAAATGCTGGTACCTGATAACAAGTCAGAAGCTCGCAGTCTCTGAAAGGCTTCTGTAGAATTTCAATAAAGCTCTTAGCCCTGAGCACAGCCCTTTTGGGGGCTATTTTTTTTTTCTTTGCGAGAAGCCAAGAGATGTAATCTTTTCTAAGCAACTCCATCGATAGCACCCTTTAGCCGTCGTGTGGCAATGGCTAAATGAAGCCTGCCGTCCTAACATATGGGCATCGCCTGGGGCTCCTACAAGGATGGGTTTGGGAGTGACAGAAGAAGGGGGCATTGCCTTTCATCTGCATCCTTTAAATGGAGCGTTCCAAAAATGTATTATTAGCTCAGTACTAGTGACGGCTCCATGATGGCCTGATAAGGCCATTTTCCTGCCAAACATTTGAACACGCTGGAAGAGAAAAAGTAATCGTAAGGGACCACACTACTTACCTCAAATAGGACCAGTGGAGATTTATGCTCAAAAACTAGCAAATATCACTGATTCTATTAAGTTCACTTCCTACCTTGCTCTGGGGGATGGTTAGCAAAAAGCAAAATGAGAACAATCAATGGTTTCCATCTTTTTTAGGCTGAAATAAATGACAAATGGGTTGTGTTTACCATCCATTTCACTCAATATGAGCCCAAAAGATAACGTCTGGTTTTCCTTCCAGAACTTGTCTCAACAGGCAGTGTTTTCCCACTCAGTTCCTGGCACCGTGTTTCAGAAACAAATATCAAACGGATCGGAGTCCTTCTTACCTCTCATGTTTTCTCTAAGAGCCATAGACTTCCCACAGACAAGTCTCTGGCTTCAGCGCAAGCCCAAAAGTCACCATCTCCCTGCTTTTGTTTCTAATATTTTGGTAGCAGGCACCATGTTTCTTGCTGTTATTACGTGCCATGCAGCCTCATAGCAACAACAGATGCCAGAGTAGACCTGTCGAACCCTCTAGGTGGTCATCTTTATTGGCAAACAAAGCCATACTATTTGCTTGTGGAAGCTCCATGATTAGATACTTACATTTCTGCAGTTAGCCACAGTATTCCAGCCAGTCTTGTTCTGTCACACCTGAGTCTCTTGACACAGCAAACTGTGTGATCTTCATGTGCAATCAGGTTATAGTGTTCCTCTGTTCAAACTCTTACAGCATCACGTACAGCAAAAGCAAAATTCTTTTTAAAAACCTGCATCTTTCTTTTCGAATGAGGTTTCCTCAGTTTTACTTTGTTGTCCATGTTAGTTTTATTTTTAAGTGTTTCTCTATATGCGAACTCTAGGGCAAACTCTAGAGATGGTAATTATATTACTGATCCCTTGGGAACGCACAGGGGAGGTTGTGGGGAAACGGGTTGCTGATAACAATGAGTACAAGAATGAATAAAATGTCCTAAAGTTGATGTGGAGATGATTGTGTAACACGTCTGGATGTGATTGAGCTATTGAATTGAATGATATAAGAATTATATGCTGATCAAACTGTCCAGAAAATGAAGAGCTGCCTAATCCGGGCCCATGATGCCTCTGTCCTCATCTACTACCTTAATCTCCCTCTAACTTTGCTTCAGCCACACCATTCTCTCTGCTGCTTCTCAGGACCCCCATAGGGACTGTTTCCTCTGCCTGGAATACTTTCCCGTTAGATATTCTCACAGTTGACTACTTCCTGTTTTACAAAAATTGCCCACAATTGAAACTTCCCTTCCGTTATGAGGCCATGTAATGTAAAAATATTATGATGGCAATCCCAACATTCTCCACCACTCCCCAATTTATCCCATAATAACATATTATATAATTATCCTATTTTGATATTTATTTTTATATATGTGGGTCCTTTATTAGAATGCTAGCAAAACAAAGTCAATGATCTTTGCCCGTTTTGCTCGGTGATGTATTTATTCTAAGACCGGAGTCCTACCCAATCATTTGATGGGAGTTACAGAGACTTGGGAAGAAGAGCTGTATTAAGAAAAGTTATTCGACCTCAATGGTCTGTTCCACAGTCAGACTCTGGCCTGGTTTTTGCTGTTGATATTGAGCGTCTCCATTGTTCCTTCCCACAGATGTCATCCCTTTGATTCTGAGTATTCCATGGGGAGGAGACCACATGCATACTGGACTTTTGTGTTGTTGGGAAAATCGTATTTGTGATGTTATTAGTTGTGCAGAAGTCTATCATGTGACCTCCAGCTTCATGGTTATCGCCAAGCCCATTGTTTTCCTTCCTCATTGTTTCCAACTTGGACTTTCCACTCACCAACGATTTTCAATGCACCTTGATTGCATGTTCGATCCATTTCAGCCTGAAGACATTGGTGAAATTCTTCCATTGCTTTGCCTCCAGCTTTAGCGGTTAGTGCACACATTTGACTAAGAGTGGTATTGATTGGTGTTGGTGAAGACTGATAAACAAGCCATGGACTGTCAGAACTATGAACAAATTTATCTTGGAAGACGGTCAGGTAGAATGCACCTTGAAACGACTACCAGCTGTTATGTGTCTCATTCTGACTCGTAGCGACCCTAGAGGACAAAGTAGAGCTGTGGGGCTTCGTGGGGCTGAATAGGGGGTGATAACCTCATCTTTCTAGTGGGTTTGAAATGTGGATGATGTTGTGCACAGCCCAACATGTAACTCACGATGCCACCTGTGCTCTTTTGGCAAAGAGAAGAGCAATCCAAATAAATCAATAGATAGATAAGAAGACCTTCAGTGACAAGGGTGGATAACATGCCTTCCATGAAGTACTCAAGCACTGCAACAATGTGGAGGAGGATCTGATAGTATTTTTGTTGTTGTGCATGGGAAAACTTTAAATAGGACTCAAATTGATAGCACCCAAACATAAGAATGTATATATATATATATATATATATATATATATTCTTACATTTATATATTATATATATACACATATTGTGTGTGTGTGTGTATTCAATGGATGGCTATGGAAGATGACTGATTTCCTCAGCCACAAGTCAATTAAACTAGGGTGTTGGGCTGCTAACCATAGGTCAGTGGTTGAAATGCATCAGCTGTTCTGGAGGAGAAAGACGAGTCTCTCTGCTCCCAGGACATGTTTCTGTCTCGGATACCCTCTGTAGAGTCTATGAGTTGGCATTGCATTTGAAGTTTGGCTACTGGAAGTAGGGTGACAAGTCTACATGGCATTCTTTAAGGCAGCAGAATTCAATCCTTAGCGTACGTACTATTGGTTCTGATCTGAAATCTGATGACGTGCCACATTGCAGCCCTCTATGGTGTTTGCCACATTTCCCCTGACTTTTTGAACTTCTAAAGGGTAGTTATTTTTAAGTCATTAATCGTCTCAGGATAAATCACCGATGTTGAATCATTTGGATTCTTCCTCTTTTTAAACTGTTTTAGGGTCTTTACTGGCTGCCAGATTTTTCAAATTATAAACAGTAAGAACTCTGGATGGTGTTATCTACTGCAAAGCACATTAAAGTTGCTTTTAGCAGGCAGCGAGACCACCAGATGGTTATCTCCAACTTGCCTTTAGATTGGTGTTGGCTGTACAGAGTGGGGCCTTTTCCTTCTCCCCTGGACTACCAGGGTAGAAGGTATTTACTATAACCCTTTCACATTTGCAGGGCTTGACCTTTAATCCTCATTTCTCAGCGGCTTATGAGTCCTGACATTTCTGTCCATCTCGTTCGCTTCCCAGCTGCTGCCGGAGCCTGAGTTTCTAGCTTGGTCTAGCCCAAAGTTTGAACAACTTTGGGAGTGACCAGTTCCTCAATGAATCATACACCGAGTTTTGTTTTGGACGAGGTGGGGGGCTCGCTTGTTTCCAGCTCTCTCCTCTCAAGGATTTTGCTGCTTTATTTTCAGCTCAGTCCAGAATCCTTCCTTCTGTTTCCTGAGCCGGAGAGCCAAGGGCTTTGGCCGTAGATTTTAGATCCCCTTGCAGGGGAGTTGGCATAAAAACTCAGGGAAGAGGGGATGGACATGCAGCCCGTCTTTGAACTTGCCTTTTCTAAAGGATGTCTGTTCCTGCTTGTGTTTACGTCCTCACGTGCTGCCGTCATTGGCAATTCTTCTGGTAAGCTAAGCGACCCTTCATCGTCAACCCTAGAAATTCCCTCTTTCTGGTTTTCTCTTCCTAGATATTAATGGCTCTCTTCTATTTAATTTTGTTAGATTTTATTATCCCTTTATTCTTCATATTTTTTCCTGCTGCTATCCCAAAAGACCAACCATGCGTTACCCACCAAGTTAGAGCTCGAAACCGTCTCAGCTTCTGAGGACACGTCACGCAGTCATCAGGATCAGGGTCTTTGTGCTGGGAAATCCTCCCATCAGCTCTGAGCGCAAGACCTTCAGGGTCATTTTTGCTACTGACATTGCTCCACCTCCTGAATGGCTGGTTCTGTCCTTGACATTGCATTAACCACCCACCTCCTACATAAACATTGAGAAGTCAGAAGGAGTGGCAGGAGTTCTGACAAGGAGACGAAATAAACTTCTTGAAATCATCTCTTTTCAGCGTGTCTTAACTAGCCTTCTTTCTGCCTCCTTGGAAGACCCCGTCATACCAAACGTAAGTGCTGTAAAATCTAGGCCAGGGAGGTTTCACGTTTCCACAGCCATGAATCCTCTGGCCAAATACCTCCAAATTTAGCTTTCTGTGCCAAGCTCTCCTGCCACACTTGTCTTAACAATGTTAGTTTCCCTTCAGATAAGCAAGTTACGTTACAACATAACAAAACAGATCAGAACAAAAACTAATCTTTATATCTCAGCTTTGTGCTCTTTTGGAAAATTGTCTTATAGAAAAATCTGCTTGCTGACCTGATTTTTCCAGACTACCCGTCAGAAATAACAGCTAATGTCTACTGGAGGCCCAACAGTAAATTTACACCATGAGTTTACCACTGGGTAAGCAATCTGAAAGTGTTTCTAATTCCATCGAGTATCCAAGTATACTTCACTATCACTGGCCTTTCCTTCGGGGTTTAGCTTTCTAAAGGCCAGTTATAAATATGAGCAACAATAGTTTCAAAATCGGCATGACTCTTAATCTCCTTCTTTTACATTTGACTTTATATGAGCTGAAAACTCTATGCTTCAATTAAAAATTACATGGTCAGAAACTGGATCCTTGGTAGCTGGTGGTTATGCCTTGGTCTTCTACTTGCTAGGTTGGCAGTTCAAAAGCGCCTGCGGCTCCGCAGAAGAAAGATGGGGCTTTCTACTCCCATAAAGAGTTAACAGTTCAGAAACTCACAGGGCCACTTCGACCTTGCCCTCTCGGGTCTCTATAAATCAGTACTGACTCAATGTTAATGAGTTTGGTTTGGATTGCCAGTTGCAATTCCGGGCACACATTTTTCCAACTCCACATTTCTCAACTATTATGCATCGAGACCTCTTTTACACTTTTTAAAAGAACTTACTCCGATCATGTTTTTCTTTTATTAATGGAGAATTTTATCTAGGGTCCCTATTGTGAACAATAGCACAATGAGTCAGTATAAAAATGAATAATTTAAGAGCTTGAAATTCCAAAGTACTTGAAATTTTTGTTATAGAACATGTTACTTAATTTTGTAGACGGCTAAAGACAAACGATGCCCATAATATGCAGCTCTGACCTTGGGCAGAAATGAATTGATCTCCTGGGAATATTGTACCCACAGTAATTATTAACTAGGCGCTCTTGCCTTTCCCCCAGTTTCTGCCTGGCTTCGTTATTCATATTTTCCTTTGCAATTTGCCTTGCTTTATGTCCTTTAGAAATTGGTGTTTTGTTCGTTCATTTCCATAATTTAAATCTAGCTTGCACAGTCCCCAAAACGCATGCTTGCAAATTGTGTGTGCATATCTGTTTGGACCCATTCAGGGTTTTTTCACTTTGAAACATTTCAAAGGGAACATAGGTACTCTCTCTGTCTCTTTAAGTATTGTTTTCATATTGTAAATATTCTTAGGTAAACTGGTGATGTTAATGGGAGGCATCTCTCAGTTTTTGTCCTGCTCAAAGAAAGAATTAAGACGAGGAACAGAATTCAGGCCCGGGTTAGGAAAACAGAACCAAACATGCGTGTAATGGAGAAGGCACATTGGTTTGGAGTCCCAGATGGGTGGGTCGGTCCCACCTAAACTAAGGGCTCTATAGAATAACGAACTGGATTTTTATTCTATTAATAGCAGACCTTCTGACGTTGGCTGGTTTGCTGTTGGGTCTTCCGGTACTGGCTGGCTTTATAAGGGTACCACCCCTTGTCCAGTACCCCATGTCCATGCATGCCCCAGAGCTCATGCTGCAGCTGCATCCTTCTCACTAGCGGCTATCTCGAAACAAAGAGTAAATTTTGGCACCGGGGAGGGTGGTGGGGGCTCTAGTGTGGAAAACCTGTCTTTCACTACCCTCACCATTTCACTACCTCTGTCTTTTGTGTTGATGAGAAATTGTTTCTTGCCTGTTACCTTTTGCTGGGTGTGGGATGCATGGGATAAATGTGCCTCCGCTCTTTTGCCTGGTGCTCTCTGGCTACTAGTATGCATTTTCAACATATAATCTTATGTAGAGAAGATATTTAGTTGTTTAGTTTTACTGACAATTTTGTTGCTATTGATGGCCTTCTGTACTTTTGATGAAACTTGTCAGATATTTTTTCCATAAAACTTTGACAAATCAAATAGATACTGGCATGACCGCAGAAACTTTTTGTGTTAATCCTGCCCCCTTAATTATTCCATAAACAGGCCAAAATCTAATTTAGAGGGGGGCTGGGGAAGTATGGACGTTTTATTTTTTTTCCTGAAAAATGCTAGGGCTTAGCTTTATTTTCTGGTATAGCAGTATTTTCTCAAAAAGAAGTACTACATAAAATTCTGGATATTTTACTATCTCATTCAAATAAAGTTTTCCTGCTTTGTGAGAATCAATTAAAGACAAAAACGTATATATTATAGCTATGTGACTAAAATGCTATCATTAAAATTAGGGGGATACAATTCCATCTTGTTCTAGAATGGACCATTTATAATCATGTTAAGGGAATGGTAGAAGCAGAAATTTTGTCTCAAAGGCATACATATGCAGAGAGTTGTATGTCTTTTGGAAGATTAGTTTAAAATTTAAAAAGTGAAAGTTAATTATCCTTCAGTAGTAGGCAGAGAGATGAATAAATCATGGCTCTTCAGCACTATGAAATATTATTCACCCCGTAAAAATAATAAATGATTAGGTTTGCATTAACCTAGAAAACTAATATGAAGCAGAATAGTAGTGTTAAAATAATACGATAATTTGAGTTTACAGGAGTATTCACACGTTAGAAACCAAACCAAACTCAAAACCAAGGAGTCAATTCCAACTCAGAACAACCCTAATTGATAAAGTAGAACCACCCCTGTGGCTTACCAACACTTTGAGAAAGCGAAAACCTCATCTTTTCCCTCCCAGGTCAATGGTGGTTTTGAACTGGTGAGATCAGCTTGTGATTAACAGCATAACATGTAACCCACTCTTCTACCAGGGCTCCTCCTGAGTTTTCATGTGGTCAGGGTTAATTAATTTGTGTTCGAACCACACATAACTATTGTATTGCATTAGTCAGATGATATAAATATATTTTCCTGGACACATGTCATGACCTGAGCATTATTTTCCTCATATTATGAGAAGGCTTCTGAAAGTTCGAGGAAAAGGTCTAGTAAGCTTTAATTCCATTTTTTCATGAACTTTTGAAAGCCCCCTTGAACATCACAAAAAATAATATTCGTTTTCCTTCTACTTCTAAATGTCATTATGAAGATGATATGAGCAATGGGGATGAAAGAGTTCAGTTTATAATTAAATGTTAGAAAGATGTAAACTTGGAGAATAAAAATGTTCAAAGAAATTCAACATTAATCTAACCAAGCAACCTATAAACATTTCTCTCCTGACTTCCTCTTTAACTAGCATATATCCTTGAAGCTCCAATGTTTATTTTTGATATTTAGGTTACCTTTAGATTAACATATTGCTAGCTTTTGTTTTGTTTTATGTTCTTCTTTTCTCTACCTACATCTAATGAATATTCAAGCCTGATTGGTTAATAGAGTTTAAAGTACTAGTTCACCATTCCCTTCCTTCACTTAGTTATTGACTTCCTATTAGTTTTTCCCAATTAGAACATCCAGCCTAGTGTCTCCTGAAGGATTTATTTTAAGGCAGTTTTCTGGGTCCCTCAATGTTCTAAGGAAATAGAATCTCAGTGTTGGCCCTAACAATTTATATTTCTAGCAAGCTTTCGTGGTAATTCTCAGATAAGTTTTCCTTTGAGAACTGACATAAAACAACATATGCCCAGGAGCTGAAATGCAAAGCCAAGCAACATAAAGCTTCTATCACTGAGGGCCTCCCAGTGACGGTGATGGACAAACGCTTAGTGAGGTTGACAGACAAAAGGCATCACTTTGAGGACTGGGTGTGCCAGACCCCAAGCATTAGTCTTTTCCATCAGCCACATGCCCGTGAAAGCTGGACACTGAATAAGCAATCCCGAGAAAGCCTTGCTTTGAATGATGGTGTTGGGAAGAATATTGGCAGTGCCACGAGCTGCCAGAAACACAAACAAATCTATCCTGGAAGAAGGACAAGCAGACCGCTCCTCGGCAGTGAGGATGGCGAGACTTCCTCTCAGCGTACTTTAGGCATGTAGTTATCAGGGGCTGGAGCGGGGTGGGGGCACAGTCTCTGGAAAACGACATCATGCCTGCAGAAGTGGAGCGGCAGTGAAGAAGAGAAAGCCCCTTCCTAAGATGGATTGACACAACGGTTGCTAGAGTGAGCTCAAACATAACAATTGTGAGGATGGCGCAGAACCAGGCAGCATTTCGTTCATTCCTATGTCAGAGCCGACTTATTGGTACCGATTACCACCCAGGTCAGTGGGCTTGTTAGAGGATGAAGAACAAAGAATCCATGAAAAAGAAGAAGCGACATTCTGGAAAGGATAGCTGTAGATTGTCTGGCAGGTGGGCTGGGTTGAGAAGTCTCTATCAAGGCATGAATCAAGCAAAGGAGTTTCTCCACCCTGTGTTTACTGATAGAAGTCTTGAGTCTAGATAGATCTCATTCAAAAGGAACAAAGTCAAGGACAAAACCCAACAAACAAAACTAGGAAAACGAGGGCAATGAAAATCAAGACTCCAGAAGATGAACATGCCTTTAGAACTGATATTCTAGAAAACTGAAGGACATTGTAGAGATGTGCAGGATCGTACTTTCAGCAGAATGCAAAGAGAATGTAAAGAAGAAGAGGATATTCTTCAGAATATAAATTTCAGAAGAAGAGGATATTCCAGATTAAGACAGAGGAGGATTAGTTGATGCCTGATCAATCCTTTCTCAACTTCCACTCAACTAATAAGGTAATAAAGGTGACTGAAGAGGCTTAGAAACAGCAGCATTGGACGTTAGGGATATTTCCAAATGTGGCCTTAAGACACGCCATTGCGTCTGAGAGAGAAAACAGAAGACCTGAGTATATACACTGGGTTGTAATTCCTACTAGAGACTAATTAAATTTCTAATTTATAGGACGGTAACCATGACCAACTTTGCATAATTTGCTTTTCCAGAGAAAGTATCAATTGTTGTGGTTTAAGCTTAGACGCAAAGAACTGCCTAAGAGGACCACCAAGTCTGAAATCTCCATGGAAGCCGATGGCCACATATTTCTCACGTGGAGCTGTTTGTGACCTTCCGGTTAGGTGTTAAGTTCTCAACAAGTGTGGCCCCAGACACCAGAGCTTCTTTCAGGTCAAATAGTCTCTCTCTCTCTCTCTCTCTCTCTCTCTCTCTCTCTCTCTCTCTCTCTCTCTCTCTCTCTCTCTCTCTGAGATAGAGAGATAGAGATAGAGTTATATCTTTAAACAGGCAAAGATAGAATACGTTTGAGACAGAATATTCCTGATAAAGGGACACTCTAATTTTGAGCATTGTCCGGGCAGGAAACATCACCTAGAGAGATCCGTGTTATTCACAAGTGAAGTCTGATGCACAACACACAATGGCCATAGAAAACGCTTCCTTGATTCAGGGGAAGGACATTTTAAAGACGACAACTTTAAAGTACAGGGTATGTATCTCTATGGACGAGGAGGGAGAGTACAATAGAGGCTTAGTGTAATCTGAAAGAAAGAGAGGCCACACTACTGAAATCATTGAGGACTCTCAAAGGTGTTTAGGTTTTACTGTTTGTTTGTTTGTTCTGAGTTGATTCTAACTCACTGCAAATACTCCTGCCAGAGTCTAACTATGCTCCATAGGTTTTCAGTGACCACTTTCTAAGAAATAGATAATCAGCTCTATTGCTCTAGGGGCCCCCCTGGTGTACTCAACTTCCAATATCTTCAACAGAAGGGCTTTGTGGTGAAAAGTAGAGCACATTTACCATTTGCACCACCCACAGGGCCTCCTTCTTATAAGAGCAGACACTTCTTACAGATAAGAAGCATGGCAGGCGAAGTGAAGGACTTCTATCATGTAATAGATATCAGTCTTGGCATTAAAAAAAAAAGAAAAGAAATAGCAAACGTTTGAAAAAATGCTATATAATCAGGGATAAGTTGTGTAAAGCAAACTATTCCCATAGAACGTGGACAATATTTTGATGTTAAAATGTTAGTGTATGCTGGGGACTCCTGATGCACAAATGCCTTGGAATTTCTGGAAAGAGCACTGAAACCAATTAAATATGTTACCTATACATAATTTATTTTCATTGGAATCCATGTTAACAAAATTCACTGACTAAATATGGTTCTGCTGCATGAAATTGGGCCAATGAAATATCCATATCCATATAATAATGTTCATTCAGCCTACCTTTATTGATTATTCTCTCTAGGCCCCCAAAGTAGTAGGCATTGATGAATCAACAATGAATAGTATACAATAGTATACAACATCTATGAAAGCTAGTGGGCTTTTTCATATATGTATGGTTTCATATATGTATGGCTTTACACCAAAACAAAACATGTTTTGTTTGGTATAAATATATTTCTAACATCATCAGATGGCTGCAGACAGGTTCTCTTAGTAATATACTGCTTTCAGTCTCATTATAATACCTTCAAAAAGATGGATACTCTTTTTCCCTGGAATGTATAATTTTTAGATCAGAGTTAATATAAAGTTTTAAACAAAACTCAACTAGACATTTCAAATCTTTGAAGCTGCAACAATTTTATGGGAATGCTGCTCCATTGTTAGATATTGTTAGATAGATCATGGGTTTTAAGAAAGTTTAGGAAAACCTTCAAAGCTCAGCCGGGACAAGGAACAGCAATAGCCTCGATGAACAAGGAAAGCGTTGCTGAAGCCCAGAAGCCGGTGAAAGAAGATAAAAGCATTACCATGGATGCCACAGCTACTCCAGTTGGCTTCCATTCAGACTATGTGAACTCCAAAATCTTTCCATGAAATCAGCTAGGTCAAAGAGCAGAACTTTCTAAACAAGCAGCCATCTAGCAGAGAAGCAAATAAGCCCACTTGGAAGAAGCACACCAGCCTGTGTGATCCTGGGGTGCCAACAGATCAGGTATCAAAAAATCCCAAACAAACTATTATGTCGATGTGAATGAGGGGGATTGGAGTGGAGACCCAGAGCCCATCTGTAGACAATAGGACATCCCCTCACAGAAGGGGTACAAGGAAGGGACAATGCAACCTGGGTGCAGTATATCACCGACAAAATACACATCATGCCTCTAGTTCCTGAATGCGTCCTGACCCCCACTAACATGACTCAGTTCCACCTTTGCTATCTTGCTAGACTGCAGTATACACATTGGTACAGATAAGAGTTCTCAAAACATGGAATTCAGGACAGATAAAACCCTCAGGAACAGTAGTGGGAGTAGCGATATCATGAGGATACAGGGGTGTTGGGAGCATGGGAATGGGAGGAGAAAGGGGAAACCCACCACAGGGTGGATATTTAGGCCACCTCCCAGGGGGACAAATAACAAGAATGTAAGTGAAAGGTGACAACCGGTGGGGGGGGGGGGTGTAGAGGCACACACAAAAGAAAGGTGACAATGGACAATGTAAGACATGAAATAAAAACAATAATATATAATTAGTCAAGGATTCGTGAGGGTGAAAGAGTCGGGGAGGGAGGGGATAAAAGCGGAGCTGATACCAAGGGCTCAAGTAAAAAGAAAGTGTTTTGGAAATGTTGGTGGCAACATATGTACAAGTGTGCTTAAAACAATTAAATGATGGATTGTCATGAAATTTGTAAGAGCCCCCCAATCAAATGATTAATAATAATTTTTTTAAAGAGCTGGATTTTCCATGTGTCTTCTCAGCAAGATTAAGGCTAATGAAGATAATTATATAAAATGAATCCTAACTGTGGATGAATCTTGGTTTACCGATGTCATCCAGAGAGCAAAGTCCAACCAAAACAAGAGCTTGTGAGGCAATGTGCTGACAGAATCCAATTCAAGGCAGAGAAATTGGCTCAAAACGTTAAGATAGGTATTTGGGGACCCGAAGGAGTCACCTTGATAGATTTTCTAGAATGATTCAGGAGCACTTCAGGGACTTGGGGAAGTTCTGAAAAGATTGGAAATTGGGCAAAGCTCAGGAAATGTGCAACAAGGGCTTTGTTTTCCTTAACACCAAAATACACCTGTTCATTCTTCAAAGGTAGCAAGCATTGCCCTAGAAGAATTTGTTCGGGCTAGCTCAGGAGCAACCAAGCCCACATGGCAGAAGCACACCAGCCTGTGCGATCATGAGGTGTGGATGCAATCAGGTATCAGGCATCAAGGAACAAAAGATAACATCAGTGTGAATGAGGGGGAGTGCAGAGTGGGAACTCAAAGCCCATCTGCAGGCAACTGGACATCCCTTTACAGAAGGGTCTTGGGGAGGAGATGAGCCAGTCAGGGTGCAGTGTAGCAACGATGAAACATACAACTTTCCTCTAGTTCCTAAATGCTTCCTCCACCCCAACTATCATGCTCCTGATTCTGTCTTACAAGTCTGGCTAGACCAGAGGGTGCACAGTGGTACAGATAGGAACTGGAAACACAGGGAATCCAGGACAGATAAAACCCTCAGGACCAGCGGTGAGAGTGGCAATACCGGAATGGGGGTAGGGGTGGTTGGGTAGAGGGAGGGGGTGGTGGAAAGGGGGAACTGATTACATGGATATACATATAACCTCCTCCTTTGGGGATGGACAACAGAAAAGTGGGTGAAGGGAGACGTTGGACATTGTAAGATATGACAAAATAATAATAATTTATATATTATCAAGGGTTCATGAGGGAGTGGGGAGGAAGGAAAAAATGAGGAGCTGATACCAAGGGCTCAAGCAGAAAGCACATTTTTTGAGAATGATGATGGCAACAAATGTACAAATGTGCTTGACACAATGGATGGATGGATGGATGGATGGTGATAAGAGTTGAAGAGTAGGCCCTGTGATGAGCCAACCAGACTAATCAGTCTGTGGTACGACATTAGGGTGATTTGTAAACACTATTCTTTTGGTTTTGAAGTAGGTTGAGGTTTCGTGTTCTACTCTCAGGAGTGAGTAGAAAATTTAATCAATTAGCAGTTAGCTATAGTTATTTTTAAAAAATATATAAGAGAACCCTAGTGGCAGAGTGGGTTATGTGATGGGCAGTTAACTCAAAGGTCAGCAATTCAGAACCACCAAGTGTCCAGAGGGAGAAAGATGATACTACCATAAAGAAGTATAGTCTCAGAAACCCACAGTTCTACCCTGTCAGATAGAGTCACTGTGAGTCAGAATTGTTTCAACTGTACTGAGTTTTTTATTCTGTTTTGTTTCGGTAGTTTACCATATTGCCAAATTCTTCACATGGAAATCTATGCTGAATCTATTAAGGTTTCTCTTACCCTACAGGCTGAAAAGACTTATAACAATTTATTTCTGGTCAGATTTTCAAGCCTTCCTAACAATGTTCTTTTCAATATTAGGAAGTATATTTTAATTGTATTTATATGCTCAATATCCAAAACAAGTTGAAGTACTTAAAAATATCAAGTGCATGCCGTGTAAAGTACCTGATATAATATTTGACATGGTCCTCTTAATGAACAATAGAGGGAAAGGGAAATCCCCATGTTACTATTAGTCCTACGATTAAATGAGGCAGGAGAGCAGTGTTTCTCAACCTGTAGGTCGTGAACCTTTGGGGGTCAGATGGCCCTTTCACAGGGGTCACGGGATTCATAAAAGTAGCAAAATTATGAAGTAGCAATGAAAATATTTAAAAATAATTTTATTGGGGCCTTATACACTTCTAATCATAATCCATACATCCATCCATTGTGTCAAGCACATTTGCACATTTGTTGCTATCATCATTCTCAAAACATTTTCTTTCTACTTGAGCCCTTAATATCATCTCTTCATTTTCCCCCCTCCCTCCCTAGTCCCCCCTCCCTCATGAACACTTGGTAACTTAAAAAGTATTATTATTTTGTCATATTTTACACTGTCCAACATCTCTCTTCACCTACTTTTCTCTTGTCCATCCTCAAGGGAGGACATTAAATGTAGATCCTTATAATCAGTTCCCCCTTTCCATGCCACCTTCCCTCCACCCTCCAGGTATTGCTATTCTCACCCACTGGTCCTGAAGGGATCATCTGTCCTGGATTCCCTGTGTTTCCAGTTCCTATCTGTACCAACGTACATCCTCTGGTCTAGCCAGATTTGTAAGGTATATTTGGGATCATGATAGTGGAGGGAGGGAGCATTTAAGAACTAGAGGAAAATTATATGTTTCATCATTGCTACCTTGCAGCCTGACTGGCTCATCTCCTCCCCGCGACCCTTCCCTAAGGGGGTGTCCAGTAACGAAAATAATTTTATGATTGGGGGGGGCGGTCACCAAAACATGAAGAACTCTATTAAAGGGTCACAGCATTAGGAAGGTTGAGGACCACTACAGTAGAGGCTTAAGATACGTGAGTACCTTGCATGAGGTCACACACAGAGTAGTGAACCAAAAGACGACTTCATCAGTTCTCGTCCCAGAGTTTTGCGTTTACCAATAGACAAGTACACAGATGAAGAAGGAATTGGTGAGTCAGGGTTCTTATGGAAGAAGTAGCTCAATCACAACTGTCTAGAGAGCAAAGGGATTGAACACATTCGGAAACGGGCACTATCCTACATCTTCTCTGGAGTCCCTGGGTGTTACAAACAGTTAACATGATTGGCAACAGATTGGAAAGTGGGCAGTTCAAGTCCCCCACCCCCCACAGATGTGCCTTGGAAGAAAGACCTGACCATTGACTTCTGAAAAATCAGCCACCCTCTGCACAACAGTTCCACTCTGACAAACCAACCACAACTAATTATTATTGATTATCCTCATTATTATTGATTATCCTCTCCTGTTCCTTACTCCCTCAACTCAACCATATTAAAATACATTTTTTAATCTAAATATCAGGCTTTCAAATTCAGTAAAACCATTTATTTTCCTTCTCTTAGTAGAAAAGGCTAGTTTCTCCCATAGACACTTCTAACCTCACCAACCCGCTACAGGGTTGCTATGAGTTGGAATCAACTCGACAGCAGAGGGTCTGGTTTGGGGGACCACTATTTAAAGTTACTTCCACTCTCCCAGCCTCTGGTGCCACAATTGCTGAGTTCTTCTCTTTGGGGGACTGATAGCAACAGAAATGCCCACGTCTGTTGCCAGAAGCTGGGGCACACATCATGATAAATGTAAGCTACTGAAGGGGTGTGTTTAGATCAGAGAAATGAATGAATTGTTGGTGCTACGAGTGGGCAGATGGCCGTAAGATTTACTAGTGCCCATTCATTTACCACGTAGGTAACACATATTTTTAATCCATCATCTTTCCTTCCTCCCATCAATCCCCCCTCACTTCCTCTTACTGTACACTTTAACAAAGTCCTCAAACATTTATAAAAACCTGAAAAACAAGGATGCCTGGTTACACCTTGTGCTGCTGACCGCGAGGTCGGCAGTTCCAAAGACTGCTTTCTAGTTCTGCAAAGAGTTCATCTCAGAAACCTACACGGTCTGCTCTGCTCTACCCTATCGGGTTGCTATGAGTCAGAATTAATTCGATGACAGTGGGTGTTTTTGTTTTTTACTAAATAACCAGGGCTGTGTTGGACACGAAAGTCATATATGCCACCAATGATAGAATTCAAGGGCATAAAAATGAGTTTCTCTGTAATTACGTAATACATTCGGTACGAGAGTCACTTCTATTTTCTCACTGTGCAGATTTGCTGATCACTGGAAAGAGTCCACGTGCTAAGCTTCTATTTAAAGCAGTTCTCTTCCATCAGCCACTGGCATTACACATGAAATGTCAGTATTTTCCCTGAGTTTTCCTACGATTCTTCCTAATGGGGTGAGGTCTGTGCTCATCAAGTAAGGAAGTGGGGGTGTAGTAATTCCAATGTTAGCAGGCAAGTACAGTGTTCTTCCTGAAACATAGCCCAGGTTCACTTTTTACTGCTCTGTCAGATGGGACATTATTTAGTGCGATGGTATCATAATAAAGGAGTCCTGACAGGGCAGTGCTTAGGCACTAGGCAGTTAACTACAGGATTTGGGCTTGAAACCATCAGGGTCTTTGTTAGAGAAGACAGGGCCGTCCGCTGCTGTACAGAGTACAGCCTGGATAGCCCTACGTGGGAACAGCCTAACGTTGATGCCACTGGGTTACCAAAGTAGGGCAATATTTAGGCACTCGATTACTAAAGGAAGTATGGGTAATTCATGCCCTCTTTGCACTAAGCAAGAAAAAGTCCTGGTGAACCAACCTAACTGTCTAGAAAACATGGTGGGGCAGGTCTGTCTGTTCCATAGCACCTTTCTGAATCAGCACAGGGCAACCGTGGGACATCATGCTTTAGGTTACGCCATGAAATGGATTGATTATAAAAACGAAGAAGAATATGAATTATTAGGGTAATTTGTGTTATTGTTAGCTTTCTGTGTATTCTGGGGCATCTCAGGACATAGCCCCGCATCTCTGTTTCACCCTGTAAAATGGAATAAAACATGTTTGTGTCTCCCCAAAGGACATCCAATGAGAAAAGTGGAAAAAAGATTTATCCTGTTTTGAATGCCCAGACACAAGCATGTTGATTGTGATTATCTATTTTCTCGATAAATTTAAGTTGAAGGAATGAGTGAAAAGAGACTGAACATTCTAAAATACTGAGCTATGCTCACCTAAGGGGTTTTTGTGATTGCATTGCTTTCCTATAGCCTGTGTTCTTGGGGCGTTTGGAGAAGTTGGAACAATGATCTCTCATAACCTTCCCTTACCGGCTGGAAATAAAAGGGATGTTAAATCAGCTCAAGGGTAAGAATGCCATTATGCAATGAGGGCTGAAGCTCTGGGATCTGATATTCATGCATGGAGGTTCCCACACTAGCCAGGGGCCATGGCACCTTCATGAATCAAAATAATGGAACAATGCTGACAATAATGAAGATGAATGGCGTGCTGGTAGGCATTGATAGACTTGTATTTTCAACCATGACCGTGTCGGTGATCCCAAGTGGAGGCCAATGCAGCTTGGGGATTTCTTGATAATTATGCATCCAATTATATAAGAAATAACTTTGTGCACTTATTTAGATCTATTCAAAGGCTAAAATGGTTTCCACAAAATCATAGGCAGGACTACCTCCTTCTGTAGTATTAATAATCAAGGAACAAGACCATCTTTGGTTCTTATGAAATTTCATCACCAATTTTCTTTTTTGGATTCTAGGAAAATTCAAGCTGATCATTAGCCTCTTAAAAAGTAACCTATTGATGTGAATCATCCAATAAACTCACTCATTGCTATCAAGTTGATGCTGACTCACAGCAACCCTATAGGACAGGGGACTACAGGGGACTACAGGGTGACTCTGAGTTTCTGAGACTGTAACTATGAGTGTAGATAGCTCCACCTTTCTCCCGATCATCAAATACTTGAAGCTTAAACCAACAATCTTATTGACTCCCACTCTTCTACGGAGGGATCTGTTAAATTATACAGGTTAAAGCTACCTGCTGTCTCAAAATGAAACATGCAAGGAGAATCCAAATGTCATCATAGCCTGGAACATTCTTCACCTGTTGACCTCAGCTCCAGCCCTTCTTTGTACAATCTACATTAGCCATTTTTTGAGGTCGTGAACATTTCACACCTTCTCACATTTCATTTATACCTCCTTAGTGATCAGTGGAGTCCTAGCCCATAGAACCTACTCATCATATGATTGCAATAATGTTTGAATGGCTTCATCATTTCAATACCTGGAAGCTTCAATATCAATATCCCTGCCCTGATCGCAGTCATCCACCCATCTTTCAAGAATGCACTCAACTACCTCTTGTCCCTGTGAAAACTCAACTCCAAGTTGCTAACCATTGGCGCACAGAGTGATAATGGAGAAGCTTTGTCTGTAAGAAGACACATTCCAAAGATCAGTTGGGCATTCCTTTCCTCTTGCCCTAGCTGTTGCTCGTGTATTGAAGGATTTGGACGGAATGACCACCTGATGATGAGTCTGTGTCCGAGTCTGTGTCCTGAGTGGATAGGAAGGAGAGAGGAAAAGTGACATTTATGGATAACCTCCTACATGCAACTAACTCTCCAACACAGATTTCCATTAAGATCGTTTTGTTGAGGAGGATCCTCAGAACCGTCAGCGTGGTATGGTTCTTATCCCTCAATACAGAAGAATGAACATCCCTGTAAGAGGGAGCACCATGTGCAGACTGTGCAGATTGGAAATGATAAAGCCGATTTAAACGATGCGTTTCTGACAGATGCTCCTGAGCACCACACGCGGGCATGTCCCTCCATGGAAGTTATAGCATCCTTCTCTCAGCGTTTGTGTGACGTTTGAATGTGATTACATATGTGACCGTAAGTAACCGTGCTTCGCTCTTCGTACATAATTAATACAGACTCAAAGAGTAAAAACACATGTCTTCAGTGGCATAATTTGTGTGTAATAAACCCAAATTGCTTTCGCACACTGCACACATGGACGGTTTAGTCATTATGGACTGGTGCGAAGAAAGATCAATGTCTTCCTCTGCAAATCTCATAAACACTAATTTACATCTTTCCATAAGAACACTTGGCTCATAGATGGAGTTTCTGAAGACATGGAGGGTAATTTTTTTAGGAGGGAGGAAACAAACAAACTTGCATATCTAAGACATTGTTTCAAACAGCTAGTAATTAAGATCTACTAGCTGTTGAGACACAGTAACCTTGAAATACATTTTTTTGGCACTGCGTTTCACAAAAGCAACATTTTATGACTGTTCATAAAAAACTTGCCTGGGCGTAGAAGTTCCGGTTATTAAATGAATAGATAATGTGGCAAGTGCACAGAAAAATAACAATTTGAATAATAAACAAGAGTTGTTTGTGTATTTCTATGATTTATTTATAAAGATAGCAGTTTAAATTAGATACTGGGATATTCATAATCATTGTGCAAACCCTGGCTGAGTATTTTAGCTCTCTGCACATAAAATACTATACATTTCCAATGTAAGCCAATTTGTCTAATAAAATGATGAAAAAAATCTACCAGTTCAATGAAGCCACTTTATAAAGACTGTAATTTAAAGACATTAGAGTATTAAGCAATCATTTCATGCTGTTTCCTGCGTGCTTGTCAAAGAGTGTACACAAACCTAACAATTCTGATGCTTCAGAATGATTCCAATTTTTTAAAAAAAAACCTCAAACTGGGGTTTCTTTCATCCAAGCAGCAGACTCCCAGGTACAAAAGCAGAACAATACAAAAGTCTGCTTTGCGTTTCTCTAATCAGACATGCATTCCCAAGTGCAATGAACCTGACATTGAATTCACCCTAAACAGTTATAGGCTTGTTAATATGCTGAGGTGGAGTGTAGTTGATTTTTAAAACTTTATTTATTTTTAGTAGGAAAAATAAACAAGATTATATTTATATATTACTTTATACTTCTTTTTTTAAAATTCCAATTTACACCTGCACCTATGAAGTTTAATATTGACGCTTCTGAAGTCAGGCCACTTTGTGTTTTTGTCAGACAATGAGGAAAGTTGTTGTCATTTTTTGTGAACAGAGAACTTGTTCCTGAAGAGAGCTTATAATGTGAAAGTTCTATACCTAACCAAACCCACTGTCATTTAGCTGATTCTGACTAAAAGCAACCTTATTGTACAAAGTAGAACGGCCCCCATAGAGCTCTAAGGACCATGATCTCTCTCTTCCTTTCTCTCTCTTGTTAATTGGGTAAGGTTTACACGGAAAATCATTAGTTTTCCATCCAATAAGTCATACCCATTTTTCATCTCCTTTATTTCCATTTCCAACGTGTGACACTTATCCCACTTCATCCTTGCTTTTCTTCTTTTTCTTTCCTGACCCTTCAGTCCGTGGGAAAATGCTGGTCTTTCTATCTCAAATAGTTGGTTCTTCTCAGATGGCCATATCTCACCATTTGTTTCTCTTCTAGGCCTGTCTATTGTTTGCCTAAAGATTGAAATTTAAGGGGATCTTTACAGAGATTTCTCCCACAGAGCAGCTGGACTAGTGGGTTTGAGCCACTGATCTTTGGGTTACCAGCTGAACACTTTAACTGCTACACTACCAGGGATCCTTGAAGTTCTCAATCCCATGAAAGGCTATAAGGGAGAGAGGGCAATCAAAGCAGTCAAGCAATGGAAGTCTCCACATCTGAAATGACTGATGTGGCTATTACCTACTCTGAAGTTCAGCCTGCCAATCAGGTAACAAGGTAACACCCACCAGGAGGATTCTGGGAACTTCTTTTTCTCCTGAGAAGAGGACCACACACTCTCTCTGCTTCACATTGTTGACAAGATACATGGAGCTATGCTGATGGCAGCCAGGTTGCCGGAGTTGGAGGAGCCACAAGAGAGCCATGCCAGTGCTGAGATGCTTTCACAGAACCCCTCACCCAATGGTCTATGATTTTCTTGCTTTGAGCATCACTGCATGTGCTGCGTGAGGTTGTAGAAGAATTTATGGACTAGTATCAGACATATAGGCTAATATCGGACTTATGGACTTGATCCGGCCTGGGATGGGATGGTTTCTTTTATATACAGTTACTATTGGATATAAAACTCTCACACACATATGAGTGTCTCTGGATTTGTTTCTCTAGTCAACCCGGACTAATACAACTAATATTGGCATTAGGCCTAGTACCTTGGGATATAAGAATAGGTTTTTTTGCTAGACAAAAATGAAGTTAATATAGATACCTTAGTCTTGATGATATTTCTGTGAGCTACCAATGGAAGGGTGTGGACAAGACAAATCAAATCACACAGTGAAGGATGAAAATCTGAAACTCAAGTGTGAACGGAATGTAATTCTGTTTATGAAAATTCCCACATACAGTTATATGTCATGAGTTAACTTCTGAAAGAAATGAATGACCATTTTTAATTATAATTATTCACAGAATCACTTTACCTCAAGATCTGGGTTTAGGAGATTTCTAATATAATTCAGTAAAGGGCAGTGAGTCATCAAAGACATCTCTCTCTTTTGTAAGAATCAAACTTTATAGCTTTGTAGCAAGTTTTTAAAATCTAATTCAACACCACACATATTTTGGAATATATATATTTAAAATTATATGCCTGAAAAAATACCCCTAAAAATCTCTGAAATGCACTGGACAAGTGCTCAATTGTTAACATAAAAATATAAAGGTCATGCTTTGAAACCACCAGTTGATTCTTAGGAGAAGGCCTAACAGTCGGCTTCCATAAGATTTACAGCCTTGGAAACACTATGTAGCAGTTCCACTCTGTCCTACTGTGTCACTGCAAACCAGACCTAACTCAATGTCAGAAAGTGTATGTATGTATGTATGTATGTATGTATGTATGTATGTATGTATGTATATATATATATACACACACACTCACTATAGGTGTATATATTATATATTATATTATATCTGCTATATGCTGTATTGTATATCACCCATACATATTATATATAGGTATTGCATATACATGCATATACTCATAATATATGTTATGTATATCATGTGCATTATAGATAATAGATATTACATGTATATAAATACATATATACCCTCTGACATTGAATCAGTTCTGATTCCTATCAACCCTATATAAGGTTTCTGAGGCTGTGTATCTATTTAGGACAGACAGCATCATCTGGCTTCCAAAGAGTGGTCAGTGGGTTTGAACTACCAACCTAGCATTCAGTAGCCCGGTGCTTACTCCACAGAGCTCTCTCTCTCTTTCTAATATGTTGTGGTTGTTAGATGCCATCAGGTAGGTTCCAACTAATAGTGTGTGCAGCAGAATGAGACACCCCAGGCCCTACACCATCCTCACCATTGCCCTTCTGTTGGAGCCCATCACTGTAGCCACTGGGCCAGTCTAGCTTGTGGAGGGCCTTCCTCTTTCTGCTGCTCCTCTACTCGACCACCCGGCACAAATTCAAAGATAGACTACATGCTGGGCCACAATTCAAGCCTATGTTAATTTACACACACAGAGGTCACTCAGAATTCCCTTTCAGACCACTACATAATAGGGTTGGAGAACTACAAAAGGATGATTATGAAAACAGGGGCAAACAATTAAAGGATGACTAACTCTCTACTGTAAAATAAGTGGCTAATTGACCCAGATCAGAGATGAAATCAGAAAGTTCCTAGAAACCAATGAGGATGAGACTATGACATACCAAAACCTTTGGAAAAGCATTATCCGAGGAAGTTTGGTAGCAATAAATGCACACATGAAAAAGGAGGAGAGACTTATGAGTGATACACTAACAAAAAACCCCAGCAGTTAGAGCAGAGTCAAAAGAGCAATCCTACAAATAGCAAAAGCAAAGAAATAATAAAAAATTAGTGTAGAAATTATATTGGGAAATCAAGAAAATAATGTAAAAATCAATGCAGCAAAAACATTGTTTCTTGGAAAGGATGAACAGAATCCCTAGACCTCTGGCAAATCTAATCAAAGACAGAAAGGAACAAATATCAATAATCAGGGGGAAATTACAATGGACCGTAATAAACTTAAAAGGCTAATTACACAGTATTATGAAAGGCAGTACTCCAGTGAATTCAATAACTTGGAAGACATGGACAAATACTTGAAAAAACAACCCCTCCCTAGAATAACCCACATGGACTTCAAGCAACTCAACAGAGCCATCGTAATCGAGGAAATAGACAAAGTTATCAAGAAATACCAACTAAAGGATCCCCTGGGCCAGATGGCTTCACAGGAGAATTCTACTAAGCACTCAGGAAAGAACTGACAACATCCTACACAAACTCTTCCAGAACATAGAGAAAGACAGCAGACTCTCAGAGTCCTTCTATGAAGCTAGCATAACCCTGATACCTAAAGTGGGCAAGGATCCCACAAGAATTTAGAATTACAGACCCCTATCTCTAATGAACACTGATGAAAAAATCCTTAACAAAATACTGGCCAATAGAATACAAATGTTCATAAAACAAATAATTCAATATGACCATGTGTGTTTCATTCCAGGATTGCAGGGACAGTTGAATATCCGAATGTCTAGCAGCATCTGTGTCACTTGGTGCGGACTAGAGAAACAAATCCATAGAAGTTCATGTGTATAAGAAAGAGTTTTATATAAAGGATGATTGTACATTAAGAAAGCATCCCAACCCAGTTCAGTCCACACCTGTAAGTCTGATATTAGCCCATATGTCTGAGAGTAAGCTATAAAGTGCTCTTCAGACTCATGCAACACACGCAATGACACCAAATGCAGAATGAACGCAGGCCAGTAGGTAAAAAGTCTTTGGATCCAGTGGCGTTGTAAGCATCTCAGCGCTGGCAGGGCTCTCCACGTGGCTTTTCCAGCTCCCAGGGATGGAGTCTCTCAGTGTAGTGCCATGTGTTCTGTCCTCAGGGATGTCTCGCAGGAAGTGAGCAAAGAGAGTTTCTCCAGCCAAGGAGGAAATACAGGAGTACCCAGAATTCTCTTAAGACCATGCCCATACAGAGACCTCATTGGCTATGGCCTGATTGACAGAATAGACTCCGCCCCTGCACTCTTTATCCTCTCATGTCCCAAACTGACACCAGATTATGTAACTACCACAGCATTATTTGACACATTGATAAGAGGATAAAAACCACACGGTAATATCCATAGATGAAGAAAAAGCCTTTGATACCATATCCAATACCCATTCACGGTTAAGACACTGAAGAAGATCGGAATGGAAGGAAACTTTCTCAATATAATACTAGCTATAAATGAGAAGCCAACAGGCAACGTAGTAGTCAATGGGGAAAAACGAAAACAGCCTCAGTGTAAAAGGGGACCAGATAAGGATGTTCTTTGTCCCCACTTCTATTTAACATCATCACGGAAGTACTACCTAAAAAAATAAGGCAAAGGAAAGACATCACAGGTATTCGTCTGGGGGAAGAAGAGGTGAAATTATCGTTATTTGCAGATGATATGAGTTTATATATGAAAACCCCAAAAGTGCCACAAGAGGAGAGCTAGAAATGGAAGAGGAATATGGCAGAGTGGCAGGATATAAAAGCAACAAACAGAAGTCTATCAGACTACTATATGCATCAGAAGAGTAAACGGAAGAAGAGTTTTTTTTTTAAAAAAGTAGTATGTTTCACAATAGACCACCGCAAATTGAAGTATCTAGGGATATATCTAACAACAAAAAAAACCTAAAAATTTGTTTGAGGAGAACTACAAAACACTATTCCAAGAAAACAAAAGTGAGCTTCACCAATGGAAGGAAATATCCCATGCTTGTGGATTGGAAGAGTTAATATAGTAAGGATGTCAGTCCAGTCTGAGGCACTATACAAGTTTAACACCATCCTCATACAAATACCAACATCCTTCTTCAAAGACCTCGAGGTAAAACCCCAATCCATTAGGAATTGGGACAAATCTGAGAACGTTGGCACAGGGAATAAATAGGCTACCAGAAATAGAGAAGGACACAAACACAGAGGAAGCTCAAATTGATAAATGGGACATGAAGATAGAATACCTGAATACATCAAAAGTCTTCTCCAAGGGAGTAATAAGAATGCCCACAGACTGGGAAAACACCTTTATCAATGAAACAACAGTCAAAGGCCTTATTACTAAAACCTACAATACTCTACTACCCTACAATAAGAAAACAAAACAAAACAACTCATTTAGGAGATGGGCAAAAGACCTGAACAGAAGTTTCAAAAGGGTGGAAATCAAAATGGCCAATAAACATGTGAGAAAATGTTCCTGGTCATTAGCCATGAGGGAAATGCAGATTAAAACAATTTTGAGATACCAACGAACACCCTCACAGATACCAACTAACACCCAATTGAAAAACACAGCAACAACTGTTGGAGGAGATGTGGTGAGACAGGAATTCTCATCCACTCTTGGTGCCCCTTAGGTATGTGCAGACATTATGGAAATAGATATGGTGATACCTGAAACAAATGGAAATTGAGCTACCATATGACCCCTACTGGGCATATACCCAGAAGTAAGAAATACAGCACAAACACACATCTGTGCTACAATGTTCATCACAGTTCAGTTCACGATCGCAAAGAATTGAAAACAGCCTAAATTTCTATCAACCGGCGTATATATTGAAAACAAAACAAAACAACCTCTGGTATATACATACAATGGAATACTACACATGCCTAAAAAGCAGCGATGAAAGCATGAAGCATATCAATACATGGGAAGAGTTGGAGTAAATCATGCTAAGCAAAGTAAGTCAAGCACAAAAGGACAAGTACAACATGAGTCCACTGAAAAGCTACCAAGTACATAACTTCCCAGAGCGAGGTCCAGGTACCCTAGCAGGGGTCGGACCCAACGCAGGGATGCATATGGCAGCCAACTAAAAAGGAGGGGGGAAGGGAGGACATGGGTAGTGGGGGAACAGGAGGAGGGTATTGTTCATATCTTCACAGGAAAGTGAGAAAGGGACCAGACCTCAACCTGGGATGCCAAGACTCAAGGCCCAAGGGCAACAGACCAGCATGAAGCGGGCAACTAACAGAAAGGTCTGTGGGGCCGGCCCCAGTCCCAGCTATGCAGCCTGGGGAGAGTGGCAGGTCTGCCCAAACCACAGGGGAGCAAACTAAGAGGTGGTAGTAGAGGGAGAAAGATAGGGAGAAAGAGAAACGCAGCCTGGCTCACTAAGCCTGGAGGACAACATTCGCACTCAGAGTAGCCAATGCATAGCAGCCAAGGCACAGACAGGACTGTGGGGCTGGCCCCACCTTGAGACACCACCCCCCTCACTGACACACAGGGCTACAGGGGACAGCAAGGGAGACACAGAGCCCAGCAAAATATCAAGGGGATCAAAATAATGAAGTACCCAATGAATACTGAAAATAGACCTCGGAATTGGTGGGCAGAGCGTGGACTTCACCAGACCAGATTGGAAAACCTTCAGGTCAGCAGACAGACCTGGAACTATTCGGAGGGTTGTTTGTTGTTGTTGTTTCTTTTTCTGCTTTTCCTTTCTTTTACTCATGTCTATCCATACAGGATTGGTAGGATAAGCATGATACTGTCCTAGCTATTGGGTTTGTTAGTGATATGTCCAAGGTAAATAAGTCAAAGTCTCACTTCCCTCTAATGGGTATTTAAGTTGCATCGCTTCTATTTCTGACTTGTTTATTCTTCTGGCAGTCCACAATATATTCAATAATATTTTCCAATACCTTACTATGTCTGCATGGATTCTCTTTCTGTCTTCTCACTTCACTGCTCAGTTTTCACAGGTATATGAAGCAACCGAAAACGTCAGAAGGTGATTCAGGTATACCTGAGTCACTAAAGAGGAATCTTAAAAAGCCTCTACTAGCGGAATTGCCAAGTGCCATTTGGTTTCTTGACTGCAGCTTTCATAGATTTCATGTATGCTGATTTTTGATCCACACAGACTGGAATCATTGGCAATTTTAATTTTTCCTCCTCTCCTCCTGATGTCATTTATTAGTCCAGTTGTGAATTTTACTTCAGTCCTTTTCAGGTATAATGTCTCCTGAAAGTTTGACTTCCATCAGGGAGTGCTTTTAGTTGTTTGTTTTTGAAAGCAAGATTGTGTCACCTATCTGGCATGTTGTTTTTAAAAAAATATTTATTACTGTTTCTGTGTGTTGACAATTTGACTCCAGCTCCTAGCACCCCCCCCCCACGTATGAAGAGCAGTACATACTGCAACATAGAGTGTTCATGGATGTGACTCTTGGGAAGCGGATCATTGGATCTTAACCTTCAAGGCACCACTCGGTGAGCTGAACTCATCAACTTTTTGGTTAGTAGGGAAGCAATCAAGCATTTACACTATCTTGGGACTCATTTGTTGCTAGAAGACTGGATATCAAATGACTGTCACTTTCCGCTCAGCCCAGAATCCCATTCAGTATATCACTGTACCTCTAAACAAATAAAAATTAACGCAGGGATGCTGAGCAATGCGAAACAGAGTTTCAAGTCACTCAGCGGATGGATTTCCCCAATATACTTTGTTGGGTTTTGAGTTGTAGCTGTCCAAAAATAGAGTAAATGATAATTTGAAGGAAATTGTATTCATGAGCAAATATTATCCCATATACACAAGCAGTACCTCAAGTATATCCCACCTGAATTTAAAGACAATTTCCAGAACAGATTTAACATACTGAACATTAATGACCAAAGACTAGGCATGCTGTGGGAGGACAAGAAGAATATCATTAGGGAAGAAGCCAAAGATCATTGAAAAGACAGGAAAGGAAAGAAAAGGAATCTAAGGCGACCAAAAGGGATGTCAGAGGAACTCTGAAACTTGCTATTGAACTTAGAAGCAATTATGCCATAAAATAGTTGAACAGAACACTTTGAAGGACAGTTGAAGAAGATAAAGTGGTATCTTATGATGAAATGAGAGAAGACCTGGAATTAGAAAATCAAAAGAGAAGAACATGATTGACATTTATCATGCTGAAAGTACACTTTGGCTCTCATAGATTTGTTTTAATTTTCTTCAACTATAACTTGAACTTGAATTTGGGCAACTGATGGTCTGTTCTGTACGTGGCCACTGGTCTCTCTGTGGCTGATGATATTGAGTTTCTCCATATCATTGCTGATGTCAAATGGACATTGGTTTAAAGCAGAGAATACCAGAGATAGGTACACCTGTATTTTATGGAGTGTAAAAAGACCTTTGAATGGGTGAGTCATAGTAAGTTATTAATTGAATTGGGATGAATGGGAATTTTAGAACATTTACATGTCCATGCAGAACCTGTGCATAGAGTTAGAGATAGTCATTGGACCAGAACTAAAGTGTGCATCAGAGTTTATCATTTTTCCATATCTATTAAATTTTTATGCTGAGCAAATAATCTAAGAAACTGATTTATATGTAGAAGAAAGTAGTGTCGTGATTATAGGAAGAGACATTAAGAATAATTTGTGATGTTATTGAAATCAAGAAGGACTGGAAGTACTTACCAACGAATATCAAAGACTATATTCTTCAGTATGGGTTACACCTCAATATGAAAGAACAAAATTCCTCTAAGTTGTAACAATAAGCAATATCATGATAAATGAAGAAAAGCTTGAAATTGGTGGTTCTTTTTACTTGAATTTCTGATCCTTCAAAATAGCAGTCAAGACTTCTTTAAAGTTAAGAGCAAAAACAAGATGTCCCATGGTATTATCAATTGCTTCATTGCATTTGCAAAAACTGGATATGGGATAAGTAAGATGGAAGATGTTCAGGTATAATCTAACCTGAAAGTTTTATAGTTTTACTTTCATCAGGAAGAGTGCATTAAGTTTTTTTTAAGCAAGATTATGTCATCTAGGTAGCATTTTTTTCTATTACTGTTTTTGTGAGCTGATAATAAGTTGATTCCAGGTCATACTACTCCCATGATGATTAGAAGTACATCCTACACTTTAGGGTGTTCAATATTTTGGAAGCAGGCCATCAGATCTTACTTTCCGGGCACCTTTTGGTGGGTTTGAGTCATCAACTTATTAAGTTATGATGTTTGTGATATATATATATATACACATACATACATACATACATACATATATTGGGGTTAGTGAAATATATTGAATACATAATAGACTACCAAAAGCACAAACAAATCTGTCTTGAAGGAAGCATACCAAAATGTTGTTTAGTTGCAAGGATGGAGAGACTTTGTCTCAGGTACCAAGAATAGATTCAAACAGAGTAATGGTTTTGAGGATGGCATAGGACCAGGGTTGTGCCTTGTTCTGTTATATATAAGGTTTTTATGAGTGGAGACTCACGGGATCACACCTAACAGCAACAATAATAATATCAGGACATAGGAACCATTGATTATCCTAACTACTGACAAAAGCTTATTATTTGACCCAGCATTTGAAACCCACCAATAGTAGCTGAGAAGCACTAGGACAAATATCAACAAGAAACAAATAGTTGTCACAAGAGGCTAACTCTGAAGGGTAGTCCCTACAAAGAGGAAGGAATCTGAGAGTGGGTCCAGGAAGCTAAACAACGGAAGCTCATGGAAGAATGGGATGGTGACTTCCATGTACTTTTTGCCCAGAAGATAACTCTCAGCTCCATCGGTCCTTTCTCCCTACCTCACTCAAGCAGAACCAGCCTGCCTAAACTATTTGGCAGTAGCTTCTGCAAAGCATAATTTTCCCTGAGGTTTGGCTACAGCATCATCTGTTCATCAGCATGCCCTGTGTCCCAGAAACTTCAGTAGCACAGAGGAGTATGGATGGCTGGAGCAGCAGAAAACCAGTTGTAAAGGCTGTACGTCCCGATGAGAGACTCTATGGGAAAGGCTAAACGCCGGGGCCAAGCTGGCAAACCAAAGGGGCACCTCAGCAATTATGGATATATTAAGTGTGCGTCAATCAAGATTCTTGGGAGCCTCAAATTTACGTTGAAAGTAAAATTGTAGCCATTGGGGGAGATTCTTGTGAGCCTCCAATTTACGTTGAAAGTAAAATGATAGCTATTGGGGGAGAGTTGAGTAGTGGCTTAAATGGTTGAATACAAAATTGACGATCTGAAATGTAAACCTCACCTAATTCACAATTTAAAAATTTGTTTTTAAAATGTGGATAGAAAAAATACCATTGTCCTTTAATCCCATTTCTCCTTGGGCTTTTTGAAGCTTTGTATTAAATAGGAGAGAGAGAGAGAGAGAGAGAGAGAGAGAGAGAGAGAGAGAGGAAAACAGTAGACTATCAGACTGAAGACAACCACCAGGACAGACAATTGTCTTCATACATACAACTCACTGCCACTGAGTCCATTCCCATGCATCGCAACCCAACAGGCCAGGGAAGAACTGACCCTGTGAGTTTCTAAGACAGCAGTTCGTCACAGGACTAGAAAGCCCCATCTTCCTTCACTGGAACAGCTAGTGGTTTCAAACTGCTGGCCTTGCTTAGCAACCCAATGGCTACCCACTTAACTACCAGGGTTTCTTAGAGTATGGGGAATTGACCTGAGGACAAGGAGTCTGTTTTATTCATTTCTGTATCTATAAGTTCCAGGTCTTGATAGTTTTTTTTTTTAATGTTGGATGGCTCCCTTGCAATAAACCCTGTATCAAATAAATGCCACAATATTGCTTTAGTTGCAAACTACTGATAGTTATCCAGATCTCCATGTAGTCCTACCTTGCTTTATTTGAAATTTGAATACATATTTACTCATTCCTTCACAGAGCCATAAAGCAATCAGAGGCCACTCTGAAGAGTAACTTTTTCTCATCAAATCCTCTTTCAGTAATCATTAAATTATGTCTAATTGCTCTATTGAACATCACATATAGACAGAGAACCAAACAATGCACCAGTTCTTTCTCTAGGCACTTAACCTCTTGTTACCTAGTCCATTGTGGCCCTTGGCCACCCTATGAGCTACAAAGTAGAACTGGTTCCTAGGATTTTCTTGGGGGGGTAATTTTTACAGAAGCATATTTTCTGGCTTTTCTTCAATGGTACCCCTAAGTGGGTTCCACTAAGCCACATTAGGTTACCAGGCGAGTGCACAGGCTTAGGGGTCTTTCTAAATTGTAGGGGTACCAAGATATGAATGAGAAACATAATCCCTTTCTTTGAAGATTCTGAAGTTAGGATTATTACATTAGTAGTGGTATTAAAGGTGCTTCAATGGACTGTTCTAGGGGCTGTTGAAAATTCTTTCGGTAAGGGGAGTGGGGCAGTAAAGAGCATCTCATTTTACACACTAGTGCCTGAGTAGCTCTGGAAACTTTCTGTTTGGGTGCAACACCACTTAACATCTGTGAACATGTAAATGTTACTCAGTGCTGAGGCTGCTGTATTTGATTTGATGTCACACTAATGTGTGGTCCCGATCCAGCATGAATCAAAAGCAGGGACAGAACATTTTTGCCTCTGAAAACGGTCTGAGTGCGATATCCAGAAAGGAGGCCCCAGATACACTGAGTCATAGCCGCATCCTTCAAATTCATGTAAATTTACCAGTGGGATGCCTTCAAAGGATTCCACTCTTTGTATGCCTGGATTCTGTTCCAGAAACATTCGTTTCTTGGTGCCCTATAAACGAAAATATTTTTCTTCCTTTCCCCCTATATTTATTACTAAGGAGCTTCAAATTCATCGTGTGTCCCAAAAGACTGTGGAGAGAGATCATTTTAAATGTTCTCTTTGTCCTTTGTACAGGCAGAAAGTACCATTTGCGGAATTTCTGCTCTGTGTCTTGTATATATTAGCTCAAACATTGTCTCCGGAGGCCTTTCTTGAACCGCTTCATGGATGGTGCCCTTATTTCCTCACCTTCCAGTCTCTTTCACTTGCTTTACCTGGCTTATTTTCCATTTTAACGGCTTCTTCAGAATGAAAACAATTTCAAAAGAGTGGTATTAGCTCATCTATTCAACTATGTTTTCCAACAACTAAAATATGAACTTATGAGAGGTAGATTTTCTGCCTCTCTCTTCTCCTTCCTTCCAATTTGTTCTACTCTTAAAACAGTACTTAGCACAGGCTCTTAATAAATATCTGTTGAATAAATAATTGAGTAAATAAAATTTTCCTATGCACCAGCGCTCTTTCTATTTTATTTTGAATGTATTGGAAATCACTGCATGAATAGTTGTGAAAACAAATCAGTGGGGTTCAATTGCGTATCTTTCCATTTTGAATAAAGCCGTTTTCAAAACCCAAGTCAATGCCTAAATAGGGCACGAGAGATAATATTTTCAGAGGTATATTTCCATAAACACTAACACCTATGAGAAGTAGGACAAAAGTAGAATGGCACAGTCCACAGCTCATTTTTGCACATCAAACAGAAAATAATCTAACCTATCAAACTGAGCCCAGCAGCATATTAATAGAGTAATGCACCATGACCAATTGTAAGAATGAGGCAATGTTAGCAAAGTTTATAATGCATTAATATCATTGACATTAAGGAGTCATTTCATAATATCTAAAGGTGAACTATACGCCTCATGTTTAACTCTGAAATGTTGAAATATTTCTATTACAGTCAAAACGAAAATGTGGTGGGTTATGATAACTGCTATTACTTAGCTCTACTTTAAAGGTATTTGGCAACACAACGAGTAAAGAGACTAAAATAAGAGTGATATATTCTGGGAAATAACAACCATATTTATAATTATTTTGAAATTATATGAATGCACCATCGTAATGTCTATGGGTAGCTGTCTTAGTTATATGGTGATGCTACAACGGAAATCATATGTGACGGCTTTAGTAAGCAGAAATTAATTTGCTCACAAGTTGTCATTGTTGCTATTATTAGGTGCCATTGAGTCAGTTCTGACCCAGAATATCACTATGCACAGCAGAACGAAATCAGTCCTGCCCCATCCTCACAGTGGCTTCTGTGCTGGAGCCCATGTGGCAGCCATGGCATCGATCCGCCTCTGTATGAAACTTCTCTCACTTCCTCTCTACTTCACTAAGCATGGCGTCCTTCTCCAAGGGCTGCTTTTTCCTCACAACGTGTACAGATTACCGGAGGCAAAGTTTTGCCATCCTTGATGCTAGGGTGTACTATGACCAGACTTCTTGCCGGTGAGATTGGTTTGTCCTTTTAGCAGTCCAGGGGACTTCAAACATTCTTCACCAGCACCACAATTCAAATGCATCGATTCTTTTTTAGTCTTCCTTACGCAGTGTCCTACTTTCACATGCATACGGGGCACTTGATTATACGATGGTGTGCGTCAGGCATATCTTAATCCTCACAATTACATTCTTGCTTTCAATACTCTAAAGAGGTCTTGTGCAGCAGACTGGAACTTAGGAGCCAGACATTCCAAGTTCAGGGCGCAGGCTTTGGAGGAAATCTTTCCCTCTCTGCCAGCTCTCTGGGAAGGTGCTTGTCTCTTTTCAATACCTGTGGGCCCAGCTTTCCTTATTTATGGGTCTCCATGTGTGCCTCTTGCCCTGGGTCTAGGAGGTTCGTATTACAGGAATGCTGGATCCAGCAGAAGCGCTGAAATGATGACTCCTCTGTTTGTAGTCGTACTGAGGACCTTTGTGACTTCTCTCTCCTCTTATCCCATAAAAGGTGATACAGACCACACTCTAGGGGAGTTCCTTTACGGTAGATCGAAGTTGAGAAATGAGTAGTGGTTTTCATTTCACCTTAAGCCCTTATGGTGAATTGATTGATGCATCAGATAACATCACGGAGGAGGAGGAGGAGGAGGAGGAGGAGGAGGAGGAGGAGGAGGCAGAGGAGGAGGAGGAGGAGGAGGAGGATTACTTTGTTACCTAATTGCCAACCATTGAGACGCATAGCTGAGTCAAGTTGACATATAATTGGGAAAGACACAGTTCATCCAGGACAGTAAATGAAAAAAGAGCTTAACAAATAATATAATACATTGATATTTTAGTAAATATTACAGTAAATTATTATAGAAGTCACTGTTTTAATGTGCAAATAATGACTTTTAATGATACTGAATAAGGAAAACAATAATAGATGGCATTTGAATTATGGTATGGGTGAAGAATATTGAAATGCCCATGGACTGCCAAAAGAACAAACAAATATATCTTGGAAGAAGCGCAGCCAGAATGCACCTTAGATGGAAGGACAGAGACTTTGTGGATGTACTATGGACATGTTGTCAGGAGGGATTCGTCCCTGAAAGAAAGCTATCCACTACGATTGAGTTTCTGAGACTAACTTTTCACTGGAGTAGAAAGCTTCATCTCTCTCCTGTAGCATCTTGTGGTTTTGATCTGGGACCCTCATAAGGTGGCACCTAACACGTAACTATTATGCCAGCCACACTCTTAATATGGACAGCACCTATAATACTTAAAGAACAGTGACAATCACTAGACAACACACACATATACATATATGATATACACGTTCATGTATGTGCTATAATAGTAAAGTACACATATATACTTATATATGTTATAGATGTATTTCTATTTATTATCTGTCTATGGTGACTGGTGTGTTATTTTTATACTAGCTGCTTTATCACCAGTATTTCAGACATGAACAGGGATTCATATAGTGAACATGGTTCAGTAGACCTTTCAGAGATCGACTAGGAAGAAGGTTGTCCACTTCTAAACATTAACCACTGAGGACCTTATGCATACCAGTGGAGCATTGTCTGGTATGGTGCCTCTGACTGAAAGGCACACAAATATAACTGGGGCAGAGCTGCCTCCTCACAGTGGGCTCAACCTTAATGAGTTGTTGGAGCAAAGCTTTCCCTGTGGATGAGGCATGACTCAAAATGACAAGAACCAGTTGCAGGCATCCATTAGTACTTGGACCATGGAAGGTAAGAAATATGAATCTAGAAAAATTATAAATATGACTGACTGGAAGAGATTCATATTTGTGCCCATCTCAAAGAAAAGGCACCCAAAGAATGCAGAAATTATCCAAAAATATTATTAGTATTCTATGCAAGTGTGGGAAACTGAGATCTGGGAAGAGAGTATAAGTGGACAAATTCTCTATGCTCAACGGAGTCTAGAAGGCTGAGACCCGGGTGGAAGGATGCATCCACAGTTCATGGGTGACAGATGAATCACAGTCACATTCTTCTAACTAAATATTGTTTCCCACGATTTCCCCCCCTAATAATGCCAATTTTAAGGTGCTGCTTGCAAGCACATGGTTGCTACGACATGCTTGAAGGCTACCTGCCTGAAGGTTATCTGCTATCAAAAGCAACCTGACCACCTACCCTACGTACAGTCCACTCCATTCTGATAAAAATCATAGATTGTTTCTCTGGAGAAGAATCAGGAATGTTTAAGGTCAAGCCAGCTCAGAGATGACCAAGGTTAAGCTACCATCTTAAGTCTAGAGCCCGATCATCTTGTTAAGTATGTACCTTCCTATTATGTGTATTTCCCTAGCATGTCCCCTTCCTGTTGTGTGCAGGCCTCTAACACATCACTTTCCTGTTACGTATATGTAGGATGTGAATATATTAGCTCTCTCTCTTGATCCTGCTAGATGAGGTGAGCCCTTGCATGCCTTGTCTGATGTTACTTTACTTTACACTTCAATTACACAAATGCCTCTTAGGACCCATTCGATTGTAGAGGTTGGTCTCCCAGATGCAAGTAAAATTTTGCTAAAGTTAATTTTAAAGAGGTGACAGGGGTACATCGACAGAGAACTGTCAGAAGATGTGCCATAAGGGATAACACTGCTGATGTCAAATGGATCTTGCTTGATGATGAGAATATCAGACATGTTTATGTTTTATTGACTATACAAATGCTGTCATTTATATGAATTTAAAAGAAAGAAACAAACAAAAAACTATGGTGACACAGGGAAGAATAGGGATTCCAACTGCTTCCTGGTTCTTACGGGGAACCTGTGCACGGAGCAAGAGGCATTGGCTCAAATAGAACAAGGGCTGGTGCGTGGGCTAAAATGCGGAAATGTGCGTGTCAAGGTTGTTTCCTTACACCTTACTTAATTGAATTTTATACTGTGCAAATAATATGAAAAGGTGGACGATATAAAGAAGAACCAGGAATAAATGAATCAGGAATAGAGGAAGGCTAATTAGCAACTTGCTATATGCAGATAACAAAATTTTGCTTGCTAAACTTCAAGAGGATTTTAAGCACTTGCTGATAAATATACAAAACTATAGCCTTCAGTTCTCACTCTCACTTCCATGGAGTCAATGCTGACACATATAGACCCCCTGTGGGGTTTCTGAGACTATCACTCTTTACAGGAGTAGAAAACCCAGTTCTAGGAATTAAACCAAATTCCTCACAGCTGAATAGCTAACATCACCATAGACACAGATTTATTTTCATAATATAAGGTTTATTTTCTATTTTGTCAATGCTCACAGAGAATTATACTTTAGCATTTTGGTTGGGTTTTTTTTTGTTGTTGTTGTTTTCTTGCTTTATCATCTTTGAGATTTTCAAAAAAGTTGTCCAGGATTTCATTCTACTTGGATCCACAATCATGACTCATGAAAGCGGCAGCCACAAAATCGAGCAGCATATTGCCTGGGGCAAATCAGCTACACAATAGCTATTTAAAATGTTAAAGAGTAAAGATGTCACTTTGAGGAATAAGTGTGCCTGACCCAAATGATGGCAGCACATGCATGTGAAAGCAGGTGATACACTAGGAAGATGGCAGAATTGATGCCTTTGAATTATAATGCTGATCCAGAATATAGGGAATTCCATGGACTTCCAGAAGAACAAATGATCTGTCTTAGAGGAAATATAGCCACAGTGTTCCTTAGAAGTATTACTCCAGCCAGGGAAAGATATGACAAAATAACAATCTATAAATTATTGGGGGGAGCAGAGAGGGAGGGGGAAAAAAGAGGACCTGATGCAAAGGGCTTAAGTGGAGAGCAAATGCTTTGAAAATGATGAGGGCAAAGCATGTACAGATGTGCTTTATACAACTGATGTATGTATATGTATGGATTGTGATAAGAGTTGTATGAGCCCCTAATAAAATGTAAAACTAAAAAAGAGTTGTACGAGCCCCCAATAAAATTATTTTATAAGAAAGAAAAAAAAAGAAGTATGGATGATGAGACCATATCTAAAATATGTGAGACTCATTATCAAGGGAGGCCAGCTGGTGGGGAAGACATCATGCTTGACAAAGTAGCAAGTGTTCAAAAAGAGGAAGACCCTGCGTGGGATGGGTTGTTGCATTGGCTACAGAGTTGGGCTGTTTCGTTCTGTTGTGTAGGGGTTGGCATGTGTAGGAGGCTATTCAAGAGCATCTGACAACAACAACAAAATGGTTTGGTAAATCTATGAACCATACTAATAAAAAACACCAATGGCTGTCTACAATTGCCCACTGCAAATACTTCTTTTTGCTTTGTTTAGTTTTCTGAACACAGCATGTCAAAATAAAATTTCTCAGAGGAAAAAAAAGAATAACCAAGTCTCAGAGTTTTATAAGATCCACAATGCGTATGTATAAGTCTGAAAAAGGAAAGACTTTCTAACACAGCCTGGCTAATGACTGTATCTTTTCAAGGACTGTGTTCATCTGACTTGTAAATATTCTCCAGTGTACTTCTTCATGTTTAACACATTGTTAAAGGCTAATCCAGTGTTTTTAGTTTTCATGTGTTTGTGTCAACAGCCCTAAATTTCTCATTCTTTTTCAGGGTTGGAGTGTTTGGCCTCAGATCTTCAATTCATTTTAATTGAGGTTGAATTTAATATATATAGGACTTATAATAATTTAAGTTCCACTCAATAAGCAGGGAATAAGAGAAATTAATAAGAGTATATAAAAAGATGTTCAACTCTAGGAACTACCAGGACAATGCTTATTCAACCTACAATGAAAAGCAATGTTATGTCCACTGGGTCACGGTGTCCAGAGACTATCAATTAATGTTCCTATTTGATTCTATAAAATATCTGAAACACACAGAAGGATGTTGTGACAGGTGTATTGTGCCAACCTGGCCAATAGAACATGCGGGATTAATCAGGTCTCAGTTTCATTGGCGGACAAAGAGATAAATGGCTCTGTGAGGCCTACCCCTCTCTCTAGCTCTCTGGTGAACAGAGCATGCTGGAGCATGCTGTTGCTTAATTGTTTCTCTGCCTAAACCTGAGGTCTATACAGCCTATGGGCCATGCAAGCCATGGTTCGTGTCACTAGAGCTTGAGGCCCCTTCAGGAGCTGTGTCACCATGCTGCTGGTGCATACATCCCTTGAGCATGCGGCTGCTGAACCCTGTCGCCTTGCTTTGCTTATGTTTGATATCCCATCTGATATCCCTACATTGACAAGATCCTGAGCTATTGACTGCTTGCCACCTAGGAGCTGACTCTGCTTGCTTTGCCCAAGGGAGGATTCTCCCGTCTTCTACCTTGACTGTGGACCCAGCACCGCACGTGAGTTGAAGGTCTTCCAGTGTATTAACTGTTCCACAGAAGTGAGTTGAACTGAGCGCTCTGTACTGCTGTGTGAACTGGTTGGCTGTAATATTCCTTCTCGCAGTATAAACCTATCTATCTATCTAAAATCACGTGTCCTGGTTTCGTTACTCTAGAGAACCCTGACTAACACCGATGCGATCACTTAACATAGCTTTATGTTGTGCAGGTGATTATTAGATCCTCCACAATTTTAGGCATAGAATGCTGATGATACCGTTTTCTTAAAATGTTACATTTCTTAAAATTTGCTACATTTCTAATAATGATTTCTCTGGAAATAATAATAATTTAAAATATATCCAAAAATACTGTGAAATAGAAAATATAAGGGGCTAGAAACTTATTTACTATAGTTTATTTATACATGTACCTGCAAATGCACTCATTTGGGGTAAAAAGGCAGAAACGGGAATGAGAATATAAGAAATGGAGAAAGTAAGAGAGGAGAGAAGTAGAGACATGCAGTAGGGTAGATAAGGGAGATAAGTCACAGAAAGGGACACAGAGTCAAACACATGTCAGAGAAGTATCCAGCAGTGTGTCAGATAAAGACAGAGTGACAGGAAGAGAGAGACCAACTAAAGAGATCAAGGGAGATTTCCGGGCATTGACCCACTCGGTGTTCAGTGTTTACCTGGGGAGCGGAGGCATTAGTGGTAATGCTTTCACTTTTTATTTCTCTGTATCAAGTAATTTTGCATTTAAAAAGCACTGTTTTAGGACATTGATAATTGTTATAAAAAAGGAAGATAAAAAACACAAGTACTAAGTCTATCCGTGCCAGTTTATAAATTTTTAGAATATATCTCAAAATCCTGTACACTTCACATCCCGTGACAAGGAAAATAAAAATTTTAGAACAATATTAAATTTTATAAGAAAAATCATAGAAACACCCATTTACTGAACCCATTTATACCAATGACTCTTTGGCTTATGAGTGCAATAGCTGAACACATCCCACCTTTTGATAAATAAAATTATCTTCTCAAAAGAATTTAGAAAATGTTTTTCTCTTTTTGTTTCATATTTTTAAAGTTTCATGTCTTTTTAAAAAAGAAACAAGGAACATACACAATTAAATTAGCTCCGTATTGACAGCAGTGGCTTTGATAATCTGTCAAAGATCTTTAGTCTCATTAACTGTACTAATTAGATACCTCTGTAAATTGTACTAATTAGACAGATCATTTATATTTGTGTGAACATCATTTATGTATCCAAGTATTACCTGATCACAGTGAACATAAAATCAATTGTGACTAGCTTACTGCTTACACAAGCTTTGTCCCTTTTATCAGATTTTCCACTGTGTAGATTGTGTGGTGTGAGCAGCAAATCTCTCAATTAGAGCTACTTTACTAGCCCTGAGAATTTTAGATTTCAGTTGGTCACAGTGGTCATGCTGAACATTAGTTAAAACTCATTGAAAAGTTCAACAACAGTTTCCAACAATAATTTTAACTTTTTAGGCACTGGCCTCAACAATTTCACTTCACGCTGATGTTTTTGTACTTATTCCACCTGTTCACTAATCATAGAATCATTTGCCCCAACCATTGGACTAATTTCCCAGACCTATAAAGTTGGTTGTTTACACATTAGAGAAAGTTCAAACATACGCTTCATGATTGAATGTTTTCTTTCATGAAATGGATGTTCTGATTCACCATAAATGTGAAGAAGTATAGTGAAGTCTAAAGAAGTCTTGGGGGTGCAATGATTAAGTAACCTACTGGTAGCCAAAAGGTTGGGAGTTGAAAACACCCCTTGGTTTTCTACAAGAAAGACTTGGATATTTGCTCCTATAGATTCCAGCCTAACAAACCCAGTGGGTAGTTCCACTTTGTCATATGGGGCTGCTATGGGTCACAATTGACTCAACAACATAACAGGGCAGCTATACAAGTGACATTGGGCTTGCGCTACATGTCACAAGACATGGCCTGGTTGATGCTAAATGTGTTTTAATATTCAAGAGAGGCCTTAACCTTGTCCCATAAAATGATTCCAATATAATGTCTTCCTGAGTGGCAGTGGGTCCCAACGTTGGACTGTGCTATGCTAAGAGATTGAAAAAGAGATCCAGCATCATCCTTTCGCTAGTGTCACGTGGAGCACCATAGCTCAGGATATGGTAGTCACATGTGTTCCTTTGCTAGAAGATCCTAGCACCATGGCTCATTTTCTGAAATCGTCATTAAGAACAATTTAAATTTAATCCAATCTTTGTGTGTGAGCTTGTGTATACACCTTCCTACTAATCTGTAGCTCCTCTATCACAGATACCGAGCCAGATGTAATTATTTTCAAGTGTATGTGTACGGAGACCTGATACTCTGGTAAGTTGACTTACTCAAAGGCAAAGAAATAATGACAGTTTGTATAAACAACTGCAGAAAGTATGTGAGGAACATAGATAAACATTCTGCATTAGAATTGCCAAGTATTGTAAAGAACACTCGAGGAGGAAAAACTAGCTTTGTTATATTCTTTTGTTGTTGTTGTTGTTATATTCTTAAAATAATTCTGAGACAGATCATATTATGTGTGAGGATGGATTGGACAAAGGTGGAAAGAAGTCAAGGATTACAGTGTAATTTTAAGTTAAACATCATCCTTTCAAAAATATTTAAAAGAAACTAGATAACCCAATTAAAGTACATACATATTCTATTTTAATGAAGTTAATTCATTTTCTAAGAAGTTTACCCATTTAACATTCTGTGATTTGAATCCTATTAAAAAGTATATTAAAATAAAATGAAATATTCTAGGGATCATTTTGGTGACAGAAGACTATTTTAGACACAGCTAATTGAGAGAACAAATCATCCCATTAAAAATGGTGTTAAGTATAATGAAATTGTATATTAAATTGAGAGAGGATCTTGGTTTTTCTGATCATCGTTCTCCAAGGGAAAAATTAAAGCTGGATAAACATTTTTAAAGATATCCATATCTTAAAGAGAATTTTAGGGGGAAAAAGACTACTGGATAAAATTAGCTTTTTTCCATTGTGAAATTCTCAAATGCAAGACCTTGACAATGTTGGTTATTGGGCATTAATAGTTGGAATTTTAATAATCCAAGTAAGTACCTCTTCTCTTATCCAGGGGTGTCCTAGTCACCCTATCTGGTGTGCCATCCAATTCAGATTCCTTTCTCTTCCTCCATATGCCCCACCCATAACTCTGTTCCCATGGCGGTCTGTGCAGCATTCCCGAGAATCAACCCCAGATATCAAGAGCCAATCCAAGCTGTTCCCTCGAATATTCCTAGAAGGTCCCTTGGCTGGGCTTTTGCACCTGTCAGTTGTGATGGAGCCCTCTTCTTCCAGAGCAGCGGTTCTCAACCTGTGGGTCTCCGCCCCTTTTGGGGGTCGAGTGACCCTTTCACAGGGATCGCCTATGACCATCGGAAAACACATATTCTGATGGTCTTGGGAACCCAGACACCGCGCCTCTACCTGTCTCCAGGTGGGTCCGCCCACATGCACATACGCCCACATACGAGTACCAGGTGTGAAGACTGTTACCCATGCTGCACCATGCTTCAAGACAAAATTTCATTTATTAGTAATTAGAAATAAGTATTTAATATGTAATTACATATTGTTTTGTGATTAATCACTATGCTTGAGTTACCAGTATGTTTGTAACAATGAAAATACATCCTGCATATCAAACATTTTTCACAAAGTAGTAAAATTATGAAACGAAAATAATTTTGTGGTTGGGGGGGCATCATCACAACACGAGGACTTGTCTTAAAGGGTCTCGGAACTGGGAAGGTGAGAATCACTGCGCTAGATCCTCGTGCGTGACCTCCGTGTCACTCTATGAGACAGACCGGCCATAATTACCATCCTCTCTTCCTGGTAGCACTCATTAGTACTAAACGTATCCTACCCAAACACAAGCTCAACCCACTGACATTAAAGCAAGTCAGGCTCATAGCAACCCCATATAAGGTTTCTGATTCTGTCAATCTTTATGGGAGCAAAAAGACTCATCTTTCTCCCAAGGAATGAGAGACTGGTGATTTTGAATCCCTGATTTTGAAGTTTGCAGTCCAACGCCTAGGTCACAGTGCCACCAGGGCTTCAAGGTGGTTCCAAGGTGACCCTCTGTCTGGCCCGATGCCATCCTAGCAATTGTTATATGTGAGCACTTTCTACAGCCACTGCATCAACCTAGTCTGTGAGGATCTTCCTTTTTGCCTCCCCTTTACTTTACCAAGCATAAGTTCCTGAGAACTGGTCTTTCCTCATAATATATTTAAAGTACGGGGGAAGAAGTCTCACTCGCCCTGCTTTGGAAGCAATAATCTGACTGTGCTTTGTCAAGGTAGATTTGTGTGTTCTGCCAGCAGTCCTTGACACATTCAACATTCTTTGCCAGAACCACAATTCATGTATATCAATTCTTTTGTGATCTTCCTTATTCATCGTCCAGCTTTCACATGCATATGAGGCATATGCATATGGCTCATTCATATGCATATGAGAATACCATGTCTTGGTTTAGGCACACCTTAGTCTTCAAAGTGACATCCTATAAATCTTGAAAACTATCTTATACAGAAAATTAACACATTGTAGCATGCCATTTGATTACTTGACTGCTAGTTCCATGAGCATTGATTATGAATCCAGCAAAATAACATTCTTGACCACTTCAGGCTTTTCTCCTTTTATCATGATGTTTATTGATCCAATTGGGAAGATTATGGATTCATTCCATTGAATTGAAGTCCATACTGAAGACTGCAGGCTTTGATTATCCTCAGCAAGTGCCTCAAATCCTTAACTTAGTCTGCTATTAATTCTCTAACTTCCTGGAACCCTGGTAGTATAGTGGTTAAGCACTTGGATGTTAACCTAACAGTCAGAAGTTCAAACCCTCCAGCCACTCCACAGAAGAAAGATGGGACAGTCTGATGCCATGAAGGTGACAGCTTACAAAGTCTAAGAAGCAGTTCTACTGAGTTTTACAGGGTATTCTGAGAATCAGCTTGACAGCAATGGGATTCCCCTACTTTAACATTAGAGGCTTCATTTGATAACGTTATTGTTACATGCCGACCAACAAGGATATCTGACATAAGTAACATGCCCAAGAAAGATATATACTGTAAGTTATATTTTAATTCTTTGTTTAAATGTCTATTACTTACTTTTGCTTTTAGATTTATTTTTATGTGTCTCAAATTACTTTTAAGACTATATAGGACATAAATCCAAAAATATAAATGCTTAAATATAGGGGTAAATAAAACTTTGAATGCAGTCATAAAACCATGTAGTGAATCATACTTTGCATTCTATACAGTTTCTGAAACACAAAATATTCCTTCATAATAAGTAGCATATGGAAAATTGTGGGTGGTTATTTAAGGATCTAACATTCACACATCTAGTACCAATGGTCGCTTGATATTCTCAATGCTAATGCATCTTACACAGGGAGAAAAATCATCCAGAGATGATCCATTACTTTCCTCACATCTCTCTAAAGGAACAGGCTCACACTTAACTCTGACACTATTTATAATAGAATAATCTTACATGTTTACCAATTAGGAATATCATCTGCATTCATCACACTTCATACTCTGCACATGACTGCTGAGCAAGATCATTAACTCGATCTTCCAGTTTCTCCTCAAATCTTTTGAGTCAAAATGTGCTCACATTTTTAGAGCATGGATATCAAGCTTCGACATACGCTATTAAGGTACAAACCTCTCGCACTATGGGTGTGCCCTTTCTCTTTTAAATTATTTCCTCCCTCTGTCGAGTTCTTTGGACTAGTGGTTTTATTATGGGTTTGTTTTTTGCTTTAAAAAAATCTCTACCTATGACCATAATTTGTTGCAGGTGGATCCCAGTATGAATTCACTTGTAGATTTTATGCCCAGGCAATTTTTGTATTTTCATTTCTAAAAGAAATTCTTCTCCCCCTCCCCTGCTTCTTGATTTCTCATTAGATTCTCTTTTAGGAGTCAGGTTAGGTATGGCATGTGCATAGTACTGGAATTAAGTCAATCAAAACCTAAAACACTGGGTCTCCCTAATTTGGGAACCAAGAGAAAGGGCATTTGAAATTAGAGCTGTACCCGGAGGTTCACACTAAATGATTATATTGGCTGTACACCATCACCGTGCAGATTGGGAGCATCTTGGAAATCACTGCAGTCAAACAGAACGCAGTGGTATTAGCTACTTTTGCCATCATCAGAAGACACTTGAGATGTGACTTTCTGCCATGCTTGTCAGTAACCAGATGAGATGTCGATCACAATACCCAAATCAGAGGCACTCAGGGAGGACTGAAAAAAGCATCATCTCTGCTCTTGAACTGAGATTTCTTGAAGGCTAGAAAATTAACATGACAAATTCTCATCTGAATTCAACTTCCTGCCTCTTTTCTCTGATGCTTGCATTGTGATAATATACATGTTCTCTTTAATTGTTTCAACTTATTTAGCAATCCAACCTAAAGCGTACTATTAGGACAAGGAATATAAAGATTAATAAAGAATTAGCACTGACATGTCACAGTCACTGCCATGGAATTAATGCCAACTCACAGTGACCTTATAGGACAAAGTAGAATTGTCTTTGTGAGCTTTCAAGACTATAATTCTTTACATCAGTGCAAAGCCTTGTTTTTCTCCCTCTGAGCCGTTGGTGGCTTTGAACGAATGGCCTTGTGGTTAGCAGACCTGAGTAACCACTATACCACTAGGGTTCTCAGACTGAGACATTCTAGTTTAAAAAGTTTATATCTCATTGCTTAATGTAAAATAAAGTTTCTATTACAGGGGACGAGTATAATAATGAGCTGGAATCAATTTTTTTTCTGTGTAGCAATCTCCCAAGTGTTCATATATACATTCCAACCTCAGATATTTAGTTGGCAACCATAATTGAATTTGAACTGTAGTATTAGCTAATAGCAAAACTTATGATGCATATATATTGCCAGGCATTAAAATGCTTGCATTATAAAAGATCAAAAACACATCTCACTTGACACGTGCTCATTCACAAGCATATGTTTTCAATATTGTGAACTTTTTGCAGAGAGGTCTATGCTAATCATGTTTCTTTATATACTTTAAAACCATTCAACAACATTCTGAAACAAATGTCTTAGATAGGAAATCTGTTGCTGCCGTGTCTAAATTACCTCATTAACAAAAAGTCAAAATTCCTGGAATGGTCTTTCACGTTTTTGAAATATGGCAACTGAGGATGCCCCTCCTTGTATCAGTCATATGTAAATGAGGACAATAACCATGCACATGTCCTAACGATATGAGAAGTAGTTACTACATGTGAGTCACCAGAAAGCCTAGAATTTAGAAAGTGTTTCATAAAGTGTAGATTGCACTGTAGAGTAGAAACAGCTTTAAAACCATTGACGTTCACAAATGCCGACTGCTCTTTTGCCATTGTTTTATTTTTCAACATCTGACATATGATCTTCTAAAGGAAAGATCCTGTAGCAAAATCCCTCTTTGAAGTTGTAGAAAGCAATATCACGTTGACGGCTCAGGTGTAGCTGACCCAAGTTAGGATGTTTCAATCGCCTTGTATGCATGTAATAACTGGACAGTGAATAAGGAAGACCAAAGAAGATTTGATGGCATTGAAATATGGTGTTGGCAAAGATATCGAACAACATCAATGGACTGCCAGACGAACTAACAAATCTGACTTGGAAGAAGTACAACCAGAATGCTCCTTAATAGCCAGCATGTGGAGACTTTGTCTCATACGCTTTGGACATTATGTCCAGAGAGACCAGTCCCTGGAGAAGGACGTCATGCTTGGTAAAGGAGAAGGGAGGCCCCTGACTGGATGGATTGGCACAGTGGCCGCAACAATGGGCTCAAACATAAGAATGATCGTGAGGATGGTGCTGCAGGACACCTTGTCAGGAGGTGCCAGTTCCTGGAGAACATGCCTAGTAGAAGGTCAGTGAAAAAGAGAAAGGCCTTCAACAAAATGGGCTGCCACCGTGGCATCAAAAGTGGGATTGGCCACAGCAAGGACGGTGAGGGTGTCTCGGGGCCTTTCTGATGTACACACTGTAGCTATGATTAGAGCCAGCTAGATGGTAACTTAACAGGAACAAAAATAAAGTTGTTGTTGTTTTTAACTCTCACCCTCCCCTGCTCCTTTATGGTAGAAAACTACGTGCGGGTGGTCCTCGTGACTAGAGAAAAGTTGCTTCGTTAGTCTGTATCAAGGTTGCTTAAGTTCGACATAAAGTAATGGGCTGGCATTGTCATAGTTGTATACCACAAATAACACGCTTCATTAGGCTGAATCACTGAAAATTCACGAGTCTCAAAAAGCAGATTTTAAAGTACAGTAGGAGACAAGAATTAAATGGGACTGAGTCAACATCATCCACAGAAATGGAACGATATTAAGAGTTTAGAGCAAGAGAGATGTTTTAAAGTAAAAAAAGGAACCTAAATCACTCAGAGTAGCTCTTTTTTCCCCCCAAAGTTCGAGTTTATTCAGAAAAGGCTTTTGCACCACATTGAAGACAAAGAGCCCCCTAGCCCAGACCCCAGGCTGGTGGTCTTGGGTCCTTCACCCACGCGGGCCAGAGTAGTTCTTAGATTAGAATATGTCTTCAGTTGGTTTCCTCAGGAAATAAACACGATGATTGGGATTTCCGGTGTAATGTTGGTGAGGACGCCTCCTGAGACTGAGCAGTGAAAGGAGTAGAACCGAGAAGCGGGAGGTGTTTGCTGACACCACCAATCCCAGAGATCAATGGCCCTATGAGTAACCTATCTTAAGGCAAGCAGGAAGGGCGTGTCTAACCACTGCCCTTAGCCATGGTCTTGGTCTAGACCAGGGCTTGGTAAACTTTTGAGATGGAAAAGTCAATCCAATCCCTCACCACAATTAAAAAATTCCTTGAGAGCCATCACTATATATTTCACAACCACATGAAATCACCATTATGTGATAAATCTCCTTTAAATTTTTTTGTAAATGAAACTATGAGAATATTATTTTCATATTTTTACATCAGAGTCACATATATGTACCGAAAGAGCTGCAAATGGCCCGAGAGCCACAGCTTGCCCACCCTTGGTCTCTCAATTCTCTTTAGGCAAGGCTGGCAGTATAACGGCTAAACATTTGGTTACACAGAAGAAAGATGTGTAGATAGATCGCAGCCAAAATAAACTCTAGGGGGCACATGAGCCAAGAAACCATCCTGAGGGCTCCTCCCAAGAAGCCCAGCAGCCAGCACTGGGAGAAGATGCTCCAGTTCTGAAGAGGAGGGCTTGGCCATACCACAGACAGCACCCATTTTAACTAATATTGAAGCAGGATTATATTGCCCTGCAGCTTTGAGGAGAGAAGAGTTCAGCAAGAAGTCAGAAAGAGATTTGGAAGCATCTGAAGAAGTCATCAGTATCTCTCAGGCTTGTTTTGTTATTTATTTATTGGGTTTGGGTTGGTTTTTTTTTTTTTTTTGCCTGATTATTTGTTTTTTTTAAGGTAAGGAAACGTTGAGAAGATAATATAGAAAAGACCAGGGATCAGAAATTTCTTTCTTTTATTATAAAACCACACACCACACACACACACACACACACACACACACACACACATACACACACATATCAGTGCTGCCTTTGTCAGTGAAGATGTATTAATTAAATTGCTTTGAATTATATTTGTTGTGTGCACAGCTGCTTCTGATTACATGATTAGAACTTACAAAACCAACGATTGAAAATCATGTTTTTGCCATCCATGGGAGAAAGCACAAATGTCTAACTGTAAAAACAAGCCTTCTCCCTGCCAAAAGCATACAAAACGGAACGAGGGCCTCAGACACCAGCCATGGAGGGAGCTCATGCAGAAATATGCCCTCTGATATGATGATGCTTCTAAATAGTGTGGCTCTTTTTGTCTGGCAGATCTGCAAATTAAAAATCGGTCAGCTTCACTGAGGTGCAGATATGCGCTTGGGTTAGGTTGACCCATAACTTTCAAATAAGGTGTTCTGAGCTCATATCAGGAGCCCTGGCAGTGCCCAGGTCAAGCTCAAAACCCACTAACCGAGAAGTCAAACTTACCAGCCCCTCTGGCTGGACAAAGCTGTGGCAGTCTGCTTCTGTAGAGAATCCAGTCTTAAGAACTCGATGGGGACAATTCTACTCTGGCTATGGGGGCACCATAAATTGGAATCCACTCCACAGCAATAGATTCGGTTTTGTGTTGCTGTTTTCTTATTAAAATGTATGTTATAAATAGTTAAGTAGTTGAAGATCTGCTAGCAATATAGTAAGACTTTCTCCTTACCCAATTAGTGGAGAATTTTAAAAAACACAGTAAATTTTACTATCATCATAGAGCAAAAGATTGCCTATTAGTATGTTTTGAACTTTTGCATACCCAGGGCTTTAAAATATTAGTTTTCCCAGCCTCCTTTCTTACTCTAAAAGGCAAAATTGGAAGCAACGTCTTTATGTGAAAATAAAGCAGCCATGAAATAACCAAAAACCAATCTCAGCGGTTTGATTCCTTTAACAAGGCCTGTTCATACCACCACAGAAAGTCCTCACATCTCGTTGAAAAGCCAGTGTAGCAGGAGACACGATCCAGGACTATGTGGCCATCACCTAGCCAGAACTTGAACTTCTGTGTTTCAGAAGGAAAGGAGAAAAACGTGCATAGAAAGACAGAGCAAGTGTGAAACTGGGTCTCCTTGCAGCAAAATAGTCAATATCCACCCCCACCCAGTCAAAGTATATTTACTGTTTATCTGCACAAGCCAGTGTGCCATAGACCCACTCACATATCTAAGCCACTTTCTGAAAACGGACAGTCATAGGCAATTTGAAGCAAGAAAGCCTTTCTCTAAGACCAGATTCATTTGAAACACTTTCCTTTCTGAATGTGCCTTTCTGGTCAAATGACAACGAGTTTCCCTGTCCCCAGTCCATTCTCTTTTCCATTCCCGTCATCTTCACCGAAATGACCCCTGTTGGTATTTTCTTGCTTAGTTCCTCAGATGTTGACCTATGTTCTTTCTCCTCTGTCAGAATTTACACTTCATGTGCCCTGTCTCTTTGGTCCACAGCTATTGTCAGTGGTGTCCCTGAACTGGCTTATACAAGTTCCAGTTCATAAGGCATTCCTCTTTTTTGTTGCCCCTCTCCACCTATTTTACCACCTTACTGGTGTAGTTGATTGTACTCAGCAGCTTCAGCTCCTTGGGGAAAGATGAGGCTTTCTACTCCAGTAAAGAGCTACCGTCTTGGGAAATCCACAGGAGCAGGTCTCCTCTGCCCTTTGAGGCCACTATGAGTCAGAATGAACTCTGTACCAGTAAGTTGTTGTTGTTCTACTTTACTCAGCATGATGTCCTTCTCTGGGGACTTGTCCCTCCTGACAACATGCCCAAAATATGTAAGACAAAGTCTCACCATCCTAGGAAACTAGTGGTTAAATATTTACCAACAGACCACTAGCTGTGCCCCAGTGCCTAGCAAGGTGCCTGAAACAGAGAAGAAGCCTAATTAATAAATTGAATGAAAGCCTGGCCGTTTTGTCTGGGGCTGTGATTAGTTGAGATGCACCAAGAGACCTTCACTGAACTTTCCTCTAGGGAGAACTCGGTTGATGTCTGTCTGTCTAGTTGGCTAACTCTCTAACCAAACAGACATACATACATATCTTCATTTGCAGGGAAAACTGGTATAATTTTCAGGCCCTGATCTGACAATTATCACTGGGAAATGCTGAGATGATGGGACACGATTTTTCTTCATTCCACCGGCTAGTTGCTTTTGAGGAGCTGACAGTCAAGGCAGGCATGGGTTAAAAAGATCAGCTGCGAGCTTTCCCCCCTACCCCCTGGCCTCATGAATGAGAGAGGAGGAACTGGATGGCATCCCTGGCTCCACTCTCAACTATTAATCACAAGGCTGACAGTTTGTATCTACCAAGGGATAACCTCAGAAGAAGGACTTGGTGATCCACTTCTGGAATATTAGCTATTGAGAATCCTATGCTTTTAAATAAGGTGTCCTACATTTACTGTCAGAAGCCCTGGCCGCCCCTGGTTAAGCTCTCCCCTGCTAACACGAAGGTCAGCTCTGGAGTACATGAGACCATAATGAGTCAGAATAATCAACGACAATGTGCTTGGTGGATTCCACTACATGTACATGTGTGTAGTTAATCTCTTCATTGTCTATAAGCAGCATCTGAGCAATTGATACTCAGGTGGGTCTTAGAATGTGAAGTAAAAATACTGAAAACACAGATTGAGAATATACCTGGAGGTAAAATGGACCTACCAGGCCAATCTTAATATAGAGACCATTGAATTAGTGCCTCCATTTTTTTTAACCTTCAGTTCTTTAGTTCAGTAAATACCTTATACCTTAGATCTAAGGTATTATGCCCTATGCTGCGTATACCTTAGGAAACACACCGGATTCCTGCATGTCCTCTGCTTGTTCTCACCCCCCTGCCCTTGATGTGAGACCTACTCATGAGCAGTTTTTCCACTTTGCAGGTGAAAACTAAACATCTGTGTACATACTCCACTTGATAAGTAGAGAAATCCAGCACAACATTTAATAGCCAACAGTACCGCTGTGACAGACTCTGAGTGAACAATTTCAGCCATCAGCAGTCTATGTGGGTAATTTTAAGTAAAACTGCTTAAAATTTTAATTTTAGGGTTCTCATTTCTAGAGTTGGGAATACTACATACCTCACTGCTAATTTTAAGAACGAAAGCAATACGTGTTTAGATAATGTTTGCCCAAATGCTTCAGATATATTAAATACCCAGCTATGTTGCTACTGTAATAATTATCCTGATTATTATTGTCATTACTGTTGGATTCTAAGTATTGCGACGGCCATTTGCACCTGCACTGTGCCAGCTATTACATTTCAAGAAGCACTATCACATCATGTGCTTACATGATCTTTAGCATTAACAATTTATAAAGAAAGAAACCTCACAGGCTCTATCACACAACCTTCTGTTCCTCTCCTTCGTTACACAGACTAAGGTCTTCAGGATCATTTGAGGAATGTAATTTGGGAAAATGTAGGGCAGAACTCAAGAGCCTTATTTAGGGGCAAAGAGTGGCCCGTTTGTTATCAGAGAAAACATGCACTTATTTTAGCAAATGCTATTTGCATTAATTTTTCTTGCCTCTTTCCTCTATAAAATCCATGGGTGGAGGTGTATTTTTCTAACAGTTAGAGGTCATTCTGTAAAACTGACCTCTGAATGCCAGAATTGCAACCTAGTTAAAAAGTTCCTGGTTTGGACAGTCAGCGTTCACAGAGAACCGAGAAGTAATTTGGCAACCTCTCCCCCTTCCTCCAGGTAGTTTGATGAATGGTTGCTTCCTTTATTCTGTGTTCAGAAGTTTTATGGGCCAGGGAGAGTGCAAGATCAGAGTTATTTGTGTCCCAAATCAAAGTAAGTATTATTCAGCCACACTTAAATAAATGTGGGAAAAGGTCTGAACAAAGCATTTTCAGGTACCAAAAAGCCCACCTTTGAGAGAAATTTTGATAGTGTTTGCAAATAAATAAGAGGAGAAAAAAACATCCTTGTGCTTTCATGGTAAGGCCACAGCTCCTGGTATTGCACAAACTTGCTTCAGAAATTTGTGTTTATTCCAGCTCACTTGAACTAACGTGAGGGGTATGAAAGATGAATCAACTGAAGCTTGATGTAATCTGGAGGTCTTCTAGATATTTACATGGATCCTATGAAACATTGAAATCACCACCAGTCTTGATGAAAACAAATAAAACATCGACAGGGACCAGCATTATTGGAGAAACACACACTAGGATATGGCGAAAGGAAATGCTCTTAAGGCTTATGTCTGAATCTCAATATTTCAATTCATTTTATTCTAAATATTCCTGGACAATCCTATTTTCTAGGCATCTCTCTCATAAGTAGATAGCATATGGTCTCAGTATCAATGGTCTCACTATCATCATTTTGTGCTTACTCTTGGGTCCCCAGTGAAAAAGGGATGTACCTTTGGTTCCTCTCCCCCAACACTTGTCTTAGAAACATTGATATGTATATCTTTTCTTTGTTATCTGTCATCCTTGCTTCTTTTCAACTCCTAGATTCAATAATTTTTATGTTCATTTACTAGTTTTCATAAATCATTTTGGGGGGAGTCCTACATACATCCATACATCCATTATGTCAAGTGGACCCAACACATTTTGATAACTCGACATCACCTTCCACATTGCTCTTGCGTCCTATATATCACTTCATCTCAACAACCCCCACGACCTCAATCCTAAATTTTAAGTTGAATTATTTCCAAACGTTTCCCAAATAATGCTCCTTCCCATCTCCTTTTCCCCCAGTGTGCCAGGGAATGATTTAGCTGATCTACATAAGAACTGATTGGATCCCATCAGTTCTTTAATTAAAACCTTCTATGTGCATATAGCTATGTGAATGTAGTTATCAAGATAAAGCCCAAGTTCTCCACAGTTTCTTCTAAGGTCTTCCTGGGGTGGCCAATACTGCCCTGGATTGCCATTCACCACTCCTTTCATCCCACAATTCTCTCAAGTCATGGCAAGCTGCCACCCTCCTCAAAAAGCAACACATGTTCTCTTCTTGGTTGAACTTGGCAAAACCATCTAAACTCCACCCTATCGCCCACCCTACGCACCACATTTATAAAAAGACACTAGAAGCTGATCACATGTGGAATAGTTACCACTTCCTTCCCTTTCTTACATGTCCTCACCATACATATTACATGGCAACTCAACTCATACAGTCTTCCTCATGTATTGAATGTCCTTAGCCCATTTTCTCGGCTCTTTTCCCAACTAGTCCTTGAGGGCAGACTGTGACAGATTCATCACTGTAACGTCAGGCTTCAGCACAGTTTCTGGACATAAAAGTGGCCCAATATCTATTTATGGAAGGAAAAAGGAAGGGCTTTTGCTATAGGGAACAAAGCTTAGATCAATCGCTCTCCCTCTCTACTTTTTGACTTGGGAACCATACTGGACTTTGTCCTTTATGCCTGTCTCCCTTTCCATCAATTCAGCCTTGAAGATAGACTAAACGGAGAAGAGAAAGATGAGACTGAGGAGAAGGGAAAGATTGGACAACATCCAAGGAAGGCTTAACATTCACCAAATACCTATCGGGTGGGCATACTGCCAGTGTTTACGCAGCATCGATCATGACCTTCTTACATCAGCAGTGTGTAAAGCAAAGCTTTACTGCCTTTTTCTTTCTCCAGAGAAGAAAGCCGAGGCACAGTACGGGCACAACCAGGAATTAAACATAGGCTACGTGACTCTTGCATGTAGACATTTATGAAGTCATACCGTGTCCTTCACTAGGTATTAAGCAGTTGCCCATGGCATCGGATCTGTGTCTACTTCACCTGTCTTGAAATAAGCCTTAGGAGTGTCTGGTCCATTTACTCAGAAGTCAAGGTTTCAAGATATGCCCCCCCCCCCATGGATATGCATCTAAACATACCGGAATGCAGGACATCATAGGCTTGTCTTCTATATTTCCTCCATGCGGTGCTGGGGCTTTCCGCAGCGACCCTACAGAAAACAGGAGAGTAGTAAGGAAAAGGAAGAATTTTGTTTGTCCTAAAAATACATTTCAGCCTTGCTTCATCAGGTTCTAACTGATTCAGTCCTGGCCAAGCCAGAAATATGTAGGTGTATCATATTATTTCTAATTATTTCTAATATGTGGGTATATCGGATTATTGCCAGCACAGCGGAGACTGACACCTACTCAGAGCTAGATGGTCAGCCACCATTTTTGAGCCAGGCACCACTGCTCCCAACTCTGCCAGTCAAGAAGTGTGGTTGCTGTGTGACCTGCACCTTGCCCTTGTTCTCTAGGAGGGAGACTGAGTTCTAACAGGGGGCAGCCCATAGTTTTTCCCTTCTAGCCACTGTTCTGGTATGCTTGCATTTGGGGGAATTCAAGTACATTCTGGGTTTGCTTGGTTGGGCACGACTGAACCGGGAAGAGCTAGTTTGAAGCCCTGATTGATTCTGACCTGCTCAGCAAGAAGAGTTCCACAGGAGTCTCTGGGAACCTTTCCTTGTCACAGAGTATTACATCACCAGCCACTGAGAGAAGAAAGCCACTGTGAAGGCATGTGGTGCCCTTGCTTTCTGAGCCCAGCATTGATTTTCACTCCTGCATGGTAATTCTTTTGTCAGATGCTGGGGGGAGGGGGTGGAGGGGGAGGGGTCTCAGCCATTTAGCTGTACAGGTGCTATTTATGGAGCATTTGGGTTTTGCCTTTTGTTCCTCAGAGAACTGTGCATGCAGGTCTACAATAAATATCAAACATTTGGCGAATGAGATTAAGAATGAATGTAACTTGTTCTGACTCCCGAGATAGGAACCACTGCTCATCCCTCTTCAGTCTCTTCAAATGCACCCACCTCTTTCTTGCTTCTATTTACTATATATACTCCTGTAAAAGCCGAATTATTCAGCACATTTTTAATGCAGCCTTTTGTGGTAAAATTAGCAGCTTTTGTGGTAAAATTAGGTGCCTAGGCTGATATTCGGGTCAGCTTATACTCGAGTATGTATGGTACTTCTCGGTCTTTATAGATGAGATTTCCTGCTTCTTTCGATTGACTTGGTTCTACCTAAGACCTGAGATTCTGCTCAGAAGTTTTCCTTGTGTCCTTCCTCACCCAAAAGGTAGCATGTTGTTGTTGTTGTTAGGGATTGTTGAGTCAGCTTAGACGCATAGTGACTTTTGTACACTTGAACTCAACACTTCTAAGGCCTATCCCGTCCGTATAATTGTTCTTGTGGTTGCCCCACTGCTGCAGCCACTGTGTCAAGCCATTGGGTCGAGAACCTTCCTCTCTGTCCTGCCCCTCTACTTGACTAAGAACTATGTCTTTCTCCAGGGACTGGTCTCCCCTAGTCTCATGTCCAAAGTGTGTGATACAAAGACTCACTGTCCTTTCCTCTCACACAGAGGGGCAGACGTGATGCAGATTTGATGTCTAAATTTCTGAGAACCTTCCTATAGCCTTATATTCCTGAGGGACCATGTATAAACTTTAAGACATATTTTTTCATTTCTAAAGTAAAATATATACTACATTAGTACACTAATATATCTAAAGTAATATATATGATATATATATATAGTCCTTTCCTCTTATATGTTAAAGGATTGCTGCAAGAATCAAAGCATATTATTATTCATATTTACGGGGAGATAATCAAGGATAGGTAACTTCTGTGATCACTTTGTAGAGCCATTTCTATCTATCTATCTCTATCTATACATCTATATACCTACCCACCTACCTATGCTATATTCCTCAAATAACTAAAATTTGCTTCCAGTAATTAGCAGTCTGAACACAAGCTACTGTGCTTTTATTTATAATCCCCCCTGGGTGTACTTGGATGGTCTTCATTAGACAGATTTATGAACTCTTCTGGCAAAATGTCAGACTTACTTCTTCAACTTAAAATAAACTTAATTGATTTATTCATTTAAATACAAAGAGAGGACATTTCAGTAGTACTGAAATACAACATTGTGGGACAATAGCTTACAAATGCTTAATAAGGTGATCTCACTCGGTTAATATTTATTTTTCTACTACTGACCAGAACTTTGAATTTGAAATTCATTACAAAAGATACTAAAATGTTCAAATGAAAAAAGGCTAGGTCACATAAGATACAAATGCCAAGAAGTAGGTTTATAATGTAAATCCAACCAACCATCCATCCATCCATCCATCCACCCACCCACCCACCCATCCATCCATCCATCCATCCATCCATCCATCCATCCATCCGAGACCAGGTAAAGGAGAATTACAGACTTAGAACAGGAACAGAGGAGAGTGGTCCCCCTTTGGGAGGGTGCCTCAGAGAAGATCCTAGGACCACAAATCCTGCCTCGGAGATTGAGAACTGGCATCATCTTGGGAACCATATTTTGCACTCGGAAACCATGCATTGGCCAGAACCCCATGCACTTGACCATCTAGTGAGAACAGTGTGTGTGTACTCTGAAGCCTCAGGAATCTCACTCACAGCAGGACATCTTTCAAAGCTTTGCAGATGCAGATGCAGATGCAGATGCAGGTGGGGAAGCTGTGCTGGTTTTGTGGTATTTTTCCTCCTCACTGTCATTCACAGCCATCGAATCAATTCCAGTTCAGAGTGACTACAGGGGACTGAATAGACCTAGCTATTCCTGTGAGTTTCCAAGACTGTCACTTTTTACAGGAGTAGAAAACCTTATCTTTCTTCTGAGGAGCACTTGGTGGTTTCAAACTGCTGACCTTGGGATTAGTAGTTCAACCTGTAACCCACTGTGCCAGCAGGGCTCCTTTCTTCATGAGCCCCTAATAAAAATCTCCAGTGCTGTTTCTATGTCTAAGGAGAGTACATCTTTCTCTTTGTAAAAGACAAGAACCCAATTCCAGCAACATATCCATTCTCCCGTGTATCCATTCATCTGTATTCATCATTTAAGTGCAGCTTTGAAGTACTTGGCTGGAGGGTCAACCTTGAGAATTTAAGGATGGATAATATGGGCCAAGGTGTTAAATTCAGTAGTTACAATTTTACAACAAGTTAAAAAAAAACACTTTGTGAAAATGACTTAAATAGTAATAAGTGATGATAGTAAACAACGGTCATGTTCTTGTTGTTAGGGACCACTGAGTCAGAATGACCCATAACAATCAACATACAACAATGCTACATACAAATAAGCACTGCACTGTCTTGTGCTGTCCTCACAATTGTTTTTAAGTTCAAGTCCATTGTTTCAGCCATTATTTCAATCCATTTCCTTGATGGTCTTCCTTTTTTTTTGCTGACCCTCTACTTAATAAAAAAATTATATCTTTATTCAAGGATTGGTCTTTATTCAAGATCCTGGGTGATGTTGGCTTGCTAACCAGCAGGTGAGCAGCTCATAACCACCAGCCACTTCAAGGAAGAAAGGTGAATATTTCTACTTTGGTAAAAGTTTAGTCTTAGAAACCCACGGGGACAGTTCTACCCTGAGAAACAGGGTTGCCATTCATCAGAATTGAGTCAATGACAGTGAATTTGGTTTAATTTTTATTTGATCTCTATTGATAATATGTCCAAAGTACTTTAGACCAAGTGTTGACATTCTCCCGTCTAAGAATGATTTTGCCTGTTTTTCTCAAGGTAGATTTATTTGGCCGTCTGAAGTCCACCAGATTTTTAATATTCTTTGTCAAGATCAAAATTCAAAGGAATCAATTATTCTCCAATCTACCTTGTTCAGTGTTCACATGAATATGAGGCGAAGGAACATATCCTGGCTGGGGTTAGGTACACCGAAAGTCCTTAACTATCTGTTTACCACTTGAAGTAAGTCTGTGGAGCCGAGTTGCCCACTACAACATGTCAATGAACTTCTTAATGGCTGCTTTCTTGAATGTTGATTTAGATTCAAGGACAATGAAATATTTGAAAATTTCAGAATTTTTTTATATTGCTTCATTTATCATGATGTTGTGTCTTGGCCCAATTGTGAGGGTTTTTGTTTTCTTTACATTGAATTGCAATCCATAGTGAAGGCTGTGTTCTTGGATATTCAAAAGAAGTAGCAATTTACACTAATCTTCTAAGGGTAAAAGATGCCAAATTCAAATGTATTTTATAAAGACCCCATTATTACGTTTTACAAAGGCGTATGGAAAAGGAATCATCTGGATGAGGGAGATCTTCAGCAGGAGGCTGTTGTGGGATCTGAATATTTCACATGCCATGTGGCTGCTTTTAAAGAATTTGGAAGTCAAGAGCAATTGTAACAAAATCCTGACTGGCAAGAGATCAATTAATCCCAGGTGCAGGTAGACTCCCAAAACTGGAAAGAAACCATGATTGGGATACATACATTCTCACCAGTTGGACAAGTTTACAGGATTTTTCCTGTGGTGCTTCCACCAGCCTGGATGGTGCATGACTCATACCCGTGGGACTCTAGTCCTCCAATTGCCACTGAGGTTGGACCTAGGCAATTCCCTGAGGGTGGCACTGCCCTACCCTGGCTAGTCAAGGGGGTTGCAGCGAACACCCTCTGCCTGAGAGCAGAGCTTTCGATGTGGCTCGTCAATGGTGGAAGAAGCTTGGTGGTATAGTGGTTACACATTTGACTATGACCCACAAGGTCCTAAGTTGCGAACCACTAGCAGCAACTCAGAAGAAAGATGGGACTTTCTACTCTCAGAGTTAGTCTTGGAATCTCACGGAGCAGTTCTACCCTGTCCTACAGGGTCACTATGAGTGGCATCAACTCCATGGCAGTGAATTTGTTTGTTCATTTGCTTTGTGTCAATGGTGATAAAGAACTCTTTGGGAGCCCAAATTAGATGGAGACTCAAATGGATTTAGGGTTTTCACTGTAAACCATAGCCCATTGCAAACCAAATGCTCAGAATTTAATCTTCAATGCACTACCCTCAGCTGAACTTTAAAGAAAAACAAAGCAACAGAGATAAAAATCCAACAGAAAGAGTTTATCCAATATATATATGTGCTAGTGTTGATGGGAGTCTTGTACTGGATGGGACATAAATTTATAAGATTATAAATCTTATAAGATTTATAAGAGCCCCAAAGCTCAAATAACTGAGGTTCTTCAACAGACAAAAACGAGAGTTAGGTAAGTATCAGTAGGAGAAGTTCAGGGAATTTGTGAACCAGTAGGACTTAATTGACTTGAAGTATAGAAATCTATAATCTGTACAAATTATTTGGGGCTACTATTTTCAGAGAAGGTTTAGGGCTATTGTTTATGTGACATCTCCCATATATCAATACTGATGGAAAACTTGGGATATTCTAAAATGTACAGCTCTCCAATGCATCACACCTTTGAGATAAATTTTGGTTCCGACTTTTTATCCTGAAGGGTTTGGGTGGATAAGAAAAGGAATATGTAGGGAGATGGCCAACAGGATTTCTTTTTGAAGACATTTCTGGCAGAGTTTGGAGCATTGCTTATAGTGCGGTCTCTTGGGTCCATGAATCCAAAGCCTTTGAGGTATTAGTTAAAAACCCATGTTCCTGGGCCCGACTACAAAGTGATGGAGAATGAACCAGAAAGATTGAGCTACGGTATGAAGGGAAAGGAAGCCTGGTGGTGAGGACTAGTGGTAGAACTTCCAGAGCCGCCAGCCACATAGAGGGGTGAAGATAGACTAGTCTTCTTCTGAGAAGAGCTGAAGACTCAGAATCGATGGAGAAGTTGTACTCTGTCCTGTAGGTTTGCTATAAGTTGGAGTCAATTCAATCGCAATGGGTTTTACAGGTATAAAGGGAAACTGGAGAGGAGACAAAACACTTCATAGGCTTCCATTTTATAAGAAGGTGGCTTTGTGCTTCCTTCTCTAACAATTTGAAGCAAATTTCTCTCTCTACTTGATGTATAAAGTAATGATGACAGTCTGAAGTAATGGAGACTAGAGGTGTTGACCTGCTGCTCTATGTTCTATGCTACTTGTTTCTAAATTATGGATTTCTTTGACTTAATTACTCCTTGGTAATCACCGTTTGCAGCAACCAGTAAAACAGAGATCTCTTATGAGTGCATTATTGCCCTTGGGACAATGCATTTGTTCTTCAGCTTGGGCGTGTGCAAATTTCCATCATTGTCCACATTTTGGGCACATTATTCTCATTGAAATAGGTGACTGCTATGCTCAGCCACGAAAGGGGCTTCCATAATACTCTTTGCAGTTTCCGAAATATACCAATACCTAATTGTGATTGGCCATCTCATGACGTAAGCATTTACTTTCCAGTTTCAAAGTTAATACAATTATCAAAGCCTAATTAAAATCTTTTTTCTGCCATTCTATGAGCTTCACTTTCAAGACTTAGCTCATTCTTTCACTCTCTCTACCTATCAATATAAATGTCACAGTGATGGAGCCCAAGGCATGTGCAATGTTTACATATGCCTCAAGAGCTCTGGGATCTTAATAGCAGGTAGGAGATAAATATTTCTTTATGTTTCTGGTGACATGTTGGGAAATAGTTTTATTATTGATTCTAATCTGCTCTCACATAATGCTGACATTGAGAGTGTTCTGCTCAATAATTCCCCATTTGGGAAGTCTCACTTTGGAAAAATAGGGATGCAACACCCTGATTCCTTTGTGCCCACGTCCTGGAATTCCAATTCCAGTGTCAGTGACTGTTGAAACAATTCTGACTCATGGCAGCCTCGTGAGGGTCAGAATAGATGATTTCTGAAGTAGATCTTCATGCCCTCTTTCTAGGCATACCTGAGTGGGCTAGAACTGCCAACAGTTAGCAGTTAGGGGATATGTGTGCTGTGGACACCGCCAAGAGACTTTGCACTTTACAGAGATCCAAAAGAGTTTTTAACCAAAATGAACAGAAGTCACACAATGCTTCTGCATGCCTGTTAAAACAGAATGGGTCCTTGAGTGTCAGTCAAATAGACATCTGACTCTATGCCAATGCAGAGGAAAATAGCTAAATTTACCTGAAATGTGAGACATGAATGTATCATTTAAGTACAGTGACACGGATCATCTGTTATAGATGAAGCTCATCTGAAAAAGCCCAAGACTGAAAATACAAATAAAGCGTGGCACAGAAAGAGCAGGAGATTAGTAGACAGTTTGAGGCTCCAGGGACAGGATAATAATCCAGACATTGGAGGGTCAAAGTTGTGCACTTCTTCCCACATGGTGAACTCATTTCTAACCCACAGAAACGATCTTGTGAATGGTTCTAGATCCACATGGACAACCATGAGTGAAAGGATAATACCAAAGAAGGTAAAGCCAGCTGTGTTAATTTATACAGTATTAATGAAAGACTTAGGAAACTACTTTTCAATGCTCTTGAAAAAGCAAACAAACTTTGGAGAAGGAGAAAACATTGAGGATCTCCTGGCCGGTCATGGAACTTCTCATTCCTTCAGTGGTATAAATGAAACTTAAATAAAAGTTTTGAAGATGGTTTCTCCTTCTTTTTTATTTTTTGAGATGGAAGAGTTCCTAATAAAAGTATTTTTTAAAAGGATGTTTTTCATACAGGAATTATCGAAAGCACATTTGAGGCCTAAAGCCGTGCATTGTGAACAACAACCAAAAAGAGAGGTTAACTTTTTAGGTATTAAAAGTTTCATCTTTATCTCAGATTTATGGGTGAGGGTTTTTGCAATGTTGGCAGTGCCTGTAAAAATTCAAAGTACGAAAAGCAAAACAAAACCTTGGATTATCTATTCAGTCCACACTCACGGATGAGTACCTTCTGGGTCAGAGATGGTATTAAGGACTCGTATTTGAAGCAAAATAGTGTGAGACAAAACATGTCCAGGCTTCATCGAGTTGGTGCCCTATGGGTAATCAGTCAGGGTGGCACACATGGTTAAGGAGACAGAGGGCTAGTTAAAAACTTGGTCATTCAAATCCAGCGAGGTCTTGGATGACAGGTATGATGATTAGCTGCCCAAAGTCACGGCCTCTCAAACTGCAGAGCACAAGTAGGGTGGCCATGAGTCATAAACAACTTGACAACATCTAAAACACAAAACAAAATGGCCTATTGGAAATGGTCTGTTGGGCCATCCCCACGATCAGAGACTTATATTACTTCTCGCTACATTAAAAGGGCTTGTGCGGAGTTTTCTCTGAGACATAGAGCTCTGTGAATGCCCAGGACATTGAACTGAAGCTTAATGTTACACATTGAAAATAGAGATGTTGTAAGCGAGGCTGATGGGAAAATTCATCTATTATCCTTGTTAACAATGAAACACTCTTATACTTCAAGAAGTCCATCATTGCAGGATTTAATTTACTTTCTCTGCTTCAGCATTTTCAGTCCTATGGACTCGAGCATTGTTTTCCTGCACAGAGAATCATCAGGGGCTGGCTCAATGGGAACAAGCAACACAGCATATACAAGGAGAGAACTAGGGACCAGCAAACTATCATTTGCTCCCTAAATCTATTTTGGGGGCATTAGAGGCAGACTAACTACTGCATTAGCACATGCTGGCGTGCACTTTGGGTGTGTTGTTAGGAGGGACCAGTCCCATCATGTGTGGTAGAGAATCAGCAGAAAAGAGGAAGACCTTGAACATGGACACCGTGCCTGCAACAATGGGTTCTACCATTAAGAATCTGAGGATGGATGTGCCAGACTGGGCAATGTGCCCTTCTGCTGGCCATTAGGCTACTATAAATCTAAACCAGCTTGGTGGATAACAACAATAACACTCCACAAGTATTTCCTGATACTTCTCTCCAATGATTAATACCAATGCTCATGAATTAAGTCAGTGCTCCTCCTTTGTGCTGCTGGTGGCGTGGTGCAATCATGGCTCGTGCTTTTAATTTGCTCGCCTTGCCCACTCGATGATTCTGATCTCCTATAGGAACTGTTCCGGCCTCTCTCGTGGTTATACTCCCAGCCCCTAGCACTCTGCCTGCAGTATGCATGGGCAGCAAAGGAAGACATCTTGAATAATTCAACAAATGGCTGCATGAGCAAATAAATGCAACACTGCTAGTTCATTCTGCCTTTCTGGCTAAATTAAGCTGCATGATTTTTACTGGGTCCTGAGAAATCATGTTGAGGAATGGTGAGGTAGCTAGTAAAATACTTCCCTCACTTTTGTTGGCCTCCAGGATGCTTCAATTAATGAAGAAAAACGATAGAAAGGGAAGCCTACAACCAACGTAATGTTTGCGGTAGAAAATGTGGGAAATGATTATAAAGCCACAAAAACAGCCATCCAGTCAATGGGAGCTCATAGCAGTGATCCTGCAGGACAGAGTCCAACTGTCCCCTTTGAGTTTCAGAGGTTTTAAATCTTTGGAAGCAAACCTCCTCATCCTGTGGCTGGTGGACTTGAACTGTTGACCATGTGGTGAACAGCTCAGTGTGTAGCCCACTATATTACTAGAGGTCCTTCACAGGATCAAGCAATGTGTCTCAAACTGCATTTTTAGTGTCACAATGCCAGGGTCAATGGAAGATTATTGGTTGCAGGAATAGAAGGGATAGGGGTCTGAGTCATAATCAACTTGATGGCAGTGGGTGGGACAGAGAAAACACAGCCTTTATTCCTACCCAATGCACTTCATGTGTCATCACAGAACTTCAGGGGGCATTGCCTAGTGTTATGATGCTTACCAGGTTGCAGCAAAACCACGCAGACTAACATGGACTAGGAAGAAGACCTGGTGATCTACTATCACAGATGACAATGAAGCACTGTCCAGCCACAATTAAGCGAGGCCATGGCACAGGACTGCGTCATGGACATGGTATCACCATGATTAGAGGCCCTCTTCATGGCAACTAAGGATGACAACAACAGAAGGACAAAGTGACCATGTTTGTAGGATAGGTATCACCTCCCTCTTAGAAATAAGCACGGAAGACTTCTCATTGGCTGATTTAAAAGATGACATGGATTGAGAGTGCCAATCCTTTCCAGGAGTTGAACTGAAGCCAATGGGTGTGTGCATATTTAAGTAATACCGTGTCTGACGTAACAAGGCTGCACTTGAGACCTGGTTTTGATAATGGATTCTATGCGAGTCTGTCCTCTCTCCTTCCATAACTGCATAATCTCATCTCTCTGGATGCATTCAGGGAAATTCATTTACGATTATTACTGGGAAAGCGAAACCCTTGTAATCTTGTTTTTCTTTATTATGGTGTCATTTTCTAACCTAAACAAACAAGAAAACAACCCACAAGTGCAGACGGTAGCATCTGGAAGCAGCTCTTTGTCGACAGTCTGTGGCTCTCACGAGGGTTTGTGGCAAGCTCTGTTGTGCTTCGCAGCAGTGACTTCAGGGAGAACCTCCCCTAACTGCCCCGGTGAGAGCTTTGATTGCCCTGCCTTCCGCAAAGAGCAGAAGGGCCAATGGTGGTTCAGCAATGCGAGTCAGGCGAGAAGGGGGCGCAGGGAAGAGTGTCGTATCGGGAACCAACTTGTTTGACAAGGGTTCTCTTTCCGTCTGTCTCTGTCAGACCTCAGTGAACCCACACACCTGACCACTGAGGCAAATTGACATGACCTCTGAGGGTAGCTCATCCAGCTCAGGGAACAGGCGCATTTAGACCTGGAAGGACTGGAGCAAAGCCACTTTTCAGGGACTGTTCAGACTGCATGCAGACTGCAGCTCATGGCTGCTGGAAACATCAACTCTCAGGTGTTAAGGCATTCTGGTGACAGCTCACACTCCATTTTCTTTGGGAGCATCCACATTGCAAAGGGCCCCCTCTAGTTGAAAAACTAGATCATATGTGTACAATTAATTAATTCAGAGTAGAGAGATGGGAGTCTTATTTTTTACTGTGGTGATAAAATATACAACAAAACATCGACAAAGCATCCATCGGTTTCCACATGTATAATTCAGTGACGCTGGATACATTCTTCACCTTGCGTAACTCTTATCACTATCCTTTTTAATTTCCTTTAAAGATACTGTAAACTGTTTTTCTTTTTTTTTTAATCCCCTGCAAGGAAATGAAGGAAGCATTCCAACATGTCCTTAGACAACTGATGCATCTTGCAAGTGGCTGTACATCCTTATCTGTATGAGGTAGAGGCATGGTATATCCGTTTATTTAGCTGAGCATATGGGTGTGTATATATTGTGAGTAGAGAATACGGGAGGGGAAGAGTAGAAAGGTAGGTGAAAGAACAAATAGGGGAAGAGGCACAGGCGAGTGTGTGAGGTATCAATCACCCAGTGAGCATGCGCTTAAGCATTTTGTGAGCACTACAAGAGATGTATATGCCATGTGCTGGCCCAGCGTGGCGCTTCCTAGTAAGTAACACAACTGGAGGCTCTCAGAGATGGAGTTACAGAAAGGATGGTGTGGTAGTTACACAATCTGTTGTCAATTTGAGGCTTAAGTGTAAAGGGGTTGAGTTTAGCTTGCAGCTTGATGACCTCATTCGGAGGTGCGAAGGAGATAAAAAGGTCATTGGAGGCAGCACACAGGCTCACTCCCTTGGAGAGTTTCTACTAACAAGGCTCACCCCCTGGGAGACAGCCCTGAGGATGGACCTACTCTGATGGAACCAGAGCCCTGAGAGCTGGAGAAGCCAGCTGGAGAAGCCCTTCCAGGGCTGAGATGCTTATACCACCACTGGATCCACAAGACTTCCCATGCGTTGGCCTGTAATCGTCCTGCCTTTGGCATCATTGCGTGTGTTACTTGAGGCTGAAGAGGACTTGATAGATTGGTATCGGACATATGGACTAATATCGGACTTATGGACTGGATCTGGACTTGGCTGGGATGTTTTCTCAATATTCAATTGCTCTTGTATATAAAGCTCTTTCCTATACACAGATGAGTGTCTATGGATTTGTTTCTCAGATTAACACAGATGGCAATCTACTATTGACTGAGAGCACAGAAGAGCGTGCTGCTAGAGGAGGAGGGGTGAGTGCTTTGTAAGAAAAGGGCTGACATGCTCAAGCAGGAGAGCCAAATAACCTCAATGCAGGGCTCGGTGCTGTGTACGGGAGACTGACAGCAAAGAAGCCCGGGGAGTGTTCTAACAACAGCAAAACCCGCAAATGAGACAACGAAAACGGAAGATGCCAAAACAGTCATAATATTTTTCTCCACATGGTACATTTACAAGTTGGTTTTTCTTTTATACTTTATCCTAGTTGGCATTTTCCCCAAAGTCCTGTAGTGCCCATGCAGTGCTCTCAAATCAGAATTAAGTAGGTGCCACAATCTATTTTATATACCACACAAGAGCTTGGTGAGGATGAAATGGCATATTGCATTCATTAACCCTGTGGGCATTTCTCTGCATGTTATGTGCCATGAAACAACAGTCAACGGGAAGATCCACTGGTGAATGGATCAGGACTCCCAGCAACCTGCACGCGGGTCAGAGTAGAACTGTGCTCCCCAGGGTTTCCAATGGCTTCTGAGCTAGGTCTCTAGGCATTTCGTCTGAGGCCATGCTGGGTGGACTCAAATGACCTAATGTCAAGACCTATGGAGACAAAAGGCACTTGGTCTATTCTCTTGAAAAATTCTAGTTTTTTATAAGGAGGGTAGAAGTGCAATCAGACCAAGGAAGAAAGCACTAAAGAAGGTCTGTTGCTTCAGACGTTTCCAGGAAAATGTTACCAACGCCTGACTTAGATTGGCTCTCAAAATAAGAAGTAGAAGTCCCAACAGAGAAGGCAGAATGTAGAGAGGCAAGACTGTGTTTAGAAATCCCAAGGAAGTCTGTGGAGTATCAAAGGGTGTGCAGTCCCCATTGGAAGGACTCCAATAAAATGCCCCAATAGTTGGAGAAATAGTTTCTGAAAGGGGTGAAATAAACTCTCCTGCTGTGGAACAAACTTGCTCAGGAAACAGCAGGGACAGTGAAGTCTGTCATGTGTTTCTCCATCGAATGCCCTTTCCCTGCATGGGTCTGGTGAGAAGATGGGGAAGATACTGATGGGATTCACCTGCGAGTATTTACAAATAAGATTCCCTGGCATAACACCCTTCTGTGTATTAAATGAATCCTCTGAGAAGCGGGAGGAGGGATCTCATTACCAGCCAGAGCCAGGAGTGAATTGAAGCTCAACCTCTGGACCTGAGAGTCCTGTGAAGTGAACCTGCCAGATGCAGGTGACAGCAATACCACCCGAAGAGCAAGAGCAAAACCAGGAGCCAGAGCACGGACGGACCGGAGTGACGGACTTCCCCACACATGGCGCAAGGAAAGCTGATAGCTTTTGTGCAGGGGGTTGTCTTTCAGAGTTGGGGGGGTGGCCTCTGAGCTGCAAGTGGGGAAGTTGGACTTACTGATCCATGGCAGTAGAGCTGAGTGCCCTTGAGCTGAGACGCACTGGAGTGGGGTTCCTCTGCACCCCTAATTCAGAGAGCTGGTTTCGTTGGCCCGGGGAGCTTCAGCTACATGCCCAAGGTTGAGGTTTGCAGTAGAATGCTATTCCCGTTAGGCATTTGTTAGCACACCTGAAACCATGAGAGATCTTCTGGTAAACAACTCCCCTGCGCATGCCTCACAGGCATGTGAACCTCCTTAAGGAACCCTTCAATCGTGAACTTTGTGAGTTCTGTGGAGCCACTGCAATGCATATCGGAACCCGGAGAAATCAAGTAGAGAACTCTCATTAAAACCACCCCAAACCGTATTAGTGAACTTCAGTACACTGGAGCGGACAACCAGCTATCAGGGCATGAGCACACAGAAGATGCTGAAATGGGGGTAAATTGGCTCTTGGGGCTGGTTGAGATTTTATTTATGAGTCAGTTCAAAATAGGACTTCCTGGTGATCCTTGCTTTAAAATTTGCCCTGGAATTTCCCCCTTTGTGGAATTCTGTTCTGCCATGTCTTGTGGTTTTGGGCAACAGTCTGAGCAGCTACCCCTAAAATTTAGATAATGCTTTACTTATCACAATATCTGACATCATTGGAAAAACCAATGCATCACAGAGATGGTCACGCAATCAAACAAAAGGCCAGGTGGACCCCCTTGGAGTGCTGATGACCATTAATAGTGAGAAGGTGGCTGGGAAGATGCAGGAAACCTGGTGGAGGTGGAGATGCTGTTGAACTGAATGAGAGATGACAGTGAAACTAGGTTGGGGTAAATATTAGAGAGAACTGGATAAACTGTATAAATGTAAGAGAGAACTGGATAAATAAGGGAACAAAGGAGAAGAAAATGACAAAGGCTATGAGCCTCCATAGCAGATTCAATATGTAGAACTAAGCGTGACTGAGAACAACCTCACCTTGATGCTCCCCTGTTGGCAGCGTTAATACATCTTAATCTTTTGTTTTGCCTTTCTTAATGAGTGTACAGTAATCATATACTGGGCAGCATATACAAGGAATTGATAGAGTCGGGAAGGAGCAAGAGGCGAGGTGGAGGGGCAGAATGAAGGGAGAGGCAAAGATGTGCTGCCCAACTTCTCTTGGGTAAAACAAGGGCAGCAAAGATGCCACCAGCTCAAGAAGTGGCCTTGGGTTATTTGGGAGAACCGAAAGGTTCCAGTGGAATGGGGTTCGTTAGGAAGGTTTCTCTGAGAAGAGACTATACCAGATTCAGAAGGAACTCTGGAGGACAGGTGAGAAAGGCCAGGTGAGAAAGGCCAGTGAATGCCAAGACAGCCAATTTAATTTCTGTTTGTAATCCCCACCTTGGTTCTGGGACTCCATTGCCCTATCAGCTGCATTCTATTTTTCTGTGAGTTTTCCCTGCCCAGAAAGAATACAGCCTTCTTATTTTCATGCTACAGGGTGGCATGTACCTATTCATCAAACCAATTTATGGCTTTAAGCACATAACACGGATAGCTCATGGGAGAGGGGAAAGAAACTAAATTGGGATTTGAGCAGCTCCTAGTGTGTTCGACGTTCAGAGCTTTTCTTCTGACTCACTCACTCACTCGTTTTCTGTTCAAGAGGAAATATTTTTCCCCCACGTTTTTCAGAATTATGGAGATTTTTCATTTAGATAATGATTCAGATAAGAACAACATTCTATTGCACATAAGATTGCTGTCAGAACCAACTCAATGCACCTAATAACAACTTAGTTGATTTATCTATAAAGCGTCCAAATATAGTCCCACTGTATTTTTGTGAGGTCAGACTGTACTCTTTGCCCAGAGCTTAAACTCATGGCCATTGAATCAATTTTAAATCGTAACAACTCTATAGGACTGTGAAGAACCACTCCCTGGGGCTTCTGAAAGGATAAATCTTTATTGGAGAAGAAAGCATCATCCTCTCCTGTAAATCTGCTTGCTGGTGGGTTCCAACTGCTAACCTTGCAGTTAGCAAGGAGCTTGGTGTGTCCCCCTGATGCCGTCAGGTATCCGAACCTAGACTTGAGCAGAAAGCCAACTCCCACTAGAAATGATCTTTCATTATTGTTGACCTAAAGCCATCTGAGTATAAGGGGGGATTGCAGATGATGAACCCAGCTCTGTGGGTCTGTGTTCTTTTTGCTACATGCTTCCCAAGTAAACCTTCCAAAAGAAAACAAAACATACTCACTGCCATCGCGTCCGTCGTAATTCATAGTGATCCGTTAGGACCCAGGAGACTTGCTGTTGCGGGCTGCTGAGGCTGTACGTCTTTACAGGTGCAGACAGCCTCCTCTTCCTATCACAGAGCAGCTTGGTTGTGAGCTGCTGACCTTTGTGCAAGCAGCCCAACTCCTAAACTGTCTGCACCAGGACTACCTAATAAGCCTTTTGAGGAAGAAGAAAAAAAAGATAAGTAACCAAACTCATTACCATTGAGTCAATTCTGATTCATATAGATCCTATAGGATAAAATAGAGCTGAGCCTGCGGGTTTCTGAGACAAGAGTGGCTGGTAGTTTTGAACTACTGACCTTGAAACAACCTGTAAGCACCATGCCATCAGGCCTCCTACAGAGGGTTTAATCATTCTCTAATTTAGAAATGAAAAAGTAGAGAAAACTATGGTGGCACTATGACGAATTCTGGTCCAAACTTAGATGACCTGCATTTGAGACAGCCCTTCTCATGCAAGCGTGTGCTTTCCTCAGCATCGCCCAGAGGACCTGCTAAAGCTCAATGTCAAGTCCCCACCCCCCAAATTTGTGATCCAGTAGGTTTGAGACGCTGTTGGTTGGATCAGCACAGTTTGAGGACCTCAGATCTAGGGTGTTCGAACCTCAGAGCCCAGCATTATGCTCAACTTGTTGCTCAGGTTGAAAACGGCTGCAGGTGGATGCACCCCAGGACAACCTGGGGCGGATCCTGTCTGGGATTGAATTGCATAGGGTCGTTTCAGATTTAGTGTGCGAAGCAGAACTATTTTTGTTATCAATAGAATGATCTAGGTAAGGAGTTGATAATCACCTGCCTGTACTGTCAGTGTCGAATCTCACTCGTACATAAAGGTGTGCGCCTCCTATCAAAGGTGTGCTGCTTCTGCCATTTCCCCCAAACAAGCAAGTGGCCCATAAAAAGCATCCTAATATCAACCTTAACTTGCTTATAAGAAAGTCAGTAGAGATTGGGCTTGCTTGCAGAAACAATTAGTTTCTTAGCTCTCTCCAGAAAGGTAGCCAGGTGAACTTTATTACATCGGGGTTTCACTTAATCTGCTGCTGCTCTGAGAATTCCAGGTTTTCTTTTTACTCCGACCCCCAACTGTCACCCGACACAGGGCTGCCTTACGCACCAACACATCATACACATGAAATGCGGAGACACAACGAGTACCCCAACACCTAATTTTTCATGAACACACCTTATTTTCTTTATTATACAACTACCTGGCAGTGCTTCCCAATGACACTGGTCCCTAGGAAGGAAGTCCTGATCCAGGTCTTTAAATAATAATATCATGGAAAACACATCATTCTGAGTCTACCCAGAAGTTCTTATTCTGTGTGTGTGTGTGTGTGTGTGTGTGTCACTATGCTCTGTAGAAGTCACCTAGCCTAATGATCAATTGCAAAGTCAGCAGTTCTTACCATGGACAATTGTTCCTGGGTTTTTGAGCCATTACAAGAACCCATTTCTATAAATTAATTTCCTATGTTCTTGGTGCAAACACAATGATGTTACCAAATTTAAGTTAAGAATTTTCCCTATACTATTTTTAACTGAATAAATTTACAGTACCTTTTTTTTTATTTCGGTCAGAAAAAAAATGGTAGACATAGAGTTAGAGATACACAGATGGTGTTTTAAAATAAAGATTTCATCTTGGAGATATATTCAGGTCAGTTTTGTTTACTAGGCAGACCCAGGTTATATCATAATGCTCGGAAAGGGACGGTATTAATGATGATAATGTAGAACATGACAGGCGTAATTAATGCCACCAATGACATATAACTGTGCACCTGAGGCATATTGATATGTTGGATAGTGTTACTCATATTTAATAACACTTAAAAATAATGGTTAAAATGGATGAATAAATGACAATTTTAGAATTTGTGACCAACAATTCTCAATATTTAAATATGTATAGCATGCATTTCTTTTTCTTTTTAAAAGATGTATTTTTCTCATTCCATCCCCCTGTGTAATATTCACTGTACACTCAGTAGGTCATATCGAGTGCATTAGGTACTGGGGCTACAAGAGTGGGGAAGGAAAACATCCGGATCTTGGCCCTCGTGTAGCTTTGTGGGAGAGAGAAGCCCGGATCCAAGCTGCACTAACAACATGATGTCCAGACTGCATCTCACTGACACTGGGCATTTTATTAGGTGACATCAATCCTTGGAGCACAGTCTACTTGGTAGCATGCCAGGGCAAAAGCAGGAGACCACCAGCAGCATAGATTGGCACAGTGGCTATGCCAATGGGCTGTGACACAGCAAAGATTATGGGCATGGGAAAGGCTGGGCAGTGTTTTGTTCTGTCTTACGTGGGGTCACTATGAGTTGGGACCAACAACTCTCTATGACACCCCAAAATAATAACAGTTGCATTGACATGCGCATCCCTGGGGAGTGAGAGGTGGGCGGGTTTCTCTGTGGAAGGGTCGGGGCAGTTATCTGAAGGAAGAATAAGAGGTAACGAAGAGGAAGCAGTGATACTGGCGAATGAAAGCTCTCCCAAGCAATGCAACCCGGGAGAATCTGTTCAATTCCCTCTCCACTTGAATGTATAGTCCAACATATATAGTGCAGTGTGGGCATCTGATGCTTATTACATTCATACATCACATCACCTGCGGACATGGTCCGTGGCAGCATAGGGCACAGCTGCGTTGCAAAGGCAGGAGTCATCCTTTGAGTCAGATGAGCAGGTGCATTGTGACGCATGGCTGTACCAGACAAGCTCTTTGACGGTTCTGAGTTGCTGGCTAAGCAAGTGAAGGGTATAAATATAGTGGTTATTTGGGAGTTAAACCCTTCATCTTATACTTCTACATAGGAAGCACTCTGAAGTTCAAGCTTATGCAAAAGCCCTTCGGGAGGGTGTCTGATTTATCTTCCCAGCTAAGGAGCTAGTGTGGGAGCAATCGCCAATAACAGCACATTGGTAAGAGTCCACATGGTGCTTATAATGGTCAGCTTGCAGACCTCCAGACCACTGCTATTGATCGGATCAAAGCCATGGGCACCACTGGGAGGCTGTGTTCGCACTTCTTTCCCATAAATTTAGCAGACCAAGAAGTTTATTACTACCCCGAGACAAGCTGATGATGGAATGGCTGGTTGAGTTAGTGCCTCAGCTCTTTCGATCTATTTCCAATCACTGTTGGAGGAACCAAGGCTATGTAATGTATCCATTTTCATTCAGTTCATGTTACGGAGCCCACAGGATAACACAGCTGGAAGTCAGTCTGTTGAGCTTTTAGCAAAATCTCACAGGGCTGGTAAGACTGGTCTGGCGAGCCCATGAAGCACAGAGATGAACTCAAGATTCTTAAAGAAAGATGCAAACCATTGTAGGGCCTTCGTATGTCTGACCTCTGCTTAGATCATGGGTGAATTTCAGATCCTGTGGCTGCAGCTATTTTTCCATGGACTTTCAGTGTCGTGCGGAATTACCAAGGACTTCGAAGAATGGCTGATAGGCTTGAGAAATTGTTTCCTTAGATTTAATTTTCACTAAGATTTGAAGTCACGGAATACAGCTTCTCACTCCAGTGGAGATTTCAACCATGCCTTTTATTCCCTGAGAAAAGAAGGATGTAATTAGGGCATGGACGCCCAGAACACTGTTTAAGAGGGTGTGTTCTGGAAAAAGTCTAAATCTACATTTACAGTCATGCTGTGCCATTTATGGAATAGATGACTCTGGGAAGGTTTTGGTCCCCCCTCCCCCACTTCCCAATATTCAGATTCTCTGTGTGTCTATCTGCAAAACACTGGTAACACCACCATGCAGCTGACAGCATGGTCCTAGAGGTAGAATGATGGCACATCAAGTGCTTGATAAGAGTCATAGCATGGTCCCAGCATCAGTCATCCTCAGTCCATGATGTAGATTTGTTAAGTGGACCTTATGGGCTGGAGCAGCACTTCCCAGCCACAATCCACGGATGTGGGACAGAAAGAAGAACCAAAGGTCACTGTGACCAGCCTGGTTCCTCCAGCCCACAGCAGGGGAACCCTCTGAGCATCTCACTGCCCCTCTCTACCTGCACAGGGCACACATTTTATAACAAATCTGCTGTAGCCAATTTGGCAGGGAGTGACATGTACCACTCCGCATGGTAGAAAGATTGGGGAGCAGCAGGTGGATCGGGGTGGGTGGGTTTGGAACCAGAGCCGCTTCTAGCACAGACATTAGTATGACAGTGATGAGACCCTTTCGAGGCAATGGCAATGAGGGATAGAGATGAGAGGACATTTAAAAATCTATTTAAATGATTTCTAAGTTAGCAGGTAATGGCTGAATGAAGTGAGAGCTTGGCAAGAGCCATTCTTCCCGTGCGCCACGTTCCACTCCCTCTCATTTTGCCCCAATCTAAAGTCCCGTTGTGGCTTTTATGCTCTCCAGGTGCCAGGCTTGTATCAGCAGGGGTCCTCTCCCCTCCTCACTAGGATGAAAGAACATGCTTATTCAATGAGGAAGTCAAATCATAAGTAGAATAAAAATGTCAGAACCCACACACACCCAGAGGAAACAAAGCAACAAGAAGGACTGACAACAAAGCAATTGTTATCGATGCCAATTCATATGTATCCGAGTAGAGCCGCTCCCTTGAGTTTGCTTTTCTTTTTAAATCATTTTATTAGGGGCTCATACAAACTCTGATCACGATCCATACATACATTGATTGTGTAAAGCACATGTGTACATTCATTGCCCTCATCATTCTCAAAACATTCGCTCTCCACTTAAGCCCCTGGCATCAGCTCCTCATTTTCCCTCTCCCTCCGTACAACCTCCTCCCACATGAACTCTTGATAATTTAAAAATTATTATTTTGTCACATCTTACACTGTCTGACATCTCCCTTCTCCCACTTTTCTGTTGTCTGTCCCCCAGGGAGGAGGTCACGTGAAGCTACTTGTAATCAGCAATGGGTGTTTTTTGCTAGTTTTCGGAAGATTTCCAGAGGTGAGGCATTGCTGCCGTCTGGCAGCAGCCAGGAATGCCAACCACGTGCATTACCTAATGATTCTTCCCCCATAAGAGATGGCATCACACTCTTTGTGGAAAACAAAACCATATTACTACATTGCCATTTCAAAGTGAAATCAGATTCCATCTATTGTGTCGGGTGCATTTTCAGGGTCTAGGTCGATGTAGGATAAGCTGCAGGCCAAAGGCCTGCTCACTGGTTTGCCGGGGTGGTCACATGAGGAGCCCAGACTTGCCTGGCTTGGCTCTGAGCAAACTTGTAGAAGAGGGCCACTTGTTCTACCAAGTGCGCACGTCACATGGAATCAGTGCTGTTGGAGCACCCAGGGTGCCCACGTGATAACCAGCTTATCCCGGGGAAGCTCTCTGAAGGCCGACACGCACCCACACACCGAGAGCCTCACAACCAGGGCTTCGAATCAGTTCACGCGAGGTGATCCAGAGCTGACAAATTCCATTTCCACCCTAGATATCAATATCTGTATTTTGCCGTGATTCTGAGAGCTATCCAGAGGATGCTCCTGCCCCAGCATCAGCGTCCCCAGGGGATCTTGTTTAAATGCAAGATGCTGACTCTGTGTCTCTGGAGGTAGACATGGGAAGTGTCAGCAGGAGACAGACCATGATGAAGTGGTTCGAAGCCCTGCCGATAGCATTCAGGGTTAAGAGCAAAGTCCTCCCCACGAGAGAAATGAAGACCTGTTTCCGCAGGCCCTGCGGAGCTGGCCTGGGCAGTCAGGGAATGAGAAAATGAAGCTTCCATTGGGTTTCAGCATCCATCTTCTGGCTCAGGGGTCAGTGAAGATGGAGGTGAATAAAACCAGGCAAAGGCACCGATGGATTCCTCCTGCTATTTCACGAGTGACCTCATTCTACTCTCCTCCCTGCTGCCGACACTTTCTTTCTTTTAAACTCCCACATAGCTCTCAACCAATGGGTCTCTTCAGAGTCACTTAGCAGAACTAATCAGCACACCCGGCTGGTTTCAACATTAAGGGTCCATGCCATGGCGGAGCGGGGCGATTGCTTTCTGATTCTCCATCAGAGTTGGGGTCACCTGCCACTCTGAACAAATTGGCGCCCTGCTCCTGCATTCAAAGCAGGAAATTGCACCCCTGTTGCAAGCAAACCCCATTCTTCCACCTTCAAGCTCATTTCCTTTCATAAAAGAATGTTTTCCTGCCAGACTTTTCCCATCCCAGCTAGCAAGCAGCTTCAGGGCCCATTCACATTAAAAAAAAAAAAAAAAAGTGAGCATGGTCTCACAGGCTGCCAGGGCCGCTCTTTCTCTGGGAGGGCAGATTGCTGGGTGATGAGCAGCTAGCTAGCTAGCAAGAAACACACACGTTCATAAGCCTTCGGCTGATAATTGAATTGCATTCTAATCAATGGCAGAAGGGAGCCACTCTGCTCTCCGCCCACAGTAATTAGTGCTTGTAAGCTCGCGATGAGGGTTCAGGCATGGGATTAAAAAGGAAAATCGGTGCTCACTTTGGATTGCAAACACTGGGTTTCACCCTATGAAAACCAGATCCCTACGTGATTTCCTCCCTGCCTGGCACCTTTCCGAACGGACTGGCGCCATGGTTAATATTTTTAAAATCGGTTCCAGCTCTCTGTCAGTAGGGTGGATCAGACAGCCTAGATGCGTAGCATCAAACTTTGTTAGATTGTCTTACGATGGATCAAGCGATCTGGAGTCACTGCATGGCTTGTGATCTCACTCAGAACCATACTGAGTGCAGGGACCTATTACCCCCTACTTGACACACAATGAAACTGAGGCCCAGAAGAGCTAAGGGACTTCACAAATGTCAAAACATTTCCCCTTGGGAGCATGGACAAGAACCGTCTGGCTTCAGGGGCATTGACTCCATCAACAGCAGCACATATGTTTTAAGTCAATGCTCTGGGCTTTAACATAAGCAAATAGTGAAGCGTCACCTTCATGAAGCCGGGAGGTATTTGGAAAGAACATTTTGGAAGGGGTCGCATGATAGAAGAAAGTGCAGAAAAAAAGATGCATAAGAGCAGCCTCAGGTCATGTCTCCCATCCCTCCTGAGAGATAAAGAAAGGACAGAATGGTGATAGGGAATTCTTTCCCTACAGTTGCTAGCTTCTATTATAAAGAGATCCTGGCGTTAGGACTTTGATACTTTTCTTTTTTTTAACAACTGACTTGCCCTAGTGAAGTTATCAACTACATTTGGAGCATGAAGGCAGATTAATGTCTGAAAGTTGCTCATCTGTGAGACTCACATGCCAATCTCTGATTAGATTTTTATGAGGCACTCTCCAAATCAAACCCTGGCACCGCTGCTGACTGAGTACCTAGTTGTGCAAAAATAAGTGTGATTTTATGCAGGCAGGGAGTGCTAGCCTAATTGCTCAGACTCCTTTAAGCAGAGGCAGAAGGAAGGTATGCTCAGTCCTGGGAAGAGCAGGGCGGCAATCGAACCTCCAAAAGAGCTCGCTCATTGTGGGGGAGCCAAGATGGTGACCCAGTTAGATTCCACACTTTCCTCTATGGCAAAGGCCTGGGAAATCAAGGGAAACAGATACAGATGATGATCCCGGCACCCTGGGCATCAAAAGAAAAGACAAAGCAGTGAGTAGAACATGGAATTGAATGAAAGAGTGAAGCAGGAGAGGCAAGAATCAGAAGGGTCCTGGCTGCCAGCTGGGTGGTGTGGCTATTTCAAGACTTCTCAAGCAGAATTTCTGGGTGCAGAGGACAGAAAGGCGACTTCATGAAATCCCCAGTATAGGCAAATCCAGAGTGACACAAGGGGAGCAGAACTTGAACGAGATCTAAAGACAGGAAGTGCTCTCTCCCAAAACTGTACTGGCACCCATGCCACAGACCAGCAACTGGAGGAATGTACTCTCCCCACCCACCCATCATGCCCTGTTGCTGACCAGAGGTGTGATCTGTGCCATTGCCCACCTAGTGGTTGGTGATGCCCCCATATTGTCCCTCTCCTGACCGCCCTCCACCTGGCCTGCCCACCCCTTTGTGGCTGCCCACTGTTCTGCTACCTGGTGGCTCCTGCAGATTGTTTGCTACACAAGGGTTTCCTCCATGATCCGCATCCCACCCTTAATATGGATAGAAGAGAGGCCCCAGATGAACCATGCACTGCTAAAAATTAAGACTGAAATAGGGATCCTCACACTTCTTGATCTCAAAATCTACTCTACAGCCACACTAGTCAAAACATCATGACAGACAGCAACTCTATAGTTTTTCTGAGTAAATCTTTATGGAAGCAGACAGCTTTACTTCCTAAGGGGCAGCTGCTAGGTTTGAACAGCCAACCTTGTCGTTAGCAGGCCATGCCCTAACAGCAGCATCAGCAGGACTCCTGAAAAGATGACGAGCAAAACAACAATGAGGTACTATTTCACGCTAATAATATAATGGCAAACCTGAAACAAAACAAACAAACAAAAGGCAGATCGTGCCAAATGTTGTGTGTTGTTGCAGTTGAAGGTAAACAGAAATGTGTAGACACTGCTGGTGGAGATGTGAAATGGTACAGTGGAACAAACATGGTGGAAACCTACCTGGCACTTATTGAAAAACCTGGAAATAGAGATAGCTTAGGAGGTATATATCCTAGAGAAACAAAAGCTGTGACATTAGTATGTACACCTGTGTTCATTGTCATGTTATTCACAAAAGTAAAAAGGTGGAAACCACTTAAGTGTGCGTCGAAGAATGAATGGATAAACAAATGGAATACTAGTCAACATTAAAGAGCAATGATAAACCCAAGGCAACTTCATAACATGGATGTACCTGGAGGACATCATGAGGGGTGAAATAAATCAATCAAAAATGCAAGCTATTATATTAGAACACTATTATAAAACATCACAAAAAAAGTTTACAGAGTGAAGATCACAGTCCTTGATGGTGACCAGGGAAGGGCAGAATAGGGAGAAAACACACTAACCAGCAAGTTGGTGCATATTAAAATTGAGTGAAGGGAAAAGCAATATTCAACAAGGACACTGTCAGAGTAACATGATCAATGCAAAGGAAAACACTGGCAAGTGTTCAGGAGCAAATGTAACAATGATGAATACCATCGCATGCACAGCCCGGCAATAACAGCTACAGCAAACTGCAATTGCTCACCTCGTTGGACATGAAGGCTTTACAGGTGTGGGCTGGTGAATGGGGGACACCCATAAGTATAGATCACAACCATGGAAGTCACTGGTCTTAAAAAGACTAGGGAAACTCCAAGACAGGCTCTTACCCATTGCCATTGAGTCGATAGGGACCCACAGCAATATCATAGAGGGTTTCTAAGACTGTACATGTTCATGGGAGCAAAGAGCCTCGTTTCTCTCTTGCCAAGTGACGGGGGTGTTTGAATTGCCAGTCTTGAGGTTATTAGCCCAATGCTGAACTCACTTTGCCACATGAAACTGAAGCACTCTGAGCGTCATCTTTCCGCTAAACAGTAGAAGCGTCTGTAAAATAACAATTGCACTCCTCAGAACAATTATCCATCAGAGATCCACCCAGGCAGCATTTGCCCCAAAACAAGTTCAGAAGGCAGGATGAGGTAGGATGAGTGGATGGGAGCACCCAGAGAGAAGTGGAAAGGGTGCTGGCTGAAGTTTGCAACTTCATCATAAAACATGGCAACAAGCATGGGTGGAATAAATAGTTCATACTTGACTATTAACCTAAAGGTGGTCAGATTTAACCCATCCAGTGGCACCAATAAATTAAAAACAAAGCCCTGGTAATCTGTAGAGTAGTTCTACTATGTGACCCATGACATTCGTTATTTTAATGTTGAATAATTTAAGTGAGTTCCAATATTTTGTTAATATAATACTTAAATTAACTTTTTTTTATTCAGAGTTTCTCCAGCAATTATTTTGGTTCAGTGCAAAGAAGGGATTTACTGCATCAAATGATCTGCCTTTTATTTTCACCATACACATTATATGATTTTATTTGTATGAATATATCCAGAATAGGCAATTGATTAATGAATGGGTAGAGGATTTCCTTTGAGGGTGAAGAAAATATTTGGAACTATGCAGACTCTACATAGTAAAGGATCCTTGTACAGCGTGAATTATGAAGGTGCTAAATGCTACTGAATTGTGAGCTTTAAAATGGCTCATTCATGTCATGTAACTCATATCTTTGTTTATTGACTTTACTTAGTCAGTCTGCACACTGAGCAAATAATCTGAGATGCTGGACTACAGGAAGAACAAACCACTATCAAGTTTAGAGGGAGGAATGTTAGCAGGTGATATAATCTTGCTTACTGAAAGCAAAGACGGCTTGAAGCACTTACTGATGAAGATCAAAGACTTCAGTCTTCTGAAAGAGTGATGGAGGAGGAGAGGAGCTTGGAAGAGGGAAAGAGTGAAGGCAGCAAAAGTAAATACTATTATATGCAGAATCCTGCAATACTGATGACCTGTAAAAACATATATGGATAGATGCACAGACTCTGTAGGTGCAAGGGGCGAATGCGATTACACACACACACACACACACACACATTTGTCATAGATAAGTTTATGAGGATATTTACCTTTGCTACCACTATATCTATGCATGTGGTAGAATGCTGTGTTCGTCCAGATTGACTAGAGAAATAAATCCAGAAAGCTTTCTCCCAAAGAGCAATTTTATATTGAGAGAACATCACAACCCAGTGCAGATCAAGTCCCTAAGTCCATAGTAGCCCATTGTGTCATACTAATCCATAAATTCCTCTTTAGACTCATGCAGCACATGTAACGATGCCGAATGCAAGAGGATCACAGGCTGGTGGGGTGGAAAGTCTTGTGGATCCAGTGGTGGTGGAAGCATCTCAGTGATGGCATGGGTTTCCATGTGGCTTCTCCAGCTCCAGTACTTTGGCTACTATCACCATGGCACCATGTGATTTGTCAACAAGAAGTTGAAACAGAGAAAAAAAGTGTATCCTGGCCTCCAGGGAGGAAGAGAGGAAATTCCCAGAATCTTCATGAGAAGACTAGAACCAAAGGAGGGATCATCAGGCTATGACTTGATTGACATACAAGACTCCACCTATTTATTCTTTTATCTTGTTGACATGAAATTGTGTAACTACCACAAAAATACACAGGGAAATATTATTAAAAATATTGTTTAGAACCAGGTACCTTGGGGGTGAGTTTCTGGATATGGGAACTCAGAAAAAAAATAGTCTTCCGGCTACCAAAGTTAACGGGCATAACACTGTCTATACTTTGTCTTACTTTGGTGAGTAGCAAGATAAATAGACACACAGGTTGAATGGATGTGGGGACTTCAGAGGGCTCTTGGGAGAACTGAATGAACACATCATAACATGTTTCACAAACATTTTGGAATGCCCTTATGAGGGCCTGACAGAGGATATTTGTATACATGTATTTACTTTTTATGCAAAGGTAATGTGATGGAGCATACAGGGGGTGAAATCCATGAATGTGGTGGAGCATGCAGGGGGTGACATTAGTTTCCCATCTTAGCTATAACCACACACCTTGAAAGAAATGAGTGTCCCGGCCTGAGGGTTGAGGACCATGTTGTGGAAGACATCTGGGTCAAGGGGCATTACAGCCCACAAAGACAATGTTTTACATCGACGTTGGTGAGTAGTGACTGGGGTCTTTAAAGCCCAAGGGCAGTCATTGGAGGTGCAGCTATTTATCTCTCTGTGCCCAGAGGAAAGAAGACAGATGACAATAAAAACACATGGAATCATTTCATCCAATCGGCCGAGGCACTACAATAACACCAGTCTCCAAGACCCAGAGGCAAGAAGAGGTAGTTTCAAGCAACCATTACCAAATGCTCTGAAAAGAATCCTGTTAGAAGGTCCCGAATAACTCAGCAGAAAGCATGTGGACCAAAACTCACATTACGGAATGATGCTGTTGGTGAAGAACAGTAAATGTCACGTGGACTGTCAGCAGAATAACACATTTATCTTGGGAGGTAGTGTAGCAAATTACTCCTGAGAAGTGAGGATGGAAGTCTTCATGCCACATACTTTTGACGTGTTGTCAGGAGGGATCTGAGTTAATCTTGGTTGACCAGAAGAAAATCAGAGACACTCCAATGTGTATAAGAAAGAGATTCATATAAAAGAACAATTGTATGTTGAGAATATATCCCAGCCCAGTCCAGATCAAGTCCATAAGTCTGATATTAACCCATATGTCCTATTCCAGACTATAAATTCCTCTTCAGACTCAAGCAACCCATGCAATGACATTGGATGCAGGAAGATCACAGGCCAGTGGGTGGCAAGTCTTGTGGATCCAGTGGCAGTGGAGGCATCTCAGTGCTAGCAGGGATCTCCCTGTAGTTGCTCCAGCTCCAGGGCTCTAGCGTAGCTCCATGTGTCTTGTCAACAAGAGTGTCTCACAGGGAGTGAGTGTGGGTGCCCCATTTCCAGCAAGCAATTTATTTTTGTAGCGCCTCCAAATGAGGTCATCTAGCTGCGATCTGATTGAAAGGCTAAACTCCACCCCCTCACTCTAAGAGTCTCAAGTTGACACCAGATTATGTAACTACCACAGAGCAGTCCCTTGGTAAAGTAGAGCGTCCGTGAAAAAGAATAAGGCTCTCAAGGAGATGGATTGAGAAGGTGGCGGCTGCAAAGATGGTGCATAAGAAAGTTAGGGGTTCCGAGATGACTTGACTGCAAATAACAACACTCACCAAAGCAGAAAATATTGTTATAATTAGTTAAATAAAATGAATTAAGGGAAATCTTTGAACTTGTCAAGGTCATGAAAACTGAAGAAAAATGAATGGACGATTTTAACCTCAAGGAGACTAACACACACAAACACATGGCAACGTGTGACTTTGAATAAGTCTCATTTATAAAGACATTTTTAGAACAGCAGGTAAAATGCGAATTACATCTGCGGATTAGATAAAGTGCGAACCATGTTACCCATCAGCTGTTGATGGTTGTGATGATGTTATATTGGATGTGTTAGTCCTGATAGAGTAGAGAAGCAAATCCTGACAGACTCATATGTGTATAAGAAAGAGATTTATATACAAGAGCAATTGTACATTCAGAAAGCATCCCAACCCAGTCCAGTTCAATCCTATAAGTCCAATATTAGCCCATATGTCCAGTACCAGTCTATAAATTCCTTTTCAGACTCATGGAACACATGCAGTGATGCCAAATGCAGGAAGATCACAGGCCAATGGGTGCAAAGTCTTGCGGATCCAGTAGTGGTAGAGGCATCTCAGCACTGGCAGGGGTCTCCACGTGGTGCCTCCAGCTCAGGGTACTAGTGTCCTTCCATGTGTGTAATGTATTCCAGGGAGTGAGCTGACTAGAGAGTATGCCCCTCCTCCAAGGAGAAAGACAGGCCTTCCAGAATCCTTGAGAGAAGGCCACGCCCACACAGAGGCCTCATTGGCTATGACCTGATTGACAGGCTAGACTCCACCCTTGCACTCTTTATGCTCTCCAATTGACGAACGATTATATAACTACCCCATTGGAGAACATACTTATTTCTAGAAATCTGAACTAAACTATTTCAAGGTTCAAAGAAAGAAAAGACCATTGTTCTTCATTTCTAACTTTTCTGCAAGCTGTTTGTAAAAACTTTTAAATTACATAAACAAAATTGAAATCATCTGACTTTCTGAAGTTCTCCTGTCACAAACCAAATTAATTTTCCAACTGACTATGATTCTCTTGATAATAGAATCCCTTTTTCTCACTCTCTTTCATCTTCTCCTTTTGCTCTGCTTTCTTTTATTTCCTCCATCAGGATAAGCTAGAGTCTCGGTTGCCCATGGAATGACAATAGTATTCTTTCCCGGCAGGCACACCCTTGTACTAGAACACAATGTTATCCGCAAGCGCTAAGCGTATAATTGAAACATGCCATGAGTCCAGGATGCATATTTCTCAGAGTACTTCAATCTGTAATTGCCTTCAAATTTCATAGCAAAACCACTTCTGGTTTCAGCACGAGTTTCATTCAGCAGTTCTACTGGTGCTTTGGTGCTAATTTTTCTCTTGACTCTTCAATTCCTCAAAGGCATGGTTTGCTAAACTGTAGCAATCATTCAATTTATTCTCTGGCCTATATCTGGCATTCCCTTCAGGGTTTTACAAACATTATGTCATTTAATCCAGAGAACAATATGATAAGAAAGACGCAAGTATTATTTTCCCATCTGATGAGACAATAAAAAGAAAGTGTATACTATTTTCTAGAATCATGTGTTACTATTAGGTAGTGAAGTTATGGTTCATATTCAACATGTTTAACCATTTTGGTACAGTCATGTAACAACATACCCTAGTATTTAGTGTCATGAAATAATGACTACTTGATAATCAGAGTTTTGTAAGTTAGAAATTAAAATCCATACAAACCCAAAATCACCGCCCTTGAGTTGATTTTGACTCACAGCAACCTATAAGAGAGAGCAGAACTGTCCTTTGGTGGTTTCTAAGGCTGTAACATTTTATGGAAACAGAAAGCCTCATCTTTTCTCTCCTGGAGGGCTGCTGGGTTGGAACTGCTGACTCTGCAGTTAGCAGTCCAATGTGTAATCCACTGTGTTACCAGGGCCCCTTGGTTAGTAGCCCTTTCCCACAGTGACTGGGGCCTTCACTGGGGGCTGTGAACTGATGAATACATGTTCAACAGCTGTATTGGAGCCTAGGGGTAAGGCCTTTGTACTAGTGGTCAGATGTTATTCAAATCCTCTCTTAGGCCATTAGCTAAGGCTGAACCTGCTTCTTGGTTGGCAGGTCTGGTGCTTGGGCTAGGATGACTGTCACTCTTTGTTTCAGGTATGTCTCCATCCATGTATGCCCCTCCCAGGAGCTTGCTGGGCTTCCTCAGAGCATGACAGCCTCAGAGTAGCCAGGCTTCCAACATGGTGACTGACTTCTCCAAGAAATGTAAGACTTTCCAAGAAATGGGAGACTTTCCAAGAAATGTGAGACATAGCTTTAGAAGTCAGCCCCTTTTGCACCATGCTATCAATCCACTGGAGTCAGTCACAGGACTAATCCTGAAGGAAGGTAAGTCAGACTCTTGCCTCCTGACCTAAGGCCTTCCTAACAAATTTTGGTGACTCTGATCCATGGCACATAGTGTTTTGGACTCAAGAACACGTACTCTTAAACATCATCTTTGGATAAAGTTAGGGTAGATTGTCAGTAGAGAGAAATTTTCAAAATTGCCAATGTACCCTATAAAGCCATCAGGTAAAACTGGAGTTATGTAAAAAAAAAATAAACATAATAAATAATTGAGAGCATTTGGCTAGACCCGTATTGCTCCAACTCTGTTTTCCATGTCAATATTAGTAGTATGGAAGTAACAATTTTAAACTATCTATTTTTTACAACACACCTCAACTTACCAAACATGTCTCTAATGAACAATACTTTGATAGAAGTTCAGCATGGATTTGACCTTGTAACTTCCATATCTATTCATAGGTCAAATATATGCGTTCTTCCTCTCCCATATGGCCAGTCTACGGAGATAGTTAGAACGAGAGATGAAAATCAATATCTGCCATCCTGCTCCAGCTATGTCTGGGCGCAGCACAAGTTCAATTAAGGGGAAAAGCTCCAAACGCCTTTCAGGGCAATCATAATCTAGGATCTGCCTAACCAGAGGGATGTAAGCAATGGTGCCCTTAAGTTCTAGTACATAGGTAAGGGGTGTTAAATGCCATCTCTCGTATGGAGATGAGAATACTAAATTCAAATGCATTGATTTCATCTCTTAATTAGCTATATTCCAAATATGAACATATGTCTTTCAGAAATTTGAATTCTGTGGCATCCTACATGACTCTGTGGTCCACTTCTTCCTTTCCTTAATAGTGTATTCTGAATTTTCAGAACAATGTTCAACATTCAGACTATTGGTATAATATTGCTGTTCTTATTTTTCTTGAATATAATGTCACTAGCATTTTACCGTTAAGGAGGATTTTAGATCTTTATCCTTTACCCTTAAAAGAGAGATGCTTTCTAAAAAGCAGGTATGGCATTCCATCAACTGAGATAAGCGTGTCCCTTTTCTTCTTAGTTCATTATGGGTAAATGCCTAGTTGGGATTGGATTTAGATATACCGAAGCATCATTTTAGTTTTTGAGGGGAGGATGTGACAAACCCCACGGGTTGAGAGTGGATTAAGTGCACAGATGCACCCAGGCCAGGGAAGGAGAGGCTCTTCTAGACTCACCTGTCTATCAGTGTATTAATTTCCATACTCCAGGCCTTTTTGCAGCTTCTTTGTGTGGGGTTTCTTTGCCCGGCTGTAGCAGTAGCATTTTGCTAGCAGTGGAGAGCTGCCCGTTGGGACCAGGTTTCAGCAGGTGAGAGGGTCTACTCTGAGCAGCTTCTTTAAACACATTAAAAATGACATGTTAATTTCAGTGGCTCCTTTTCCTGATTGGAAACTACTTTCACCAGAAGGTCAATTAGAAGATCCAATATTTAAATATTTCAAGATATAGCGATTGGGTTGGGGAATTTGTGTTTAGAAATAGGTACATGCTGGAGCTTGTCCAGATCCATATAGCACCAAGGAAGGAGAGTTTATATATTTGTTTTTGCTTCTGAAAGAGGCCAAAAAAAATCAATGCTGTTCAGTTCTGAAGGGACTTTGGCCACACAAGTCTCATTTGAGGAGATAGCAAATTAGACCGCACACTAACAGAATACAAATACCCTGTTTACCATGCATATCAGAAATTAACAGCATTTAGGCTTTTTGTAACAACAGTATAACGGGTTTTCACTAAATGAACTTAGAGGGAGAAGAGAAATTAAACTCCAATACAAATGTACTCATTCAGCAAACATTCAGAAAGCGATGGTTACAGGGTCATGGACGAAGCCAGGCTGCGGGTGATGGCCACGAGGAAAGACCGAATAATGATTATGTCCTAATCAAGGGATATAAATGAGTCTCATGCTCTCCCAGAGGTAATGGCTCATAATGCTAGTTCGTAAAACCAAACAATTAGAAGATGTGCCTCTTAATATTTATACAAAGGCTTCTGAGAGAACTATGTTTGATTGGATGCATCTGTGTTTTTCCTTCCTCCTATCCTCCTCAGTTACATGAGATGAAACAAGGGAGAGTCACGTTTAAGCTATCATACTGAGGTATACTCACTTATGGTGGTCCTTACGCCAATGTGTTGCCCAGTGATTTCAAGGCAGTTCTCACTCAAACTGAGGCATCGTTGATAGTTATATAAATTAAATAATAACATAAGTACACGGCATCTGTGATAGTTACATATCTGGTGTCAACTTGAGACTATTAAGAGTGAAGGGGTGGAGGTTAGCCTGTCAATCAGGTCACAGCTTGATAACCTCTTGTGGAGACACTACAAAGATAGATAACTCACTGGAGGCCAGACACACGCACTCTCTACTCTCTGCTTTGTCTTCCTGCTAACAAGACACATGGAGCTACGCTGATAGAGATTGAGCCCTGGAGCTGGAGGAGCCACATGGAGAACCCTGCCAGTGCCGAGATGCTTCCACTGCCACTGGATCCACAAGATTGTCCACCCACTGGCCTGTGATTTTTCCCTGCATTCAAAATCATTGCATGCGGTGCACGAATCTGAAGAGGAATTTATAGACTGCTGTTGGATGTATGGGCTAATATCGGACTTATGGACATGATGTGGATGGGGCTGGGATATTTTCTCAATATTCAATTGCTCTTGTATATAAAGCTCTTTCTTATACACGTATGAGTGTCTATGAATTTGTTTCTCTAGTCAAACCAGACTAACACAGAGTCCCTAACTAATGATGTATTTGAGCTATAGAAAACACTGTGTGTGTGTGTGTGTGCGTGTGTGTGTGTATTCACATGCTGTTTTCAGTGTGGACAAATCAAGTCCAACTCGTAATGGCCTGTGGTACAACAGAACAAAACCATGTGCAGCTTTGCCCCATTGTCACACATCAACATATGTTTAATTAAGGAGAGGTATGGTGAAGAACTCGAGTACCAAACATAGCTACTCCCACTCGGCATACTTTCCAACACCATTGCTTATACTTTGAAATCCTGCACACACTTCAGAAATCCAATTGAAATGCTTCCCGTTCTCAAAGGAAGCCTCCCTCAACACACACACAAAAGCGCAAACTGACAGCTTTTGGGCTGATTCCCACTCATAGTGACTCTACAGGACAGGCTAGAATGGCCCCTCTGGGTTTCTGCGCTGTCATTGTTAACAGGAACAGAAAACCTCTTCTTCCTCCTGTGGAGCAGCTGGTGCGTTCCTACTGCTGGGCTCTCCATCTGCAGCCCACCATGGAACCACGACACCACCAGGGGTCCTGTGGCTTCAAGCTGACACCATTTAGGCCCCTACTGCATGTCCAGTGAACTACTAGACTTTTGACAAATGTCATTTCATTTCATCTATAGAGAAATATTTTATACCATATGTCTACCAATATTCAGCTCAAGGAACAGGCAAAGGCACCAATCATACAGCCTAAAATCATCAGCTGTTAAGCCATAGGAACAAGCATTTAAAGCTAGGTTTTCAAGACTAAAATTGCCTGTCGATCCCACAATGCAAGGCACTATTTCCTCCAAATTCCTATGTAGTTGTGAAGACTGACCTTACATCAGGTAAACCAGGGTTGTTTTCTTACATGCGAGCCCGGGACTTGGCACTTCGCAAGCTCGCTGTATCGGCGTGCATTGCTCAGAAGCCGGGTAAACTTCCCAGTCAGTAAATGTCCCATGTGCTACCCCCAAGCACGTTCACAAATGCTCAGACACAAGGATGCCTTTGAGTTAATGCCTGGCATACAAAACAGAGAATGAGTAGATGAGAGATATAAATAAAAAGTGCCCACTTCAAAACATGTTTATACCTCACAGAAGACACTTTTCTCTTGTGATGTGTTCTGATGTCTGGCTACCATTGGGGACCTTGTTTTTCTTTAACGGCTTAATTTGCGAGAGTCCCCAGAAGAGGACGTTCCTGGAGGCGAGACAGGGTACTTGTATATGAATGTGCCTTTCACTGTACAGTAACTGATGGACTGTTCTATTAATCATTGACACAGATATTTACTAGAGCATGTGGTTCATATTGGGCAATAGGACTAATTTAGACCACTCTTAGAGGGGGAAAATCCCCACTAGGTACTGAAAGCCACCCCAGGAGAGGACAATTACAAGCTAATAGGGTCATTTATTTTTGTGTTTATATTTTCAACGGAAAGAAATACATTAACCGCAAAGGAAGACCTCAAGAGAAAGAGAGCGAAGGAGCTAACAGGACAGTTTATTCTTTTGCCTAGCAACCCAGGCCAGGAGTCAAATAGCTGCAATGTGAGCCATGATCGCTTCACCAAGGTAAATGCAGACGGGGAGAGCTGAAGAACAAGGAGGTGTGTAGAGGGAACCACTAAGTCTGAGATTCATAGGTATCCCCCTGCCCAGCAAACACATTTCATTTTGTTTTTACTTTATTTTTTTAATGGGCCTTTATTTCTCCTTCCCTGTCAAGCTGGTAGATCGTGTTAAGTACCTGCTGCGCCAGTCAACTACATGAGCAATGCGCCCAGGGATTACACGAGTAAATTGTCCTTGTACATGAGCAATGCACCCAGGGATTACACGAATAAGTTGTTCTTGTACATGAGCAATGCGCCCAGGGATTACATGGGTAAGTTGTCCTTGTACATGAGCAATGCACCCAGGAATTACACGGGTAAGTTGTCCTTGTACATGAGCAATGCGCCCAGGGATTACACGAGTAAATTGTCCTTGAAGTGACTTTCCATTTCGACCCTCAGAACCTAACTGCTGGAAGCACATGCGTTGGTGACTCTTTAACTTAGTTCCCTGGGGAAGGGGAAGAACCTAGAGCCATTCAAGAACTTCAGGATAATTGACATTCCTATATGGACTTCTCACAGGTACTCTCAGTTCAGTGAAGGCTTTAAGGGTGTCTTACTTACAGAAATGCTTTCGTTTCCAGCCATAGCCAACCCTAAGCTCACTTCTTAGTACTCTCAAATGTCTAGAGCAGAACACTGTAGGATTTGAGGCACGTCCGGGAGTGGAAATGGACCGGTTAGATGGTGAGCCATGAAGAGAACTCTAGGACTGATAAGGAGTAGGGATAGAGGAGAAGCCACCAGTCTCGGCTTCAGCATGGAATCTCACACAATCTAGAACATATGCTTGAACCACAAACCTCCACTAGACTCTATCTAGATAGACTCTCCAAATAAGTCCTGCACATCAACTAGCACCGAGGAGACTTTCTGAAATTCTAGGGCATTTGCTGGGTGGGAATGTGCCTAGGGGAGCATTCACAGGCTCAACGTGTAGAACAGCAGTGCCTTGTGGTGGATGTGGTATTGGCTAAAGCACCGTTGTGTGATAAGCGAGTGAGGCAGATCTGGGTTTCTGGTCTAGTCTTTCCTCAGCTGTAGTGCAGTTGAATGGCTTTGAAAATCTTCTATCTATCTATCTACCTACATATCTATAAGTGTGTATTAGAGGGCTTCAAAAATTCCTAGAAAAAAATCCACTTTTAAGAAATTCCATCTTTCCATGCACTTATGGAAACCCCCCTGCATATGTTGTGGTTGCTGTTAGGAGCCATTGACTCAGTTCCAACTTATAGCAAACCTGTGCACACCAGATTGAAACCCTGCCCGGCCCTGGGCCATCCTCACATTTGTTCCTATGGGTAAGGCCACGGTTGCAGCCACTGTGTCCATCCATCTGGTTGAGGGACTTCCTCTCTTTTACTGCCCCTCCACCCTACCAAGCATGAAGCTCTTCTCCAGGGATTGGCCTCTCCTGACAATGTGTCCGAAGTAGGTGAGATCAAGTTTTTCCATTCTTGCCTCTAAAGAACACTCTGGCCTTACTTCTTTTAAGACGGATTTGTTGGTCCTTTTCTTGGTCTGTGATACTTTTAATATTCCTCGCCAGCACTACAATGCAACTTTCACCCGTATTTGAGGCAATTGCATAGAAGATGTACAAGTTCTTAAGTGGCACAGTTGATTGCTTCACTACTAACTGAAAGATTGGCACTTTGAACTTACCCAGAGTTGTCTCATAAGAAAGGGCTCTTACTCGATGTCCAAGAGATCACAGGCTTGAAAGTTCTGTGGAGCAGCCAGTTCTACTCAGTATTCCAAGGCTGCCTTGAGTCGAGTTAACTTAACAAGACCTCTGTTTTTTGGTATATGCCCAAACTGCATGCCACTGACATATTCTGATTCAGGGGTCCTAGTGGCATTGGGGAATAAGGTGCTAATGTCAAGGCCATCAGTTCAAAGGCAACAGCCCCTCTGCAGGATAAAAGTGAGGTTGTCTGCTCTTATAAAGATGCATAGCCTAGGAAACCCTAAGGAGCAGCTCTGCTCTGTCCTATAGAGCAGCTGTGGGTATATACTTTGAGAGCATACAAATGCTTTTGAAGTAGAAAAGTGTTTAGAATTATGTTGGCAAATTGTTGAAAGCCCAGTAACTGATATCTCTTATCATTTTAGCAAAAACTTCTAAGAGAGTAAGCATGTGCATTTGGGACATAAGGGACATTTACCCTTTCACTTGCAGTGCTATCTACATAAACCTAACTTGGGTTCCATAGACCTTAAATTGTATTCCTCTCCTAAATCTTGTCTCTAGAAGAGAAACATTTAAAAGTGCCTTCTTTTTAGGAGAGGCTGACTCCCCCCCCCCCCCCCACCAAATCTGCAATATTACATATCCTTGATTTTCTAAGAGGTTGGCCAATGGGAAAGCACAAATAAGTTCAGCACTTAATATACAGATTGAGAGATCTGCCTACTGGGAAACATTCTGTCATTACTTATTTTGTTCAGGCTGGGTCCCGAGAGACAAGGACTCGGGAATTACAATGAAAAGATAGAGCTTATAGTCCATCCAAATGGCATTAGTATAGATCTGAAACAATGGCTCTGGACAACAGCAGTTGACACCATCACTCAGAATATCTGAAGAAGGGGCAGCACATCCAGTCTGTGCTTTCAAATAAGTGGCAATCTCAACACAGGACACTCAGTGCGAAGGAGACCCCACCTGGCCACCAGTTAACAAAAAATTAAAGTATAAATGAAGGAGTACTTGAAATCTACAACCCATTTTCTGCAGCACTGTAGAAGTTCATTGAGAGGAAGAAAAGATGAAGGGAAAAGTACATGATTTGTAGGAAATAATATAGATTTATAGGAAGTAATATAGATAAACTAACTGCACACCGTAAATCCAGGGTGCTAAGGGTTTCGTTATCGATAATACACTCCTAGTTGAAAGAAACCACACTGAAATGCTCTCAAGACCGACATGCACTCTATTCAAAGATACCTTCAGAACCAGTAATCACCCTCGACACTTGTTCTGAATAACCATAATGAATATATAATATACTCTATCTCAAAACATATACTTGGCTAAATTGGAGTCCCCGATGGGTTATTCAGATTATAACAATTATCTGGATGTCATCCTCCCTAGGATGCTAGGTAGTCTTGTGGGAATAAAAACTTACAAGGGCTTCCCAATTAGCATGGAAGAATGAGGTAGGTCCTACTGACTATTCTACAACCTAGCATTTAAAAATTATTTTTGACATATCTCTGGAAATATATACCAATGTTTTACCCTGTCAGGGTCTTTCCACCCCAGTGAAAACAAGTGTTCTACTCCTCTAGGAATCCACATGAGTAGGAACTGTTAGGTATCAACTGGCTGTGAGACCAACACACTTTCATGTATCATGTAGACATAGGCTAATGTTTATCCCCAGTGGAGAGTGGAGTGAGTCTGATCTGAATCACCCTGGAGGGAGTGAGAAAGAAGGGAAGATTTGAATGAAATATCTTCTTGTGATCCATTGCTCAGCAAGCTGGAAAGAACTTAGATTTTCAATAATCTTTCACAATTCATAACCAAACCAAACCAAACAGAATGAGTTCACTGCCATCAAGGTCATTCCGACTCCTAGTGTTGCTCTGGGGCAAGCTGGAGAAACTCCGTGGGTTTCCAAGACTATGACTCCATGGGAGCAGCTGGTGGTTGTCTACAGCTGACCTTGCAGTTAGCAGCCCCACTCCTTACAGAAGCAGAAAACCATATCTTCTTCCTAAGGAGCGGTTAGTGGTTTTGAACGACTGACCTTGCAGTCAGCAGGCCAGCTCATCATCACTCTGCCACCAGGCCTTCGAGCAGCCCCACTCCTCATCCCCATACCACCAGGGTTCTTATAGTTCATAACCTTCAGGATACATTACGTCGAATAAAATATGAACTCACAAAGATGGAGAGAGGAAAGGGAGTCACATTTAGAGTCCCTCTTCTCCTGCTAAGCAGCCACAACAAAAAGCGGTGGCAGTGGACTCCGTTCCAGCTCGCAGTGACTCCATGGGTGTCTAAGTGGCAGAGCACAACAGTCCATGGGGTTCATGGCTGATTTCTGAGAAGACTGCCACGCCTTTCTTCCAAGGCACCTCTGAGGACTCAACCCTCCTAACTGTCAGTGCGTAGCCCATAAAGGCATGCAGCCCCTCACACTCCTGAGTAACAGGCAAGTGCATTGTGCTGAACACCACTACCTTGTAGCCCTAAAAGTAGTTCCAATGGAAGCATTTTGTTACATATATTTTGCCACAATACAATTTTTTTTAAAGTGTAAGCATGTTCCCATTTCCAGTCTTGATGTGAAACAGACCAGAAAAGTCCTGAAAAGCCATCTTTAAATATGAGAGAGCTGCAAATAGTTTGTGGGAAAATGAAATGAAAGGTAATGACATTGTTTGAATGAGCTTTTGGAAGCCACCTCATAGAATGCTCTCTGCTTTGGAGAATTGGGAAACCACATCTGTCCCTTCTAACAAGTAAACTCCCTCTTTGGAAATCAAGGCAGAGAAAGTGAACCCAAGAAAAGAACCAATTACTGAGTAGGAAAGGCTGGTGACACACCTTTGTCTCTTGGAATGAGCAGTCGCACATTTGAGGCACCAAACAAAGAAGACAAGGAAGAAGCTTGGTTACGTTGGCTGGAGATGCAATCTTTGCTACATGCCTTCTGTTTAGAAAACACTCAGCCGGATAAAGTGCTCCATCTCAGGACAAGAGAGACGGGGATTGAATTATCCTGCCCTATTGCTATGGAGTGAATTTCAATTCCCAGGGACCCTGATGCTATAGCATAGAGCTAAGCCTTAGAGGGTTTGCTGGGTGTGCTTGTTATGGAAACAGTCTAGCAAATCTTTCTACTGCAGTGCCACGGGGTGAGTACAAACTTCCAAACACTTGTTGAGCAGTTGAGTGCAAGCCATCTGCACATTCCAGGAACACTGTCTCCAGTAGGAAAATGGAATGTGCTCAGGGGCTATAAGTCACATTTCGCCTAGAAAGATTTCTTCCTGTTATAGATTAGATGCCCAGAAAAACAAGTGGAATTCAAAATAAACGAATACAATTACTACCACCTCATGTACCTATGATCCTTTAATATCCACAGGAGAAGTGCTGGTATCACCCTATTCATTCCTGATACTGAGAAGTTCTTCTCTCTCCTTTTCTTGTTTGGTGTTGATTATATTTTTGATATTCCCTAAAAGTCAATTTTTGACCTTGATGTTTTACTTTTTTGTTTTTCCTATTTCATTCCCCCTCTTTGTTACTGCTTCCATTCTGCTAGTCTAACTTCTGAAGGGGACAGCAAAGAAGACTTTTGAAAAAGTGTCTCTCTTTTTGTAACACAGCTACTTAAAGCGATGTAGTTCTTCCTAAGCACTGCTGGAGCTGTACTTCTCCAACCTGGACACGCTTATCTCTTCATTCAGGGAAAAATGTTTTCTCATTTTTATCGGCATTTCCTCTCCTTCATTGGTCATTTGGAGTTTTTAATTGATTTGAAAATAGCTGTGTGTTTGATAGATTTATAACCAGTATTCATTTTGCATTTACATCTTCAGGAAGCATCTTCTATATATAATTGTAGACATTTAAATGTATGGAGAGTTACTCTATGGCCGAGGAAGTGCTCTATTTTGAGCATTATTAAATGGGCTCCTATAAGGAACACATAGTGCATAGCTTTGGTTGCGAAGTTCCCTGCATACACACAGACAAACTGGACAACGCCTGAAAAGACTGCGGAAGAAGTGATGCACTTGGATTACGGTGATGGTGACAAGTACTGAAAGTGCCATGGAGAGCCAGAAGGACCAACCATTTGCTCTTGAACAAACCACAACGGAATAGTCCGTAGCAGCTAGGCTGGCAAAGCAAAACAATTGCCCCTTTGCTTCCCTACGTTGCAGCTCATGGTTGCAGCCTCTGAAAGGATTCGTCTCATTGACGGGCTTCCTCATTTTCATTAAAGCGCCACTTTACCAACCACGATGTCCTTTTCCACGGACTGGTCTCGCGATAGCGAATCCAACGTTTCACCATCCTCAATTGGAGGGAGCAAGCTGGCTGTACTTAGTTGAAGATCCGTTTGCTTTTCTGGCACTTCATGCGTCGTTCAATATTCTTCCCCCAAATGAGAATCCAAATACGTCAGTTCTTCTCAAGGTTCCCTTTTTGCGTTGTCTAACATCCACATCCATATACGGTAATTCTATAGACCATGGCTTGGGTCAGATGTTTCTCACGCCTTAACATCACGTCTCTGTTCTTCAACCCTTAAAGCATTCTGGTGCAGTCGATTTGCCCACTACATCTTTTGATTCCCTGGCTGCTGCTTTGATGAGCATTGATTGTGGACAGAGGTAAATGAAATTCTTAACAACTCCAACCTTTCCTTCCTTCGCCATGCTGGTGTCTGCTGGTCCAATAATGAGGAGTTCTGTTTTCTTTATATTGAATTTTAATCCATATTGAGCACCGTAGGCCTTGATCTTCATGAGCAAGCTCTTGAAGCACACTTGCTTTCAACAAATAAGGCCGTATTGTCTACACATCATAGATGTTGGATGAGCTTTCCTCCGATCCCAATGCGGCATTCTTTACAGAGCGCAGTTTCTCAGATGATTTGCTCAGCAGATACAGAGTGAAAAGTGTTGTGGAAGGACACCACGCTGACATGTGATTTTTGTGTGGTTTTAAAGCAAGCATTCTTGTGTTCTGTGAGAATGACTGCCTCTTTGTCTAAATATAGGTTCTGCATGGATACCAGGAAGAGTTCTGGAATTCCCACGATTTCCAATGGTATCCATAGTTTGTGATGACTCAAAGGCAAATATCTTTGGAAAATCCACCTCCACTCAATTGCCATGCGGTAGAGGTCAGACAAGCCTACCCTCTCCATCTTCATGCTTTCTCCCTCTGGAATTCACCTCCCACAGGACCAAACTGCGTTAGACTCAGTTGTCTAGAGAAACAAAACAAGAGCCGTGTGGACTTGTTTTACCACCTTTTTTCTTGTATTCTGTTTGTTTGTTTTTAACTGTTCTATTAGAACTTATTGACATATCACACAGTTCAATGGTTTGATCATATTAAGAATTGTACAATCATGACCACATGATTTGAGAAAATTTTCTCTTCCCCCCCGCCCCCTGATTAAATCGTCGTTAAGATGAGTTGTATAATCACCTTGGGTTCTAGTTCACACTCACCCTCCCACCTTCATTGTTTACTCCTGAAATCCCCTCCTCCTCCCCTCTCCCCTTCCACTACTCCCCCCACCAACTCATGAATCGGTTATTATCTCTATGGATCTTCTGCTTTTGTGCTTCACAAGCCAGTAAACCCAACAAAAACAATCAAGAGCAAAAATGAATGAAGTAGTAGGTAGAAATGAAGTTATATTACCAAAACAGTGGTAATATAAAAATACAAACAGTGAGTAAGACAAAAGGACCATCATCAGTCTTTAAAAAGCCAGGGAAGAAGCTTTTGTCATGGAAGACTTTCCTGAATTTCAACTTGAACTTGTATATACTCCATTGATAGTCTGTTCCACAGTCAGTCCTGGTCTTGTTCTGGTTGATGATCATCATCTTTTCCCACAGATATAGTGCATTTGATTCCTGTATATTCCATCTTGGAAGTCCACATGTGTGCATGCCTTTTATATTGTTAAAAACTTATCTGCAAAAATTATATCAGGTGATCTTTAGCTTCATTTCTGTCACCAAGGCCATATTTTCTTACTACTGTCCTGTCCTTTTGGTTTCCAACTTTCCTACTGAAATTGACAACTGCATATTTGATCAATTTCACACCGATGAAATTAGTGGAATTATATTCCCTCATCACTAGCATTAGTGATCGATAGTGATTTTAAATAATTGTATTAAACGAACTTTGATAGGAATATAGTTCTGTCAATTTTTGTTTTGTTGTTAGTTAAGCTTACTGTTTGTTGGTATATTTACATGATATTTCCCCCCATACTTTTACTTTAAGCTTAAAGCTCTTTAAATATAGAATGAATCAATAAGAGACAGCAAACGATTGGATCATGCTCCCCCCACTCTCCCCCAGTTTGACAATCTCTTCTTTTTAGTTAGGGCACTTAGTCCATTTCCCATTTGATATGTCTGGGGATCAGCTGACCAAATGTTCTTCATTTGATTCTATTTCACTGTGACTGCTTTAATAAATGACTTTGATTTATTGGATTGAAAATGCATGCATCATTTTAGTTCCTTATTGTCTCCTTTCTGTGGACCAACAATAAAGCCTCTTTATCTCATCAGAGACTATTGCACATCTTCATGGTTTACATTTCACCTTGAACCTTCCTACAGGGTGCTGTGCACTTTACAAGTGTAAAATAGTATAATTCTGTTTCACTGATTTACCTGTGCATTCCTCTCTCCTCTGTACCATCATCTCAGACCTTTCACTGTTGAGCTCAACCCCAACCTTAGCATAGATTATTATGCCTTTTGCTTTAAGGGATCAATTTTCTTTTAATAAATTATGAGAAGACAATGCCAAAGGATTATGTACTTGCTTACAATGATCACATTAATAAGAAAGATGAATAGATTTTTTAAATAATTATAAAAATCATTGGAAAGTTTTGAATATTTGACAACAGGCAGCACATAATAGTATAAGGTTATGATAAATACCTCCTATTTGAGAACAGAAATAAAATAAGCTTGATTTAAGGGATATTGTAATTGTATTCCTGAACTCAAAAAAGGAACACGACACAATTTTGATTTGTGAATCTAGGGGATTAGGAGGTTCTTTAAGAATGTGGAAGAAAGGAACTATTGAAACAGGTTTTCAAGGCTATACATAAAGCAATTTGAATGAACTTGATTTAAAAGCCATAATTATATTTAAAATTTTAAAAATGAAATTGTCAAGAGTAGGTAGAAGAAAAATTAAATGTTAGTTATAATAATGGGTTTTGCAATAATAATAATTGTTATTCAGTGAATGCCACCTTAGGTATTAAGTAATTAACAAGTATTGTGCCATTTTATTCTTTCAATAACCCCATGAGATAGCAAGGTTTGTCAACACGATTCAAGTAAAAATGATTGGCAAAAGTTCGGCAACACACTGAAGGTGTGCTTAATTGAAGTTGCATCTAAACACTTTTCTGATCTCAAAGTCTGCTTTGTTAAAATAAAGTTGTAGTGACTTTATTAAGTTTACATGGGGGGTCCAAATGTATAATCAAATATTAATTTTGAAAACCAGCGAGCTGAATTGTGACTGATCTTACAGGAAGCCCTGTGCTACAGTGGTTACGCTCTTAGCTTCTAAATGAAGGGTCCCTGGTTCGCACCCAAAGCCAGTCCAAAGGAGAACGATTTTGCACTCCGCTTCCCTGAAAACGTCCAGGCCAGAAACCCCGTGGAGCAGTTCTCCTTGTAACTGTGCACTTGCTATGAGTTCGCATCAACTAAAGGCGATGGGATTGGGTCTTTCATTATTTTAGATGACCCACAAGTCGAAATATTGATGATTTCTATTGGCAAAATATTGAACAACACAGAATGTGTCGAAGCAAGATGGAATACAAAGATCTACCGCACCAAAAGTGATTGACACCATTCAACCGCTTCAGGAAGTGACATATCGTCAGGAGGGATGGCCTTAACGGATGAAGTCCAACCTGCGCTGACAGTACTGGTGAGAAAGAACCCTCCAGCGGTCGACAGAATACCAACTGCGAAGTTTCAACAAACACACGGCGCACTAGGGGTTCTCTGATCTATGTCAAGCGATTTGGAGGCACCCACCTGATTCACGGACTAGAGCAGATCCATACTTGGGCCACTTCCAATGAAAGAGAAATCAACAGAAAGTAGGAATTCTTTTTCCCCTCCTCTTTTTTTCCTTTTTTGTTCTTTAAGCCACCCAAGCCACTATTTAGATTTGAGCGATAGGAATCTGGAGTGATTTTTTTTTAAAGCAACCTACTCTCTCGACAGCACCCAGTCCAAGAAATAAAATCAACAATAGCGTCCTGTGAAAGTTTCCATTTGTTGTGTCCCCTAACACCCCCACCCCCCACCCCTTCCCTTTCCCTGTTCCCACCCCTGTCTCTGGTCTTCTCATAGCCGTCACCTTATTTATGGGTGTATAAACCATGTTTCTTACTTTTTGTTTTTCCTTATAAAAATGGTGATATTAAATATTTACCTTTGTAAGATTGACAGTTTGCTAAACATAATGTTGTCTAGTTTTGTCCCTGTCTTGCTGTGTTGAAGAGAGTTATCATTGTTTTTTATTGATCCATAAAATTCTACAGTAGGAATGTACCAGAGCTTATTTATTTATTCCTCTACAGTTGGAGTTTTGGGTTGTTGCGTTTTTGCTATTTTGGAAATTGCTTCAATAACAAGGGCATACATATGTCTGTTAGTGCTATAGTCTTAGTTGCTTTGTTTTAAAATCGTAGGAATTTTTAATGAACTGCATTGACTGAACAATGCCATGCATCACCTTTTGTATTATTAAAGCTATTGTTATATATTATTTTCACTAGCAAACCATCCCCTGACAATGGATCATGAAAAAAGAAAACATAGTGAGGGTTTTTACAGTATGGTTTCACCTCAAGAATTGCAGTGGGAATTGAGAGACCTCCATGTGTTATTTGTTGTGAAGTCCTATCAGCCTAATCTATGAAGACAAACAAACAAAAACACCATTTTGATAGCAAGCATCCAAGCTTTGCTGGCAACATACCAACTATTTTAGAAACAAAGCTGATGGACTCAAGAAAGCCAGACTTGACACTGAGGGGCAAGTACCATAAACAAAATGTAGGAGCCATTGAAACTTAATTTTTTAAGGAGACATATCCAGATACCCAGTAAAGAGATGCCTGGATCATCTGGTACTTATATTTGCATTTGTTTAAAAAAATGCCATACTGATTTTCATAAGAGTTGTTAATCTGGGTACATTAGAGAAGCAAATCCACAGAAACTTATATGCATAAGCGCTGTATATAAAGGGTAAGTGCACGTCAAGAAAACATCCCAACCCAGTGCTGCCCAAACCCACAAGTCCAACATTAGCCCATATGTCTGACACCAATCCCCAAAGTCCTCCTCCATCTCACAGAACACACGCAATGATGCTGACTGCAGGAGGAAAGCTGTATCAGTGAACATGTAAGCATCTCAGCACTGACAGGGGTCTCCACAGGGTTGCTCCAGCACCCAGAGCAGCATCAGGATAGGTCCATGTGATTTCTCCTTGGGGATGTCTTGCAGGAAGTGAGCCTTGCCAGCTGAAGCAGGAAACTGGCTAAGGCAGCTGCACCCTGGTGTAACCATCAGAAAGCAAGAGCCCCGAGAACTAGAAAGACAAGGCTCACTGAGCCATTTAACTCTCCACCCTTCCATTAACCCCACATGTGTTTATCGACCAGGTTCACACAATAAACTTTAACTATCTCAATAATTGTACAATTCTATAGTTCCATCAGCAATGTAAAAGCATTGCTGTCTTTCCACATCCTCTCCAGTATATGGTAATTTCTGTTTCATTGAATTTTGTCAATAGTGTTGGTGTGAGATGATAACTCATTATTGCTTTAATTTGTATTTCTCTTATTGTTAATGATCACAAAATTTTCTTAATATGGTTGTTGGCAGCCTATATGTTGTCATTGGTAAATTGTCTATTCATGTCTTGTGCCAGTTTTTTATTAGATTATTTGTACTTTTCTTGTTAAAATATTGCAACTTTCTATAGATTTTGATTAGTTCCTTAGCTGATCTATAATTACTAAATAAATTTTCCCCAGTTTGTGGGTTTTCTGTTGATTCTTTTGATGAAATATTTTGTTGTGCATAAATGTCATATTTTAGTAGGTTTTGGTACTTTACTTTTTCTTCTATAGTGTGACTATTTTGCATTAGATTCGGTAGTGCGTTTATGGCTTGTATGAGGGTCCTTAATGTGTTCCTATTTTTTTCATTGATGGTCTTAATGATTATTTTATTTATACTTAGGTGCTTTTTGGTCCACCTTGAGTTTATTTCTGTACATGGTGTGAAGTATGGGTGTTTTTTCATGATTTTTTGCAGGTGAGGATACAGATTTTCCAGCACCATTTGTTGAAAAGGCCATCTCTTGGACATTTAATGTTTTAGTTATTTATCAAAAATTAGGTGCCAACTGGCAATTGATTGTATTTCTGGAAATTATTGAGCCAGATAGATGGTCAATACAACACACAAGTAAAATCTTACTGAAGACACCTTTAAAATAGTTGCAATAGCACATCCGCACAGAACTGTCAGAGATTCTTTCCAGACCCTGAAGAGGGCATGAAAGGAAGAGCCTCCCTGCTCACACAGAAGAATCTGATATCCTGGTCGAATGCAGACAATACCTAAATGACATTTATCCATTTTTTATTGACCATGCAAAAGCACTGGACTGGGTAGATCATAACAATGGTGAATAACATGGTGAAGAATGAAAATTCAAGAGTTCTTAATTACATTCATGGAGAACTTCTATAAAGCTCAAGAGACAGATGTTTAACTAGAACACAAGAAGTGCAAGCAGAATCTCCGCCCCGATGCACTGAAGTTAACTACCTGGAAATGACAAATCAGAAGGGCTTCCTACCACTCTTTCAAGCTCAGGAAGGAAATGTGACATTTTCCCAGTCATCCATTCTGGCTACTGCTTCCCTTTCCATCCCCCTTTCCTTTACCAGTTCATTAATCCCTATTGGGAAAAAATAGAATGATGGACAGCGTTGGCATCTGACCTCTAAGTTCAGAAAGGGGAAGAAGAATCAAATCTCAAGGTCAATTTCTATGAGTTCGAGGTCAAAACAGTCTCCATCTTCCAATCTTCTTACCAAATCTGACACTAACCATTCTTCCCACAGTATGCTTACTAGGTAGTTGGGTGTGATAAATCATTGACATGGCTACACATAACTCATAGATGATATTCAAGATTGTGGGGTTTATTAAGGAAATTTTGAGGTTATAAACACATAGGATACAATTATTTGGACAGGACAGGTTTTGGTCAGCCATGCAGGCAGGCTTCTCTGGGTTCTTTGGCCTCTCAGGCACATGGCCCACTGGCCTCTCCCAAACTCAGGCACTGCTTCAAAGCTCTGCTAATGCTGCTCTATGGCCGAAATCGCTCCACCCAGCTCAAAATCTTTCAGTCCTGTGGGTCAGCAAACAATGGCCCTAATTAAGCACCCCATTCCACATGTAAGGCTCTGAGATTTACTGATTCTGTGAGCTGGGAGGTCCGCCACACTATCCTGGGCTTCTAGCTCTTAGTTCTGGTGCTGTTGCTCTCTGCCACTTCTTTGAGGTCAACAGTGATCTAACTCTGGCTCAAAGAGGTTCAACGTGCAAGAATCTGAAGATCCAAAGGCTGGATGCCCTCCACTCCTGGCTCTTCTCTCGTGGTAGGAGTAAGGGCCTTCCTTTTGGCTTTGACATGGTATTTTATGCGCAGCAGGATGGAAAACCTCACCCCCATCTGTGTTTGATTTCCATGCCTTTACGATCACAATTCACCTGGTTAACAAACAACACAACTGAATCAACCGTACAATCCTGTCCCTAACCTCCTCTCACGCAGGCCCATCAAGAAACAGTCATTTGGTGGGAGTTAACAAAGACTCTGATCAGAAGAACCATATTTCAGAGTTCGCCGCACTGCCACTCTCTTCTTGCTATTCACACCTACACCCTACCGGACGTCCGATGAGACACTGGGTAATTTTGACATGAATCCCTCTCTTCACCCTGGAGGATGACAGACCCGAGTGCCACTCCGCAACTGGGTGCCACTGTCCAGTTAGCACCCTCCATTTGTCCTCTAAGACAATGTCAATAAAACTCAGGACGATGGCTCTATTCGAAGAATATAAAAATAGCACTTGTCTCCATCCCATTCTTTTTATATCAAAAATCTGAAATCCTTATTCTGAAGCATTTAAAATCTACCTACATGCACAGAACAAATCCAAGTTGGCTTGATATGTGAATAAATGAAAGGTGTGCCACCTGTCTTACAATAACAAGAAAACCTGTCACTGTTATAATCGCTCTTCGAATCTATGGAGCAAATGACCTCTTTAAGTAAAGCTTCAGATTCCCCAAAGCAAAGCACTCCCATGGGAGAGCTGCCATCAAACTCCCTCAAGTGACATCTCCATAGATCTGCCGGAGTGCGAGGGCGACAAGGGATTTAATTACTGAATAGGCTCTCCTTCCCCGAGGTCCCTTTGTGAAACTGTACGAAACAATTCTCTTCAAATTTGTTTCTGAGACATGTCATCATTGCACATCTTTTCATTAGTTTCACCTAAGTGAAGAGATAGATTCTTTTCCAAATGTATTTATTTGGGAAAGATCTGGCAGCACCCCCCCCACCCACTATTTCATGCTCTTTCTTTCTTTTCATTTTTTTATAAACCTTGATGCGAATGCTCTTTTAAAAAATAAAGTGTAGCCAAGCATTTTTAGGACTAAACTTGATTTCTCAGGAGTGGTTTCCTCTTCTTCGGTGAGTGAGCTTCTGCTTCCTTCTACTGCCTCCCTGGGTCTCGGTGAAGTTTTCCTCTTCTTTTTCTCCCTTCCCAGGCCTTACACACTCATTCTTCCTCCCTTCCTCCCTGTCTCTCTCCCTCCATTTTGCCCTATCTCCCTCCCTCCTTCCCTCTGTCCTTCCTGCTTTCCCTCCTCGCTTCTTTTCTTCCTCTGAACTTTTTCTGCTTCTCCTCCCACTATCCGTATTGTCTCCCTCCTTCTGTCTTCTTTCATTCTTCATGAATTTGCTGCTGCTAGGTGCCATCGAGCTGCTTCCAACTCACAGGGACTCGGTGTACAGCAGAGAGCAACGCTGCGCCTTCCTGCGCCAATCTCTAAAGTGTCCGTACGCTTGCATCGATGACTGCAGCCGCTGGGTCAGCTTGCGGAGAGCCTTCCTCTTTTGCATTGCCCGTCTCCAGGGACTGCACTCGCCTCATGACATGTACGTTATGAAACAGGTACTCTTACAATGTTCATTCCAGACATAAGGCAATTGAAAGAGCATGCTGTCTAATCCATTTTCTAAATTCACACAGATAAATGATAAAAGAGCAGACGAGAAAGAGAACAGAGTGAAAATTTGAACCAAGACCCTTTGGCCCTCTAGACTGTTTCCATAACCACTTCTGCAACTTGCCAACAATATTAATATCCAAAGAAAGAGGAAGAAAAAAAGAGCGCAAGGTGTTTGATGTGGGTTCCTTCAAATCACTTTCCTGACTACATGGGTTAAATATGAAATCAGATTACCAGTACCTTTATAAAGTATGTCCCAAATCTAGCCCAGAATTGATTTATATTGTTGTGAAGAAAGTTACTGATGTCTGGCTATCAAAAGATCTAGCATCTGGCATCTTAGAGGCTTGAAGATAAACAGGGAACCATCTAGCTGAGAAGCAACAAAGCCCACATGGAAGAAACACACCAGTCAATGTGATCATGAGGTGTGAATAAGATCAGGTATCAGGCACCAACGAACAAAAAATTATATCATTGTGAATGAGGGGGAGTACAGAGTGGAGACCCAAAACCCATCGGTAGGCCACTGGAGATCCCCTTACAGAAGGGTTGTGGGGAGGTGGCGAGCCAGTTAAGATACAGTATAGCACTGATGGAAACATACAACATTCCGCTAGTTCTTTAATGTTCTCCCTGCCCCCTACCCCACTATCACGATCCCAATTCTACCTTACAAATCTGGCTAGACAAGAGGATGTACACTGGTACAGATAAGAACTGGAAACACAGGAAATCCAGGATAGATAAACTTTACCTCAAGACCAATAGTGAGAGTAGTGATACCAGGAGGGTAAGATAAGGTGGAGGGGAAGGATGAACCAATCACAATGATCTACATATAGCCTCTTCCCTGGGGGATGCGCAACAGAAACTGGGTGAAGGGAAACATCACATGGGTAAGACATGAAAAAATAATAATTTATAAATTATCAAGGGTTCGGGAGGGAGGGAGGGGAAAAACAGGGAGTTGATACCAAGGACTCAAGTAGAAAGAAAATGTTTTGAGAATGATAATGGCAACAAATGTACAAATGTGCTTGACACAATGGATAGATATATGTATTATGATAACACATGATTAGAGTTGTACAAGCCCCAATAAAATAATTTTTTAAAGAATTGACTTAAATTTAAATTATTGCATAATTTCTCTGAAATTCAAATCAACAGTGCATTCATTCATTCATTCATTGTATAGCTGGTAGCCCTACGGAGGGCACTTGTGAGTGGCTATGATTATTCTGCTCATGTTATGTTACATTTTTCCTTAAAAGTAAGGCTCAGTGTATTCATGGCTATATTCTAGCATGCTGTAAAGTACATCCCTTCTCTCTGCTTCTAATGCACTGTGGAATGTGGCCATTTATTTCAATGAAAAAATTCCAATTTTCTTATAGTGTACTAGAGAAAGAATTAAAGCAAACCTAAGACCATTCCAGAGAAATGTTTGTTGGTAAAGAAGAGAGTCACAATGTAGTGCCTGAAACCTCACGCACACGGTATCACTCGCTAGACAAAAACAGTGACGTGTGTCTTGCTGAATCAGTTGTGGAAGGGATCATTTTCATTTTCTGAACTATCTCAGAACTCTCTATTAAGAGATTTTAGCCCAACTGCTTGGATTGCAAAAAATTCTTCTTATATGTGCATGAGAGAGAATAATTTATAGGTAAAATTGGCTTTGACTGGATAGCAATGAGTTTGTTTATTTCCTTTGGAGGTATGTTACTAAAAATCATGATTAAAAAATAGTGTGGTATTTGTAGAGGTTGGGATGCTTAACATGAGGCAGTAACTAACAGCATCGTGAGAGGTCCTTCCTGCATTTCCAGTCTCTCAACATCACCCTGAATGAGAAGAGCCATGGCTAATCCTGTCAACTGCATCGCTAGATCTATGGTTTTCATTTCTTGTCATCTCCTAAATCTTTTTTTTTCCCCCTGATAAAACCTGATAGTGTTTCCTTTTAAACTCTTTAAAGGAATGGCTGGGGAGTGGATTTTCTCTACAGGGACTGTGCCTGCGAGAAGTCATGAACTTCCTCAATATAAGGTGTGCAGGTCAGAAGGCTGAGGAGGCACGTGAAGGTATGCGAAGGCAGGCTTATAGTGGGGAGTCTTAGTAAGTTTGTAAGAAAAATGCCCGTATTTACCTTGTTTAGCCCTTATTTTTCCTACCACCACTATTTCTACTATTTATCCATGAGTAGACCAATAAAATAATGAGCAAATGAGAGAATAAGCAATTTAAATACAAGTTGCCATATATGTGTATGTACATATTATACATACACATAAACACACACATGTGGGAACTTAAAGAACTTCTTGGTGAAATTCCATGATCATTTAAAAAAAATACTTTTTATTGTGAATTGGGTGAAGGGCCTATAGAGTAAATCCAATTTTTAGTCAACATTTCACACCCATGTTGTTTCAGGTCATGGATTACAATCCTCACGGTGCAACATCAATTACCCCATAGCCTCCCTGTTTCCTGTTTCCACTCTTCCTTCCTTAGTCTCTCTGGACTTTTGTTTTGGGGTAAATGCTGCCTCTTTCTTAGCAGCAAACAATTGATGCGTGTAAGTTGTGTAAACCTCCCTACTGTTTTTATCCCTCTTATGGACCCGCCAACCATTTGGCTGAAAATGGAGCCATCGCCAGAGGTGGACTCGTTTCCAGACCTGAAGGAGGCGCACTCACAGAGGTTCCACCGACTCAGTCCAACTAGGAAGCCTCACCTTTTTTATGATTTTGAATTTTGTTCCACATTTTTCTCCAATCTTTCACAGGTCTTTTAGCATGATTTCCTTCAGATCAGATGGTAGTGGGTCACAAGAGCCAACTAGTCCTTCATGGAGACTGGGGTCCACGTAGCATATTAAACCATCAGAGTAATTGCTTCCTAATCAATGATTGTTTCCACCACTCTCCTTTCCTCTAAACAAGGCGGCGAAATAGATGACTGCTCACAGCTTTTATGCAAGCAGTCACTACTCACCACAATAGGTGGTGGAGCACTGGCCTTGAAGATTACATCATGCCAATTGACTTTGGTGTCTCTCAAGGTTATGCAATTACCTAAGTCCCCGAGACTGGTGACTCATTCCCTCAAGGTGCTTGGTTAGGTCAACGATGCTTTCACATCATTTCACTGTATGCTCCACCATATTCATGGATATATTTGTAGCCAAATAAATTCTTCTATACAAATATCCTCAGTTCGACTTATATGAGGTTGTTTCAAAATTTTTATGGAAATACTCTCTTACCTTTTCATTCAAATTTTCCATAAATTTAAAGCCCTCTCATATACAAAGGGGTACCCCCCCAAAAAACCTAGACTTTTTCCTCATAGCTATGTATTTAATTTTTTTTTACAAAGCGACCTTATCCCTTTCAAAGTACTCTCCATTACACTTAGTACATTTGTCAATACTGCGATTCCAGTCTTGGAAACATTTTTCAAACTCATCTGTTGGGGTGGCTGACAGCACCTCCCTCATTGTTTTTCTTCACCTCTTCTACATCATCAAATCACTGTCCTTTCATGTCCCTCTGCATTTGTGTAAACAGAAAGAAGTCGCACAGGTGTAGTGGGCAAGAGAGGCATGCTGGTTTTTGCCAAAAACTGGGGCACTCAGATGGTTAGTGTAAGCAAGTGCATTGGCATAGTGGAAAAAACAGTCCCCCATCTGCCACAAATCAGGCCTTTTTTGGTCACACACTGTTACCCAAGTTTTTAGAACCTCTATATAGAAAGTTTGATAAACAATCTGACCTGTTGGAATGAAATCAAAACTCACTACAAGTTGACATTTCCATTTGTTCGGGAAGTTGATGGATGTTCACCATGAGGTTTGTCATCAATCAACATTTCACCTTTTTTGAAACAAGAGAACCACGTGTACCCCTGAGTTTCTCCCAAAGGGTTGTCCTTGTAAGCTGTGTTCAACATCACAACCATTTCTGGGGTATTATTCCAGAGCAGAAAACAAAATTGCAAAGCTGCACGCTATCCTCTTACATTAGCCATCACACACACACAAAAAAGAAGTTAGGCAAAACTGCTTTTATGAAAACCTGTGACCAGAGAGAACCTTCCCATGGAATGCCACTGGGTGCACTAACTCAGAGAGAGTTGTTCAATGCTCACCTAACAGGAAAAATGTATACTATGAAAGTTCTGCTCTGCCCAGTGCAATTCTGCTTTTGGGGGGCAACCCCTCATATATTTATGGATATATTCCCACACTCTATCCCAGCCCATGTGTCTATCATGCATCTGTTCATAGAATCATCATTATTTCAGGTTTGGCTCCCAATTTAAACCCATAGCTCATAATTTATAATCATCTCATTGGCAACCATCAAGGGATGTTTCTTTCATTGGAAACATTTTGTGATTTTTCTGATCATGATCGCATGCAATATTTGTCCTTTTTTTTTTTTTGGTTGTTGACCAATTTCACTTATTATATGGTCCTCCATGTTCATCCTTGCAATTAGCTGTTTTTTAGCTTTTTTTAAAATCCAAACTAATTTACTTCTCAGAGTACAAATCTTTCTGTAAGCAGCCCAGATGAAGATCCAGGTTCTTAAGCCTCAAAGTCAAATTCCAAGTACTGTGGGTGAAGCAGTGAGTGTGGACGTAACCATCTTTGCCACCACTGCTATGCTTCCTGCCATCAGGGTGGAAGGCAATGCTGTTGAGAAGGCCAAAGTGACCCTTGACTATTCCAGACTCTTCTACAAAATCCAAACTGAAGAACTTGGCTTCAAACATGCCAATTTGGGTGCAGGGTGTGGTTACATCCCTAGCTTCTTGACCACCACCAAGATCCCTGTGGTCTCAAGCATGAATTGTGGTCATATGATTTCCCAATATGGGGACAAAACATGCAGATGGTGCAACAGAGCAACAAAGTGAGCAAAGCAACAAAGTCTCTGAGGAATACTGAAAATAGATTTCAGACTTGGAGGGCAGAGCTTGGCCCTCATCAGACTTGATAAGAAAACATACATAAAAGTCAGTGGACAGACTGTAACCTTTTATTTCCTTTTCTTTCTTTCCATTTTTATGCCTATCTATATAAGATAGGGAAGATAAACAATCCCTGGAGAAAACAATGGGACTGAAGATCTCGGTGGGACAGAGGGAGGGTGCAGGAGGGGGAAAGGGAGGGAGGAACAACAAACCCATGGACAAGAGAACAGCAAGAGATCTAAAATCGATGGCAAGGAGGGTATTTAATGCCTGGTGGGGCTTGATCAAGCGCATTGTAGTTAGAGGAATTACTGAGAGTCGAATGAAGGTAAACCATGGTAGTGGGAAAGGAGGAAAGTAAAAAGAAATAAAAGAGAGAACTAGGAGGCAAAAGACATTTATAGAGGTAACAATATAGGCATGCACATATGCAAATATATTAATAAATAACAATATGGATATAGGTCTATGTATACATATTTATATGTACAGTATCAAGGTAGCAGATGGATATTGGACATCTACTCAAGTCCTCCCACAATGTAAGAACACTTTGTTCTAACAACCTGGTATTCTGTGATGCTCAACTTCCCAAAAGGATCACTGAAATAAAAGTGGGTGCACAAGCAAATGTGGTGAAGAAAGCTGATGGTGCCTGGCTATTAGAAGGTATAGTGCCTGGGGTCTTAAAGGCTTGAAGTTAAACAAGTGACAACCTATCAGGAAAGCAACAAAGCCCACATAGAATAAGCACGACAGCCTGAGGTGTCGATGGGATCAGGTATTTAGCATCAGAAGACCCCAAACAAGCAATCACATAGATCTAAACAAGGGGTGTCAAAGTGGAGACCAAATGTCCATCTGTAGACAATTGGACATCCCCTTACAGAAGGGTCACAGAGAAGGGATGAGCCATCCAGGGTGCAGTATAGCATCTATAAAACACACATAATTCCTCTAGTTTTTATGGCTCCCCCTCACTATCATGATCCCATTTCTACCTTACAAATATAGCTAGACAAGAACATGTACACTGATACAGATAAGAGCTCTCAACACACAGATAAACCCCACAGGAACAATAATGAGAATAGTGACAGGGCAGAAAGGGGGAACTGATCACAATGATAGACATATAAACCATCCCCCCACCCTTGAGGGAGATGAACAACAGAATCGTGGGTGAAAGGAGACAGTGGATGGTGTAAGCTATGAAAATAATAATTTATCTAGCCAGTCAGGGTGTGATGTAGCAATGATGAAAAATACAACTTTCTTCGAGTTCCTAAGTGTTTCCACCACCACCACCACCCGCCCCCTACTATCATGATCCCAATTCTACCTTACAAATATGGCTAGACCAGAAGATGTACACTGGTACAGATAGGAACTGGAAACACAGGGAATCCAGGGTGGGTGATCCCTTCAGGACCAGTGGTGTGAGTGATGATACTGGGAGAGTGGGTTGGAAAGGGGCAACCAATTACAAGGATCTACATATAACCTCCTCCCTGGGGGATGGACAACAGAAAAGTGGGTGAAGGGAGATGTCGGGTAGAGCAAGATATGACAAAATAATAATTTATAAATTATCAAGGGCTCATGAGGGGAGGGAGGGGATAAAATGAGGAGCTGATGCCAGGGCTCTAGGTGGAGAGCAAATGTTTTGAGAATGATGAGGGCAATGAATGTACAAATGTGCTTGACACAATGTATGTATGTATTTATGCATTGTGATAAGGGTTGTATGAGCTCCTAATAAAATGATATTAAATAAATAATTGTTTAAAGAAAATAATAATTTACCATTTATCAGGGTTCCATGAGTGTGGGAGGAGCAGAGGGGGAAAAAGAGGAGCTTATACCAAGGGCTCAAGTAGAAAGAAAAGGTTTTGAAAATGATGATGGCAACATATGTACAAATGTGCTTGATACAATTGATGCATGGATTATTATAAGTGCTGTAAGAGGCCCTAATAAAATGATTTTTTTTTTTTAAAGAACTCTGTGGTCCTTGTTGGGAGAAATGGCAGATAAATTGAGGGAACTTTTGTCCAGAAAGTATTCAGGTGTCCAAGGATTGTGGAGTCAAAGAACATGGATGTATTGTCTTTGGATGCAGTGACAGACATGGTCTAGTCTCTGGATAGCGGATGTCCCTGCTCTGCTGGGCGTGCTCATTAACATTCAGCAACACCTCTCCAGACGTGGAGCTCTACTGGTTGAACTTTCAGCTCTCCTGGCCAGCGATGAGGCACTCCCTGGGCACCTCTCCTTACTGAACTCATGCTCTTGGAGTCTCTGCAAGGGATCTGCAGGTAAGACTCATTGCTGTCGATCTGGCTTGGATCCTGTGGGAAACTGAGAAGTGGAAAGAGGGTGTATGCAGACAAGTTCTCTACGCTCATAAATTAAGAGTCTGGGCTGCAGACTCTGGTAGAGGAAGGTATTAATGGTCCTGAGTTGGACATGAATCCCAGTGTCATTCTCCTGACTGCAAGTTATCCCCCACCCTGTCCCCCATAATAATGCCAATTTTAAGCTGCTTCTTACAAGCTCATGGTTGTTACTTTATGTTTGAAGGTTATCTTTCGAAGGTTGTTTGCTATCCAACACAATCAGACCACCCCAGCTCTTCTAGAGAAGAGATCAGGGACACCTAAGGGCAAGCCAGCTGAGGGACGGCCAAGGTATAGCTGCCATCTTAACTCTAGGACCTGCACATCTTGTATGTATGTACCTTCCTATCACATAGATGCCTCTAGTACCTCACCTTGCTATTAAGCATATGTCCCTAGCACATCCCCTTCCTGTTATGTATGTGGATGACATGGCTTGCATGCCCCAAGTTTATAGAAGCCTGTGAGAGAATATATTCACCCACACTCTCTGGCTCTGCTCTACATGGAAGGGAGAGGTGAGCCTTTGCATGCCTTGTCTGATGTTTCCTTGATTTACCCTTCAATTACACAATCGCCCCTTAGGACTCTTTCAGTTGTGGAGGCTGGTCCCTCATAGAGTCCCTCAGGTTGAAGAAGCTCACAAAGCTCTGGAACCCCCATCTGCTTGCCCTCAGAGAACATGGTGATGTTGCCCCCAGAGTCAAAGTCACAAGTTTTGCAAAGATACTCAGTTCCCGCTTGTGATTAAACACTTGTAAATTAAAGCCCATAATCCAGAATAATGGCAGCCCCCTTGGAGAGTTGTAGCACCCCACAGGGGGAAGAATCCCCCACTTTAGGCACACTGATTTAACCCTTCCTCTCCCAAGTAACCCTGTTGAAAATTGAAAATATGGGGTAAAAATAACTAAGTGACCTTGGAAAACTCATGTCTATCTTTTATCCTAGGTTTTATATTTGGAGGGCATTTTATGTCCCCCATCCCTCCCCACCCCCACTCTCCACAGTTGGGCCAGCTGCTTCCATGTTTCACAGTCCCAGAGGCAACAGCTATTGTCAGCCGAGCCTGAGAGGACACGCTTGGTGGCCCAGCGGGCATCCACACACTACACAGCTCCAGTGTGACCCACATAGGTGCCCAGCCTCTTGTCATTCAGACAGTGCCAAACATTGACGATTGGGTCCTTGGCCACCATGGAGAGGAGGTCTCCCTTGTTGTTGTATGTGATCTGCATAGTGAACTGCTTGTGGCTCTGCAACAGGTTCGGCTTCATGCCTGTGGTGACATGAGGAGGCCTGAGGATTAAGACCAGGTTCTCTATTGTTCTTTACATTGCATAGTGTCCCACTGAGTGCATGTATCACAGGCTTTGTCTCTTCTTAATCCACTCTTCCATTGATGGATATAAGGTAGCTTCCAACTGTTTATTAGGAATAGCACTGAAATGACTATGTGTGTGCATTTTCTTTTAATTCCATTTCTCTAGGAGCTTTTAAAAGTCTGCTGATGTATGTGTGAGCGTGTGTGTATCGCACTGTTTAAGCATCTGTTGAGATTGACTTTTTATCATGTCGTTTTTAATATCACCGCACATGACAATAGCAAGTAATCTGATTCCTGCTCTGTACCCACCTTACACTCTAATTCAGAAAATTAGACGGTGCAATAAAGGTTTTTCTTTCCCTCTTTCATTAAGGAGCTGGCAACCATCAACTCTATCCACCAAAGACAGGGGTCCCAAGGTGGAGTAAACAGTTTACCTTTACAGTTAGACTATAGGTTGTTCGCTTGAACACCACACTCGTGGCTCTGTGGAAGAACGTCCTGGTGATCCACTTCCATCACGAATCCAGTGAAGAAAACTCTCTGGAGCATACATAAGCCCTCTGAAGCATGCAGGGTCACTGTGAGTTAGAGCTGATGTTATGAGAACCGTGCGTTGTTTTATGTATTATTCTTGCCTTATGTGAGTCCCCGAGGACACTGTTTAAGCCTGCTGCTGTCAAGTCAATTCTGACTCTCAGCAATCCTAGGGTTTCCGGGTAGAACTGAAATCCACAGTTTTCAGTGACCAGGGCCTTAGGACAGAGCCCTGATGATACGTACCTACAGGGGCTAACGAGTTTGAGACTCAAAAGCTTGGCCGTTCAAACCTACCGGCTTCTACATAGGATTAAGATGCAGCCGTCTGCTTTCGAAAAGATGGTGGTCTTGGAAAGCCTCTGGGACCCTTCAACTTCTTTTAGAGGATTCCTGTGGGTTGGAGCCCTAGTGGTCTAGCAGGCGAGGCACTGAGCTGCGAACTTCACGGTCAGCAGATTGAAGTCCCCAGGCCCTCTGCAGGAGAAAGAAGAGACTCTGTTTCTATGAGAGACTGAAAATAATATTTTTAAATATTGGAAATTCCAAGGGGAAGTTCTACTCTGAACTGTTGGATCAGTATAAGCGAATCGACTCAATGACAAGGGATTGTTGTGTGTGTGTGTGTGTGTGTGTGTGTGTGTGTGTGTGTGTGTGTTTAATGAGTCAGCAGTGGATTTTTGTTTTCTTATTTTGGTGACCTTTAGGAAGTGGGTTGCCAACAATTCCTTCCAAGATGCATCTGGCTGGACGCCAACCTCCAACATTTTGATAAGCAGCCAAGGATATTACCTGTTCACATCACTGCAGGGACTTAAAAGGAGCAACAATAACAAGAACCAAACCAGTGGTTGTAGAGTGGACCCTAATCTATGGTGACTCTATGTGTGTCAGAGCAAAATTCAGCTGCTCGGGGTTTCCACGGGTCGGTTCTTTCAGAAGCAGTTAAATCGGCTGATAGCCCTAAGTCCCTGTGCGTGCACTTAAACATCCAATCATTCAGTGAACAGCCCAGTACCTAACTGTTTGCACTCTCCACTGACCCATGCTAAAAGGACAAACTAATCTATCTTGGAAGAAGCACAGCTGGAATGGCCCCTAGAGGCAAGAATGTCAAGTCCTGGTCTCACATAGTTTGGACAGGTTGTCAGGAGAGACCAGTCCCTGTAGAAGAACATCATGTTTGGTAAAGTGGAGGGGTGGGGCAAAAGAGGAAGGTCCTCAGTGAGATGGATGGACACAGTGGCGCATCGATGGGCTCAGGCATGGCAACAGTTGTGAGGACGCTGCAGGACCAGGCAGTGCTTTGTTCGTCTGCGCACGGGGTTGTTCGGAACAGTCTTCTCAAGGAGACCTAGGGGCAGCAACACCAACCACCCACCCATAAAGTCCACCCGAGGATTAAATACCCCTGTTGACAAAATGGAGTTCAAAGAGAATAGGGCAGACCCTTATTTTAGGGTCATTCCCAACGGGGCATATAATAGCCTGCAAATATAAAACCTAGATAAAAATAGAAATGATTGTTCCAAGATCACATCGATGTTTTTACCCCATATCTCTCATTTTTCAATCAGGTTCATTGGGAAAGGAAAGGTGACATTGGTGTTCCCAAAGTGGGTGATTACAACAACCCTGTGGGTCATTACAACAACCCAAGGGGGCTGCAATCGCAGAGGCCTTTGCTCTGGATTATGGACCAGAGTACACGGTGTTCAATCACCAGGGGGCACTGAGTATCTTTCTAAAACTGGGCCATCTGGCCAAATAAGTTTAGAGATCTATGGGTTAAATCAATATCTGTTAGTTTGTATTCCTTTGTTATATTTCATGTCCACATATTCACAAACTCCGAGAATAGAGAAACTCTTTTCGAGATCATGTACCCTGTTATTTGGTCTGGAACACATGGTAATTGAGGTTATTAAAGGAAAATGTTGTAAGAAATAAGATTTGGTTTTGAAGCAGACAGTAGGAGACAGGTTTTAGTTCTGCTGCATCTGATGTCCCCTGGGAGGACTTGCCTTGATCCTGGACCAACAATGTATCTTCAATATTTATCTTAATTTATTTTTTATTGTAATACTTTATTGTGTTCCTGAGGAAAGTTGCCATCGCAAAACAGGTTCCCACTTGGGAATTTGTACACAAGTTGGTCAGTGACGTTAGTTACATGCTCCATGGTGAGTCGACATTCTCCCTGTGTACTGGCTCTTCCACTAGTCCAGTTTCTGGCTCCCCTTTGTCTTATCACCTTTGCTTTAGAGGAACTGTTGACCTTGTGGCCCCCTATCAATGCTTTTTCCCAAGGAGCATCAACTCACAGATAATAACTTTTGTGTGTGTGCCAATATGTTATTTCACTAAAAGTTGACATCAAGGGATAGTTTGGGCTCAGTGATAGTATCAGGGAGTCCTCTGATCTCCACTCATCCTGCAAGTTTGGAGTTTTTAAGAATTCTATTTCTGCTTTCTGCCTTTTCTCCCATTCTATCCAGGTCCATATATTCCCCACACCGTTATTCCTAGTACTGGGAACACATTATTAAAAAAAATAAAAGATTGACACAATTCTTGCCATCACCAAGTTTAGTTTCTAGAAACAGAGAGAAATAAATATCAAATAGATACATAGAGCAGAGTCTTTCTTCATACCTTTCTGATAACAAAGAAGCAAAGTGAGACAAGGTGAGAATGACAGAGCGGGGCAGAGGGAGGAGTGTGAAGCACTCATCAGATGGTCAGTCATGCTGGCGGAGCACCATCTAGTGCATCTACCAGGGGTCCTCAAGCTTTTTAAACGGGGCAAATTCACTGTTCCTCAGACCATTGGAGGGCCAGACTATAGTTTTTAAAAAACTATGAACAAATTCCTATGCACACTGCACATATCTTATTTTGAAGTAAAAAACAAAACACCCGGAGGGCTGGATAAATGTCCTCGGCGGGGCTCATGTGGCCCATGGGCCATATTTTGAGGACGCCTCAGGATAGGTAAATTTGTAATTTGTGTAGGTTATTAGCACTATAGACTGAGTTATTATTTGAGACTCTACTTTCTTCTTCTTTAGCTCTTAATGAGTAGCAGCCATTAGTTGTATCTGAGATAACTTCTCACAGCTATACAGACTTCAGATGTTACTCACTGCCCTAATATGCAGAATACTCTAATCTTTATAAAGTCAATATCAGTACTAAAATTATCTTGCTTCTGTGTATTTCTGTTTTATTGAATCATATAGTCATCATCAGATTGTAACACCATTTAAAAATAATTGCAGGACTAAATGAATTTGTGAAATGTGTTAAAAATGTTGACTATCTCAAACCATGGGGAAAAATCGGTTGTATTGACCTTGATGTAGGCGAGGTAAGAGAGGTAGAATGTAGATCATATTCTATATTCTATTGAAAATTCATTAATGACAGGCATGGTCTGTTATGTGTACTCTCCAATATGCTAAACACTGGTCATAGATGGTCATTAAGCACTTGAAATGAGGACCTGTATGTGTTGCTTTAACTTAATTAAACCCAATTCATTTCCATCCATGTTCAAGAGTTCAAAAGCTGCATTTGAGTTATGACTACCATGTTGCCAGCCCCACTCTAGATTTTAGAACAGTTTGCAATGCCCACTTAAGGAAAACGGACACACACACAACGTTCCTTTTCACAACTCCACTTTCCAATTTTCCACCACTGAGATAACTGATTTCTCCACGAGTGCGATTGTTGGAGAACATTCTGCCTGGGTCCTTTCCTGCTTGATGGGGTTTTCCGAAGCCTTTTTCATGCAGGTCCGGGGTGTCCCACAGCATCTGTCCTTCACCAGCAGGGCCTTAATTCCCCTCTCACCCACTTGTCTTTCTCACTAAATGAGCTCCTTGACGAGTGACTAGGTCTCATTATCATCATCCCCACAAGTGATTGATATGAATCACATGCCAATTGCTCGGTGAAGGTTTATTAACTCCCAGGAAGAAGGCATCAAACAGCACTTCGCCCAGCAGTGAGTTCTATCTGAATCTTTTCCCCGCTGCCTGGTACTGTGATTCTGCCTGTCCTGAGACTCCGGCCCACTACTTGACGTTACTGATCTTAGACTACCAAGCTCATGTAATCTAGCTCTACTCTTTCTAGAATCGGGATACCTACCTAGCCCCCAGGTTGGCATTCAAACCTACTGGGCACTCTAATGGAGAAAGACGAGGCTTCCTGTTCCACTAAAGAGTAAGTTCAGAAATCCCATGTCAGGCTGCTATGAGTTGAAATCCACCCTATGTCGGGGGGATTCATAGCTGAAGAAATTCCTACTGAGATTTCATAGGTATATTCATGCATTCCAAAATTCACCCAATCTCTATTCTCCAAACTGCTACTCCCGGTGCTGGGAACATGTCATTAAAAAATATTAATAAAGGATAGGCAAAGTTCTAGCCCTCACCAAGTTTAGTTTCTAGTGGTAGAGAGAAATACTTAACAAATACGCAGAGGAGAGTGTTTCTCATAAGTTTCTGATAATGAAGACGCAAAAGGAGACAAGAAGAGAATGATGGAATGGGGGAGTCTGGAGTGGGTAGTGAGCTCTCAGCCATGAGTGATTCTCTGCAGTAATGTGTCCAAGCCCATGTGGGTCCTGCAGGTGACCTCTACCTTGGAGAATCATTCTTAGTGCTTTCTGGATTTCCCACAATTATTACCATGCACCTCTTCCTTATCCCGATAGATGTGCCCCTACTGTGCCATCTGTATCCTCTAGGTGTCCTTCGTAGGTAGTAGCACTCCCAAAATGAAAGCTTTTCCTAACGCTTGTTATGGTTTAGTGCCTAGCAGTTTGACAACTCACTGACAGGTGCAGGTCGAGGTGGGGATTTTGTTTCCTTGGTCTCTCTCTCTCTCTCTCCCTCCCTCCCTCCCTCTCTCCCCTCTAGCAGGGAACCTCCCTCCCTCCCTTTGACTTTGCTGGCATGGCTCTACACATCTTACTGAGAGCAGATTTGTTTCTCTCCTTCATTTTTAGTCCACCCTATTATTGCAAGTGCTTTTTACCCCCTCAACAGCTGCAGTTCATTTTATGACTATGTTTCCTTCATTAAAAGCCTATACTTAACCAAACCTGGGTTTCTTTGTAATTAGCATGTTGCATAATTTGAAAAAAAAGTCGTGCGGTTAAGACATGCGTCGTTTTCAGAAGAAACTATTTTATTACAAGTGGATTATTTTGCCGATTTCTCATATGACTGCCACCAACCCCCCTCTCCGTATCCCTTTTGCAAAAGCTTAAAGGGATACTTTTTTCAGCCCTGTGGGTTGAAAGAGAAATTCGTTTCAAGGAAATGATGGATGCTGGGAGGTGGGTGGGGTCAGACTGTTCTGCCAACGTCTCCTTTGATTAATTCTAAAAGAAAATCTGGTTTGGTTTTGGCTCCATTTGTCTTGTTTCTTCACCAAAAATGTCTTTATTTATCTTGGAAAAGCTGCATTTCATTTCTTAAAGCTATTTTGACAATAATCAGCAAACTCTTCCAAAGGCTGTCTGTACATTGCTCTCGGGTAGTCAAGGGTTTGAAAGATAATTGAAACCTTCCAACATCCAGAAAATTCCCCTAGAGCATCCAAGGGCAGCCTCAAAATATCATGAAGAAGCTCTGGTGCTGATTATTTCTATGAAAGCTGAACAAATCTCCCATAAACACACAATGACACAATAGGTCATTGCTGGGATTTGGGTCCAGGATACCTGCTTCAAATCTCAGGTCTGTTGCTTCACAGGGAAGTTAGCAGAGATCAGTAACCTCTTCCTACCTAGTTGCCTCATCTACAAAACAGAAGGGCTCAAAACAGTAACGTACCTTACACACATCAGTTTGCAAAGTCAAATGAATTCAAGATAGAAACATGGTTCGAACAGTGCCCTCCACATGTCAGCCATCAGCACTTACCTAGTACTCTCCTGGACACAATTAATGCGACTGAGTCAGCTTCTGAAATACCGGGTACGCACCCTGAAGAAAGAGCTAGCAGAGGGGAGGCAGACAGGTTGCTTGTCATAGAGGAATTTTGTGGCACTTTCTGAGCCTTGCTAACACAATGTAACACAAGTAAGGGAGCTGGGGTTAAACAAGAATGGCAAAGGCAAGTGTACTCATGTACTTCTTCCCCCCCTGCTCATCCCATCCCTAGTTTGTAGTATACCTTATTAATAGATCAATCTCTTTCTGCCCCCTCCACCTACCCCCCTGCCCACCCCACCCTACCCTCACTCTCTTGTAGAGCCAGGACTCAGATTCAAGCTCCTTTCAACTAAGTACCCCATATAGTCCTTGGGTGGGGGGGGGGCACTTTCTCTGGCACCTGGATTAGATTATTTTTAAGGTCCCTTCCAGCTTCCAAATTCTGTAAGTCCAAGATTATAATTATGGCTTGAAAATGCAGTTCCAGTTGATCTCATTGGAAAATTATAGCACAAGGACTTCCTATGATTGCCAGATAAAATTGGCAAGCTCATCAGATCAAAACCCATCATCAGGCCTGCCTTCAAGGTCATTTTGGCATTGAAAGTTTGCTTCTCCCCTGACTCTGCACTCTGTTATAGAGACTTTTTTTTTTTTTTTGCTAGACTGCTTCATGAACAAGAATATTTTGGATCTCCTAACAACTCCACCGAAGGGGGCCTCTTGCCTTCTGAGTGACCACAGGGAATTTTGGGGGGCATCTCTGAGAGTCCTCATGCTTCTCTTGTCATTGTTGCATTGTTAGATGGCATCACGTTGATTGTTGGGTTTTTTGTCCTTTTTCAAAACTTTGTATCCTTTTTTGTTTGACTGTTTACAAGGCAGATTGGTTTTCCATTCAACAATCCATATACATTTTGATCCGTGACATCGATTGCAACGCCCACAATGGTGTTTGTTATTTCTCTTGGCCATTTCCCATCCCTTCCAGCCTCTGGGATTTATACCTGGGATTGAGTTGGTGCTGACTCGTATGTCAAGTGTAGTGAAAGAGCGACCAGTCCTGCACCCCCAGCAACCTTTGCATGCCCGAGTGCATTGTTCCCACGTGTAAGATAGATTCAGCAGAAATAGAAATCAATGGAGTCTAACACAAGACACAGTGTGAAAGTGTGGATTGACACAGCTTTGGGTCGTAGAGTATTCATTTATATTTCTCTTTAATCTGCCTGCCAAACTAATATAAACTATGAGTGAATTGAATTTGTCTATACAGTTTTGCTGCCGATTCTGTTGTCTCCTGGTTTCTCATGGCTGAAAGAACAAGTCACAGCCCTTTACATATTATTCCAATGGTAGGAGATTTTTTTTCCTTTTTAATTGTGATAAACTTATCACAATTACATGTGTATGTATGAAAGCATTTGTCATGCTAACATTTTTAACAAGCAATTTCAAGGGGTTCCAAGTAGCCAAAACAATCTTGAAAAAGAACAATGTGTAAATCAAAATGACATGGTGACAGTATCCGAACCCCTTGGATTTCACCAGGGGAAAGGATAATCAAACTCAACATCAGCGCCTCTCATTACCTGGCTCGGGTGTCAACTTGGCTGAGGCAGACTTCTCAGCGGTTTGGCATTTCAGGCCTCGTGTTCCACTGTTGTCCATGAAGGTTTCCGGTGGCTGATTCCTCTGAAGCAGACTACTTATTCATCCTTCATAATCTGTTCTTAGTCTGGAAGCGTTGTCGGAGCTGTTCATATTGGGTGACTGCTGGTATGTGACATGTCAGTGAGCATGGCTTCTAGCATGACGGCAACATGAAAGCCACCTAAATATGACAAACACACAGACAACCTAAGATATTCAGATGACATGTTTGTTTTTTCAAAGTAAGGAGGGCTTGAAGCATTTGCTTATGATCAAGGATTGCAACTTTCAGTATGGATTACAACTCAACGTAAAGAAAATCAAAAGCATCATCACTGCACCAATAGGTAACATCCTAAGCGAAGAGAAGATTGAAGTTTTCCAGAATTTCCTCTTGCTTGGATCTACAATCAATGTACATGGAAGGAGCAGTCAAGAGGGAAAACAACATATTGCATAGGATACATTTGTTTCAAAAGACTTGTTAGCAATGTCGAGGAGCATGGATGTTACCGTGAGGACTAAGGTGACCCTCACCCATAACGCAGTATTTTCAATCACTACCTTTGCATGTAAAAGTTCGATATTGAATAAGCAAGACAGAAGAAGGACTGATGAAATTGAATCGAAAGTATTAAAAGGACAAACTGATCTGTCTTGGAAGAAATAAGGCCAGAGTGCTCCTGAATGACAAGGATGGTGAGACTTTATCTTACACACTTTGGACCTGTTGTCAAGAGAGATCAGTCCCGGAGAAGGACATCATGCTTGGTAACGTGGAGGGGCAGTGAAAAAGAGGAATCCCCTTAACAAGAAGGATTGAAACCATGGATGCAACAATGGGCTCAGGCCTCTGAACTCTTGTGAAGATGGCTCAGGACCAGGCAGTGTTTTGTTCTGTTGCACGTAGGGTCATATGGGTCAGAGCCAACTTGATGATCCCTAGCAACAGCAATAAGAAGCAATGTATTTGAAGAATGGCGCTGGCAAACAATATTGAAAGCTCCATAGACTGCCAAAAGAACAAACAGATCAGTCTTAGAAGAGGTACGACCAAAACACTCCTTAGACTCAAGGATGGGAAGACTTCCTCTCCTGCACTTTGCAGAGGTTATCAGGAGAGATCAAAGTCAACCAACCAACCAAACACTCACAGCCATCGTGTGGACGCTGACTCATAGTCCCTGGAAAAGGGTAGCATACTTGGTAAAGTAGCGAGGCATCAAAAATCGGAAGACCCCAGACAAGATAAATTGTCAGCATGGCTGCAATGATCAACTCAAACATAAAAACAATTGTGAGGATGGCCCAGGACTGGGCTTTGTTTCAATCTGTTGTACACAGGGCACTGTGTGTCAGAACCAACTGAAGGCACCGAAGAACGAAAACAATCCCCGCTGCCGTGATCTAACATACGTAAACAACTGCATACGGAGATCTGCTGTGGGCAGCCAGGGAGCAGTAAGAAGATTACGGTGAAATGCAACCCCCTTATTCAGGTCACAGCCCTGATGAAGTTTGCTCAGGGGTGTGGCCTAATTCCTTTATCAATAAAATAGACTGTGGAGAGCTTGTTTGCTCTGGCTGGGTCTGAACACTGCATCTTGCTCTTTGATCTTGAGCCAATGGCATGTCATATTGCAAGCTGGCTATGGGAGTCATCAGCAGACTCGCAATCTGACCTACCTGCCTTGCTTTCAAAAGACTCTGCAGCCACAAGCCTGACTGACTAACCTTAGATTCATCTATCTCTGCATCCACCACTCTTGGTGTTTTTTTGGTTCATCTTCCTGCTTCCTGGTTGTTCGTCCTGCTACCTGTCTTATCAGTCTCCAAAGAGATATGAGTCAAGAGAAGCCTCCAGCTTAATATCTGACCCATGGCCTTGACTAGGACTGGACTTTTACTTCTATAATTGTGAAAGCCACTTACTTGATGTAAATTTATCTCTTTATATATACATATATGTGTCATTGTTTTTGCTTCTCTAGAAAACCCAGGTTTACACAGAGCTCAAATCCCATTCCTATTATCCAGGAGCCGTCTTTCCCATAACACTCTCTACTTCTCTGCTGGGTTCAAGAATCCATGACAATGAACAGAGTCCTCACAGTACATATTCATGCTTATGGACTTATTAGGAATGTCAACAGGTTGCAACTTAGAATCAGAAACTTTCACAGTAAGTATAGCTCATAGTTCAGAATGCTTCTTTTCAGCCAGGCCCACAGACATGCCTCTCTCTGGTCCTGGGTCTTTTAGTACCTTGGTCACTGGGCCTCAGTCCACCTCAGGAAATGTTATAAAGTTCCTTTGGCACTGGAACAACAGTACATGTTATTTTAACCCTTCTCCATTTCAGTTGTTTTATTCTGGATACCATTTGACTTCTGAAGGTTCCCCTAAAAGCTTGTATTTCACCACCCTCCTTTGTCTACAGTTTCTAGGCATTCTATTTCTTGTAACTTTATCACTGTTAGTGAATGTCCATAGCATATTTTACTGCACCATAATCCACTGTCTGAAGATGCACAGCTCTGTCTCTGTGGTTCAGCAAGTGTTGCTCCCAATTAAGTTCCAGGAGGCACCCCACTCTGCAAGAGAGCCGTCTGCCTGAAGGCATTGTTTTACTTACTTGCCCCATGGGCCAAGAAGCCCATCACTTTAATTTATAATCTGACTCTTGGTTCTATTGCTTCGGCTGCTGCCAGCCTTTTGGTGTTCCTCTGTTGGTATAAGTCTGTCTCCTGGGTGGAAGTGTTCCAACGTACCGGAACCATGAGGTTCCAATGAAGAACTCTACTCTTGCCGCTCTTATGATGGCAATGAGCTCTGTCCATTCCCACTTCTGAGGTGGCTCATTTCAAATCGAACAAGGTGACAAACTGACCAATCTTCTGTTTACACACGATTTGCATAGCCCGCCCAGTCATTTCATGAAGGTCACAAAGAAAATGGATAGAAAAGATGCATTAAATAGTTTATTGAACCACAGATTCATACTTCCAATTTCAAACATAAATCACCAGGAATCAAAGCAGTCTGGTACTGGTACAATGGTAGACATACAGACCAATGGAATCGAATTGGAAGTGCAGAAATGAGCCTGCACATCTCTGGTCAACTGATTTTCAACAGATGCTAGGTACATCTAACAGAGAAAGAATTGTTGTTTTAATAAGTAGTGGTGGAAAGGATAGGATTTCCACAAACCAGATGTTGACCCTAGATCAGTACCTCATACCACATATGAAAATCAACTCAAAATAAACCAATAATCCCTATTATTTTAATTCATCTTTTTATTTGCTTTACTCAAAATACAATCTAATTTGTTGATAGTACCCATTAAAGCTTGAATGTGATCACCCTCCGTTTTGTCGAAATATTGAATGTACTGTGTTCAGGGGAAATAGTGTGCCAATCGCCTAGTTTCTTACAAGAACAATCCAAGTTTGTTTTTTAAAATATTTTTTAAATGATGGTCGAGGACTGGAGAAATTGATCTGTCAAAAACATGGGTCCAATTTTATAGAATCCGATGTTGATGTGGGTGTGTAGCTGTAGGTAATGAGTTTTCTCAGCCAACAGACCTTTTTGTAGTCAATGATCACTGACAGTGAAACAGTATGTAGGTTTCTGATAAGGTCTTGGGACTACTAAAAGGGGATACCCTCCAAAAAATTGGGATTGTGCTGGGTAAGGTGGAGCTTTCATAATATGCATTTTTCCCGCTAGGCAAGCATTAAGCAACTCGCTCTGGGTAGTGCATCCAGTTGCATTGCCTGGGAAGATTCTCTCTGGTCACAGTGAATAGTACGGAATGGCAGTTTCACTTGAACCTCATTTTTTTTTTTTTTTGTGATGGCCAATGTAAGAAAACAGCATGCCGCTGTGAAATTTTGTTTTCTATTCAGGAAAAGTGCCACAGAAATTGTAATGGTGTGGAACACAGCTTACAAGGACAGCATTATGGGAAAAACTAAAGTGTATTGTTGGTTTTCTCATTTCAAAAAAGGTGAAATGTCGATTGATGACACACTTTGTTCTGGATGTCTGTCAACTTCCAGAATGGAAAAAAAACAAAAACCAAACATCAATTTGTAGTGCATCTGGGGTTCTTCCAACAGATCAGACTGCTAATCAAGCTTTCTCTTAAGAGGTTCTGAAAAGACTGTGTGTCAGTGTATGACAACTGATGTATGGCACACAGTGTATGACAAGTATATGATTTTTGGCAGATGGGGGACTGGTTTTGCCATTGCGACAATGCACCTGATCATGCAGCCAACTCAGTGCACCAGTTTCGGGCAAAAAACAGCAGGCCTCTCTTGCCCTGTGCACCTCACTCACCTGACCTTGCTCTGTGTGACTTCTTTTTGTTTCTGAGAATGAAAAGGGGCATAAAAAACAGCAATTTGACAACATAGAACAGGTAAAGAACAAAATGAAGGAGGTACTTTCTTCCCATCCAAACAGATGAGTTTGAAAAATGTTTCCAAGAATGGAATGTGGAATGGCAGGTTTGACAACTGGATTAAGTGTAATGGAGAGTGCTTTTAAGGTGATAAGTTTGGTTTGTAAAGCCAATAAATAATAAATAAATACATAGCTTTGGGGAAAAATCCATTGGTTTTTTTTTTTCGAGGAGCAGCACCTCATCGACTGCAATCTCTTCTGTCATAAATAAATAGCAAAGCCAGGGCTATCAACAAATGGAAAGAATAATCGTTGAAACAAATAAATTGATATTAATGTCACTGCTCTGTTACCACCTCCATTACTATTAAAACATCTTCACAAAGTCTGTCCATCATGACCAGCTCAATTTCAAGATTTCACATGCATGTCCGTGCGTAACTTCTCCGTAATTCTATGCCACACAAATTTTCGGTCAGATTTACCGTACAATTAAACTAAAGCTTAGAAGTATAACATGTATGGGATCGAACGCATGTGTTGTCTTTTGTTTTTGTCCCAGGGTGGTTCCTGAACCTTTGGGGGCGGATAAGAGAACATGACGGAAAGGGAAGGTTTCACTGATAAGTAGTTTCAGGATGTCATTCACTTTGGTCCTACATCTTAATCTGAGTTTTTCAGAGCCCCTAGCCATGAAAAGATACTTTATTCTCTACTGCTGCCTATTAGCCAGTGCGGAAAAAGAAAAGATCCAGATGATTTGGCTTAGGGCATCAGGATGGTGTTTTGGAGAGGCTCCTGGGGCTTACCTAAGATTTGGGGCCCTGTTTGATGCTTTAGATATTACTGAACGCCCAAGATCTCATACCACACAAGTGCCTGAGCTCTAAGGGGGAGGTGCACTCTTTCAGTTATTCTTTGTTTTTTTGATGATTAGCTTGTCCCTGTCTTCACATCCCATTGTTAAGAGATAATTTCCCTGCTCTGCGCAGCCCCAGAAAGATCCGTGCACGTGTTGTTTGGAAATCTTCAAAGTTTGTCGATAATCATAGCCCCTTGCATTCATATACCCCTTCTGTATAATTATCCTGACTTTGAGAGGAATTCAAGCTTATTCCAAGAACAGAAGATCCAGTGTGCAAAGATACTTTCCCCCCTGCATTCATATTACAAGGCTAATGAATGTGAGACACGTGTTGGCACCTAATAGATTTTCACCCGGGCAGGTCGGGCAAATAGTTCACTACTCTAAGATTAGTCCAAAGGTTAGTGGTTGCAACCTAGCCAGTGTCACCTCAGAAAATAGTCCCGGCGACCTGCTTCTAGCATGTCGCGGCCCTGAAAGCTCTAGGCGTCAGTTTTATACTGCACGCATCGGACGCCTAGGAGATAGAATTGATTCAATGGCAACCAGCTATAGCGAGCTACAAGGATCTAGAAAAACTCAAATGGCATCGGTAAAGACAACCTGCAGAAAGGTTCTCTGTGTGTAGGCACCTGTGTTTAACGTTCCAGTTCCCATGGCACCCAGAGGTCTTCAGAACATATTGTCTTATCGTCCCCAACAGATCACAAATAGGGACAACTAATGTGTGGATCACGTTAACAATGAATACTCACACTGCTACACTTACAGAAAATGAAGTTGTCTGAATACAGGAGCTGGAAGAAAATAAGGTTACGGGGGGTGGGGGTGGGGGTGGGGCAGTTTCCAAGAGGCCCCTCCAAGGCAGCCCAGGTTCCCTGGATTCTCTGGACCAGAAGGGCGATCCCAGGGACGTTTAACTCCAATGACCCTGAATCATGAGGATGAAGGTTGAGCCAAGGTGGGCTTGGGGCTCGAGATGGAAGAAGTGAGAGAGCAGCCTAGAAGATGGACCACTCCTGCCTCGGAGCCACGACAGAATCTCCTTTATCTGCCTGCCAAGTCTTCACGTGAGTTTCTCGCTCAGAAAGCAGCCGATACATTGATTTTTTTGCTCTGCTTTCTCATTAACTTTACCAATAAGAACAAAGCCAAGCTTTAAAGGCGATTCCATTGACTCAGTCCTGTTTTGTCACTATGAGCTGGTCTTTACTGAGGTCCTGGAGGATAAAACTGAACTAGATATTCTGTATAGGTGACCTGTTAATGAGAAAAGGAATTTTGGACGCTGATTTCCAGAAAAAGCAGCATGGATACTGTAGGTGTGCCACGGCTAAGATTCAAGCTTACAGCTCCACTCTTTTTTACCACTTACGGGCTAGCTGGCCGCTGAAGCATCAACTTCTTCCTGTGTGATGCATGACTACTCATAGGACCGTATAGGACAGGGTAGAACTGCCCCTGTGGGTCTCTGAGACTGCCACTCTTTCTGAGAGTGAGCCTCTGCTTTCTCTTGCAGAACAGGGTGGTGCTTTCCACCTGCTGGGCTTGCAGATCATAGCCCAACACAAAACTACTATGTGACCAGGGACATTTCTAGATGCATGCATATTTTAACTTTCTTTCAAAATCCCACGAATTAGATGACTATCTAAAGTATAAGCTTACAGTGTCCTTCGTGATAATTGAATAAATGCATGTGTACTCATTTCAACTATATAAGGCGCCCTGGTAGCACTGCCAGAGAAGTGATGGATTACTAACTGCAAGGTCGGTAATTCAAACCCACCAGCTGCTTCTCAGCAGAATAACAAGGCCATCTGCTGCCAGAAAGATCTACAGCAACTCCATAGAGTGTTACAGTGAGTTGGGATGAACTCAATGGTAATGTGTATGGTTTTGTTATTTTATATATTTTTAATACAGATATGATTTTTATTTGTGCCGTTTGACATATGCTGGCAGACAAACAATACAAGTTTACCCAGGCACTGGCATCATTTGCTTACCAGCTCGAGTCTATGTCAAATGCTAAAAATAAAAATAACATCTACACAAATAATGCGTTCAACCACAAAACCAAACTTTTCTCCACTTGTCTGTCAGTTTGTCATACTGTGGTGGCTTCTGCAATACTGTGATGCTGGGATGTCTGTGGTATTTCAAAAGCCAGCAGGGTCCCCAAAGTGAGCAGCTTTCAGAGGAACTTGCAGACTAAGCACAGACAACAGAGAAGGAGTTTGCTGCCTATTTTGAAAGAAGGAGCCTCTCCGAACCTTTTGCATCACATTGAAACATCATCAGAATCTGAAGACCCACTAAATGGAAGCAGACCTTTGTCAGAAATACTGTCCAAGGATGGGTCCCTCAAGGCAGGGGGCATGTGATTGAGGGGAGAATTTCTTGTAATGGGGTAGGTGACAGTGAAATGAATCACTTCAAGCCTGTGCAAGTGGGGTCTTTGTGATTTTCATTGGCTGTTGGGGCCTAACTCAAGGGAAGAAGAAAGAACTGCAAGGAATTCTGCTACTGATTGGAACTTGGAATATGTGATGGAAAAATCAAGGAAAAACGGATATTGTCAGATACCGCGGGGTTTAAAATCAGGAAAGAGGTGTATTGGGGTTGTATCCCCTCACCACACTTGTTCCATCTGCATGCTGAACAATTAGAGAAGCTGGATTATGTGAAGGAAAATTGGAGGAAGGTCAATTTACACATAACCTATGATATGAAGACACAACTTTGCTGGCTGAACGTGCGGAAGACTTGCAGCACTTGCTGGTGAAGATGAAGGCTCGCAGCGTGAAGCATGAGTCACAGTTCATTGTAAAGAATACTAATATACGCACAACTAGAGCAACCAGTAACGTCATGACAAATGGAGAAAAGGTTGAGGTTGTCAAAGACTGTCTTGGTTGGATTCACAATGAGTCCCATGGAAGCAGCAGTCAAGAGATTTTTAATAATGCCTTAAATTGGGTACATTTGTTGTACAAGACCTCTTTAGAGTATTGAAAAGCAAGGACATTGCTTTGAGGACTAAGGTGCACCTTGACCAAGTCATGACATTTTCCATTGTTTCATATACATGTGACAATGGGACACTGAATGAGGAAGAGCAAATAAACTGATGCAATTTCATTGTGCTGATGGAGAAGAATATTGGAAGCTTCATGGATTATTAAAGGACAAATAGATCATGATTGGAAGAAGTTTGACCAGAATCCTCTTTAGAGGCAAGGATCACAAGGCTTTGTCTTACACAATTTGGACTTGTCATCAGGAGAGATCAGTCCCTGGAGAAGGACATCGTGCTTGATAAGTTGGAGGGGCATCGAAGAGGAAGAAGGCCCGTAAGGAGATGGATTGATCCCATGGCTGCAATGGGCTCCAGCACAGGGGCATCTGTGAGGACAGCGCAGCACAGGGCATTATTGTATTCTGTCGTGCTAGGGTCTGCACCCACTTGATGACATCTAACAACAAAGCAACAGTAAGAAACTTTGCACAATCAAACACCGATGCCTAATTTCACGATATTTTTAATGGTTTTGTCCCTTTTTTTAAAGACTGGTAATGATCATTCATTTAAAATTCAATTTATTCCATTACAGTAATAGGCATGGTTTCATAAACTATAAATTTATTCACAAGCAAATATGATAGTTGAAAAATAATGCCACGTTTGCAATTTGACTAGCACTGATGGGTTTACAGCCCATGAAATAGTACATATGTTTGAATTTTGATAGCTGTGTTTCAACTCCCATGAGGAGCAGCCATAGCCAAAAGCCATCCTACTGTGTTAGGCAGGGTTCTCTAGAGAAACAAAACCAGGACACTTACGATTATATAATATACGTATCATTGTAATCATTATGCTATGTATATTATATATAATAATTATATATCATGATGTATAATAATCATATACCATGATACATAATATAATTATGATTATATATAATCATGTATATATAATCACAGGATAGATTTATACAGCAAGAAGGATTGTGACAGCTAATTCGTCTACAGACTAATAAAGAGAGCTCAGTTCAACTTACTTTCATGGGATGGTTAATATACAGGAAGTCCTTCAACCCACGTGGGCTGCCAGGTCCAAGGTCAATGAAGCAGACAGCAGAGTCTTTCCTCAGGCAAGGTAGGCAGAGTCTGCCCACACGCAGCAGACTGCACAGTGCATCAGCAAGTCAGTAGCTCAGGAGCTAGGCAAAGCAGGCCCTGATGGGATCTTGAACTCAAGCACAGTGACAGGAACCACCAGCCTCTAACTCAAGCAATTTACACACCAGCAATGTGGCAAAGCAATTCTCCAAGGAGCCTCAAGCTCTAGCAACATGATCCCTGGGTTGGCTTGGCCTACAGGTAGGACAGCACACAGGTTGAGGCAGAAAACTAGCTAACGCAACAGCACACTGGTCCAATCAGCAGGGAGCAAGAAGGAGACAGGATGCCGGCTATCTTTATTTATTTTGGTCATCCTCTAATCAAGCTGTGACCTGATTAAACTCCACCCACATGATCCTATCGGCTTAGTTGGAACAATAAAGCTAACTACCACACATACATAGGCCATCTCTTTCTATTTTTAATACATTAGGAACCAACTTGACGATGCAAATACTATTTTATTTTTTAAAAACATTTTATCAGGGAACCATACAACTCTTATCACGATCCATACATACATCAATTGCATAAAGCACATCTGTACATTCTTTGCCCTCATCATTTTCAAAGCATTTGCTCTCCACTTAAGCCCTTTGCATCAAGTCCTCTTTTTTCCCCTCCCTACCTGCTCCCTTCTCCCTCATGAGTCCTCGATAATTTATAAATTATTATTTTGTCATATCTTGCCCTGTCCGGCATCTCCCTTCACTCCCTTTTCTGTTGTCCATCCCCCAGGGAGGCGGTCACATGGAGATCCTTGTAATCGGTTCCCTTTTTCCAACCCCCTCGCCCTCTCCCCTGCAAATACACTATTTTCATGCAAATATCAATGACATGAGAACATAGCATGCACCCTGTGATACTTATGATATTGTTTCCATATGAATGGGCCATATTTCTTAGTGGTTTGGCCATTCATATCTCATCACTCCCCATAACCTGACCTAACATAACATAACCACAGCCAATCAGTTGTGAGCTTCCATATTGGGTAAGATTTGCAGCTGTTCTCAATCTGTGGGTGGCGACCTCTTTGGCTGTCAAACGACCCTTTCACAGGGGTCACCTGATTCATCACAGTAGCAAAATGACAGTGATGAAGTAGCAATGAAAATAATGTTATGGTTGGGGGATCACCACAACATGAGGAACAGTATTAAAAGTCACGGCATTAGGAAGGTTGAGAATCACTGGATTAGAGTGAAATGCAACCCTTTTACATAGGTCACAGACCTGATGCCGTCCATTGTCTAGTGGGAGATATTGCCTGCTTCTAATATACATGGGTGTTATGGGGAAAAGTTGTTTGCCTTCTGCTGGGCAAGGGGGCTGCATCTGGCATATCGACCTCTGGTTTGTGACCTTGCACCAATGACCTGCCTTATCCCTTGCTGGTCCTCAGAGTTGGCTGTGATCTCTCATCTGGCCTGTTGACCTTGGCTTCATTAGCCTCTGCAAAAACAATATGGTCTTCCTGTCAGTTACCTGTTTCCACAGCTCTATGAGTTAGGAGGAGCCTCTAGCATAACGTCTCACCCATGGACTTGAAAGCTATCTAGACTTCATCTTGCCCTCTTCCACAATTGTGTGAACCCATTTCCTGATGTAATTTTATCTGTAGGCATACATTTAGAAGAGTCACTGGGATTGCTTCTCGAGAGAACCCACCCTGAGATCCAACCCTTTGTTGAGTTTCAACTAGGTGAACTGCTTTAGAAACTTCACATTACTAAGTTATTAAAGTCACAAGAAAAAACACAATGAAAGAACTGTGATCCCGATGTAAATTCCAAATCAAGACACGGGAATGCCTCACAGAGATTAAAAGCCTGACTGCAGGGTGAACAGTGCTGTTTGAAACAGATTTCAAACTCAGATGCCTTGACTTTAGAACCCATGTATTCTATTTATATTTCAGAATCTAGCTATGTGTTTTAATAAGCCAAATATATCCCATATTTTCGATGGTGATATAACAGTTATAATCTCCATTATTCTTATTTTTGACTGCTTATCAGTTATGAGACTGAACTGGGAAGATTTGTATTTTCTATGTCTTCCATTGTTCTCCAGCATCACAATTAATAATAATCCACAAAATAATTAATAATCCACAAAATAATTCTGTGGTGTTAGTGAGAATTATTGTTTGGTGGAAGCATTTTTAACCTTCAGTAAATGGCTATGTTTAGATCAATTTGTGTATAACTGTGCTTCATAAAAAAGTGCGTACATGACTACTGTCTTCTTTCTAAAGAACATTGTAAACTCTGCACATGTTCAAATTACAAAATGTATTCAATTTTTTTATATTAGATTTAATCACTACTCAAGTGCCCACAGAGAGGAGAAGAACAACCTAAGCAAAAGATAAAATCCATTTTTAATACTGATTCTAAGCTAAATCTTGGTAAAGAATAATTTTGCGTTTTGATAGAATTAGCAGTTGAGTCTCTATCTAAATAGAAATTTAATAGTGCTTATTTCATGCTCATATGGTCAGATTTGGGGTCCAATTTGTTTGTAATGAGTTAGAGTAACTGATATGCTAATAACTGTGAGTTAATTAAAAGTAGAGTTTCCATTTAGCTCCAAAGCACATTAGGACACTGAGCATCTTGCATGCTAGATGACCTGATTCACACACATGAACTTCTGAAATGAAGAGGAGGTGGGAGAAATTCCTTTTGATATGTGCCTGGGACTGTTACTCAGTTCTTTCTGGAAATAGATCTCGCCGAGGACCAGAACACCTGTGTCCTAACCCTTCATCTGTTGACATCCACTCTGGCTCTTATTTCTTGAATCCTCAAAACTCAATTTTCCAAGAGCAAAAAAAAAAAAAATGGAATAAAATTACATAATGCTCAGGCCCATTGTCTTCTGACGCCAATGTTTTCTTACCCTGGTTTTTGCTCTATGATTTTCGGGGAAATATTTCATCTCTCTAATTATCGTAATGGAGCATGGTGGGAGCAGTGATGAAGAACTAAGCTGTTACCTGAAAAGCTGGTGGTTAGAAAGTAACAGCAATGGTGTAGAAGTAAAGATCTGGCAATCTGTTTCCATGAGGTTTATAGCCTAGAAAACCCACTGGAACAATTCTACTCTCTCTACTTACTATGAATTAGAATTTACTAAACAACACAGAACAATAGCAACACATATAATTGTCATTGGGCAAGTGGGAGGACAGGTGTAAAGCGATGGTACCTGCGTGAGCACTACACGCTCAGAGAGAGGACTCAGGTACTCTCTTCTGTGCAGAGTGGCTGAGAAGTAGACTGACGCAGATAGAGCCAGATTCCCAGGAGTAGACAGTGGCTGATGGTGTGTCCGAGGAGAAGTGCGCTCCGTCTCATTTTCAATGGATAACTTTCAGAAGCAGACCACGGACTATGTCTTTTTCCCAAGGTGCAAGGGGGTCTCAAACCTCCATCTTTTCTTTTTAGCATCTGAGCTTGTTAACCATTTGTACTCCTCAGTAAATGTGGCTGCTTGGTGAAAGAGTTGCTTTCTATAAGTGACACATGATTGGTATTTCATAAGTCTAAGCATGCCTGAAGCACAGAGTGCAAAGACTCTGACAAACTGAAATCAAGATCTGGCCATTTATTTCGGTATAGCAGCAAATGAACTCCCTATCAAGTCTACAGCAATTGGCAATAATGGTTTCATTCCATCGTTCATGAGGTCACCAGGGCTTGGGAGCTCTGTGAGCCTAAGGCCAACTAGATGACATCTTATACATAACAACAGTATTATTTATACATGATTCCAGGCACCCCCTTGGCACCTCACCTTCCTCTTGTTGAACCACAAAGGGAGGAAATGTCTCTTCCCCATACTCCCCTTCAAAGCCATTTGTTATAAAACACCTGAGGCTGATCCCCACCTGTGGGAATTGGTTACTGGGAACCACTTCCTTTTGGAAACCGAATTGGAACAGGATTGGAATCTAAAGGACTTTGAGGCCCTCAAGAGGAATCCGAAATAAAATTGAGGGGGTGGGTGGAATACACATCCAGAGGTTAATGCGAGAAGGAGTTAACTAATTATTTCTGGGGGACAGATCATTCACAGCAAAGCATCTTCCAACTCTTGTCAAATATCAGGGAAGCTGGACCTGTTGGTGATACCAACCAATGAGAAAAGGCCTTTCCTTGCAGGGGGGGGGGGGGGGCGGATTAAAACCAAAGGCATTTTCACAGATAATCCATTTCTAAATCATAGTGATAAAATGGCCATCATGAGAGTTGTACTTTTTTAAAATAAGCTCTGCTGTAACCAGGCAACCAATTAAGTCTTAACTCACATGAAAAGCTAAGCAAAGGTGGTCTGGGGCTCCAGGAGTCTGGGAGAAAGATCACATTGAGGTGGGCTTTTCCCTTGAGGGAAAGTAGTGAGGTGAAAGCTAGGGAAGCTTTATGGGCTCCTCTTTATTGTGATTGGCCTCATTTGCATGTCAGAACCAACTGACTGGAGGAATGGAGGTGCTTTCTAGATTCTTTTCTCATTCTAATGCTCTAATGCTGATAAGTGGGGCACTTCCAGGTCCATTATATCCACATCCATTTTTTTAAGCCATACTTGCTGTGAGAGGCTCAACTGATCAGCAGGAACTAGAGAGAGAGGACCATCTGGCAGTCATCCAGGTAGTTGCTCTCCAGCTGTTTACATGTGTAATTGCAAATCAACAACAGTAAGTGTGACATTCTTGAGAAGAGGTTCTAAAATGCACCAGGTGCCATCCTACTGAAGAAGTGTGTCCCTTCTCCCCAGAGCGGGACAAACTTTCTCTTTGCATGCCTTCTGGAGTTGTCTGTGCAACAGACCACCGCTAACTTCTGGGGCCTGAGGCTGCCTCAGCAGAGATTTAAATATTTAAAATAAAAATACATTTTATCAAAGTTCCCACTTGCTTTTTTTGGGGGGGGGCTGCTCCTTTTTCCCTCCAAGTATGATAGCACAGGTACATTTTTATAACTCCTGCTTGAATGCCTGCCTCCCTGGAAAGAGCCAATATCATGGAATTAAGTATCAGTAGTAATGTAAAGGTGTTTATGTGTATGTGTGTATATACACACACAAATATATGCTTATGGTAGGCATATACTTCCAATACTTTGCGGGGAAATTCCATCGTCTTTTAATTCCATTTGTCCAACACAAGCTTTTTAAGCCCATTATGTATGTACACATATAATTACATACATATACACATGTGTGTATACATGCATATAAGTAAAATGAAACTCAGCTTCACCTTGAGAATCATAATCCTTACTCAGCCCCATGAGGTGATGGATGAAAATACATGTATTAAGTACATGCACAGATTTCTTGTGGCATTAATATTCATGTTACCTGTATGGCAGACATGGATAGTTGTTGTTAGGTGCCATCGAGTTGATTCTGCCCCACAGCAAGACTCTGCACCACAGAATGGACCACTACCTGGTCCTGGACACTCCTCACAATTGTTATGTTTGAGCCCTTTGCTGCAGCCACTGGGTCAGTCCATCTCATTGAGACCTTCCCCTTTTTTTATTACCTCTTACCATTATCAAGCTTGTTGGCCTTCTCCAGGGACTGGGCTCTCCTGAGAACATGTCCAAAGTAGGTGCATTGAAGTCTAACTATCTTTGCCTCTAGGGAGCATTCTGACTGTACTTCTTCCAAGACAGATCAGATAGTTCCTAGTACCTGTCATGGCACACCTCTGACCCCGCCCATGACTCATGGTGAGTCCATGTGCAGGGGAACTAATGCTCCCCAGGCCTGTGCCATCCCCACACATGGGTTTTGGATCAAAGCATTGTGAGTCATCAGGTTTTCATTGGATAATCTTCAGTACTAGATCTCCAGTGTTTCTTCCTAGTCTGAAGTTCCACTGAAAGCTGCTTACTGCGGGGAATTGGTTGATCTCTAGAATCCATGCAATGTAGAAATCATTAAGTGGTCGGAACTCAGTCCAAGTGACAGAATCCCAGAAGAGATGGCAAGCAAACAAGACTACAGACTAGATAGAAACAACCATGTTAACAATTCACAATTCTAACAGCATCTAGGATTGGTAGAAGCTGACTGTGTGTTCCATGTTGTGCTATGAGTTCTAATGTATTTTGCCCTCACGTAGTGCCCGTGATATTAAAGTAAGATCCATCTTTCCCCCCATTTTACAGATGAAGAAACGGATGCTCAACAGTATGTTATATAACTCTTTTCCACTCTCCTAGCAGACTTTTGTTCTTCGTTCGGACTAAACACAATTTCCTCCCCACCCAGACAAGAATACTTCCCCATTGCCCTGCCAACCTCAGCAATGCTAAGTGGCTTGGTCAAGGTCATATACTTATAAAGACCAGATTGGCAGCCTATCCATGTCATCTGACTCCTAGCCCAAGTAGATTTCTTTCCAACAACATCATGCTAATTTAATGTCTCATATCCAAATGTGGGGCAAAGTCAGAACTGTCTTTAACTAGACAGCTAAACCCAAGTTTCCAGTAGAGTCGCCAAAACTAACCTTCTGTAAACCACAACTTTATAAAGGAATGTTGAAATTTAGCTTCCTTCATCTTCTGCTGGCCAGCCATCTGCCCTCTGGACTCAGACTGATTTTGAAATGCTAATTTAGAGTGCTTTGAGTAGTCATTAACCAAAAAGAAAAAAATTAATAAGTACTTCTTAAGCTCAAGTGTAATAGGCCCCTTAGAAGATACAAAATTGTTTATTCAACACATTTAAATGTGTCATAAACGAACTAATTTCTTATCCTGGGTGCTGCGCCAGATCTGTGACTTTTTCTATCTCCCTGTGGAGGAGGAGGGTGTGGATCTGTTAACCCACCATGCATTTGAAGGCAGCCAGCAGGTGGCCTTAGCATTATGCCCTGCACAGAAGGAATTAAGAGCAGGAGTGAAGCTCTTCCCTTCAGGACTTGAGCTCCGACCACCCCAAAAATATCAAGACCAGTTTCTGCAGCGGATGGAAATACTCAGCAAATGGATTTCCCCACTTGGGAGCCATCTTTGAGGTTTAGTGGTTTTTACAGATGTGGATGCATGATTTCATAGCACATCATGAAAGAACAACTAGAGACTTTGAAGGCAAAGTGATTATGCATTGGGCTGCTAACTGCAAAATCAGCAGTTCGAATCACCAGCCGCTCCTCCAGCGAAAGGATGGGCTTTCTACTCCTGTAAAGTGGTACAGTTTGGGAAACTAACATGGGTTGTAAGATAAAGTAGTGCTCCCCAGGGTCTTCAATGGCTGGTTTTATAGAAGTAGGTGGCCAGGCATCTCTGGATGGACTTGAACCTTCAACCTTGAGCAGTTCCCTGCATAGCGTGTTAACCATTTATACTACACCGGGACTCGGGAAGAGTCAATAAGATGTCTACATAGGAAAATAAATAAGTCTTTTGGTGTAGAAGTAAAGAAAGCTGTCCACACATATGAATCTAATTATGAGGAAAGGGACAGGGAAGGGACAAGGAGAATGAGGATGCATTTAGTGCCTGTATCTGTGCAGCATCTTGTTAAAGGTGAACTGTACATTATCTGAATCCTGGGGTCCTCATAAAGCTAGTAGGGCTGTAAGATTTTCACCATTTACATTTAAGGGAAACAAGATCTTTATCCCTACATATCTTTGCTGGTTTCACAGTGCTGCCAGGGGATAGTACAGAGATTTTTAAAAAAACAAAACGCCTGCCTCACTCAAAATCCTAGTTTGTAAAATTGTAATCACACACTGCATATTTCTTTTTAACAAAACAGATGATTTCTTTAAGTATTTACATTTTAAGACGTTTGCTAGGCATAAAATATACAGCCAGGAAAAAAAATCTACTTAACATAAAAGGAAAAGGGGGAAAAAAGGTTTGTGTTAGAAGCTTCGTTTATTTGGAGATGTGAGAGGGTCAGGGAGGGAGGCTAATATGGAGTGGCTCACTCAAAGGAGCTTCAAAAAGGTCCTGGAGAAATGTAATGACCGGATAATGTTTTTTTCTTATGGAATCTTCAAAGCACCATCATGTGCAGGCAGTGCGATGGAGCCTGATGGTCTTCCACATTGCAATGCAGCCCCTGTCTTGTCTTGGTGGCTGTCTGTGACCCAAGTTGGCTCTCCTGCTCCCCACTCTCCAGAAATATACATGCGGTGTAGGACAGCCAGACTCAAAGCAGCTTCAGACATACAAACACCCGCCGCTTCCTCTGCTGGTGAATGCAATTTAATCAGACTAGCAAACTGAACCCAAATCACACAAAGGGTATGTGAGATGCTTCACAAGAACGCTTTATGCAACTGTTCCCATCGCTCAGACGTAGAATAATGCCATGCTATTTTTACTTTCTCTTGGCTTTCAGCAGAAATCTTTGAAAGGCTTAGACCAGGTGCCGACAAACTGCCAATAGATGATCCCTCATCCTGTGTCAGGACTCGCTGCTGTGTCCAGGGGACCAAAAGCAGTCATTGTCATGGCCATTCCCAACATTTGGTACTTCATTTTCCTCTTTTGTTAAACTAACACTATGAGGGCAGCGGTTCGTACCCTGCTTCCCCTTCCCCGTGTCCTCTGATCCCCAGAGTCCCCATTCTGACAGAATGTGGTGGTTATTTAGTAATTCAGTGAAGATGTATGGGACTTTAATCCGTGGCAAGTGTCATGCTTGGCACCACCATGATCATTGGAACAAACATGTACAGACACATCTCGAAGGAATGTGAAAATGAGAGGGAGAATGAGTTTAAGATAAAATGCTGACAACCATCAGACTCATTCTGCTTCTTTACCGATCCATTCTAAAACCTCCTCAGTTTTACATCATGAGTCAGTCAACTGCTCACTCATAAGTCTTCATGTACGGGCTGTAACCATTCCTCACGTGGATCCCTACCATAATTTCTCGCCATCTTATGTTGCTTTTGGTTGTGTATTTCATTATTATTTTTTAAGCTGGATTGATTAGAAGAGGAACAACTCATAATTAACCACTATGCAACTTAATGAGTTATTACCAAGGAATTGCACCGGAGTATCGACTACATGGAGCCTCACTTGGATCAGGAAGCGCCCTCATCTGGACTATCTGCATTCACCTTCTAAAAGGCAAGGAATATCCTGAATTCTAGCATCGTAGGTCTGGCTTTAAAACTTATATAAATATGAGCATACAGATGTCTGTGTCAAGATGGTTCTGTTCAGTTCTATCAGGTTTAAGAGTAGTGTGTAAAGTAACAATTTGTTGATTCTCATGGCTACAAAGTGTTCCATTGGGTGAATACATTGTTGTTGATTGTTGTTATTGTTAGGTGCCATTGAGTCCATTCCAATTCACAGCACCCCTGTGTACAACAGAATGAGCATTACCTCATCCCGGGCCTTCTTCACAGTGGTGGTTATTTTTAGGCCATCTTTGTAGCCGCTGTGTCCATCCATGTCATCAAAGATCTTCCCCCCACCTCTTTTTGCTTTATTTTGTTTTTGCTGCCCCCTACTTTAGAAATCATTTTCTTTCATGTTATTGATTGCAATCCTCACAAAGTAGTGTCACTTATCCCACTTCCTCCTGTTTCCATTTGTCCTTGTTCCTAATCCATCTGAACTTTATCCTTGGGTAAAAGTTGCCTTTCTAGCTTAAATGGTTGATTATTCTAAAATAGGGTATACCTCGCTGGTAATTATTGTTCCCCTTATTGATCTGTGTTGCTGGAAAGCCACTTTTATGAGCATTTGGTTTATTTTTAGATTGGAGATAGTGCAAACAATGTTGCTATAATCCCTTTAAAGTGTCTTTTGGTACACACATGTATGCATTTATGGTGAATATTGTACCTAGAAGTGAAATTAGCAAGTCACCAGCTACATGTGTGCTTAGCTCTAGTGTAGACAGTGCCCAGCATTTACACTCTGGAGTAATGTTAGAGAGGTTTTAACACCCATAGGTGCCTTCAAATTGGTTCCAACTCAACGTGGTCCTAGGTAGAACAGACTAAAATACTTCCCCATCCTGAACCATCCTCAAAATTATTTCGAGCACATTGTGGCAGCCACTATGTCAAGCCATTGAATTGAGGGTCTTCTCTTTCTCTGAGCCTTGACATTATTAAACATCGTATCCCATTCCAGGAAATGATCTCTCCGGATAACATGTCCACAGTGTGGAAGAGTGGGACTCGCCATCCTTGTTTGTAAGGTATATTCTGACTATAATTCCTCCATGACAGATTTGGGTTTTTTTTTTCCTGGCAGTCTACACATACTTTCAATATTCCTCACCAATACCATGATTCAAATCCAATTCTTCTTTATTATAAAACAAGTCATTGCTCAGCTTTAATATGCATGTGGTCGTTATATACCATCAAATTGGCTATGATTCCTAGCAACCCTACACACAATAGAAAGAAACACTGCATGGTCCTTCACCGTCCTCAGAACTGTTCCTACATCTGAGCCCATTGATGCAGCCACCATGTCAATCCATCTTGTCAAGGGACTTCCTCTTTTCACTGCCCCTCCACGTTACCAAACATAATGTCTTTTTCCAGGGACTGGTCTCTCCTGACAATACGGCCTAAGTATGTAAGATGAAGTATTACCATCTTTGCCTATTAGGAACATTCTGGCCTTACTTCTTCCAATACAAATCTTTTTGTCCTTTAGCCATTCCTGGTTTTTTCAATATTCTTCTCCAGCACTGCAATTCCAATGCACAAATCCCCAATTTTCACATGCATATAATGCAATGGGGAACACCATGGTTTGTGTCAGGTGAATCTCAGTCCTCAAAAAAATCCTTGCTCCTCTATACTCTAAAGAAGTTTTGTGCAGTAGATTTACCTAATCCAATATGACTTTGATCTCTTGACCACTGCGTTCATGAACATTGATTGTGGATCCAAGCAAGACCAAATCCTTGATAACTTTAAACTTTTCTCCATTGATCATGAATGAACCTATTGATCCATTTGTAAGGCTTTTGGTCTTCCTTGCATTAAGTTGTAATCTACATCGAAGTCTATAGTCCTTTATCTTTATCAGCAAGCAATTCAAGTGCTCTTCACTTTCTGCGAGCAAGTTGAGTCATCCTTCAATCTGGATGCCACCTCTTCTTTATATAATCCAGCTTCTCTAATGATGTGTTCAGCATATAGATTGAACAAATGTGGTGAGAGGATACAACGCTGACCGTTTCCTGGTTTCAAACCATGTAATATTCCTTTGTTCTGTTCCACAGTTGCCTCTTGATCCATGTAAAAGTTTTTCAAGAGCACAATGAATTGTTCTGGAATTCCCATTCTTCTCAAGGTTATCTACAGTTTATTATGGTCCACACAGTCAAATGCCTTAGCATCGTCAATGAAGAACTGGTAAACATCTTTCTGGTATTCTCTGCTTTAAGCCAAGTTCCATCTGACATCAGCAATGATATCCCCTGTTCTATATCCTCTTTTGAATTTAGCCTGAACTTCCGGGAGGTCCCTGTCAATGTACTGTTGTAACTATTGTTAGATTATCATAATTAAAATGTTACTTGTATGTGATATCAATGATACTGTTCCATAATTTGAGCAGTCTGTTGAGTTACCTTTCTTTGGAATGGACACAAATATGGAATTCTTCCAATGAGTTAGCCAAATAGAGCCTTCCAAATTCCTTGTATAGGCAACTATGCATTTCCTGTGCTTCTCCAGCTTTCTGAAATATTTCAGTGAGTATTCCAACAATTCCTGCAGCCTTGTTTTTGGATAATGCTTTCAGTGTGGCTTGAGCTTCTTCCTTCATCACCATTTCGTATGTGGCAATTAAACATGGGTATGAGCCAATTAAAAATATCATGATTTGGATCAGGCTCATCTTAATTTTCAAAGTGATATATGCACCCTTTACCATTTAAATAGGTCTTTTGTAGCAGGTATGACCAATGTAATGTGTCACTTGAATTCCTGATGGTTGCTTCCATGAGCATTGATTATGGATCCAAGTAAAATGATATACTTGATAACGTTAATATATTTCTTAGTCTCTTGTAAATATGTACAGCTTTGGAATTCTATGTGAATCAGTGCTACTCTGTCCTACAGGGTTGCTAAATTTGAAGCAGTCAGTTTTGTTTTGTTTAGTTTTTTGGCTGTTGCTTTATTGAAAAATATCTTTATCCAGCTATTGAAATGCATATCTGATTATGTAAAGCTACTATTAATGGGGTTGATTTTGGGTTAAAACTTCCAATGTTTCTGCTAGTAGTCGAACTCTAAAACTGCTGTTCCTTATAAGAATTCAACATATGTGAGCCTCAAGATAACACATTAGCAGTTGAGAGAAAAAAGCAACTGCTAGAGAAAAGCAATACCAATTGAAATGTTTCAACAAATTTATGAAGAATGGGAAGAACTCACTAGTCTATGCCAAGAAATTTAGAAGACAGCTACCTGTCCAACTGACTGGAAGAAATCCACATTTGTACCCATTATAAAGAAAAGGGACCTAACTACATGTACCAATATAGAACAATATAATTGTAGAACCTGTGCATGGATTAAAAGGCAGTTATACAAACAGAACAAGGAAACACGGCATTATTGAAAATGAGCAAAGGTGTGCTACAGGATTGCAGCCTCTCACCATAATTCTTCAATCTGTATTTAGAGCAAATAATCTGAAAATTTGGGTGATATGAAGAAGAACACTTAACTCTGACACAAAGAATCAAAACACAGACTAAGCTGTAGTTGTCTGCATAGAACCAGTGGATACCACATGGTTCAGAATCAGAAAAGGTCTGTAACAGGGTTGTATTGCTTCACCATGTTTATTCAATCTGTATGCTTTGTAAGTAAGAAATCTAAGAAGGTGTGTTCTATGAAGAAGAATATGGCATCAAAATTGGATGAAGGCTTATTAACAATCTTAGGTTTATAGATGGCAACTTGCTACTGAAAGCAAAGACATTTTGACACATGTATTAGTAAAGCTCAAAGACTACAGCCTTCATTACTAATTACACGTTAACACAGACCAAACATAAACCCTCACAAATGACCAAAAAGTATGGTGAAGTAAAGTTACTTGGTGTGATATTTATGTTTTCTGTGCCAACATGACTCCCATAAGAACATGTGGGCCAAGTTTAACCTGCTAATCAGGCTGCACCTTGATTGAAGGTGACTGAGAGAAGCTGGCCTCCCTCTCTTTCTCTCTGATAATTGGACTAGTGAGTTGCAGCCTGAGCTAGTCCTTTGCCTCAACTGTGTGTTGCACTACCTGTGGGCCGAGCCAACCTGTGTATCCTGTCACCAAGATGTACATTACTAGAACTTGAGGTTTCATGGGGACCTGCATCACTAGTTGCCGAGTTACTGGCCTCTGCTTCACCTCAACTTCTCATCTTCCTACTGCTGTTGCCCCACCTGCCATGTCTGCTGCCTGAAGGCTGACACTCTGCTCTCCTTGCCCAAGGGTAGATTCTGCTGTCTGCTTCATGTCCTTGGATCAGTGTGAGTTGAAGGATCTTCAGTATATTAACTCTCCCACAAAGGTGAGTTGAAGTGAACCCTATGTACTGCTGTGTGGACTAATTAGCTGTTGCATTTCTTCTCACTCTATCAACCTATCCTTTTACATATATGATCTCAAGTGTCCTGGTTTTGTTTTTTTAGAGAACCCTGACTAACACACTTGGTATGGTTTTTCTATCCACAGTCTTGGTAACTTCCACAAAAATGCCTGGGTGGGAGCATGCAAATAATGAGTTGTGAACTTGGGGATTGGACAGTTTTGCCATTCCAGTGCACTTAAAATGAACCATCTCAGATATGAGAACAGCGAATCTCACAACCCTCAAGAAAGACAAAAACTACCAGCAGATTAAGTGGATCAAATTCCCTGCCAGAAGTGCCAGAGGCACCAGAGACCATCAATCAGAGCAGAGGACTAGCAGTAAGACCATGAGACAAAGGGGGCTTAGCTAAAGGGGCCACGAGGCTGAGAGGCAGAGTAGCAGAGAGACATATTCCTGCCAGCATGGTTGGGAAGAGGTGCTGCAGACAAGAGACCTCAATCCTTAGCACTGTGTAACCCATTACCTTCCCTAATAAACCTCATCCTTTGGAATGTTGTCTGTGAGTTCTTGTAGCCATGGCAGTGGATTAGTCAACCCTGCCCAGTCAGAGTGCCCTAGGAGGAATGGTTGGTGTCAGACTAGGATCAAGAAGGTGAGAGGGTCAAAGCATATTGGACCATGAGCTTATGGCAGTTAGAATTGGGATTGTATTGAGTTCGATTTTTCCTCTACCTGCGGAAGTTGGAGGAGGTCAGACATGATCTCCATACCATTTCCTTAATAAGCAGCATCATATTAAACATAGAAAAGATTGAAATTGTCAAGGGATTTATTTTATTTGGATCCACTATAACAGCCTTTGGAAGCAGCAGTCAGGAAATCAAATGACAAATTGCACTGAGGAAATCTCTGGGGAAAGATCTCTTTCAAATCTTCCTTGACAATGATGCTACTTTGAAGACTAAGGTTCACCTGACACAAGTCAATGCATTTTCAACTGTCTCATATGTGTGCAAAAAGTGGACAATGCATAAGGAAGTTCCAGGAAGAACTGAAGCTTTTCAAATATGGTGTTGATGAAGAGGATTAAATATACCATGCACTGCAAGAAGAACAAACCACTCTGTGTTGCAGTGCTTCAACCACAATACTGAATCCAAGTGAGAATGTCAAAGCATCTCAGGTAGGTGCCCAGGTTACCGGGAAGGATCAGTCCTCGTGTACGGACATTGTGCTTGATAACAATGAGAGAGAAGAACCTTAACATCAAAGATCCAAGGATTTTAAATTATATATTTCAAATCCGAAGACAGGAATGGTATCAGAGTTTATTTTGTGAGATTCTGATGTACATAAAGCTCTGGATGACAGTAGAAGTCCAAAACAGTTGCAGGTTCTACACACAGGGAATAAATATCCGGTGGTTTACCTCTAACCGTAATGGAGGGATAGGAATTATCTGGTAATCAGACAGAGTATTGTAGAGGTGACTGTGATAGATTAAAATGATAAATCTGACTTGAGTGGTTAAAACTTTGTTTGTCCCATGATCTCGATTTTGACATACTTTGTGCTTGAGCTGGTTCTTTTATATTTCCCCTGTATTTTCTCTTTCTTTCTCATATTGGGGTTTGCCTCTGCTGTACTTTGTCATTGTGGTAGGCTTCATGACTCTCATTTATGTGTTTTCTGTTTTTCAGGATGGTTGAATCCATAGTGACAATGACCAGAATAAGGTCTCCTAGGGAGGCTGTCAGAGGAGGTAGGGAGCTAATATCAAGGAGGAGGAGGAGTTGGAGAAGGGAAAAAAAAGAAACAGATGTGGTAGCGATTGTACAACGCTGCACGATATAACTGAATTATGGAATGGTATGATGTTGGGATTAGCTCCTAAGAAAATGGGTAGAAAGGAATAAAAACTAAAATAAAAGGGTGGGTTGATACAGTGGCTGCAACAATGGGCTCACAGGACAGTCTCCTACTGTGTGCCATTGCACAAAGAGTCTGTTATGAGTCAGACTTGTGCTGACATCATCTAACGACAGCCACAGCAGGCATCACAGATGGTTGTAAGGAGATGTGCATAAGTGAAAGGAAGGCAGGGAGAAGGAAGGGTGATGGGCAGGTAGGCAGGCAGAAAAGAGGAGTGCTACGGTCCAGATTAACCAAGCCAGTTGCCATTGAGCTGATTCCAAATCATGGTGAGTCCAGGTCTTGCAAAGTAGATCAGTGCTCTTTGGCTGCACCGATGGCTGCACCAGTGCTCTTTGGCTGCACCGATGAGGCACCTGTGAGTGGCTTGAACCTCCAAACATTAAGTAGTCATGTGCTTAACCATGTGTGCCACTCAGGTAATAACTAGGCTAACACCATGGGATAGAGAAGAGAGTTTAGGAATTTGACCCCACATTGACATCCACATGGCAAATCAGAACCCCTCAGGTGTTTTTAAATGATGACAGTTGGGTCTCCAGAACCCAGATATTCATACAACATATCAAATTAATTCTTAACCTTTATATATTCATAATAGGTATGGGAATATATCCCAACTATGCAAAATCTTCCTTCCCCTGTCAACCTTTTCTCAAAGACTTAGTGGGTCTGAGAGAGCAGGGAGGGACCTGAGGAGATCACAGCAGAGATCTGTGCCAGCCAGAAAAAGGCAAATGAGCTAGCTCTGTGCTTCATCTGGGTTGAAAAGTTCTCTAGTCCAAAATTAGAATAAGAACTTTACAAAGTTAACAAGAATTTTTGTTTTGTCTCTCCCACTCTTCTTTATCTTGCCCTCCAACAAAGATCAAGAGTCAAAGAAACATCAAACAAGCCTACAGCAGACAACTCAAATAAATAAGCTCTTTTTTCTCGAGAAGGGCTTCTTTTGTTGTCTGGCAGAAAATAATGCTTAAGACAGGGTGTGCAAATGGCCCTTTGGAAGTTCTGTGCTCTCCCCAGAGAGCACCTTCAGTTCTGAATGTTTAGTCTAGCATTTGTGACAGCTATGGCTTGCAAAGGGAATCCAGATTTCCTTCCGTCCTGAAAATAGGAAAGAGGATCTGTTGATGTTATCAACTCTTTGTAAGAAGGGGAAGAAAACATTTAGTTCCCCTCCACCCCTCCTTTTTAACCCCCATGTCTAGTGTGAGTCACAAAAGAACATTTTATAGAGACCACACACGAGTGATTCATGAGTTCCGAGTCCATGGCATTTCATAGCAGCAGTGCCCCTCCTCATATGATACCAGATCTACTTTATTATGTAGAAACCAACAGAAAACATATACCACTTAACAAAGGTCATCTTCTCTTCTTGTCCTCCCCTTTAACATGAAAATAAAACAGAGGAAGCTCAATTAAGTCAGACCTACTGCTAATCCAACTGGCAGACTCCTGTGTATATCCCAGTTGTCTTTTGGGCAGCATCCAAAGTCTGTATCAGAGACCCTACACTCTGTCTACAGGGGCCGAGAGTAATTCAAATCTAGCAAAAGGGCATGTAGCCAAAGTGATGCATTCTAACGGATTAACTCTTAGTTTCTTGGTGGTGCCACAAAAAACACCACACAGTGGTGAACTTTTAAGCAATGCACCGTATCATCTACCAGTGTCTGCAGGATGTTATTGTTATTGCTGTTAGGTGCCAATGAGTCAGTTCCTCCTCTGTTATGCCCAGTGCATAATAGAATGAATCACTATCAGGCACTGCACTGGTATCCCAATAGTTTATTTTTGAGTGCATCTTGAAGCCACTGTGCCGATCCATTTTTTGAGGACCTTGTTCTCTTTTTCTGCCCATCTATTTTACCAAGCATAATGCTCTTCTCCAGGGACTGGTGTCCCTTCACAACATAGCCAAAGTACATGAGACCAAGTCTTGCCATCCTTGTGACTAAGGAACATTCTGGCTGTACATCTTTTAAGACAACTCTTTTGTTCCTTTGGAAGTCTATGGTACTTTCAATATTGTTCAGCAGTACCATAACTTGAATTCATAGATTCTTCTTACTCAATGTTCAACTTTCACAAATATATGAGGTCAGGCGTGCAGGAGCCTTGGCGGCACAATGGTTATGCCTCGGGCTGCTAACTGAAAGATCAGAACTTCTAAACCACCACCTGCTTCACAGAAGGATGGGTTCTCTACTCCTGTAAACAGTTAGTGTCAGAAACTCACAGGGACTGTCGCCACAGCTCTACCCTGTCCTATAGGATCGCTATGAGTCAGCATTGGCTCAGCGTTAGTGAGTGTGTCAAGGACACTTTTGTGATCACCAATTTCATATGGAAAGGGAAGAAGCCCAGACTTAGCAGAGGACTCCTCAAAAAGGACACAGTTGGAGGGCTCCCTTTACCTGACTTGCACACCTATTACAAAGCCACAGTGGTCACAACAGCATGGTACTGGCATAATGACAGAAACACAGACCAATGGCAAAGAAGAGAAAACCAAAAACGAAGCCCATCAGCATATAGACAACTGATCTTCGACAAGGACCCCAAAAGCATCAAGTGGGAGGGTTATGGCCTATTTAACAAGTGGTGCTGGAAACTGGAAATCCACATGTAGAAAAATGAAACAAGATTTCTACCTCACCCCATGCACAAGAACAAACTCAAGGTGGACCACGGACCTAGAAATAAAACCCCAAACCATCAGGACCATCAGCGAAGGAATCAGGACAATCAGGGAATACAAAGGCTAACTGCAATAGGAACCTGAAATTGACAAATGAGATTTATTAAGGATAAAACACCTGGGTGCATCAAAGATATTTACCAAGAGGGTAACAAGGGAACCCACAGACTGGGAAATGATTTTTTAGCAAGGACACAACAGACAAAGGGCTTATTACAAAAATCTATAATACCCTCCTTGCCTTCAAAAAGAGGAAAACAGTTAACCCTTTGAAGAAGTGGGCAAAAACACTGAAAAGAAGTTTCACTAGAGAGGAGACTCATATGGCCAATAAACATATGAGAAAATGCTCCTGATCATTAGCCATCAGAAAAATGCAAATCAAAGCTACCATGAGATACCATCTAACACCGTTTAGCCTAGCCCAAATCAGAAAATCAGAGAGCAACAAATGTTGGAGGGGATGTAGTGAGATAGGAACTCTCCTACATTGCTGGTGGCCCTGTAGCTATATACAGCTGCCATGGAAAGCAATCTGTGATACTGAAAAATGATGGAAATTGAACTACCTTATGACCCAACTCTCTCTCTCCTAGCTATATACCCAGAAGAGGTAAGAAATTAAACCATGACCAGGTGTATGCACTCCGATGTTTATCACAGTGCAATTCACAATCACAAAGAGAAACGATCTAAATTTCCATTGGTAGATGAGTGGATAGTAAACTCTGGCACATATGCACAATGGAGTACTATGCATCACTAAAAAGCACTGATGAGTACATGAAACCTGTCTTTTCATGGTAAGAGTTGGAGGAAATTATGCAAAGTGAAGTCAGCCAATCACAAAAGGAGAAGTACAGCATGCATCCCCTGAGGTAAGTGCAATCAGCACGGTAGGTATAGAAGAGAAGCCATCGACATCACAACATTTGGGTTGAGATACAGGGAACTGGGAGGCAGTTGGATCAAACCCAAGGAGGAACATGTTGGTCCAACGCAAAAAAGCGGAAAGGGGGAGTGAGAAAAGGGAGAAGCAAAAGTGAGATGATGACAGAGGACGCAGGGCACTAACCCACTCAGGGGCCGAGTACTGCTCTTGTCTCCACAGAATCAGGAGGGGGCATGCAGACCCTACCTACCAGGAAGCACCAAACCATGTCCACATGGAAGGATGCATGAAAAGAGAGAGCTACAGGGCTGCCACCAACCAGAGCCAAACTGACCCCCTTCCTGGAAGTGGGTCTGGCGAAGAGCAGAACTGAACCTACAGGTTGGGGTGAGGGGCCAGCATGCCACACCAACAAAAAGGCAAGCTGGGAGGGAGGAAAATAAAGAAAGAGCCAGGCTGGACCCCACACTGGCAGACCAGGCTCAGAGGATGACGTTCCAGCAGGGAGCTAATGGGACACAGAGGGGACTGGGCAAAAACAATAGCACTTGTCACACTGTCCCCTTACTGGAGCAGACTGTGACAGAGGGCATTTCTGGGGTCACATGGTGGGGAAGCAGCAGCTGGGTCTGAACCCCCAAAATGGAGCGAATCAAAAAGGGAGAATACTAGGATAAACAATCTGGAGGAGAAAACAACTGGACCAATGATTCTGGGGGGACATGAGAGAGGGCAAGGTGGGGGACAGGAAGTGGTTTTAACAAACCCAAGGACAAGGGAACAAGTGAACCAAAATAGGTGGCAAGGAGGGTGTAAGAGGTCTGGTAGGGCTTGAGCAAGGGTAATGTAACAGAGGAATTACTGAAACCCAAATGAAGACTGAGCATAATAGAGGGACAAAAGGAAAGTAAAAGGAAATAGAGGAAAGAACTAGGAGACAAAGGGCATTTACAAAGGTCTAAATACAGGTATGTACATATGCAAATATATATTTATGTGTATATATTTATAAGTTTAGTATTAAGGTAGCAGAAGGACATCGGGCCTCCACTCAAGTACTCCCTCTATGAAGAACACTTTGTTCTATTAAACTGGCATTCCATGATGCTCACCTTTCTGACACAATCGTGGAAGACAAAATGGGTGCATAAGCAAATATGGTGAAGAAAGTTGATTGTGCACAGCTATCAAAAGATATAGCATCTGGGGTCTTAAAGACTTGATGGTAAACAAACAGCCAACTAGCTGAGAAGCAACAAAACCAAAACGGAAAAAGCACACCAGCCTGTGTGATTATGAGGGTGTTGAAGTGATCAGGTATCAGGCATCAAGGAACAAAAAATTCCTATCATTGTGAATGAGCGGGAGTGAAGATTGGGAACACAAAGCCCATTTGTAGACAACTGGACATCTCCTTACAGAAGAGTTTTGGGTAGGAGATGAGCTAGCCAAGGTGCAGTGTAGCAACAATGAAACATACAACTTCCCTCTAGTTCTTAAGTGCTTGCTTCCCACCCCCCACGCCCCCCAATATCATGGTCCCAATTCTACTTTACAAATCCGGCTAAACCAGAGAAAGAACTGGAAACACAGGGAATCCAGGACAGATGATCCCTTCAGGATCAGTGGTGAGAGTGGCGATACTGGGAGAGTGGAGGGAAGGTAGGGTAGAAAGGGGGAACCAATTACGGGGATCTACATATAACCTCCTCCCTGGGGAGTGGGCAACAGAAAAGTGGGTGAAGGGAGACATAAAACAGTGTAAGATATGACAAAATAATAATGATTTATAAATTATCAAGGATTCATGAGAGAGGGGGGCGTGGAAAGGAAGGGGAAAAATGAGGCGCTGATACCAAGGGCTCAAGTAGAAAGCAAATGTTTTGAAAATGATGAGGGAAACAAATGTACAAATGTGCTCGATACAACGGATATATGTATGGATTGTGATAAGACTTGTACAAGCCCCCAATAAAATGATTTAAAGAGAGAGACAGAGAGCACTTTGTCCTCAAAGTGACATCTTTGCTTTTCCACACTTTAAAGGTGTCTTGTGCATTTGATTTGCCCAGTGCAATGTATCTTTTGGTCTCCTGAGGGCTGCTTCAATGAGCACTGATTGTGGAGCCAAGGTTATATTTTTGACAACTTCAATCTTTTCTCCATTTATCATGATGTTACCTCTTGGTCCAGTTGTGAGGATTTTGGTCTTTACATTGAGTTGAAATCTGTCCTGAAGGCTACAATTCTTAATCTTCCTCAGCAAGAATTTCAAGTCCTCCTCACTTTCAGCAAGCAAGGTGATATCATCTGCATCTCCCAGGTTGATGTCACATTCTTTTTTATACGCTCCAGCTTCTCTAATGATTTGCTCCTAAGGTGGACTGAATAATCACGGAGAGAGGATATAACCCTAATGTACACCTTTCCTGATTTTATATCATGAAGCATTCCCTTGATCTGATCATACAACTGCCTTTTGATCCATGTTAAGGTATCTCTTGAGTACAATGAAGGGATCTAGAGTTTCTATTCTTCTCAAAACTACCCATAGTTTGTGATGATCCATACAGTCAAATGCCTTTGTATAGTCAATGAAACACAAGTAGACATCATGCTTGTAGTCTCCGCTTTCACCCAAGATCCATCGGACTTTAGAAATGATGTGCTTCATTCCAAGACTAAACCTCTGGTAACTTCCTGTCAATGTATTGCTATAATCACTGTTGGATAATCTTTAGCAAAATGTTACTTGCATTTGCTATCAAGGATATTGTTATACAGTTTGAGCATTCCATTGGGCCATCTTTCTTTGTTATGATTAAAATATAGATCTCTTCTAGTCAGTTGGCCAAGCAATTGTCTTCTAAATTTCCTGGGATAGAGGACTGAGTACTTCTGGTGCGTTGTTAGCTTGTTGAAACATTTAAATTGTTATTTTATCAATTATAGGAACCTTGCTTTTGACTAATCTTTTTAATGCAGCTTGAACTTTTTTGCTTTAGTACCTTTATTTTGCAATCATTTTATTAGGGACTCATACAACTCATAACACAATCCACACATACATCAATTGTGTTAAGCACATTTGTACATTCATTGCCCTCATCATTCTCAAAACATTTGCTCTCCACCTAAGCCCCTAGCATCAGCTCCTCATTTTTCCCCTCCCTCCACACTCCCCTGTCCCTTTTGAACCCTTGGTAATTTATAAATTATTATTTTGTCATATCTTGCCTTGTCCGACATCTCCTTTCAACCACTTTTCTGTTCCCCAGGGAGGAGGTCACATGCAGATCCTTGTAATCGGTCGCCCCTTTCCAACCCACCTTTCCTTCACCCTCCCAGTATCGCCACTCACACCACTGGTCCTGAAGGGATCATCCTCCCTGTATTCCCTGTGTTTTCAGCTCTGATCTGTACCAGTGTACATCCTCTGGTCTAGCCAGATTTGAAAGGTAGAATTGGGATCGTGATAGTGTGTGTGTGTGGAGGGGGAAGCATTTAGGAACTAGAGGAAAGTTGTATGTTTCATAGTTGCTACATCATACCCTGACTGGCTTCAGTACCTTTTATTTTTGCTCATATATACTAACCTCTTGAAATGGTGGAGTATAGACTAGTATGTTTTGGCACAGTGCCTATATTCTTTTCATCAACTTTTGATATTTTTAATATTTTGTCCACACCCACCTCCCAATAAAAACAATATAAACTCACTGGATTCTGACTCATCGCGAAGCTATCAGACAGGGTAGAGCTGTTTCTGTGGGTTTCTGATGCAGTCAATTTTTACAGGAGTAGAAAATCTCATCTTCCTCTTGCAGAGTGGCTGGTGGCTTTGAACTACTGACCTTCCTTTTGGTTAACAGCTCAAAGAAAAACCACTCCACAAACAGGGTCGATCTGATTGTAAATGATAGCTGGAAATGAGTTTGGTATTTTTTCTACAGAATCTTCCACTTTTGCTTTTGAGGCTTGATTTTTTTTTTAGCTTTCTCAATTTAAGATACACTGAGTATGTGTATGAGTAGTTGTGTTCTAACCCCAGAACTTTGAATAGTTCATTTTAATATTTTTTTATTTTATCTTCTCAAGATTTCCTTTGAAATTTTCTGTTTAACTCTTTGACTTCATTTCTTCTATTTACCTCAGTTACTCTGTGATTAAGAACAAGTTTGAGTCTCCTCTGCCATTGCACACATTTCTTTCTTTCCTGTCTTTTAAATGACCTAATGACCTTTTGTTTTCTTCATGAAGGATGTTCTTGATGCCTTCCCACAGCTCATCAGCTACTCTGTCATTGAATTAATGTTCAAAGCATCAAATCTGTTCTTGAGATGTTTTTGAAATCCAGGTAGGATATACTAAAAGTCATATTTTGATTCTCGGATTTATTTTAAATTTTTTCAGCTTCAACTTGAACTTACATATGAATGATTGGTTGTTTGATGTACAGTCTACGCCAGCCCTTGTTTTAAGTGCTGATATTGAGCTTCTCCGTTGTTTTCTCTTCTTACAGATGTTGTCAATTTGATTTGTATATATTCCATCTGGAGACATCCACATGTATAGTTACCATTTATGTTCTTGAGGAAAAGTAGTAGCAATGAAGAAGTCATTAATCCTCCAAAATTCTATCATGCAACCTCCACCTTCATTTCTGTCACCAAGGCCATATTTTCCAACTACGGTTCCTTCTTCTTTGTTTACAACTTTTGCTTTCTAATCATTAATAATTTCTCAATACATCTTGATTGTATGTTTGATCAGTTACAGTCTGTGGATATTGGTAGAATTCTTCAATTTCTTCATGACTAGCTTTAATGGTCAGTGCATGACTAGCTTTAATGGTCTGTGCATGATTTTGGATAATAATTCTATTGACTGGATTCCCTTGTGTGTGGATAGATAATAATCCTATTATAGACTGTATTGCACTTCAAGATAGATCTCGAAAAAATGAAGGCAGGTTTAACAGGATAATTTACTCATTTTATTTGATGAGTTAAGCAACCACATGGAATATTTATCTTTGAAATTTTTATATTAAACAAATAAAAGAGAAAACTAAGAATGTAGATATGATTAAATGAAAATCTAAATAAATACACAAAGTCATTTTTAAGGAGAGAGGGGTCATGACCTTGAAAGCATTCCTATTCTTTTTTTAGAGTATTTTATTTATTTCTCCCCCAAATGTATTGGGAACTAATACAGAGATCATATCATTCCACAAACCAATCACATCAAGCAGTATTGTATAATTGCTACCCCAATCAGTTTCAAAACAAGCTCTTCCTTCTTGAATTTCTTGCTATCAACTCCCCCTTACCCTGTCTCTCTCATTATGCCCTTCAGGAAGCCTTGGTCTACGTGCTGTCTCTATAGGTTCATCAATCCTGGGCTTCATATCATGAAAACCAGAATATGTATCTGATCTAAACATTCGTTTGAGCGGCTATAAAAGGAGGAAACGTAAAACCGAAGTGGGTGTGGATTTTTTAAATCATTTTACAGGGGCTCATACAGTTCTGATGACACTATATGCACACACTGTGTCCGTATTTACATCCTAAAGGGCATTTCACAGGGGTAGAGGCTGCAGTGTCTCTTATCCACTACTTTTTTACTCACTTCTTTATTGACATACACTTTTTTTCAGTCAATAAAAAGGATAGAGCTTGGGGTTTTTTTTTTTTTTTTTGAGGGTGCGTACCATGTCCTTCCTGCATCGTAAACCATATGAGTTTCTGATTCAAAATGGCCAGTACCGGTCCAGTTCAGCTCACAAACACCTCAGATAGTTATCTTTATGTGTTCCATTTCATTTTTGATGACTTTCCATTTTCTGAGACTTATACTTCCTACACTGCAAGCTCTATTAGTCGTTTTTTTGTGCAGCTGTTTCGTCTCATTTCAGGAAGTGACGGGTCTGATGGCTCGACTCCCACAGGCTTTCCCTGAGCAGCTCTACCTGTGAGTGCATTCTGACCCGAGGGGCCCATCTGGCATGACATCTGACAGTGTTTTGCTTCAATTCCTTAGACCTTCAGGATATGACAATGTTTTGATGCTATCCATAAGGTTTTCAGCCGCTAATTCCTCTAAAGCGGATGGCCTATTCCTTCCTCAAAGTCTGTTCTTCCTTAATTTGAAGGATGGGCTGGAGCATGTTCATTCTGGTGACTCTGCTGAGACTTGAAATACTAGTGACATGGCACTCAGCATCACAGCGACGCACAGGCCGCCACAGTAGGGCAATCGGAAAGGGAAGTGATGCTGTTTGCAGGGTGGAAGTCCAAATCAGGCCCCTATCTCTAGGGCAGGCACATTCTTTATCAGCAGCCCAGAGGTTTCTATCAGCATTCTTTGGCTTGTTGTCCGTTTCTCATAGAGAATCTCATAATAGTGTGCCCATGGCTTTGTCTTCTTCATTTCATAAGACACCCCTCTGAGGAAATTAGACTTAGAACCCACTCTACTCTGGTAACTCACAGTCTCAGAGACTTGGGGTGGGGGGGCGAGTTCAACTCTGTCCTAAAGGGTCACTATGAGTCAGCATGGACTCCATGGCAGTGAGGTGTTTATGGTTTTGTTTTTGAGTTTTTCTACTCTTATCATGTCCTCAAAAGAAAAAAAACCTATTTATAAGCAGGGTCAAGTTCTCAGGTACGGGGTTAGAATTTCAACGTGTATTTTCGGAGGGGACATCATTCAATCTAAATAGTGGCCAGACACATGCATTTGAAGTGGTTAAAGCAGTAGAGTTGATGTCACCCAGGGCGGTAATTCAGGATGTCACTTCCCCCACGTGGGCAGGTCCAGCTAACAAAACACCCTCGTGTTCCCAGCAAGTCCCATGGCTCCCTGTAGTTCCTCCCCTATCCACTGGCCTCCTCTCCAGGCAATGGACAACCTCCTGCTGGCAGCTAATGTGTGTGGGGAGGGTGTCTAGTCACCATGCTGGGTGATGGGACACACCAACCCCAGGGATGCTCACTGCCTTGGGGCTCCAACCCAGCCTGCTCATGGCTGCAAGATTCTGGGTCATTGTGGTGCAACCCTTCCCACAGTGTCACCGATGCCACTAGTCTAGTAAAATTCTCTCTCTCCCTTCACTTCTGTGAAAAACTGGACAGCATACTGAATCTCACTCGACCCTAGTTTCTGATCTGTGCCCTGTGCTATATTCAACTACTTCCAATAGGTCTCGACACCTAGTAACTTTTATATAATAAGTGCCAGTTATTATTCTTGGCCAAAGGAAACTAAATCCATGCATTTCCATTTTTCTCCTTTACCTGTTGTTTGGTAATTCGAATCATACCTGTCTTTGGGATCCAGTCCTGCTACAGCACAATTACTAGAAATGAATGATTTTGAAAAACAGAAATTTCTTCTCTCACAACTTGGGAGGCTAGAAGTCTGAGTTAATCACACCAGCTCCATGGGGAAGCATTCCCCATTGGCTGGCCCTGGGAGACGATTTTTGTCCCCTTTCAAGGTCTGTGATCTTGGTGTTCCTTAGAGATCACTATGTGTCTTGGCAACAACCTTTCTGTGATTTTAGGAAGTTGTCAAAGCTGGGACCCATGTATCAAGGGGCAAGCTCTCTTTCTGGTTTTTCTTTCTTGATGTTTGCAGTGTAGCAGATTGTTTAATGTGATGCTTTTAGCTATAGTCTTTGTAATTCCCACTGAGTGACCTTGTCTTCATTCATATGGGTAAGAGAAGTTGGGAGTGATCGTTAACAGTGGGAACTGGAATTGTCATTCTGAGAAGAATAAAATGAGTCATCTCTGAAGCAGGAAGTGGGTGTCTCACTACCAGCAAAGAAGCTGAGCTAAGAGTGAAGTGTATTCTTTGGGGCTCAGGAGTGGGCAGGAAGGCACAGTACTTGGAAAATAAGGTCTTGGTGATAGACATGCAGCCAGAGATTACACGACAGAATTTTGTGAGAGCAACAGCTTTTTCATCAGAAATATTTTTTGTCAACAACACCAATGGTAACTATACACGAGGAATTCTCCAGATGGAGTACATATACATTAAACTGACTACATATATGGGAAGAGATAATTCAGCACTTAATGCAAGGACAGAGGTTGGCTGTGGAATAGACAGCCGATTGCTCATATGTAAATTCAGGTTGAATTTGAAGCAATTTAAAACAAGTTGCCAAAATATGGCTTTGAGTCTATCCCACCCCCACCTGAGTTTCAAGGACATCGCAAGAGTGTATTTGTGGCATTGCACACTAATAACAGAAGACCTGATGAACTATGGCAGGACATTAAGAACATCATTCATGATGAAAGTAAAAGGTCATTTAAAAGACAGCAAAGAAAGAAAAGATGATGACAAAGGATTGGCGGAGGAACAGCAGCAGTGGCAGCAGGACCTGATCTAGAACTCATTACACAGCAGTCGGATACCCAGCCCACAGAGCAAGTAAAACTGAGTGCCTGGGGAGTAGACTGCCTTGTGGAGTGAGATGACTCCAAGCACTTAATTGGGAGAGCCAGAGCAGAGCACCTTCAGGCTGGTGGAGTGGCATGCTCTTTGAACATTTATTGGCAATCCTAAAGCAGTTTTGTAATATTGCATGAGCAAGACAGAAGCCAGGCTATGTGGCTGCGATGCCAAAGACCAGAGAGGGGACAGCCTGCAGGTATGGCTGAGAAGACGCTGTCCTGCCTGAATCATTGTGCCCTGAGTGCTTGTGGCCCAGCGGCTTCTATGTTATCTGTGGTGCTAATCACAAGGTTGGAAGTTTGAAAATATCAGCTATTCCATGAGGAAAAGGTGAGACTTTCTACTACTGTATATATTTACAGTCTAGGAGACCCACAGACATAGCTCTATTCTGTCCTAGGAGATCACTTAAATCAGCAGTGAGTGAATGTTGTAACTTCTTAAGAAACCCCATGCTTATGACTATTATATGTCTGAGTTTTGGGTGACCATTTCAATAAAGTATTAAATCCAGATGAGAAGAAGAGATTGCCCTGAGAGGAGGGATGGTTAGCAGGTGAAGGCATGTCTGACTTCAGCCCCATAGAAACTGGCCTTGGGCAGCTGACGGTCCTTTCTACTTGTGAAGCCAGAGGAAGTCAGAAGATGTCCATATGTCACATTCTTTTTTTTTTTTTTGCAATGTATTGAGGTCTTTTAATTGTTCAGTCTCTTTAGAAATCAAAAGAAATTGACTCAAGATACAACCTATAGATTATATGATGCCTCATTAACACAACTGTCCATGTGTATAAAAAATTAGACAGAACTATGTTTGTAATATAGGGTCACTGTGAGTCAGCATTGATCTACTGGCAATGAGCGAGTGAAAGAGGATGCTTGTAATATTTATTTATTCATTTTGTGAAAGTTGTCATACTTTGGATGAAGTATGACATTTTTATTCCCTTGCATTTGTTACTTCAGTAAACGAACATAAAACATAAAGAGAAAAAGTGCCAACCAACAGAGCCTAAGTCATTGAAGCTTTGTGTTACATCCCAAATTCCTACCAAATTATTATGAGTCAATTATACATTTCATGAAAGTGTTCAAAGAGCTAAAAATATTATGAGAACAATTTCGATAATTACACTAAAGCTTAAAGGGGGTTCTCAAAGACAAACATAATATGTTCCAACTAGAGAAGTTGCCTGTATCTAATATAACAAACACACTAACTGTTATCTAATTAGCCTACTTTAAAGGAATGAGATCCTTCCCCTATAGTGAAAATATGGATAAGAATAAATCACAATGATCAATGAGGTTTTGATAAAAGGGAAGAATATTTCAAGTGAGGACACCAATCAAGAAGCAATATGGAAATATCTTAAATAAGAGTTGTATAGCTTTTTGGCCAGGTACTGTGTTATTTTGGGTAGACTACAGAAACAAATTCATAGACACTTATATGTGTAAAAGAGAGAGCTTTATATAAAAGAGCTATTGTATAATGCGGAAGCATCCCAGCCCAGTCCAGTCCAGATCAAGTAAGTAAGTCTGATAATAGCCCATATGTCTGATACCAGTCTATAATTTCCTCTTCAGACTCAAGCAACACACGTAATGATGCTGAATGCAGAAGATCACAGGCCAGTAGGTAAAATGTCTTGTTGACCCAGTGGTGGTACAAGTATCTCAGCACTGGTGTGGGTCTCCACATGGCTCCTCCAGCGCTGAGATGCTTGTGCCTATGTTATCCTCATAATTGTTCTTATTCTGGGCCAATAGATGCAGCCACTGTGTCAATCCATCTTGTCCACGGTCTCCCTTTTTTTCACTGTCCCATTGGTTTATCAAGTATGGCAGCCTTCTCGACGGACTCGTCTCTCATGACCACATGTTCAAGGTACACAAGACAAAGTCTGCTCATCCTTGCCCCTAAGCACTCAGGCTGTGCTTCTTCCAAGACAGATTTGTCTATTCTTTTGGTGCTCCATGGCATTTTCAGTAGTCGTCACCAGCACCAAAATGCAAAGCATTGGTTCTTCTTCGGTCTTCTTTATTTAATACCCAACTTTTCACATGCATTAATAATAGAGGGCAGTATTTATAATGCATCACAAAATGACAGGTAATTGCATCAGATTACATTATGAGGATGGCCATACCATTACATCACTGCCAAATCATATCATTGTATAACTACTAGACTACATCACTTTATTACTTCTAAGCCACAGAGAAATGTGGCCTAGCCAAGTTGATCTATGTTTTGGAGCAATACAATTCAATCCACAATGAAATATCTCAGAAACTTTAAAGAAAAAAAAAGTCTAGGTCACCAAACAGCTTTTCTTGGAGTCACATCAAACACAGAATCACTGAGCTAGGTGCTCAGGCTAGCACTGTAATAAGAGTGAGTAAAAAGATATATCTGACTTTGTGGGACTGAAAAGTCCTATGGGACCTAGAACTGCAGGAATAGAAACAGGGAGTCCCGTGATCCAGGCCAAGAACAAACGCGAGCCAATATTTTCCACAGTCAGGGTGAGTCTGGTCAATTCTGACTCATAACAACTCCATGTGTGTCAAAGTGTATCTGTGCTCCATGACTGTGTGTGTGCACATATTTAAAAATGAGACCACCAGGCCTTTCTTCTGAGGCAACACTGGGTAAATCGAACCTCCAAATTTCAGGTTATTAACTGAGCACATTAACCTTTTGTAGCACCCAGGGACTCCTATAAGGTGGGTTGGGTGAGTCCAAACTATGCTTAAAATAACACCACATGCGGGACTGGCTGTTCAATGTTATTTTAAACCTTTTGATTGCACAAATTAGATTCAGGTTGTTGATGACTGTTGAGAAATCTCCTCAATGTATTGATGTCAGTTCTGAACTATTAATTTCTAGTTCTGAAGCAATGGCTTCCAGCTAGAAATAAACAGCTCCATTTGTTTTCATTGTATTTTTCTCTAAAGGTCACTTCCTCTTTCTGCCTAGAGACTAGTCTTCTATTTAGAACATAATACTCCCTTTAAGGTAAATATACTACATGGTAGTCACATACTCTGGTGTCAATTTGGGACTTGAGAGGATTAAGAGTGAAGGGGTGGAGTCTAGTCTGTTAATTGGATCACAGCCAATGAGACTTCTGTGTGGGCAAGGCTTTCTCCTGAGAATTCTGGGAAATCTGGTATTTCCTCCTTGGAGGCAGGAGAGACTCTTTCTCTATGCTGACTCTCTGGAGAGATGCTCTACTGACAAGACACATGGCGATACCGCCTGGGAACTGGAGAAGCCATATGGACTTATCCTGATGCAACCAGACTCTGGAGCCCGAAAAGCCATATAGAGATCCCTGCCAGTGCTGAGGTGCTTACAACACCACTGGCTCCACTGGTCTGTGATCCTCCTGCATTTGGCATCATTGCATGTATTTCATGAGTCTGAAGAGGACTTAATAGATTGGTATCAGACATATGGGCTAATAATGGACTTATGGACTTGATCTGTACTGGGCTGGGGTGTGTTCTCAATATTCAATCACTCTTGTATAAAAACTTCTTTCTTATACACATATCAGTGTCCATGAATTTGTTTCTGTAGTCTACCTGGACTAACACATATTACCTTTATGCATTAGGAAAATATAGTATATAAACAACACCATGGTTGGTAAAGAAGAAGGTCAGGGAAAGAGAAAGCCCCTCCAGGAGATGGATTGACTCAGTGGTACAACCATACCCTCTGGCATGGCCACAGCTGTGTGGGTGACACAAGATCAGGCAGCATTCCCTTCTGCTGTACACAGGTTCACTATGAATCAGGACTAATAGCTATCCCTAGAAATAACATGATAGATGTTATATGGGTACAAAGACACCCCCCTTTTGTCCCCTAAGTGATATCTACACTAAGTGTGCACTGGTGGCCAGAGATAAAAAAATGGATCAGACAAAAATGTATCAAGTGGCATAAGTCCAAATTGGTGATTAATTGGAGAATAAAGGAGCTGGCGTGGTAAGAGGCAAAGTTGTTCTGAAGTAAGAAGCGGGGTCAAATTTTTGGGAAGAGTTAGCTGCCTCATGAAGGCAAGCATGACCTTCAGACAGGAGTCTCTTTGAGAAATGACTGCTACCAAGCCTTTGAACCAGTGCCCTCTGGCTCAAACCCCTGCTGAGCACTTGCATTTTCAGTTCAGATATACTGAATCGGAATCAACATTTTAACAAGATTCCCAGCAATTCTTCTAGATCCCCAGGCAACTCTTACATGAAAAATAAAGATGAAAATATTGAGCCTTGTTAAAATACTCACAGAAGTTTCAAAGTGTTCATGGATAAATGGAATTAAGAGAGAATGAAAACTTTCAAGGACCTTTTTGGCATCCCCTCATAGATTCAGATCCAGTACATGTGGATGGAAATTAACATACTGTAGATACTCGAATATAAGCTGACCGGAGGATAAGCCGAGGTACCTAATTATTACCTTGGAAACCAGAAAAACTGATTGACTCGAGTATAAGCCTAAGGTGGGAAATGCAGGATGTGAATTAACACAGAGACCAAAGGAGAGAGACGGAGCGCAGCCACAGGCACATCCTTACCAGTTCAGCTGCCGGCATAAGTGAATGACTACGGGTGCTTCTGTGAATTGGAGCGGTCCACATCATAGGACGGCTCTGATTGGTTAGATGTGAGTAAACAAGCATTCAAAGCCCTGCAGTGTCAGCGGGGCTTTGAATGAACAGCAGAGGAATGGCAATCACCCGTGAGATGTTACACCTCGCTGGGGTACTACTGACCCGTATATAAGTCAAACCCCAGTTTTTCAGTACATTTTTTGGCTTATACATGAGTATATACAGTAATTACCAGGGAGTCAAACTGGACTGAGTCAGTTTGGAAACCTTATTTCTGAGCACTTTTATCCCCCCTAGACACTTAGTTAAGGTGCTGTAGAATAAACACCCTGTTAAAGGTTGTCAGTAACAACACCATCGCCCCAATTCATTGTCTTTGACTCAGTGCCAACTCATAGCAGCCCTGTCCCCCAGGGTGTCTAAGTATGGAATCTTGACAGAAGCAGGTGATCCTATGGAGCAGCTGGCAGATTCCAACCACAATCTTTTTGGCCAGAAACTTAGTTTTTAATCCACTGCCACACCCAGGATCCTTAGGGACAGAATGCAGACCAAACAAATTTACTGCCATCAAGTCAATTCCAACATGGCTTTAGGTATGCTTTCCAAGACTATAAATCTTTACAGAACAGCCAGCCTCATCTTTCTCTCCCGAGAACCAACTAGTGGGTTTGATCCACTGACTTTGTGATTGGTAGCCCAGTACCTAACCCACAGCACCACCTGGCTTGCTAGGGTCTAGATAGGCATCCTTCATTTCAACAGTGTCACTTTGAGTTGGAATTGTCTCAACAGCGGTGGGTTGTTTTGTTGTTTCTTCAACAAGAAAGCGTTTGTCATAGTATTTCCTTGGTGTGTCCTATGAATGTGGCCAGACTCTGGTCAGGGAGGGCCTCTCAGACTTGTCCCACAAAGGCAACATTTTGTGGGAAAATCAGAGAGCAATATTACTCTACTTGGTGCAGAACTGCTGACGACTCTCCACTCTTTTCTTTGTGATTGGAGAGGACTGGTTTATTTTAGGCTATTATTCGACTTGATAAGCAGAGTCATTTACTACTGGTGGAAATTCATGGGGGGAAGCATATAAGTAAGCAGTGCAGTTTCTGAGAGGTTTCGTTTCTATAGGAAAAATAGTCTCTGCTCTACTCATACATACTTGGCAGGTTTGTTGGACATATGTAAGCTAGTCAGAATTTAAAATTAATTTAAGGATTTATAAAAAATGTAATTTTGATAACAGTAAGCAAAATAAAAAAGCTCAGCATGTCATGTATGATGTTTTGGAGACCTTACCCCTCCTACTAAGCTTTGATGAAACCTCTAATCATCATGTGATGTTCTCTTTTCCTTGGAAAGCCTTTTTCTTCCCTGAAGATGATGAATCAAACTTACCTGTCCACTCATCCACCACTGCTTTCAAATAAACTCGGAATGAAAATTAAGCCACCTGTGTCCTAATAGAATAGTGCTCCTTAGGGTGTTTTTTTCTGAGTACCTTTGGGTGAATTGGAAGTGCTCCCTTTAGGTTGTCATATAAGGACATACATTAATTCTTTGTATGGCTGTCCACTCCTTTTTCCTCAGAGTCTCTGGTATGTCTCTGTAGCAGAGGGCTTCCCAACCTGGGAATTATTCGTTCCTGTGGAGGCTACCTTGTGTCTTGCACAAAGTTTATCAACATCTCCGTCCTTGGCCCACTGCATGCTAGTAACACCCCCTGAATAAATATCTCCAGATATTGCTAACTAGTCCTTGGGGAGAAAATGCTTAAGAACACCTATCAAGCTACAACATCTCTCTTATTCCATGGGAGGTGTTCGCATTTGTAACTATGTGGACAGGAAAGGCCATCATGATTGGTAGAGAGTTAGCCAAAAAGGAGGAAGACCATTGACAAGATGAATTGACTGCAACAATGTTTCAAACATAGCAACAGCTGCGGGATAGTGTAAACCTCAGCCTGGCTTCCTTTGGTTCTACATGGGGCCGCTATTAGTTGGGACTGACTCCACGGCCCCTTCCAACACTGGGGTAGATAAGGAGACCTGGTGGCACAGTGGGCTACTTATCCCAGGATCAGTAGTTCAAATTCACCACTTCTAATTTCCGCCGACTGTGAATATTTGGGGAGCTACTCCTGGAGAAAGATGAGGAGGTCTACTCCCATAAGACTGAGTCTCAGAAACTTAAGGTAGCAGGTCTCTCTGTCCTATAGGGTTGCTGTGAGTGGGAATTGACTCAACAGCAGTTCTGCCATTAGAATAGAAATAATCTGTATGGAACTCAGCACTGTGTATAAACTAAAACAAACCAAACTCACTGCTCTTGAGACAGTTTATCGAACAGGATAGAATGCTCCTTTGGGTTTCTGCGGCTGTAAAGCTATCGGGGAGCAGAAAGCTTCAACTTTCTCACTCCAGCATCTGGTGGGATCAAACACCTGACCTTGGTTCACAGCCCAGGCCATAATTCACTCTGCTAGCAAGGCCCCTTGTGACCTATGGATAGTGGGTACACAATTTCTCTAACAAAAAAATACCAGCTGCTAGCCACAAATACCAGACCAGTTCCGGTCAAACCAATTCCAACTCATGGCATCTAGGAAAGTGTGGCTCCCATAGAACTAGACTCCAATCGGTTTTCAATGACTGTGCTTTCAGACCTAGGTTGAACCAGACCTTTGTTATAAACTGCTTCTGGGTGGATTCAAACTGCCAGCTTTGAAGTTAGTAACCAAGAGCTTAACTACTCCATGGCTCTTACACAGGCCTTTGAATCCATTCCAACTCTTAGGGGCCCACGTAACAGAGTCAAGCTAAAAGATTTACTAGAACTAATCAGTATGGGATCAGGCCACGAGATCATTTCTGTCACACCATCACTGGTGATTTCAAAGCTACACACCTTTTAGTTAGCAGCCAAGTGCTTAAAACTTGTCCCCAAAGAGATCCGTGTATGAATACTGTGTTTTCAGTGTTCCATGCGATAGGAAGAGACAGCAGGTCCTATCCATCTTCTCTCTACTTTGCAAGAACTCTGTGAGGGTCTAGCACCTTGATTTCCTTAGGGATAATACCCTATGAAGGGCTGTTCTTTTTGGACGCATATAGGGTTGCCACAGTTGAAATCAACTCACCAGCCCGGAAAAACATGATGAATGGCCTCTTCAATGGAAGTACCGACATCATTTTCCGCTCTGCATTTTCAATGTCAAACACTGTGAATGACACATTGGGGATTCTCAATGAGTGTTTTGGGGATGAATCAGTGAGTGAATGGATTGAAGAACGAATTGAGAAAAACAGCCTCACATTCACATTCGCACGGCCAGACATCCTCACGTGTGCCTGTCTCTCATCTTTCCCTGGAGTTACTATGACTACAAATATCTGAGCTGCCAACTTCCTGCCTGAAACTCTAAACAAGATTCCAGGTGAGGAAGCGTCCTTGGCAGGGACCCAGCAGACCCAGCAGTGGCTCACAGGAGGAAATCTGCTGAGAACTAAGTGAAACCCAGACTTGCTCTAGTTGAACTAATCTGAGACTAGGGGGAAAACATCATCAAAAGTCATCATGGTTGGTCAGGGAGAGGAAGGGCTGAGATCAGATAATTAAACGCCAGAAAGTTTCACAGAGTCAATGTCAAGAAAAGTATGAATGGGCCCAGAGGTTCTGTAAAACCATAGAGCAGGCGCTTATTAGATGAGGAGCAGATTACAGATGAGAAGTGTAAGGGGCTTGCATCGGGGGAAGAATCCAATTCATGGAGTTTGTTCGACTTATTCCTCTCTTGTGCAGAAAGCTACTCTTCTGAATGTAATTGGGTTCCATCCCGCTCAGGAGCTCCAGTGAACTGGACTGAAGAGGAGGGTCGTAATCTCCAAGTGAGGATCCCCTCTACCTCTGCTCATATCTTCAGGGGCCTGTAAGTTTGAGATTATAAGGCTTTCTTGGGAGTATCTCTGCTCAGGAAGAATTTACACAATTAAATTATATTCAAGGTTTAAGGCCTCTGTTAAGGAAAATCTTCTCCATCTTCTCTATGTGGCTAAGTCAAATTTCTTTAACTCAAATCTCTATCAATCTATACCTATCTCTCTATTTATATATTTTTGTGTGTATGTGTGTTATAGGAAATCTTTCCTCATATTGTAATAAATGTTTTGTCATTACTTTTGTGACTGCCATTTGATTTAAATTCCATAGGGACAAGAATAGTGTGTGATGATTAATATTCATAATGATTATAACAGTTTACTAGAGGAGGGTGAAGGGAGATCTAGCTGTGTAGTGATTATGAGTTGGGCTGCTAACCACAAAGTCAGAAGTTCAAAACCATCAGTGGCTCTGCAGGAGAAAGAACTTAACGCTTTAATTCCGATAGCATCTTTCGGAGTCAGTTGCGATGACACCTCTTTATCTGGGATAGCTCATCTAAGTTCTGGCATTTCGGTGAGAGCTGAACCTGGTTGAACTGAATTGACATGACAGGAAAGAAGTGGACTGACAACAATCATGGCGGACCATAGGTTTCCCAGGGATATTAAAACAAAATGACAAACCTTTGAACCTCAGTTCAGTGCCCTTTTTGAAAACCGACCTAATTTTCTGAGTTTCTATTTTATTCTGAAAGACTGTGGCATGGTCCTTGCTGCCTTTCATACAGAGTGGTTGGCCAGATGAGTCAGTATCTATACACTGACAGCGCATTCTCTTTTGCTATCAGTATTTACTGTGTTAATCATAAGTATTGTGGAACAAAAAGGGAAAGGAAAGAGGCACACAGATCTAAATGGGTTCCCTGACCATCATCTCAGATGTTATTTTACTGGATTCAGGCAAGTATAACACACTCACTCACAGAGCAGACTGCAGCAAAACCTCCTGTCGTTAAAATGAAATCTGAAGTCATGTTTACTCCTCAACATCCTCCTGACCCCCTCGTCTGTTTGTTCACCCAATGACAAACCCTTCATATTGGGGGTGGGGGTGGGAAGCAGAACACTCAGTATAGCTAGCATATTTAAGTTTACCGCTCAAGAAGTTGATAAAAAAAAAAACCCACCTTGAAGCTCTTAGCAATCAGCTCAGCATGGCTGTGTTAGATTATATATCATTGCATGGCCAAGGTGGAGGTGTATATATGATGTGGTTGTGTGTACTGTCAACAGAAATATGTGTCTTCAAAATGCCATATGATGTCCCCTTTATTAAGCCTCTCTGAAGGCAAATTTTAAGCAGGCTTGTTTTTGCAATTTAGATAATTGAAACTCCATTTCCTTAATACTTTAATGTCTAACAGGGTAGTTTTGATGGGTTTTAATAGCTCCAAGTTCCAGAACATATTAAATTGGGTAAGTGAATGGCGAACATTATCTGCACCATCAATAAACCATAGTGATGCATTTTATTTGTTTTCCTACAGTATTGCTTCAAGAGTCTTTATTGTCAATAATTACTTTTTTCACGCATTATTTTCCAAAACAATTTGGAAAACATTGCCCTATATCCAATCGTAAGAAGATGGGGAAAAAATTGACGTTTCAACGTCTTAACACAAACCCCATTTGCAAAAGACCTGTGAAAATGACAAGATTTTCTAGATTCGGACATGGGTCCATGTGCTCCTGACCTAAGATGAGGATGTGTACTTGGTTCTGTACCAGGTACAGGCTTCCCTCGGTTATGAATTAGACCTATCTCTAATTGTTTTTAACTTGCATTTGGAGGTAAGTTGGAGCAGGTGCACACAGTTCTTATTTAGCCTTCCTTAAGTACAAGAAGGATCCCTGGTGGCATAGTGGTTACCAGCTAGGGTGCTAACCACAAGGTCAACAGTTCAAAACCACCAGTCACCCTGCAGGGGAAAGACGAGGCTCTCTCTACTCTAATAGAGTTGTGCCTTAAGAACCCACAGGGGAAGCTCTACTCTGTCCTATTTAACTCTCTCAGATTTGACATGAGGGCAGTGACTTTTTTTTTGTTTGTTGTTGTTTTTTTTAATACAAGAAACACAAGAGAAAGCTCTGGCAGCCTGTTTCCATAGAGTTGACAGCCTCGGAAACCCAATAGGAGAGTCCTACTCTGTAGGATATGTGACTCAGAATTGACTCAATAGCAGTGGGTTTGGTTCAGTTTGGTTTGGTTCCGGTGAGTGCAACTAAACATTTAAGCCTTTAAAATGATTTAAAAGACAGACATGCAGCAAGGGAAGGCGATTGTGATGAAGAATTTGTGAGAGTAGGACTAGCAGCTGGTTAATTCTCGCACAGTGAGAGACGTGTACACATTAAAGGGCAAGAAGAAGTTGTCCTTGGACATCTGCAACCCAGACAGTGGCTTCCTTCCTTCCTTGGAAGTGATTCACTGTGGTTTGATTTACTGCTCAGAATTTGTAGATCCACCAGATAAACTGAATGAGAATCTATATTTTAACAAGACACATCATACTCTTGGGATCTGTAACAATCATGTGGGGATCTTGTTTAAAATGCAGGCTCTGAAAGAGCAAACTTGCTAAGAGGAGGAACCAAGAGGTGGAAATAAGGGGAAAGTGGCAGTGGGACAAGAGGAAGGTCAAAGTAAACTGAGGAAGGAGCAAGGAAGTGAAGCAATGGCTAGAAGTATAAACCAAACACTGCACATATGTAAGTACATTAATGCACAAAATTAGAGGTATTGACATATATAGATATAGACATAGATATAAAGCAATGCACTGAGGTAGGAGATGGACTTTGGGCCTCTGCTCATACCCTCCCTCAATACAAGAACACTTTGTTCTAACCAATTGACAGTCTGAGATGTTCACCCTTCCGACACAATCGCTGAAGACAAAGCGGGTACATAAGCAAATGTGGTGAAGAAGGTGGATGGTGCCCCGTTATTTAAACATATAGCATCTGGGGTCTTAAAGGCTTGAAGTTACACAAGTTGTCATTCAGTAGGGAAGCAACGAGTCCACATGGAAGAAGCACACAGCTGGTGTGATCATGAGGAGTCACAGGGACCGGGTAACAGTCATCAGCAGACACACAACAAACAAAATCAGATTGTTAAAAACGAGGGGGCTGGAGAAGAGATCCAAAGCTCATCTGTAGACAGTGGAACAATCTCCCCACAGAGGGGCCACAGGGAAGGGTTGAATCACCAGGGCGCAGTAAAGCATCAATGAAACACACTCTATCCCTCTGGTTCCTTGAGGCTTCCTCACCCCCCACTACCATGACTCCAGTGCTGCTTGTCAATTCAGACTAGACCGGAGCATGGACACAGGTATTGAAAGGGATGGGAGCTCACGACACACGGAATCCAGGAACAGGAGTGGGAACAGTGATACCAGAAGGGTGGGGGGAAGAAGGGGAGAGGAAGGGAGAGAGAGGGAACCAATCGCAATGATTGCCATATAACCACGCCCCCCCCCCACTTGGGGGGAAGAGCAACAGAAAAACTGGGGGAAGGGACACAGTGGTCGGTGTGAGAGATGAAAATAACAACAATGTACATTCTATCAGGAGGTTGGGGGCGGGGGGTTGATAGGGCAGGCGGGGGACGGAGCTGATACCAAGGACTCAATAGAAAGGGCAAGATATGACAAAATAACAATGTATAAATTACCAAGGGCACATGAGGGAGGGGGGAATGGGGAGGGAGGGGGGGAAAAAAGAGGACCTGATGCAAGGGGCTTAAGTGGAGAGCAAATGCCTTGAGAATGATTGGGGCAGGGAATGTATGGATGAGCTTTATACAATTGATGTATGTATATGTATGGATTGTGGTAAGAGTTGTATGAGTCCCTAATAAAATGTAAAAGAAGAAAAGAGAAAAAAATGATTAGGGCAAAGACTGTACAGATGTGCTTTATACAATTGATGTATGTATATGTATGAACTGTGAAAAGAATTGTATCAGCCCCAATAAATTGTTAAAATAAATAAATAAATAAATAAAATAAAAATAAAACAAAAAAAATGTCCAGAAAAGAATGAAGGCAACATATGTACAAATATACCTGATTCAATTGATGTACAGATTGTGGTAAGAGTTGTATGAGCCCCCAATAAAATGGTTTTTTTTTAATGTAGGCTCTGATTCAGTATATCTGAGGTAGAAATACACAACCTTAGCAGGGGTCTAACTGGACGAAATTGGTTGGAAGCCCTGATGGTGGACGGTGTCCACTGCCCAGAGCTTCTTTCACGGTTCAGCTGTTGGGAATTTGAGCAGCAGACAGCCCCACAGCTGCCAAGCCTCTTCCAGAATTGCCCAAGCTAAGGACCGCTGTCGTGACAAGATTAGATCCTCTTCCTTGGGGGCAGCCTGCATCAAATGACTGGTTCATTCAGGCACATCAATCCATGTCATCCCATCTTACGACAGCTCCAATGGGAGCACTGACCAATAAAATCCTGTGTGTCAATCTCTGTCCCAGTGTCTGTCACATGGGACAGAACCTACGACAAAAACTAATTGAGAAAAAGGCATCATTTCTACCTGTTGAAAACAGCTCATGGTTCTCATTACCCCAAAGCAGAGAATGCTGGAAGCTCAGTTCTCTGTCCTACAGAAAGGTGATAGTTTAAGATGAAGAAGTGGAAATTCCAAGAAATTGTTAAGCTCAAGAATCAGGTATGGTCTAAAATTGAGTGAGAGCCGGAACCAATGCAAAAGACACAGAGAATCTGGCCCTACTAATAGAAACCCGGAGAGCTAGGTTTAGCTTTTAATGGTCTACTTCCTGATCTACAGAGTGCCAGAAGATGTCACTCAAACTCAGATTCTCTACCATTGAGTTGATTACAAGTCATAGTGATTGTACAGCACCGAGTGGAACTGCCCGTGCATTGCCAAGACAATGAATCGTTCTGGGAGCAGAAAGCCTCGTCAATGTCCAAAAACCTTAAAGTTCGCAGCCTAATTCATAACCCACTGCACTCCCCATGCTCCTCAGAAAGAGAGGTTATTTCTTCCAGGACAGGGCAATATCAAAGACATTGTTGCATTATTTCACAGTTTATGTCTGCTTTTATTTTATCCTTCTTATGATGAAATGCTACATTTAGAATCCCCTTTAGGGTAGGAAGAAACGATGAATGCTTAAGCCCTCCGAGTTCAATTTTAAAGTGAAGTGAATGGACTCTTATACACTGTAAAGGTTCTACAATTAATGTGATCTTTCCTGATCATGATGAAGGTAGTTTTGTTTCATTCCAGAAACCGTTCAAATACCAGTACTATTGGAAAAAGGACCTGCTTACACCGATCTGCGTCTCCCATACTTTCTTCAGCTCTCCTGGAAAATGGACGGTGGCATTGTTCTGGTGTTTAGGAGTCATCGAGACAGTTCTGCCTCGTTGGGACCCCATGCAACACGACACTGCTCCGCCCTGTGTCATCCTCATTATTGTCCTTCTGTTTAAGCCCATTGTTGCAGCCGGTGCCAACCGATAAGGAAGAATGGATAGAAGTGGCCTTATTTCAACGTCTCAATTTGTTTTAGCGAAAGGAACTAAATATCTACAATAAATATTAAAAAGTAATCAACCTTATATAAGCACAGTGGAGAATTTTTCATGAGAATTGATTCTTTCACCAGAGAAAATAAATAGAAACACAGAGAGTTAGCTGTGACCCAGGCTTTGATGTATGGGAAATAATTTCACATGCACAACTATATCAAGATTTTGCACCTGCGTTGTAAGGAAGATTCAGTTAACCTTTCTTTCATGCACATCCCCCTTTTTTGGTGTCCCCAATACTTGATGTTGTGAATGCATCAGAGATGCAGACTTATAAAATTCTTATTCCCAAGGTGCTTCTATCCTGGTTGAATGTAACATCTGACTAATTAATGGACAATGCCCAATAGTCAGTAAAATAATAATATGGATAGTCAGAATTATCAAATGAGTTTATGTTCTTTGCAATAATTCATTTGAAATCCCTGGAAAGTTTGATGCACATTGATGATGTGCAGAGAACTCAGAAGCAACACGTGTGCACATAAGATTGGCAGAGGTAGAAAATGGACTGCAGCAAATCTTCCTCGAAGGACTCAGGCAGTAACTGAGGGAGCCCTGGGCTTCAGGCAGCCTTTCAGAGTTGGCCATCCATTAATATGCACCTAATAAGCCACATTGGTCTAAATTTCTGTACACTCCCTGGGCACCCAGGGCATGTGCCATAGAACATTGAGACATTGAATTCTGGAACTTCAAGGTGCACAACCTCCTCCAAAAGCTTCTCAGTGAGCCAGACCATCACAAACATACCTATACCCTCAGGAGTTAGGACTGAACTTTCATGGTGTGTGAAGAAGCAGAAGATAGCAGTATCAGCTGTCCCAACTGTCAGTTCACGGAGTGACATTTACTTGCTACTTCAATTCCCTACTTGCTGTATAAAGATATGTATTATTCTGGCAAACTTGTGACTGACATTATCACACATATATTACTATACATTTTGCCCGAATACCAATTCAGATTTTTAATGCAAATAGTGTCCTGTCATTTAAGGATGGGTTCTGTATGAGTGAACAATCCAGGTATTGTGAGATGTAGTTACCCTACCTTTGTTTATCTCCCTCTCTCAATAGTATTTTAAAAATTAGTCTCATGCATTAATCAGTGACACTGTAAATGGAAGGTCCTTATGATCCAGGGAGATTATCGATGAGATTCTCTATCAAATAAAAAATGTATCTCTCAGGTGAAGCAGAAGCAAATAAAAACAGATTCAGGAATAGATTTGAGGTACATACTTAATCCTTACTCCAATCTAAGGATGATTAGTTCTTATGACATTGCTGCTTGATGCTCACCTCAAGAAGGAAACACAGAATATACGGTTGCTATAGAAAAATGTGGTGAAGTAATTAGATGGTGCCCAGCTATCAGACAGAATATAAAGGCTTTTTTATCCCCAATAAGCTGCCATCTAAGTGAGATGTCAACGATGTCCACATGGAAGAAGCACACCAATATCCATGATCCAAGGAATATAAATTATATAATCCAAATTTGAAGGAGGGCTAGTGTCAGAGCTTAATTTGTGAGATTCTGGTGAGCAAAGGGATATGGAGGAAAATACATTGGCAGGATCTAGCCAGGGAATAAGCCTCCAGTGACTTCCTTCTAGCTACAATTGAGGGATGGGAATAACCCGATTACCTGAGAGCATTGGAGAGATGTTTATAGCAGATTAAAATGATAAATCTGACTTCAATGGTTGACACCTTGTCACTTGATCTACCTTCTGATACACTCTGGGCTTGATCTGGTTTTTCATACGTTGTTTTCTTTCATATTGGGATTCATCTCTGTTGTATTTTGTCATTTTGCATTGTTCTCTTGAATCTTTGTCGTGTATTTTTCTATGTTAGAATAGGTGAATCTAGATGGGGGTGAAGGGGAGCTGATATCAAAGAGTTCAAGTAGCAAGAACATGTCTTGAAACTGTGGTTGAATTTGTGCAATACTGCTTGATGTCATTGAACCATGAATTGTATAATGTCTGGATTAGCTCCTAATAAAATGGTTTGGAGACAAAGAAGTAAAGTTAAAAATGCTCAAATACTCTAGGAAAGTTAAATAAAAAGAGTCAAAAAATTTTAATCAAAATCAAAAAAAATTTTTAATTGAAAAAGTAGAAGATACGCCTTAGAATCCTGAATTACCACGCGAGTGGTCTATCATTGAGTGAGGCAATTGTCTTTGTGGGAAATTTCTGGAGAGGGTCACGGTTGTAAGCTGTCAGCAGAAAACACTCCCACCAACCGGAGAAACGCGTCCTTTCATTCTGAAGGAGGCAACTGGGAACCCGATCACTGTGTCCATTACAGTTTTGAGTGCAATTTATTTTCCCTGTTACCAAGACTTTTTGTTTTTTCTTTGCTGGTTAATCTGGAAGACGTCCTTTAAATTGTAGATTTGAAAGAAATCATATTCTTGCTTATGATTGTTTTTTTTTTTATCAGAGAAAGTTATGGCAGCAAGAAGGTGCATTAAAGGCATGTATAAGAAAGATGAATAATTAACATCCCCACGAGGTCTGTGATTTCAGGTTTGGATTTCAGATGGGATCCTGAAATAGTCTAGGGACAACACAGTCTCATCAGCTACATCCTAAGTTATTGAAGGATCTTCACTGCATGTAATGAAGATTTCAGAGATTTGGTTCTAATATAGGTCATGCTGTTAATTCCCCAGTGAACAATATGTCTTCATTCAGAGTGACCTTAAACTATATATAAATGCATGAATGTCTGTATGTCTCTATTTACAAAATAGATATTACTTTTCATTAAGTATCATCAGAATATATGTGTATGCATGGATCTATTTTTCATTATTAAATATCATCAGGCTATATGTGTATACGTGCATGTATATAATTTCTAGTCATATAATTATATGTAACTATATGAGAACACATTACATATAGATGTGACATTACACAATTAAAATCAATGTTCATTTTCTTGGTGTTGCTATGAGACCAAATTTACTTAATGGCAATGGGTTTCATGTTTATACATTTCAATGAAACATAAAGCAATACTCCTGATAGCTTTGATCTAGAGCAGTGATTCTCAACCTACGACCTTTTAATACAGTTCCTCATGTTGTGGTGACCCCCCCACCATAAAATTATTTTTGTTTCTACTTCATAACTGTAATTTTGCTACTGTTATGAATTGGGAGAGCCTGTGAGAGGGTCATTCTACTCCCAAAGGGGCCCGCAACCCACAGGTTGAGAACTGCTGACCTACAGCCTAGATTCCCAAACTTGGCTGCTCATTGGAACCACCAGGGGATCTGGTGAACCTACAGATCCATGGGACTCTCCCCCTAGAGATCTTGATTTACTAGATTGCAAATGGAGCCCAGGAACCTCTAGTTTCCCTAGATGACTGGGTGGTTCTGGTGATTAGACAAATTTGGGAACCTAGAATCTAGATGAAGAGAGAAGAACCATCATACCCTATGTCAGAAATGTTGGAAACATTTTATATATTTGGAGTGTTTTTTTTTGCAGTTAGTTTTGCATACCTCCAGATTTCAGTCTACTCTGAAGTCATATATATGAGGGGGTACTCACCCCAAAACAATGCTCATTTCTTTTGATTCAAGGGAGATAATGCACTTGGAGTTTGTTCTACCAGGTCAGACTGTTAATCAAGCTCTCTATTTAGAGGTTCTGAAAAGATTGCATAACAGTGTGTGACAAGAAAGGCCTGATTTGTGGCAGACGGGAGACCAGTTTTGCCACCATGACAATGCACCAGCTCACGCAGCCATCTCAGTGTGCCAGTTGTGAAAAAAAAATATGCCTCTCCTGGCCCCAGATCTTTACTCAGCTGACCTCACTCCATGTGCCTTCTTTCTGTTACCATGAATGTAGAGGGCCATGAAGGGACAGAGATCTGAGGATGTAGAAGAGGTGAAGAAAAAAATGAGGGAGGTGCCATCGAGCCATCCAAAAGATGAATTTGAAAAATGTTTCCTAGAATGGAATCACACACAAAAAAACAAAGAAAAGAATGGAATCACAGGTTTGACAAATATATTAAGTGTGATGGAGAGTACTTTGAAGGTGATAAGTTTATTTTGTAAAAGAAGTGTAAATATATATCTTTGAAAAAATTCTGGTTTTGGGGGGTGGCCCCCTCATTTTCTGAAATGCAAATATGTGCACATTACCCTCTTACTTAACCCCTGTCTCCCCCATGCCCTCCATCACATTGTTCAAGAAGGATATTCAGGTTTTTTTCTGAGCTGTCTCATCTCTTAGTTCCCCCCCCCTTTTTTCCCTCATCCCTAGCTCTTAAACCTCATCTTGACACCTCCACTTGCTTCAACCCTGCGGAATTACTTGCTACCCTGACAGAAGGATCGATTGCATGTATGTTTATAACCTGTTGAAGTGGATCTCTTTGTCTATGAGTTTAGCTCTTTTCCACCCTTCCAAGAATGGCCACATCCCTTCTCAGAGTACCAGAACGCATGCTGATCAGACTCAGGGCACAGTCTCCCGATTGCCCTCGTTTGCTCTCATTGGATGGCAGTTTTGCTGATGAGCCTGGAAACACCGCAGAAACCCTATGAGGACCCCTGTCTGCATTTGTTGGACCTTCCATGGGTATTGCAGCCAGCAGCTTCCAAATATAAGCTCTTTGAGTTGTACTGAAAGATGACTATGCCCATCTCTGTCTCTTCTTTTTTTTTTTTGAGAGGAAGAAATCAATGTTCTTGTTGGCTTTTTTAGTACATTTATATTGCATTCAGAGCAGATGAATGCAAACTTTTGGGACTTTTTTTCCCAAATTAATGAAGCATAATTTGTTTTGCTGTCTATAGTCACATTCCACAGAGCGTCGCGTTTCAGTAAAGATTGCAGCAGTTCCACAGTCACTAGGGGTCACTCTTACAATTTTGAATCTTGCAGACTCGTGTACGTGATTTCTCTGAGTGCCTGCTTTCATTTCAACGCCCCATCAGCGACATGTAGAAAGGTTCCAGTGACGAGACTTGATGGCATGTCTGCCAAATCAATGACCTGAAAGGTATGCTTATCCTTCCCTTTATGAAGGGAACCGAGGATGGCTTTTCTGTCTGTATCTAAGAGAAGCAGCAAGGGGCCGCCCAAGAAGCACAGAGGAACAAAAAAATACTGTTTCATCAACGTTCTCGCCTCTAGAAAGTTCCACCCTAATGCTTGTTGTGTTCATTGCGAACGACTTAAAAATAAAAGTTGATGGGGAGGGAGGAGGCTGGCTTCTGTGTGATGTAGATGATCTTCCCCAGGTTCCATCCCATAAATTACCTGCAGAAATGCAGGGATAATGCTTGGCTCTTCAAACCACCAAGTGTCATCTCAGCAGGATTCTTAATCACAAACAGGCTGAAAAGAAACCAACAGGCATTTGCAAATGACAGGGGAGAAGCACGAGGAGAAACAAATCTCTTTTTAACTGCTCTGTGATCAGCCCTGTTCTGCACCCACTCCCAAACCTGCCCAGGAATTAGTGCATGGCAGTCAATCACCTGCTTCAGGCAGACGCCAGCCAGCTCAGGTGCCTGGCATTTGATTTCACACCGTGCAGGAGCAGGAATGGAAGGAGTTCCAGGAGGATGGATTGGGCAGAACCTGGGAAGAATAGATAGTGGGTCTGTGGACTGAGCAAACTACCGCCTTACCTGGACAAGGGGGCCAAATGCCCCTGTGCCTGTTATGTCCTTAGCAAGAATAACCCTACAAAACAACAACCACAGCAGGATGTAAGACCCCTAGCGAAGTATTGTCTTTTTAGAAATTGAAATACATGGAAGTAAAAAAAGGACAGCAGCTCTAAGATGAGTTTGAAGCTATCGTATGATCCCAGAAAGTGACCACAGATATCAAAGTCAAACTGCAAGTTTGGGGTCCCACCCAGGCACTCAGCACAAGGTGGTCCCCAAAAGTTCTAAACCTCAATTTCCCTACATGTATTGTAGAAGTATAACCCTCCCCGCCAAGACCAAACAGAGCCCACTGGCATCCAGTCCATTTTGACTCACAGTGACCTTATATAGGGTTTCCAAGTCTGGAAACCTTTGTGCCAGCAAACAGCTTCTTTTCCCTCCTGTGCTTAATCTACTAATATTATATTTAGCAGGACAACACTAACCATAGCACCTTCAAGCCTCCACAGAGAGAAGAAATACTCTATCTATATATCTAAAAATGTGCACGCACAGTCAAAAAGTCTAATGATAAATAAAATTAAAATATAATGGATTTTTTCCATGAACATTTTGAAGCTGCCTCTCTCTCTCTACACACACACACACACACACACACACACACACACACATCCAATTCTCACTACCCGCTCCAAAAATAAATTGGTATTCTACAAAGACTTTCTCCTCTATTCTGCTATCGGAAGAAAGCGTATCTCCCCAATCAAAACTCAGAAAACATTGACCTGCTATCCACTTTAGGTACAGGAGAGGATATTCGAAATTGGATCTCCTTAAGAAAACCCTGGGTACTTCGTTACCATAATAATATGGCAAACCTGATTTCTAATCCTTCCATCTCTCTGAAAGACATCATAAACCATCTATTGATTTTTCTAAAAGGAGAAATACAAAGCAAAAGGTATCCATTGAATATGAAGTCGGGCCATTCCATTTCACTTGCAAACCTGGGCACAGAGCTGCAGATTCTCTCAGTGCCTGAGCTGCACTGAATGTAGAGAAATCTATAAGTTTGGGATCCCTTAACTCTGAGATAAATAAGGCACCCAGGCCCCAAATTAAGGAAGGCCTTAGAAGGAATGCTGTTTGCAGCCCGACCATTGGGCTGTGCAGACAGACTGCCTCCTGCCAGAGTTAACATTTCACCTGGCCTCCTGTCTGCCAGAGCCAAGGCGGACAACAGTCTTCAGGAGGAGGCAAGCTTGTCAGGAAAGCCGCAAAGCACAGGCAGGCCTTCAGTGGCAGCACTGGGACATGAGCTCCAGGGCAGACGTCTGCGAGACCTGCTGGGAAACGGCTGACGCCTTCACTAAAGCATTTGCTGAAGAGATGAGAAGCACGTTGCTCCCAGGCTTTAGGATTCAAAGAAAACATTCTACCGGGGAAGTCTCTCTCTTATGGATCTTTCTAAGAGCTTTTGTCTTTTCTGCAAATCACCCAGCCATTGCGTAACTGGGGATCCCAGTTGTTAGGTGGTGCAGATGCTTAAGCACTTGGCCGATACGTTAATGTCTGCAGGTTCAGGTCCACCCACAGAGACTTCAGAAGAAAGGTCCAGTGAGCTCTGCAGCAAGGCTGTGCCCTGTAAACCTGATCGAACCTGTTCCACTGTAACACACCTGGGGACATCCCAAGTCAAAGTCAAGTCCATGGCAATGGCCTTTTTTTCTGTGGTGAGGAGACTCAGAGCCTCCTGGTGCAGAGCAGGTCTATGTCCACACAGCAATCTGGCATTGATTACAGTCCTTGACTTCTTTCATCTGACTTTCCTGTTCTCTAACACGGGACAATATCACCGACCACTCCTAGTTTAAGGAGCCCTGGTGGCACAGTGGTTAAAGCACTCAATTGCAAACTCAAAGATTGGCAACTCTCTGTCCTACAGAACCACTATGGGTTGGAATTGACTCAAGGGGAGTGGGTTTCGCTTTTTTGGGGGGGGGGAGGGAGTCTCAGGAGCTGATAAAGATTCAAAACAAACCAAAAAGACAATGCAGGTAAATAAGTGATCACAAAGCCGGACGCACAATCCAAAATAAATAAATTAAATTAAACACATGGCTCCTCGACTGTGCTCTGCACGTTCCTTGGCTATGATCTTTATGGCTGTAGCCCATCAGGCATTTGATGTGTGAGCCTACTAAGCAAGTTCAGACCACCAGTCGTCAAACTCGTCAAGAGCAACCCATTTGCACCATGCAGCAATCCCCACCTCATCGCCACAGAGTCAACTCTGACTCATAACTGACTGCCCCGAAAGGCCCAGAGAGTGGCCGAAGGAACTTTATTCAAACCCACCAGCTGCTGCAGGGGGGAGAGCTGAAGCTGTCTGTGCCTGTAAAGATGTGTAGGCTCAGGGATCCTATATTGGGTTGCCAAGAGTTGGTTATCAAGTCGATGGCAGTGAGACATTGCTTTGGGTAGCATTTCCAAGGCTGCTCATCTTTACCAAAGCAGACTGCCATATCTTTCTCCTGGAGCGCTGATGACCTTCCAGCTAGCTGCGGAGCCCTTCAGCACCATGCCACCCACCCACCAGGGCTTCTTCCAGGGACTCACAGCAAGCACGCAATAAACAGCCGCTTTCATCATTCTTAACACCTCCACCATCACCAACAATTACAAAATCGCCAGCCGTCCTGTTTTTCCTTTCAAGAGGAGTGGCCAATGCTAGGCACTCATTGGAGTGACAAGGGGGGCGTTATATGCGACCTGATTTTCCTGTGTAGCATTTGAAAACATTTGCAAGGCATGAATTGTAAGCCAACAATGCTCAGACTACCAGGAGGACATAGCATGGGATTGTCCTGAAGTCTAAGCTAGCTAGTGTATGGAGTGCAACTCGACGTGAAGGACACCAAAATTCTCACAACTAGATCGATAGAAAACATCACGACAAATGGAGAAAAGATTGCCGCTGTCAGGGATCATTTTGCTTGGACCCAATCAACGTTCACAAGTACAGCAGTCAACAAGTCAAATGACTTCTTGCACTGAGCAAATCTGCTGCACAAAGACCTCGGTTTAGTGGTGAAGGGCCAGGGCATCACCTTGCAAACGAAGGTGTACCAGATTCAAGCCAGGTTCTTGTCAATGGTCTTTCAGGCATATATGCAAGTTGGACCATGGATCATGAAGCCTGCAGAATGGATGCATTTGATTTTACGTGCTCGTGACTAATATTGAAGAACAAACCAATCTGTCCTACAAAGAGTGTAGCCACAATGGTTCTCCAAAGCAAGATAAGGGGACTTCATCTCACATCCTTTGAGCCTAGTATCAGGAGAGACCAGTTCCTGGAAAAGGATATCAGATGGGTTAAAATAGAAGCCCTGCGAGTGTAGTGGTTATGTGTGGGGCTGCGATCTGTATGGTCAGCTATTTGAAACCACCAGAAACTGTGAGACAAAGACTGGGATTTCTACTCCCGTAAACAGTGACCACCTCAGAAAGCCATAGTGGTTTGCTGAGTCAGCATTGACTCGATGGCAGTGAGTTTACTTGGTAAAATGGAATGGTGAGTAAAAAGAGGACAAACCTCAAGGTGATGGATTGACCCACTGCCTGCATCAAGGGGCTCATACATAGGAACGAATGTGAGGATGGGCCCAGACTCAGCACTGCTTCTTTCTGTTGTGCGCTGGGTGTGTGTAACTCCACAATACCTAACAACAACAGCATTGTCTGTGGAACAGAGGGATGGACAATGTTACTCATGGATTTCCTTAGACGCTGGAACTTCAAACTTTTTGACCACTTGGATTTTCTCAGAGAATGATCTCTTCCATTCCTTTGTGGCTAGAAATGAAATGTCTGCATTTAGTGCCAAAGGAGGAGCAGCTTCCCACGAGCAGCGAAATGCATCACCAAAGCAGTTTCCTCCTTACGTATTGCTTATTCGTGAGCTGGCGCAGAGATAGCCTTATGAATTAATGAACTGTTTGTTGTTCCAAGTGCATTTGAAATGGACTTTGTCCCCTCAAATGGCTCTCCCATTCCTCTGTCCTCCTTTGTTCTTGCACGGTGATATGGATTCACATGTGTCTATCTCTCTCCTATGAGTTGTGGTTAAAATCCAACCTCCTCCAAGAGATGAGGAGTTTTATACCTTTTGATTGCAAACATTTTAATGGAGGCCCTCCTAAAAAATTCTTAGGCTAAAATTTGGCCACAAAGACTTTCAGTCAAGGCTGGGAAGGTCTTGAACAGTAAATGGGGCTAATTTTTCCCATTTTGTTAATCCATTCCTCTGTCCATCCATATTTTCACTCATTGATTATTTGAAAGCATTTTCTTGGTACTATGAATGATGTTTGATTGAAATATTGGGGACATACTGTGTTGTAATGCTTTTAATTTGAATTATAAAAAAAACAAAAAGAAATCTCTAGTTGCTGGTCTAATTCCATGATGGATGCTGTAGAGATGCCTGTGGGAAGCACAGCATGGGGTCTAAACTGGTGAATGATCCTATCCATGGTGTGGTTGGAAACAGAGTAGATGATGTTTCAGTTGAGTCCAGAAGGGGACTTTTATACTGAACTAGGTTTTGCTAGAGTAATATCCAATACTTACATGGCCAGAACAATAACATTTACTTCCATTGAATTTCGCATTGCAGTTATTTTCCTTTTTAAGTTCTGATATGTATGGAAATAAATCAGAATCATAAAATCCTAAGAATGGGAAGCACAATATCAATAAAGCAATATTAGAATCTCTAGTGGTTTTTATGAGCAAACCGTGTGCTGAACACTACATGGGATATTTCACTTACATCTTCTCCTTTATCCCTGACCAAGACAATAGGAAGAAAACAATAGTGCTTTCATTTTACACATATGTGAAGCAACACTTAGATGACCAAAGACAGAATGAGTAAATTCTCTATGATTGTAACCGATTGGAGCTTTCTGATTCTGAAGTAGATGTTGCTACCAGCTCTGAAATACTGTCACCATTTGAGTTGTTCCCGTGCATTTTTCCTCAGTGTGTGGCCCAGTGGCCAGCAGCATCAGTATCACTTTGGGACAGGTTAGAAACGCTGAGCCTCAGGCTCTACCCGATTCTTGGGAATATGAATTGATGGGTAGACAAGCATTTAGGGAATTCACCTGCACAATGGCAGTTGAGAAACATTGGTTTCATTCAATCTCTGCAAACTCAAGTCTTTTCAAGATGACTGTCCATTTCCTGCTCGCAGGATGACAAAGGGAACTCTTTCATCTAGCAATTTAGCTCACTAGCTTGCTATCAAAGCCTGTGTCTCTGCCTCGTGGTACATCATGACCCCTTCTCTGGAGCCGAGGAGCACCCAGCCTCTTCTCCTGCGTGTGCTAACTTTTCCTACCAGCGGACTCAGTTTTCAGCAAATAAAATGTCATTTATTCTCCACTTCTATCTAGAGATTCAAATGTATCTAACCATTATTCTAGGGATACCTTGCCTCTCCCCCATCTATCATTCTATCATGTATGCCCCAACTGTCAGTCAACATTGTCCGTCTTAAAATCCAGTCTTATGTGATGGACAGATCAGTACAGATGTGTTCTCTTAAAGATAAAGCACAGTTGGACAATCCATTTTTCTGAATCACCTGTCCTGTGGCTGTTATTAGTCAAACAACTGCAGATGTCTATAGCATCCGATTAAACCAAGGAGCACTGTAAACTCTAGATGCTACTGCCAACAACCAAATCAAGCCACAGCCCTTCATACCATGTCAGAATTAGGGATTCAAGTATCAGGGCCCCGACTTCCCCTTGTCACGTCTTGATGGGTTTCCCCTTTAGTAGTACAAGCCATTTAAGAGGACGTATGAAAGATCAGAACTGTCATTGTGGACAGTCTAGGTAGGACAAGCAAGGTCCATGAAAGCAGGGGGATGTACCCTTTAAACATTCTTATAAAGTGTTCTTTGGGTTTATAGTTTCCGAGGAAGCAAAGATAAATACAGAGAAGCCTTTGCTTTGTGAGAGGCCCCAGACTAGAGAGAGACGGCGGAGTAAGAAGATAAACAGAGAGAGTACAGTGCTGTGGGAGCCCTGGAGGGACGTCTACGCCATTGCCCTTGGGAAGGTGAAGACTTCATCGAGGGTTGGCACTGGAGCTGTCTGATCAGAAAAATCTTGCTAGTCTGAGATGCAAGCAAGCAAGAAACGTCACTGCAGGTAGATGACCGGGTTGTACGCAGGCAGAGAGAAGCAAGTGGTAGTGTATTCAGAGGGTGGGGAGCCATTAGTAAACTAGACCCAGGAGAAGACAGGGGAGAAGCCAGAGTCAATCTGGTGCCAATGCATATTCCAAGAAGGCCTTGCATACTGTGGGAGTCCTGGTGGATTATGTGTCGAGCTAACAGCAAAGTCAGCAGTTCGAACCCACCAGTTGTTTCACAGGAGAAAGATAAAGGTTTCGGCTCCCATGAAGACTGACGGACTTGGCAACCCACAGGAGCAGTGCTACTCTTCTCTATAGGGTCACTGCAGGGAGGGAATGGACACGGTATCAGTGAGGTTCGCTGTTGTTGCTTTGTTTGTTTCCTTTTTTAATGTGTGCCCTAGTGGCACATTGGTTGAACTGATCAACAAAGATGGACATCTAATAGCAGCCATGGTCCAGACTTGCCATGGAGTCATTGGCCTGGTTTTGACTCCTGGCAGCCCAAGGCATGTCAGAGTCGAAGTGCTATGTCAAGTTTTCAAGGCTATGACCTGTTCAAAGCACATCACCCAGTCTTTCTTTCAAGGCACCTCTGTGAATTTGAACTGCCAACCCTTCTGTTAGTAGTCTTGCTTTTAATCACTGGTATTACAAAGGACTCCCCACCATGCAAAGTAGACGTGCTTTAAATCCTGTCTGATGAATGCTTATACAATGCATCAGCCCTATATAAATGACCTGAATAATAATAAAAAGAATGACTAATAATAAAAAGAATGAATTTTTAAAATCATGAATAATAAAAGAATTCCTAGGCCAGCTTCTTTAACTTTTACCACCACCATCACCACCACCACCTCCACCACCTCCACCACCTCCACCACCACCACCTCCACCACCTCCACCACCACCACCTCCACCACCACCACCACCACCACCTCCACCACCTCCACCACCACCACCACCACCAACAACAACAACAAAAGTGCTTAAAGCTCTTGGAAATTGTAAGGAAATTCATTTAAGTTCCCCAGTAGTAGAAAGAAAACCGCATGGCAGGTATTTCACTAGATATTTTCCAGGATGAGCAAACCATAGAGCCTGAGTATGTGTCGGTAATTAAATATAAACTAACTATTCTTCCCATTCCAAAGGAATATGTATAGTAAAAGAATAAAACTATTTCAAGAAGAAACACGAAATGGAAGAAAATTCAGATTATATTCAGAACATAGTAAACACATGTAAACCTCATTCTAATGAAGGCGTTGCGGAACCGGAAGGGACTGAATGCTTATAAACCCAACAACCTCTCAGGATGCTCAATGCAATCCAAACTAATTCACCATTTTCCAAGTGTCTTTCACCCGGGGTCTCATTTATCCACATAGCACCTTAGCAGGTTGCTAAGATTGTCCAAATTTAGCAATGTTGAATCCTTGGGGGGTTGGTGGATTCTCAAATCTCTCTGTGGTCCAGCTCAGATGCAAGAGAGGCCTCCCTGATGCAGAGCCACATAAATGGTCCGATTGTCGGGTAGAGGTGTTTAAAGCTTGGCAATTTTCTATGGCTCCAATGAACAGAGTTCAAGTGCCGTGCTGGAAATTTCCATCAGCGAGATGTGCTAGTATACTTGCTTTATTGTTTCAAAGGCAAATTAATTCAAAATGTCATGTGAAATGTCATATGCAATGGTTCTGAATCTCCGTTCAGCTGGGTACCAAACAAGTCCACATTTGTCACTGAAATGGATATTAAGCTAAAGCTGAAGGAAGAGCCACTTCAAAATCATCCCTTTTCTCATTTGGCTAAGAGTCATCTTAAATAGTCTGTCCTTTACACTCATGATTTGCCATTTATGGAACATTATAGGCAGTAACATAATTGACTGAGTATATGTAATATAGGTTGTGTGTCACATATTATACTTATTCTAGAAATATTACTGTGCACACATGCACACACACTGCTCTGTGTGTTTCTCCAGTTCAAAATGTTCTTTTCATTACAATGCACTAGTTCTAGAACTATATTTTCTTACAGGCTTCTGAAAAGAATAAAAACGAAAAAATGCTTACTAATATGCCTTTTAAGCTGGGTCTGCATTCTATGAATCACAAGAGTTGGCATAAGAGAAATGTAAGATCCCTTCCCTGGAAGCCCCGTGCAATAACGCTTGAATCATGACCCTTGGTTACAAGGTAGAGGCCACAGCTTCTCAAGGACCTTTGATTCATTATCTGCTTCTAATTGGAAGACCATGTGTACCTTGACTACAAAGAGCTCTCATTATGTGAAGTTGCATCTCAGCCCTTGACAAAGGTTGTCCCCTGGGGACCTTTGGCTGGTTAGTTTCATCAACACAGGACAGGATATGGCTTTCTCGGGACGGGATATGGCTGCCAGAGTTATTCAGGAGAACACAGAGTTTTTACAAAGAATTTAAATTTGTCTAACCCCAATATCGCTTGTCATAGTTTGAATTGCATCCCCTAGAATATGCGACAACTAGGCCAGATTGCAATTCCTAGTACTGTGTGGTTTTCCTCTATTTTCTGATCTGATGTAATTATGCTACTCGTTGGACTGCTAACTGCAAGGTCAGCATTTCACAACAACCAGCCACTCTGTGGGAGAAAATAAAGGGGTTTTCTACTCCCATATGCAGTTACAAGGCTTGGAAACTCACAGAAGCAGTTCTACTCTGTCCTATAGGGTTGCTATGAGTCAGAATCGACTAGATGGTAGTGAGGGGGTTTTGTTTCTTTTTGTGGTTGTTTTTTTAATTTTGAAAATCCTGATCTCTATGTGTTAATAAAAAGAGCCCTACTAGACCAGAGCCTGTGCATAGGTACAGCTAAGTGATACGAGCCCAGGACACATGGAATCTAGGAACAAGGAAGGGGAGGGGGAAGGCAGGGACAGGAAGGGAGAACCGATGGCGATGATGGACACATAAGCACACACACCCCTCCAGGGGGATGAACATCAGAAACCATGAGGGAAGGGAGATAGTGGTCAATGTAAGATCTGAAAATAATAATAATTTTTAATTTATCAAGGGGTCACAAAGATAGGGGTGGTGAGGGAAGGGGAAAAAGAGTTGATACCAAGGGCTCAATAGAAAGTAAATGTCTAGAAAATAATGATGGCAACATATGTACAGATATGCTTCATCCAATTGATGTATAGATTCTGATAAGAAGTGTAAGAGCCCCTAATAAAATGATCTTTAAATAAAAATTTAAACAAATAATGAGACCTAGTGACATAGTGAGTTCAGTTTTGGGCTACTAACCACAAGGTTGGCGGTTCAAACCTCCCAGTCACTCCATGGGAGAAAGATGAGGCTGTCTACGACTATATATATTTACATTCTCAGACACTCTATGGAGCAGTTCTACCCTTCCTACAGGATTGCCATGAGTTGGACTCCAATTAATTGCATGAGTGTTATGTGTTCACACACCTGATCAGGCTTTGCTACTGAAGCTTAGGTTAAGGAGGCAACATGAGGGTGCAATGAAACACTTGACTGAAGTCACAGGCCCGATCGAATGGAAGGGGCACTTCTTTGAGGTATGAACTGTGCCACTTTTAAATCAGACTAGAGGTGAAAGGTAAAAAAGATAAAAGGCGCATACCGAGAGGTAGGGGCCTCGGCATCATCAAGAAAGAAGAGTAACTGAGCCGGATTGCATCCTTGGGCCTTGGGACTCCTGGGCTGAGAACCTCCTAGACTCGGGGAAAGATTGGTCCAAAGAATATGCATAGAACTTCAAGCCACAGATGTCGTAGGACACAGGGACCTTCTTCTCTCAGGGAGCAGAGAGAAAGCCTTCATTAAAAGCAGGCTCTGTGAGTTTGAACTTCTATCTTGGTCTCCAGTAGTCTATTCAGTGTGCAACAGCATGATGGGAAAAAAAAGTTTGGAATGCTGCAAGAATGACTATCCCGTGGCACAGAGATGTGAAATGAACAAGTGCTCCTGGGAAACAGCACTGATCAACGAGCTTCATGCAGGGCTGCCATAAACCTTCAGTTTGTAAAAAAGCAAAATAATAATAAGCAAAACTCAGTGAAATGAAGTCCTGTCTCCAACTGGTGAGCAATCCAGAGCCATTGACAGAGCATCCCATGTGGGAACAGCTCCAGACACTCAAAGGTGTTTCTTTTCTTGATTTCTTAATAATGGGCTGAAATATGTCACCAGTAAAGGCTTATGGTTTTATCCCCCAGAGAGCACAAATGACAGTGTGTCTCTCTATTCCTCACAGCACCCGCGAGTGCTACATTGTTCTTATTCCCTCCAAGCTGGGAACTTCCCAACTCCTTTCATCCATTCCTGTGAGAACAAGATGTGGATTTCCCAGAACAACCTGTTCCTTTCCCTCTGACATCCCCATATGGCTGAGAAGGAGCCACCTCCCTGCCTAGCAATGAAATTCTTTCTATTGCCACCCCCCTGCTTAGAAAAAGGAAGAATTGTGCCCATCAGCGTTTGCATGAGGTCTCATCTCTTCACCCTTGCAGAAAAAAAAAAGCCCAATCTTTTTTTCACTCGCCCCTACCACCCACTGTTTGCTCAGCCAGGCAGGAAAAACTGGTTAAAGGCTTCTCCTAGCCTAAAGACGTTGTCTCTCTTTTCCACATGGAGAAGCTCTGTAAGACTCTCCATGAGAGTCTGCCTGTATTCTGTCAGGCCGATTCGGTGCTGGTCTGCTGTGTTCCACCCGACGTGGATTTCTCTCCAAGGAGCCCTGGTAACCCTGTGAGTTAGATGTCGGGCTGTGAAACAGAAGATAGGTATTTCAAGCCCCCTTGCTGATCCCTGGGATAAAGATGAGACTGTCTGCTCCCATCAAGATTTGCGGTCTCAGACAACTCTCTCCACGAGTCAATCCCCTCTACTGCGTTGAGTTTGGGGGTTCATCAGACAGTCGTACATGTAGACATTTCATTTTGTCGCTCCCTCCTAAACTCGTGTTGTCTCTGGCACTGCCCCTTTCTCTTCATCTGACTTTCAGCACCATTACTGATGGAGGAAAGGACACTGTACACAAAGACATTAAATTGATACTTGATGGCAGTTAGGGACTAAACAGAGGTGCATTCATAGAGCAGTCTAAGCAGGCTAATGGGTGCAAGAGTCCTGATGGCTCAGTGGCTAAGTGTTTTTCTGCTAATCAAACATTGGTAGTTCAAACCCCCCAGCACAGGAAAAAATGTGCTTTCCTAAAGACAGAGGAGAACACAGGATCACTATGAGTGGACTTGATGGCCATGGGTTTTGCCTGGGTTTTTAAATGGACCGCAGACTGTGAGGATACCAGCATGGTAACCTGGTTCTTCTGTTCATCAGTAATTGCAGCTAGCTGGTGTGGCTCAGGTGGGAGGAGGATTCACATTCAAGGAAGAGTTTAACTTCCCCTTCGCTTGTTTTTATTTGCTTCAGCTTACTGAGAGCCTATGTTATGGCTTAGTGCCTGGGACTGGAGGCAGCCTCTGTATTTGGGCTGATACATACTCCTGGTTCTCAGCACCAGGAAAGGAGGTGACAGTTATGCCTACAGGTGGAAGAAATTAAGTGATGCTGAGGATAAGCGAAGTACATATGACTTTCTCCTCCTTTTTACTGTTACCATACCATGTCGGGGTGATCTTAATTCCAGGCATGTTGAATGTACTTCTGGAATATACAGTCACCCAGAAAAAGCTACAGCATCAGGAGGGTAATTGCTGGTGATTCTTTAAAGAAGATTGGGGACATTTTGCAATGAGAAACATCTACGCAGATATGTGATACTCAAATCTAGGGAAAGACCATTGAGAACAACTTTAAGTAATAAAGGAGAAAACTAGAAGCTTCTTTACTCTGGTCCATAAGGGAAGTCATCACAAGGAAACAAAATGATGTAAAATAAGTGACAGCTCACAGAATGTATGCATGTATGTATACACACACACGCACACCTATGTATATACACACACACTGTACATATAGATATCTCATCTATGTTGTTGACGTTAGATTCCATAGCATCACTCTGACACATAGCAACCCATGGACCACAGATGAAATCTTGCTCTGTCTCACACCATGCACAGAACTGTTGTTATGTTTGAACCCATCATGGCAGCCACCTTGGAAATCCACCTCACTGAGGGTCTCCCTATTTTTCACTGCCCATCTACTTAACAACGTGGTTTTCTTTTCCAGAGACTTGTCTCTCCTAATAACATGTCCAAAGTATGGGAGGAAAAAAGTCTCACTATTCTTGCTTCTCAGGAGCATTCTGGCTGTATGTCGAAGACAGATTTGCTGGTTCTTTTGGCAATCCATGGTTCTTTCACCATTTTCCCACTGCACTGTAATTTGAATGCATCAATACTTCTTTGAGCTTCCTCAGGGAATATCCAACCTTCACATGCATATGAGGTGACTGAAAATACCAAGACTTGGGTTAGATGCTGCTATTCCTCAAAACATCTTTTTTATTCTACAGCACTTTAAATAGATCTGTTAAAAATAGATTTGTCCAATACAATAAGTTGTTTAATTTCTTGACTGTTGGTTCCGTGAGCAATTGGTTCCATGAGCAATAACTGTGTATCCAATTTCAAGTTTTTCTTCAATTACGTTCTTTATTTTTATAGTTGAAAGACTTCCTCTTGGTCTACGTACATGTTTCATATGAGCAATGCAATTAAGTGTTCTGAAATTACCATTCTTCTAAAAGTTATCAATAGGTGGGTGTGATCCACAGAGTCTAGTGCCTTTGCATAGTCAATAAAACGTTTCATTTGCCATTCCATCAATTTCTGGGGCCTTGATGTTAGCCAATGAACTCAATGCAGCTTGAATGTCTTCCTGTAGTTCATAGGCTCCTTAGCATGCACTACTGCTTCACACAGTGGTTTGTTGGCCAGTTACTTTTATTACAGGGACTCTGTGTGTTCCTTCTGATTTCCTTTGATGCTTCACGCATTGTTCAATATTCTGCCCACAGAGTCATTCCACATTTCAGCTATGTCTACACGTAAATGTACATCAATATAGATTTATAGGCATTCTAAAACCAACCAGCTAACCAAATGAGTTTTGTCAAGTCAATCTCAACTAGTGGCAATCCCATGTGCAAAGCGTTCAACTCTGTGGTAGGGTTTTGAAAGCTGTGACCTTTTGGAAGTTGATAGGTTGTCTCCCAAGATGCCTCTGAATGGATCCAAACTGCCAATCTTTTGGATAATAGCTGAGCTCATAATTGGTTGATCCAGGGACATATGAATACAGATATGAATATAGTTCTAAGTTAAAAAACATACCTATTTTTATAAAGTATATTCTGACTCCTAGCCACTTGATTGGATGGAGCAGAACTGTCTTCTTCTTTTTTGCTGATCCTCCATTTTATCAAGGATGTCGTCCTTTTCAGGTACTGATCTCTCCTAATGACATGTCCAAATAGGTGAGACTAACTCTCAAAATCCTTGCTTTTAAGAAGCATTCTGGTTTTACTCCCACTAATAAATATTTGGGTTTTTTTCTACTGGTGGTCAATGGTCAATGTTCCTTTCATTTAAATGCATCCATTCTTCTTCAGTCACCCTTATTTGTTACTCAGCTTTCAGTAGCATATAATATCATTGAAAATACCATGACCTTGAGGGTCCAACCCCAATCCCAACTTCTATATGGACACCTGCCCCCTCTCCTCTGAAGAATCTACTTCAAAGGATGGCATTGAATGTGCAGCTCTGTTGTCCTACGGAGGACAACATCAGAGATATCATGTGGGAATTGTGCCTGACCTGATCCCGACATACCGAGGCAAAACACTAAGAGGGGGCAACAGAACAGCAAGGAAACGGAGGGGCGAGGTCCCCAAGGAATTCTGAAGGTGGACTTTGGGACCAGGGCATGGTGCCCAAACAGACTAGACTAAAAAACACTCCTAAAGACCAACAAACAGTCCTTGAACTAACTACAAGTTTTTCTTTCTTGTTCTGTTTTGTTTTGTTGTCATTGGTTTGTTGCTGTTGTTTTGTTGTATTTTGTTGCTTGGTTTTGCTCTGTCTTGTTTTTGCGCATGTTATTATCTCTGCAGGTCTGTCTAAATAAGATAGGCTGTATGAACAATCTGAAGGAGAAAACAATGGGACTGACAGTCCTGGGGGCATGGGAGAGGGGGAGGTGGGGACAAAGGTAATGGTGTTAACAAACCCAGGGACAAGGGAACAACAAGTGATCCAAATCGGTGGCGAGGAGGGTATAGGAGGCCTGGTAGGGCATTATGAAGGGTAATGTAACCAAGGGGAATTACTGAAACGCAAATGAAGACTGAGCATGTTAGTAGGACAAGAGGAAAATCAAAGGAAATAAAGGAAAGAGCTTGGAGGCAAAGGATATTTATAGAGGTCTAAATAAAGGCATGTACATATGCAAATATATTTATATATGAGGATGGGGAAATAGATCTATGTGCATATATTTATAGGTTTAGTATTAAGGTAGCAGGACATTGAGCCTCCCCTCAAGTACTCCCTCAATGCAAGAATACTTTCTTCTATTAAATTGGCATTCTATGATGATCACTTTCCTGACACAACCACTGAAGACAAAGTGGCTGAACAAACAAATGTGGTAAAGAAAGCTGATGGTGCCCTGCTATCAAAAGATATAGCATCTGGGGTCTTAAAGGCTTGAAATTAAACAAGCAGCCATCTAGCTCAAAAGCAAAAGGCCCACATGGAAGAAGCACACCAGCCTGTGTGATCACGAGATGCCGAAGGGATCAGTTACCAGGCATCAAAGAACAAAAATTCATATCATTGTGTGCTCACCTCCATGATATAATGGCTGAAGACAAATGGGTGCATAATCAAATGTGGGGAAGGAAGCTGATGGTGCCCGGCTATCAAAAGATATAGTGTCTAGGGTCTCAAAGGTTTGAAGGTAAACAAGTGGCCATTTAACTCAGATGCAACAAAGCCCACATGGAAGAATCACACCAGCCTGTGAAATCACGAGGTGTTGAAGGCAACTGAACAAAAATTCTTATCATAGTGAATGAAGGGTAGAGTGTGGAGTGGAGACCCAAAGCCCACTTGTAGGCCACTGGACATCCCCTTACAGAAGGGTCTCAGGGTGGAGACAAGCCAGTCAGGGTGTGAAGTAGCAACGATGAAACATATAACTTTACTCTAGTTCCTCAATGCTTCCCCTCCTCCACTATCATGATCCAAATTCTACCTTAAAAATATGGCTAGACCAGAGGATGTACACCAGTACAGACAGAAACTGGAAACATAGGGACTCCAGGGCAGATGATCCCTTCAGGACCAGTGGTGTGAGTAGCGATACTGGGAGGGCATAAGGAGGCTGGGTTGGAAAGGGGGAACAGATTACAAGGATCTACATATGACCTACTCCCTGGGGGACGGGCAACAGAAAAGTGGGTAAAGGGAGATGTTGGACAGTGCAAGATGAGACAAAATAATAATTTATAAATTATCAATGGTTCATCAGGAAGGTGGGTGCTGGAGGGAGGAGAAAAATGAGGAGCTGATACCAGGGGCTTAGGTGGAGAGCAAATGTTTTGAGAATAATGAGGGCAATGAATGTGCAAATGTGCTTGACACAATTGAAGTATGTATGGATTGTGATAAGAGTTGTATGAGCCCCTAACAAAATGATTTTTTTTAAAGATATTACCACGACTTAGGTCAGGGACACCTTAGACCACAAAATGTCATCTCGGCTCTTTGACACTTAAAGAATTCATGTGCCATGTCTCTCTGCCTAATGCAATATGCTCTTTGCTCTCTGAACTGTTGCTTCCATGAGCATTGATTGGCATTCAAGCGAAATGAAATCCTTGGCCAATTTAATCTTTTTTCCACTTTGCATCCTGGCACCTATTGGCGTATTTGTGAGAATTGTTTTTTTTGACACTGAATTACAATCCATCCTGAAGGCTGTAGTCACTGATCTTCATCAGCAAGTGCTTCAAATCTTCTTAGCTTTCAACAAGCAAGGTCGTGTCATCTGCATATTGCTAAATCAAACTTGACAATCAGTACTCACAAAGCTGAGTCTCCAGAGAAAAATGAAATTTAGATGTTGTGATTTAAAAGTCCATTTCCATTTTTAGCATGATAGATCATGTACGTGAGCCACATTTGAAGGACCATAAATGCATAGAATGGAAACGGATAGTCTCTAACCATCTGAGCCATGCCTCAGTGCAGAGAACACCTGTCAGTTAGGGGCTCAGTCTAAGTGTTGGAGCTGGCTTAAAGAGTGACCAAAAAATTTGATTGGAATCCTCTTAGGTTGGTGCTTCTTCCTACCCCCTGAAAGAATGTCGATGTTGCCAGTGACTTAACAATTTTCAGACCCAGACATTTGAATCTATAAAGAATTGCCCTCAATTCAAACTGATGTTTCTTCCTGCTACTCAGTGTTCACTGTCTCCAGTAAGAAGATGGGGCGTCCTCAAAGCCAGGAGGAGACCCTGCAAGTGCGCTTGTGCTTTTTGACTCCTACAAAGTAAGCCCTTGGCATCATTATGACGTGGAATGTAATGAGTCAGAGAAAGAAAAGGGAGGCTTATAAAGGGGGCACATGGCTTATCTCTAATGCCATCTCTAGCTCCTTCGGCCTGCAGGGCCCCATCAACTCTGAAGTTGCAGTATGCGTACAAAGTCATTTCATGTAAAAGCAAAAACTAATTATCTTATTTTATTAAGCCTGGGATAATTCACATGACTCTGAATGAGATAATTTGGCATTCAATACTTTGATGTGCTCATGGAACTTGGTCTTATTGAAAATAAATTGAAATTCTATTTTGTTATATTGAACAAAAAGTGTTGTTCTTCATTGAGACAGTCTATCATTGATTTTTTCTAGTTTTGCTTTTCTATATATACAAATCAAACATGAAAATTAAAATAATGTTTTCCTAACAATTTACAGTTCTATTGATAGCTAATCTGAATGGCTCTTCCCATATTCCAGGTACTATTGAATATATTATTTCAACTCTCACAACAATTCTGAGTTAGCATTATCATCGTATCCATTTCCAGTTGAAGAATCTGAACCCAGGCAAAGACTCTTCTAAAAGCAATTTTCTTCAGGAAAAGAAACTTACCAATATGTTGTTGTTGTTGCTATGTGCCTTTGAGTTGGTTCCATCTCATAGCTACAATATGTACAGCAGAATGAAACACCACCCAGTCCTGTGCCGTCCTCACAGTTATTATTTGGTTTGAGACCATTGTTCTAGGCACGGTGTCTATCTCTCGTGGCAAGGGTCTTCCTCTTTTACATTGCCTTTCTACTTTACCAGGCATGATGTCCAAGGACAGGTCTCTCAAAACTAGTCCCAAGTGTGTGAGAGGGAATCTTGCCATCTTTGCCTCTATGGAACATTCTGGCTCTACTTCCAAGACAGTGTTGTTGGTTCATGTAGCAATCCACGGTACTTTCAATATTCTCTCCCTGAGCCATAATTCCAATGCAGCCGGTCTTCTTTGGTTTTGCTTATTTGATGTCTAACTTTTACGTGCATATCAGGTTACTGAAAACACCATGGTGTGGGCCAAGCACCCCTTAGTCCTCAAAGTAACATCCTTGCTTTTCAATCCTTTAATGAGGTGTTGTGAAGGAGATTTATCCAACGCAATGCAATGTTTGTTCTCTTTACTGCTGCTTCCATGAACATCAATTGTGGATTTAAGCAAGACCAAATTCTTGTAAACTTCAAACATTTCTTTAATGTCACACCAATAAAAATAGTTCCTGACCATTAGGCCTTACTGACTTTAACATAAATATCCTTCTATTAATATGGATTATACATTGATCATCCTTTTTCATGGTGTTTTCAGGTGTTGTGCTGTTAGGTGCAATCCAGTGGGTTCCAATCCGTAGTGACCTTATGCACAGAAGAAGGAAACTCTGACAGTCTTGACCATCATCACAATTGTTCATATGAGTGAGTCCATTGTCTCAGCCATTGTGTCAATCCATCTCCTTGAGACTCTTTTTATTTTTTGCTGCCCCTCTACTTTGCCAAGCATGATGTCCTTCTCCAGGGACTGATTGGTCTTTCCTGATGTGTTAGTCCAGGTAGACTAGAGAAATAAATTCACAAACTCTCATATTTGTATGAAAAGGAGGTTTATATTAAGAGTAATTGTACATTAAGAAAACATCCCTGCCCAGTCCAGATCAAGTCCATAAGTCCGATATTAGCCCATATGTCTGATACCAATATATAAACTCTTCTTCAGGCTCACTTAACACATTCAATGGCACCGAATGCAGGAAGATCACAGGCCAGTGGGTGAAGAGTCTTGTGGATCCAGTGGCAGTGGAAGCATCTCGCTGGCAGGGGTCTCCACCTGGCTTCTCCAGCTCAGGGCTCTAGAGTAGCTCCATGTGTCTTATCAGCTGTAATGTCTCCCAGGGAGTGAATCTGTGTCCTACCTCCAGTGAGCTATTTATCTCCTTAGCAACTCCTTAAACTGTGCCCTGACTGACACGCCCACCCCTTCACTCTTAATCCTCTCAAATTGACAACAGATTATGTAAATACCACACCTGACAAATTATCTAAATGAAGTAAGAAAAGTCTTGGCAGTCTTGGCTCTGAGGAGCACTCTGGCCATACTTCTTTTGTGTATTATTTTAAAATTTTTACTTTTTACAGTTTAATGACATTATTTCACATATCATTCAATTCAGTAGTTCAATCATATTAAAATCCGTAGGGTTTTTAATAGCTTTTTATTTTTTAAGTTGTGTATCAGGTTTTCTTCTGAGACAGCACTGGGTGGACTCAAGCTTTCAAGCCCTCAGCTAGAAACCATACTTCTTCCAAAACAGATTTGTTTGTCATGTTAGCATTCTGTGGTACTTCAATATTTTTCTCCAGCTCCACAATTCAAATGCATTGATTTTTACTTTGGTATCCCTTATGCAATGTTCATTTTCCACATGCATATGAGGCAATGGCAAAATACCATGGGCTAAGTCAGGGGTACCTTAGTTCTTAAAAAAAACACCCTTCCTTTTCAATAGTGTAAAGAGGTATTGTGTAGCAGATTTTCTTAATGCAACATGTCTTTTTTTTGACTGCTACTGTCATGGACATTGATTGTGGATCTAAGTAAGACAAAATCCTTGACAACTTCAAACTTTTCTCCATTTATCATGATGTTACCTATTGGTCCAATTGTGTGAATTTGGGGCTCTTGACATTGAGTTGTAATCCATACTGTAGACTACAATCCTTGATCTTCATCAGCAAGTGTTTTTGGGTGGACAAGGTCAATACCATTAGTATGGCTTTCTTAGGCTATCAGAGATATTGATCATTCTGCGATGCTCAAAGGTGACTTCGGTGAGCATGTTATAACTGGAGGGATCAGTTTCTTTGGAGGTGGCCATTGAAGAAGCGGTAAGACCAGAGCTCTAGTACCCAGATTAGGGCACATTTGTTTAGATGTTCCTGGATCACAGTTGTTTGCCTTAGAAACCGGCCTAAGCCAGAGAGCTTATTTCCATATTAAATACAGGCAATCTCAGGGGTGCAGTATAAATATGTTGGGGGCCATGGTATCGAAGGGGAAAAGCAAAGGTTATCGGAGCTATTTGTACTCCATTGCACCTTTTCTCCAAGCAGTACAGTAGACTTTCTATATATTCTACATATTGATGTCTGGGGACTTAAGAAAAAAAGGAGGCACCTGAAAACAGAATGCATTTTCAAGCAATAATCATGGGTTGACTTGTGTCTAACAAAAATAGAACCCTAACATTTGTACTTGTGAAGATAGCATTTTTGGGAAATAGAGTTTTCTTAAGTCTGTTACTGTGGAATATACTGATGTTGAATGGCTCCTAAATCTAATCAGTACTTAGTTACTTAGACACAGAAACATTCCAAAGGAAAGAGTGATGTCCTGTGATGACTGCAAAGAAATCAAGGAACACCTGGAGCTGTTCACAAGGAAGGCATGTACCTGGCCAAGGCCCGGCTTTCGACTTTAAACCTTTAGCACTGTGAGAACACAGAGTTCCTCTCTTGAAAGCCACTTGCTTCTCATAGTTTTGTTACTGAAGACCTGGGAAGCTAAGCCAAGAATAAAAGTAATTGAAGCGATCCATGAGAAACATGCTTTTTGGTATTCAACCAGGGATATTAAAAATCACTTCCCATGTATTATCATAAAAATAAACCCTACTATTATGTACAGAGAAGCAGGCCAGGGATAGAGAAGGCACTAGCTTGGTGAAGAAATAGACACAAACAAAGAGATGTGGTGGATAACTCTCCTTAAACTCTTTCCTCATCTGCAAACTGAAACCCTGTTCTCTGGGTTGCTGTGAAGATTCATTGTGCCACTGTCTTATGAAATGTCTGATACTATGGGAAGTGTAGCTCTTACATTCTTTACCTGAGGAGCCTTTGTGGTACAGTGGTTAGAAGACCCAGCTGCTAACCAAAGTGTTGGCCACTTCAATCCATCAGACATGGGATGAAAGAGAGACAAAGCAATCTGCTTCTGTACAGATTCATAGCCTTGAAGTTTCAATGGGGGCAGTTCTACTCTGTCCTACTATGTCGCAATGAGTCAGATGGACTCCACAGCTGTGGAATGGGTTATTTATTCTTCATCTGTTCACATATATGCCCCATTCATCTGTCAAATGAGAATAAACTTCGCCATTAAAAAAATAAATAAAAAGTATAAAGAACAACAGGGGGATACTTACAACCTATGTAGAGTTATATATACAATACCCCTTGCTTTCTATGTTTCCCTACATTGGAGGTTGCATTGGGAAGAGCATTCTTCTGCGTGTGCCCATGCACACACATACATGCACACACAGTATTTACTTATGCAAATGACATAAAAGTTAGGATTCCCCATACTATAATTCTAATTCTATCCATCTTTCAGGCATACATTTTGTTTTAAAACAAGAAAACATATAGAAGAATCAATTCTTTCTATAAGGGCAATACATCACATCTATATGTTGTACCTATGACATGTGTATCCACACTGTGCTTGATATAGGAAATTTTACTAGTTATCTAACACTGTATGACAAATTACTACATGCTTAGTGGCTATCATTTATTAGCTCTTTTTAATTTATTATTATTATTTTTAATTTATTAGTACTGTGGGTCAACCATTGGGTCAGTGTTTAACTGGGTCCTCCCTAAGACTGAAATCAAGGTGTCCTCTAGAGTACATTCTCATGTGGGTGGCTTAACTTGGAATGGGTTCATTCCCACACTCACGTAGGTCATTGGGAAAACGTATCTGTGTAGGTATGGGGTTGAAATTTAAGGGTCCTTTCATGCTGTCCTCTGACAGTGTTTTTTAGGTCCTTGGAGGTTTTCTGTAGCTCCTTGCTCCATGGTCCTCTCCAAAGGCAGTTTACAAAATGGCAACTAAGTTATCCAAGGCCATAGGAGCAAGAAAGATGAGTGCTCATCTGTTTGCAAGATTGGGTCTTACCTAATGCAATGCAATTATGCAGGTGACACTGATTAACTTTACCATATAATGTAATCTAAGAAATTGAGTAACATCCCTTTACCTTTTTCATATTCTCTGGGTTAAAAGCAAGTTGCCATGCTTAAGGTGACAGGATTCTGGATTATAAAATATGAGACTATCAGAAGATGAGGATCATTCAGGTCTCAGGGACTATTCAGCACAGAAATGTAGAAAATGCATTATTATTATGTGTCATCCAATCAATTCCGATTCACAGCAACCCTGCAGGGCAGGGTATCACTGCCTCCATGGAATTGTCTAGGTTGTAATCTTTACTGTGGCGGATTGTCTGTTACTTTTCTCCATAAAAAAGTTGGTGGAATCAAACTGCCAACATTTCAGTTCGGAGGTAAGTGTTAGCCACTGTGCATACAGGGATCCTTAGAAAAAAAATATAAACCCCAAATCCACTGCTATCCAGTTGATTTTGACTTGTAGCAACTCAATATAAATTTTCCGAGGCCGGAAATCTTCAGAGAAACAGACAGCCCCATCTTTCTCCTATGAATGTTTAATAAAAATTTGGGTCGGTTTTTTTCACCCTTCTTTTCTTTCTCAATCTCATAATTTGTTAAGATATGTGGTTTCTAGAAAGTAAGTAAGACCAGATGCTCTGAAAAGGATCATAGCCATAGACGATCCTGGATAGAGTGGAAGAGAAAATGTGGAACAGAACTCAGGATCCTAAAAGAGACCAGGTTTACTGGTGCCACAGAAACCAGTGGGCTCCTAAGACCTTACCACTCACACTTTGAGTCTGGAATTGAACTCACCTCCTTTTAAGAAGACTCAATATTTACGATGAAAAGGGCAGCCAAGGCCAAAGTTCAGAGTGATAGGAAAGGAGGAGGAATGGAAACTATAAACTAAGAGAGGACATAAGAAAAGTGACTATCCATTGAGGGGATCCCAATGTATGAGTTGAATCAAAATGTGTATGCATTATTGAATGTGAAACTATGATCTGCTCTATAAACCTTCATCTAAGTCACAATACAACATTTTAACAAAAGAGAAAACATGTTTTAGAGGTGCAGTTGACAGATATTCCTCATCCAATACATTGATTCCACGGAACAAAGTTCAGCTAATGATAGCAACGATAATTTGGAAAGGAGTTGGGTGATTTATGTGGGGGGGGGGCTGCAAAACACTTGTGGGAAAAAAGGAATGAAAATACAATGGACCTTTGGAAGTTCCTTTGTGTTGTGCTAGGGGACAGTCATCACAAGATCACGAGTAAGGATAAACAGGATTTTATTTGACACATGCAGCAAAGAGAAAATGGGAGATGGGAAATGGACTGACACACCATCAAAACTATGTCTGATGGGATCCAAAAAGCCAGACACCATTTGCTCATTGTAGACAGAGTTGATAGTGGATTGGTTCTTTCAACGAATGACATGAGTATAAACAGCAATCTCTGATAAAACCTTTGCCAAAGGCTTTGTGAAACATTCAGGAGGGGTGTTTTGTTGATCTACTGGGTCATCATTGGGGAGGTCAAAGGAGAGGGCTCTCTTTTATTCCCATGTGTTGGTCTTAGACAGAGAACTTTCTATGTCTCTTCTGATCCTTCGTGTATGCCCCCTCTTCAGCCATCTACTCTTTGTCTTTGTTCCTGTCTATTCCATGTGGAGCTTCCTCTTTCCTTGGTCTTTCCTGTTAGTAACCTGCTCCTCCCTGCCTTCCAAGATTACCAAAGAGCTGTCTGGGAGGCTACTGTCCTTCCCTGTCTCCTTTGACTTGACCTTGGCAGTCTGAAAGGGAATGTGGGGCACTCAAGAAGACTATTTCAAGGCTTATGGTGAACCGGGGGCTCTGTCAAGGGGGACTGGGGCTTTAGGCACTAACTCATTGTGCACATTTTCCACCTTCTTTGTCTTTTTTTTCTGGGTGTCTTTAATTCTCTAGAGTGAGCAGTTTATTGGCACCTCACAAGAAAGGAACTATCTTAAAATAATTCCCTGGTGAGTTTCAAGAGGGTTGGAGGCAGAAAGGCACATTCACACTCACACTGCTGTTAAAAGAGGAATTACTTAGTACTGCAGACAAGCACGCATGCTGACTGTAAGGCAAAGTTAATATGGATTTACAGTCCCGCCGCTGGGCCCGTGTCCAACACAATTTCCGACATTCCCTCGTTGCTATGTCAGTAATGTTCACAGATCCCTGTGTCCGAGTCATAAAATACACAGTGACACATAATACAAATTGAGAGACGGAGAAGTAATGCTCAGGTGCAAATCACAACCTAAAATGAATACAATAAAACTTAATTTGAAAATACTGGACACTTAAAAATTGTATGCTCCAATCTCTTCCCTAGAAATCCTGGCTCCTTCTCATTAAAAAGCAAACACCTGAAACCCTAGATCAGAATTATGATGGAGTAACATTTTCCCGGCAATAGCATTTCCATAACCTCTGTTTGCTTTCCCTGTCCTTCAGTTACGCTATAAAACTCATTGCTATTGCCTGAAATGTACATGGATGGTTTTCCAGGGGGGGCAGAATGGAACTCTCCTCTAGGGCTTTAAAGGGGGCCCTGGTAGAGTAGTGATTACTCGCTGGGCTGCTAACTGTAAGACCTGTAGTTCAAAACCCCCAGTTGTTCCATGAGAAAAATACAGGGCTTTGTAGCCCCATAAAGAGTTACAGTCTCATAACTTCTCAAGGGCACTTCTATCCTGTCCTCTAGGGTCGTGAGGAGTCAGCATCGGCTGGATGACAGGGAGTTTGGTTTGGTCTAAGGTTTCAAAGGCTGTAAACCTTTACAGAAGTACATTGTCTTTCCTCGTTGTTCTCCATAGGGACTGGCAGGTTCAGTCACCGATCAATCATCCAGTTAGCAGCTGAGCGCTTAACTCACTGTGCCACCGGCGCTCACAATACCCTCACTGAAGAGTTTGAGGCATGCCATTGAAAAGATGTGCAAGACTTAAGAATTACATTCCTATTTACCCCACTCCCCCATGTTAGCATGGGTCAGCAATGAATGATGATAACGTCTTTAGTTGGAATGACTTGAAAATAAATTATCTAAAACTGTATCCTAGGAAACCTTATGGGACAGTTCTACTCTGTCTGATAGTGTTACTATGGATTAGAAACTACTTGTCTCTATGATTTTGTTTTTAATATTATTTACATGGAGCCATCCAGTTGCTAACTGAAAAGGTTTGACAAGGGGTCGGGTAAAATGGAGAAAAGACTAAAGAATGGTGAAAAAGAGCCATTAGAGTTAGGGTTAGGGTTAAGGTTTGGTGCTGGACGGCCATACAGAAGTGTGATAACATCACCATAATATAATGTTAAGGAAGCCTGTCATGTCCATTGATGGCCTACCACGAGAAAGAAGCCAGTTTATCCTGTATTGAGACAATGAATGAGATTTCATTCTACATATGAAGGCATTGGCAATGATCTGTTAGCTTCACACAGTAATTCTGTGCCATAAGACATGATGAGCTTGCATACAAATACACATACAAATAAGAAAGCACATACATATATGTGACACATGAACAGACTCCCCACACACACACATCAATCAGTCATAGAGACATTTCCATGGACAAGGTGGCAAGATATAAGAACTGCATTTCAATTTACTCCTGCCCCCCCATGCGAGCATGAGTTAGCTTTCCAGAATGTTATCAACTTCATTTGGAATAACTTGGAAATCAACCATCTCATAACTTTATACTACAGATATGAATGGTTCCCATAAAGCTTACTGAAAATGGAATTGGAAGATAATGGAGTTTGCCATGAACTTTTTTATAGCCTCCTCAAAGATAACATATCCAACTTCAAGATCTAAATGTGTTGGACCTGACTCTTTTTGGCTGTAAAATGTGTTGGAATATTTTATGCAATTTCTACTCTTATTCAACATCAGAATTGTGAATTGAAGTTACAGTTGTGAATGTAAGTCTAAACCATCTTGAGCAGATATCCTCTCCACAGATGTGTGTTGCTCTGGAGTAACTGGTTGCTTATTCTGTAAATACATGCTTCCAATTATACTTCAGATGTGTAGAATTCATTCCCCCCCACCCTTATTTTCTTACTCTGACTTGGATGCTTCTCACTTCTCATTAATTTCCTAGAGCCTTCAGGGTGGCAGAATAGACTTGCCAACAATGGATTTGGGTTTAGTTTTGTTTTTGCTAGTATCAAATGTAATGTTTCCAATATTCCTCTGACTAAAAGATATTTTTCAACAAAGGCCTACTCATATGGTGATGAAAACCCAACAAGCCCCACTGGAAACTAATTTCTTTCAGTCCTAGAATTTACCAGCTTCACTGATCTTAATCTACTTTTAGGTTTTCCCCACCCTGTGGACACGGTTCTAAAGACTATGTCTATGTAAGTGGGGAGGGGGACAGCAAAATCATTCCTGGTTGAGACTTGGTACATGTTTATAAATAATTAAATACTAATTAATTACTACTGTACCTAGTGATACAGGGTTAAGCACTTGGCTGTAACCAAAAAATCCGACGTTCAAACCCACAAGCTGCTCAGAGAAGAACCATGCGACAGTGTGTTCTGTAGAGATCATGACCTTGAAAACCTGAGGGGGCAGTTGCGCCCTGTCTCCCAGGGCGGGTTCCTAGGAGGCCTAGTGGTATGGTGGGGTATACATTGAACTGCTAACCACAAGATCCGTGACTTCAACTCGTAGGAGAAAGATGTGGCTTTCTGCTCCCTTAAAAATTTAAGTGATCAGAAACTTAAAGTGGGCACTTGTGCTCTGTTCTATAAGGTTGCTCTGAGTTGGAACTGATTTGACGGTAGTGAGTGGTTTTGTTGTTGTTGTTGTTTTTAATGTATCAGAGGCGATTCAAGAGGAGGCCATTTTAGTTAGGTGCTAATTGGGTATGAATAATTGAGCAAATAAACATACCCTCTATTTTGTCTTGTATCTAGGGTTTTCTAAAGAGCTTACTTTTCTAGAACTGCCATGTGCCTTTATAGTTGCTGTGTATTTCCTTTGCAAACCTTAATATTGGGCTCCTGAAGTAATAATATAACCAACTACTGTCTGTCTTGTGCTGGACTTTGGGATGGAAGTGTAGGAAGCTTGCAATTTCGTTAGAGAAGTAGAATCCAATTGAAAGAGCATGACGTTTGAAGACTGCATGGAGATTTCTGATTGCCAAGTGCTGGTGTTCTGATGATTGGTGTCCACATGTGTACATGTGTGTGTAAATGTGTGTGTGCCAATGTGTAAAATGTGGCCTTGACATTCTTTGATGTCCGGCCTTTTCATTTTCCATGCACATAAACTTAAAACATCTCAGAAGTGTCATGGGCCTGGTTTCTTTCATGTTGTGAAGTTCTCATGCTCACCCTGGTGTATCAATGAGCTGCACATGCAGAGTGATTTCACACATATGGGTCACATTAACTGTGTATTTGAGGACACATTTTTGGGGGCAACATACTCTCTCGTTATTCCACTGGGAATGCCATAATTCTTGGCGCATCGTACTAATTAAGGTCAAATGAATCCAATATGACACCTCGTGCTCAGGACCAATCTAGTGTTTCTTGTTTGCGAGCATAAAAGGAGACCCTTTACAGTCATTCTTTGACCACATCATTTAGTCTAATTCTGTGTGGCTTATTAAGCCAAAGGTGACTCCTGAGCTATTAGTTTTAGAGGGAATATGGTCCAAAGAAATCTCTCCAGATGGTTTAAACCTGCATCATTGGACCAAGAGATGCTGTGTTATGTGGAACACCAAAACCAAGCCAAACTCACTGCCATCAAGTTGATGCCAACTCATAGCGACCCTGTAGGACAAGGTAGAACTGCCTCTTTTGAGTTTCTGAGACTGTAACTGTTATAGTAGTAGCGAGTCTCATCTTCCTCCCATAATATGGAATAGGTGCCCCCCCCAAAAAAAGGTGGGGTGTGACTCTGCAAACAGGAAGTAAAACAAACAAATTCTTAAAGTAGAATTTCCCTGGTTTATAATTCCAGATAATCCAAAGCTTTCTTGGAATCTGTGCTTTCCCGGGGATGTATCCAAATCCCCATAATAGTTTTTGCTATTGCTGTAAAGTCAGTGTGGTGAGTAAAATAATGTTACCTTCCATGGAAAACAGATTTTGTAAATGTTGGAAAGAGAAAGGGTCTTGAGATGGGAAATATAGTCTGGACTAATACCAAGACAGATACTCTTAATATCATCTAAGTGGTAGTATTACTCAAAGCAGGGCATTGTTTGAGCAGGCACACCATGCTCAGTTCAAGACTCTTAAAATACACCATATCTAACGTAGCAGTGAAGAACATGCCTTCCTGAGCCAGTACACCTCCTTAGGAACTCTTTGATCTTTCAGTTCATTTCTAAATTTTAGTACCTGTCTTCAGTGCCTTAGTTTTGTGATCAGATAGAAACAATAGTACCAACTTCACTGTGTTGCTGTAAATACAAAAACAAATTAACATCTAGCAATGCATAGGGCATGACCAGCCATAAAATAACAGTCTTCTGATAAATAGTTGCTGTTAAATTCTCCTAGAATTTTCATAACAACTCTATAAGGTGATATTCTTATCTTTATTTTACCAGATAGGAAACTGAAAGTCAGGGTTTAATGTTGCACCAGTAGAATACTAGTCATTCTATCCAATTCCATATTCCCTGCTGATAACCACCTCTCTCATTGGGTCTACGTGCCTCTGCCCTTGAAGTTCAATCTGTTCCTTTCTCTCCAACGCAGCTCCCTTGTCTCCACTAAGTTATGTCATTCTTAGAGGATGAAAGCTTCTCAGTTTCTTCTCCAACTGAAACAGCTTCAGCACAATTGCTTCCCCGGTTTATCAAGACTTAATGCAATCTGAGTTAGCCACACCCTTAGGCATCATAGCATAGCTGGGTGGACTCTGGAATATGAGATGGGTTCAAATACTCTGCAAAGAAGTAGAATTAAAAGAGAATGGGTTTTGTGTATTATGGGTGTTATAGGAGAGTTTCAAACTACAAGCTTATCCCCCCCCCCCCCCCCCCCCGGCAGGAATGGAGATATATCTATGTCTGTTCCAAGAGTCCAAAAGATATGATGAAGGTCTCAGGAACTCATTGTTTCAAGGTCATCTCTGTCACACGTTGGCTTTGTGGCCCTGGACAGGCCAATGTAACCCTTTGTGCCTCCGTGTCTTCACCCACAAAAAAAGATGTTGAGTTTGAGTCAGTGGGGTCTGCTTGGATTCCTCTGAGACTTCCAGCCTTGCACTTCCTGGAAGCCTGGCTTTCGCTTGTGGGCGGCTTAAGAGAAGCTAATTGGGGAAGATACCCAATTTTGTGCTGTGCTGGAATCAACTGCACCAGAAGGAACAGGGAAAGTAAACAAGGACCTACTGTGCTTATTTTCCAAACAAAATTTCCCAAAGTGGGAGCATTCAGAGACTTGAGCTTTGTTGGTAATCAATAAAACATGAATGCATCTTTCCAAATGTATTTGCCTCATCCCCTTCAGGTTCCCTGTAATGAGGAGATAATGAGCTATAGACATAGCCAGGGGTGCCTGGAAGCTTCTTCTAACATCTACTCTCTGAGCGGAACTTTTACAGCTGAAACACTAAGCATTTCCAAGGAATATTCTGCCAATCATGTCACACCCTGAGCTTAATGTCATGATACTTTAACAAGAACGTGGGAGTGCCTACTGGATACCCTCTAAAGGAAGCTGCTCTGTTATTGTTGGGGGAAGCATAAGTTGCTGCTATTGTTGCTTCATTGACAGTTTGTTATTTTAAAAATCAAATCATGAGAAAATATTGAACAGAGAACTACAAGACTCAACTTGATCAAACAAAGCCCCTGAGGTTACGCTTGGAGCTCAGGTATATTTCTGATGTCATTTGTTTTTCCTGCCTCTTCCACTGTCATCCTTCCTTACTTTGTATTTCAAAAAAGTACTGTGTCTTGGGATCTAGTATACCTAGCCATGGCAGAAAAGTGTCCCCAGTTCATTGTTTGTTGTAAAACAAATCCATATGGCTACCATAGTAACACACACACACATAGACTTAGACATATATATTGCATCTCCTTTCTTAAGATTAATTAGCTGTGACTGCCTCACAAATAATCACAAGAAGGATGTCAAAGCAGCCGTAGTCCTCAGCAGGAAATGAGACAGTGTTTCATGAGTGATGGGATTCCTTGTTCAGAGAGGAAGATGCGTTGTTTATGGAAGAAGTACAGCCAGAATGCTCCTTAGAAGTAAGGAGGGAGCGATTTTGTCTCTAGTATTTTACAACACATCAGGAGTGACCATCCCCTGAAAAGGGTCAGCATGGTCAGGGAAAGTGTCAGTGACTAAGAGTCAGACCCTCGATGAGATGGATTAACATAGTGGCTACAATTGGTCCAAACAGCACCACAACCATGAAGACGGCACAGGATTGGACAGAGTTGGAACCAACTCCACGATATTGAACAACACACAACCACACAACCACAGCACTGAACCACACAACAGGGAGAGGCAATGGGATGACCGGCACGGGGTGTTGAAATGAAGCAAATGAGAAGGATGCCAAAAACCCACTACACATACGTCCTGAAATCCAACTCTGTGCTGCAATGCAGAGAAATCAGACTCAGAAATCAGGTCAACTCGGTTCAAAACTTGGCATAACCAGCTGTCTATTCCTGGCTTCCTGAAAGGTGTGCAATTGCTTCAAAGGGCCTTAATGTTCTTCCTTTACAAAATGCAGACAATGCTAGAGCCAGGTCACAAGGTGATGCATGAGGATTGGAAGGATTGCCTGTGGGCTTTGCGTAGTAGGATCTTTGAAGCGCCGTCACCATCTTGGCATCCCCACGGGCAGGTGAATCACTGTTGCTCCTGGGAAGCCTGGATTGCACAGTGGTTAAGAACTGGGCTACCAACCATGGGGCAAAAGGCTGGAACCCAGCAGCCAACTCCGTGGGACCTGTGCAATCGGCTTGAAGAAAGACATGCAGCCTGCAAACCCTCTGGGAGGGCTCAATTGTGTCTCCTACGGTTGGCAGGATTCAGTGTCCACCTGAAGGCAACAAATTCTTTGTTGTTTTGCTGCTTGCTGTCTTGCTCCCATCATCACCCAGAAGCATCACGGGGCTCTTAATGTTACCCCTTGTATTCTGCAGGGTATGCTTTGAGATATGTCTTCCTTCTGGGATTCTGTACCTCGATTAACAGAGTTGTTCAAATAGTTCTTCATGTTTCTGTGTTCTGGGTTTTCTTCCAAAAGTTTGATTGGTATATAATTCACATACCATACAAATCCATAGTTGAATCACATGAAGGGGACTTGTACAATCAGCACCACAACCATTTTAGAACATGTTCTTCATTCTTGTACATTTTGTTAGTAGTGCCTCATGTCCTCCCAACCTCGCCTGCCATAGCCCTAAGGAACCTTGGGTCCAGTTACTGTCTCTTATAGACTTACCAAATCTGCATTTCATATAGAGAAAACCCTTTAAAAACAACAGAAGCTAACAAGAATAACAAAAAGCAAAACCGATAAAAAACCTCGATAAAAAAGAAATTGTTAAAAGCTTGAACAGATTTAAAAGTATTATAAGGGAGAAAAATGATAGCATCTAAATTGTATCCTAACTGCATCTGTAACAATCCACTGTCTATTACATTCTGCATGATATCAAGCTTATTCACATCCCTGGTCCAAGGTCAGAGGGGATTCACCAAGGGCTACATCCATACGCATTTCCCTTTCAATTTTGTTTTTAAAACATTTTTTTCAAGTTTTCTATTTACTCTTACCCCTCAGCACTCTGGACTTTGAAGAAGTCACATGCATTCCTTCACAGAATACATGGAATGCTTGACTTACATATTTATTAAGGCAGTTCCTTGGTTGTCATTCATATTTTACCCCTTTTAAAATTTTTATTTAGTTATTTTTAATCATTTTATTAGGGGCTCATACAACTCTTATCACCATCCATACATTCATCAATTGTGTCAAGCACATTTGTACATTCATTGCCCTCATCATTCTCAAAACGTTCGCTCTCCACCTAAGCCCCTGGCATCAGCTCCTCATTTTCCCCCTCCCTCCCTGCTCCCCCCTCCCTCATGAACCCTTGATAATTTACAAATTATTATTTTGTCATATCTTGCACTATCCAACGTCTCCCTTTACCCACTTTTCTGTTGTCCCTCCCCAAAAGAGTTCACATGTGGATCCTTGTAATCAGTTCCCCTTTCAAACCCATCCTCCTTCCACCCTCCCAGTATAGCCACATACACCACTGGTTCTGAAGGGATCATCCACTCTGGATTCCCTGTGTTCCCAGTTCCTATCTGTACCCAGTGTACCTCTTCTGGTCTAGCCAGATTTGTAAGGTAGAACGGGATCATGATCATAATGGGAGAGGAGGAAGCATTTAGGAACCATAGGAAAGTTGTATGTTTCATCTTTGCTATATCGCACCCTGACTGGCTTGATGCCTCCCAAGATCCTTCTGTTAGGGGATGTCCAGTGGCCGACAAATGGGCTTTGGGTCTCTACTCCGCACGCCTCCCTCATTCACTATGATATGATTTTTTTGTTCTAATGATGCCTGATACCTGATCCATTTGACACCTCGTGATCGCACAGGCTGGTGTGCTTCTTCCATATGGCTTTGTTGCTTCTGAGCTAGATGGCCACTTGTTTACCTTCAAGCCTTTTAAACCCCAGATGCCATATCTTTTGAAAGTTGGGCACCATCAGCTTTCTTCACCACATTTGCTTATTTACCCACTTTGTCTTCAGCGGTTGTGTCGGGAAGGTGAGCATCATAGAATGCCAATTTAATAGAAGAAAGTATTCTTGCATTGAGGGAGTACTTGAGTGGAGGCCCAATGTCCTTCTGCTACCTTAATATATGCACATAGATCTATTTCCTCATCCTCATATATAAATATATTTACATATGTACATGCCTTTATTTAGACCTCTATAAATGCCCTTTGCCTCCTAGCTCTCTCCTCTATTTCCTTTGACTTTCCTCTTGTCCCACTATCATGCTCAGTCTTCATTTGGGTTTCAGTAATTCCTCTTGGTTACATTATCCTTGATCATGCCCTACCAGACCTCCCACACCCTTCTCACCGTCGATTTGGATCACTTGTTGTTCCCTTGTCCCTGGGTTTGTTAACACCACTACCTTTCCTTCCTCCTCCTCCTCTCCCATGTCCCCTGAACTGTCGGTCCCGTTGTTTTCTCCTCCAGATTGTTCAACCAGCCTATCTTATTTAGACAGACCTGCATAGATAATAACATGCATAAAAGCAAGACAGAGCAAAACCAAGCAACAATATACAACAAAACTACCACCACAACAAACTAATGGCACACAAAACGCCCCCCCCCCCGCCCCAAGAATAAAGAAAAGCTTATAGTTAGTTCAATGACTGTTGGTTGGCCTTTAGGAGTGTCTTCCAGTCCAGTCTGTTGGGGCACCATGCCCTGACTCCAAAGTCCACCTTCAGCATTCCCTGGGGACCTCGCCACTCTGTTCCCTTTCTGTTGCACCCCCTTAGTGTTTTGCCTTAGTGTGGCGGGATCAGATCGGGTGCAATTCCCACACTGTGTCTTCTGGTGTTGTCCCCTGTAGGGCTATGGGTCAGTGAGGGGCGTCATGTCTTATAGTGGGCTGGCCATGTGGTCCTCTCTTTGGACTGGCTGCTCTAATCAGGAACATTGTCCTCAAGGTCTGGTGGACCAGGATGTGCTCCACTCTCTTCTCCTCACCCTTCAACTGGCCCCGTGTGCTCCGATCTGATTTGTCCCTCTCCTGGAGCTGCAGATCAGTGCCGTCTTTTGAAATAAATTCTTCCATATTTTACTCTTTATATTTGAGCAAAACATAATCCATTTTCTTTTATAGTTTTTATTAGAATATACTTCAATATCATACAATTTAATTATTTGATGATAGTAAGAAGATTTTTGCAATCATCATCATTTCAGAATATTTTCTTCATGAACTCATTATAGCTAGCTCCCCATTTGGATTGCCAATCCGGTCACAGTCTCTGTGGACCTACCTCTCCTGGGCTTCACATATGTAATACAAAAAGGAAGCAAACAAACATACGCCAAAACCTTAACAACAATGACATTCAAAATATTGAAAAACCTCATTCAAAAAGCCAGCATAAAATATTAAAAACTACAACCTTAAAATAAGCCAAAGGGAGAGCAAATGATCAGGCATTGCATTTTAACCTAATTGCATCTGCATAATTTACTTTAATGTCCTCTGATAACACGGCTATTTACATCTCTTGACTGGTCAGAGTGGATTCACCAGACGCTTAATTCATGTGAGGATCCCATAAATGGATTTAGGGCTCCCCTGTCATCCTGGCCTTCTGTAAATCAGAGATTCACAATTTAAGCTCTGATATCATTCCCTCTTTTGGATTTGGATTGTGTTATTTACCATTCTCAGATTACCCGGGTGATATGCTTTTTTATGTGGACCTTGTGGACACATCATTTAGATGGCTTCTTGTTTGAAGACAAGTTTTTAAGACCCCACACTATCCTTTCTGATGGCCAGACACTGTCTTGTTTATTCACCACACTCTGTGCTATAGCACCCCTAGTTCACTTATCTCTTCATGATTGCAAACACCAAGGACGGCCCTCTCATAAAAACGAATTGTTCTTAGATTGGGGATAGAATTCCGTGTGAGCCCCAAATCCATCCATGTATCTAAGATTTAAACATGTCACTGGTTCATGTTACAGCCATCACCATCATTTTATGGCAGACAACATTACAAACCCTTCTCCTGGGGCATAGATATCAAGACCTGTCACATTAGGGAAGTCTGCTCCACAAGACTTCGTTAGAGTATTGGGAAAGACGACGGTGTGTCTGACCCAAGCCATGGTATTTTCCATGGCCTCCTCTGCATGAGAAATATGGAGATTGAACAAGGAAGACCAAAGAAGAGTCGGTGAATTTGAAGAGTGGTGCTGGAGAAGAATACGGTAAGTACCGTGGACTGCTGAAAGAACAATCTGATCCATCTTGGAAGAAGTACAGCCAGAGTGCTCATGAGAGCCAAAGATGGCAAACTCTGCTCTTACATACTTTGGACATATTGTTAGGAGAGGCCAGTCCCTAGAGAAGGGACATGTTTGGTAAAGTAGAGGGGCTGAGAAAAAGCGGTAGTCCCTCAATGAAATGACACAGTGGTTGCAACCATGAGCTCAGGCATCGCGACCACTGTACAGATGGTGCAGGGCCATATGGTGCCTCATTCTGTTGTGCTTGGGGCTGTTATGGGGCCAAACCAAGTCAATGGCACCTAACAACAACAACACCGGGCATAGGCAATTCTATTTCTCATGTCATTAATTTGGCCCATGCTTTAGCATGTAAAACGAAGTTGAGAAAAGGAAATTATGCAAGGACAAACTGAATTCTAACTGCAATGCATACATGGTTGACTTGTACAGATGAAACTCTTTACTCCAACAGTGTGGCTGGTGATTGGGGAAACCTTGTACGATGCTTATTCACGAAGACAGAATCACGTCTACCATATTAATACATGTCATAAGAAAGCAAGGGTATTAAAATAGTAATCATACGGAAGTTCCAGAACATTTAGTAAGCACTCTCAACGACCCAAGCCAAAGTATCAAGACTGCCAATTTCATAACCTTGGGACAGCAGACATCTGCTTATTCCCATAGTGAAGTGCTTCAGCCTTAAATTCAAGGGATATGTTGGTTCCTTACATCTGCTACAGGTGAGTTCCAGGTAAAATCCTATTCTCTTACTGGGGTATCCACATCTAATCCTTCTGGTGTGGCCTCTGATGTTGCCCATCTCAAAAAGACAGAGTCTGGAACTCCCAGTAACCTAAAGCACACAGCCTGGGTCACCAAGGACTGCATAGAAACTAGGACAAAGTTGTTCAATAAGGGAGCTGGGGAGGGGGAGGATGGGGTAATCCATCTCAAGGTTGGATATATAGCCCACCCCCAAAGGGGAAGAATAACAGATACGTGGGTGAAGGGAGACAATGGAGAGTGTAAGACATGAAATAACAAAAATGATATATAACTGATCAAGGATTCATGATGATGGGAATGTGAGAGAGGGGGGGAAAGAGGAGCTGATACCAAGGGCTCAAGTAGAAAGAAAATGTTTTGGAAATGTTGATGGCAACATATGGACAAGTGTGCTTAATGCAAATGAATAGTGAATTGTTATAAGATTTGTAAGAGCTCACCAATACAAAGATTGATAAAAATAATAATAAAAGGTGTTCACTTAGGAACACAGTACCAGGTGTGTTCTCTTCTTGGGTCCCATGTAAGTATTGTTAAGCATTTTTTCTCATGGGAGTTTGCTCTTCCCAGTTTACTCAGCAAGAGAAATGTGATTGCATTCTCCAAGATGTACACACGTCCTCTCCCTCCATTTGACGTGGGTTTACAGTTAGTTTCCCTTATTACTCTCGTAGGGGCGTCTGTTAATTTGGCATGCCCTATTTGAAAAGTATCCAAATGATGGAGAAAATTGACTTCCCAACAGAAAATCCTACAAGAAGTTTGCTTGATAAGAAGCACTCTCTTTCAGACTCAACATTTATATCCTGGCTCAGATTTATTTCATCCATTAAATCTCATCCTTTAATGTTTAATTGCTTGCATTAATTATTGTCTTTTCTACCATAATGAAACTGGCTTATTTTGCAAAGTTTGAGATGAATGAACAGAGTAATAAAAAGAATTGGTTATTTTATGGTCATGATTATTGTGAGGACACTGTCACCAAATTGTTTCCTTCCTTCTTTAACTAATTCAAAACACGATAATAAATCTGGGTATCTTTCTTTAGGAAGGGCCAAATGGACAGACTCAGGTTGGACAGATAGTCATAAGATGGGAAGAATTCCCCCCGTCTCTAGAACATAGTGTCCGTACTTTGTTCAAGGGAGGGCCCCACTGGTCTCCCATTATATATGTTTGCCGGCATGAGCTATAATGCAAACTTCTCCAAATAATTGTATAATGATTAGGTGCCCTCACCCTTTCCTTGGAGATTCTGATTTAGTGGTTTGGAATAGAGCTTGAAAAACAATATTTTAACGAGGACTCAAGAATATTCATGAGACACTGGTCCATTCCATGAATTTTAAATTGTATGGAATTTGTGTTCTCCTCCCAGTAAGACAGCCATGGTGCCTTGGTTCATAATAGAATCTCTAGTGTTCAGCTAGTGTATTCTTAGGCTCGCTGGGATTGTGGAACAGAATAATGACCACCACCACAGAGACCAGTTCTGCTATTTATTACATAGCTCATTCTTCAGGCATACCACTAAATCTTAGAATAATGCACTGATTCACAACGCGTGATTTCTAGGTTAGAGACAGAAGCCGAGGCTTAGGATAGGGGTGGGAAACGTCTCAGTTCATGCCCTTAAAAAGTGGCCAAATCCATCTTTATCAAGGTCTGTCTGACAGCTGGGCCCCTGTGACTTGTGAAGTGGATTGGACATGTTTCTTCAGCCACTGCCGCTTGCCCTAGTTAACATTCTCCTTGAACGACCTCTAAGGTCCTTAACTTCTTACCAGCCTAAGTGTCTCTGATGCTCCCAGTTTAAAATTCGCAATACACACATAAATAATTCAAGGAAACAACTTGATATAGTAGAGTGCATTAGGGCTAAAATAACCCTCCCCTTTTTGACTAGTTTAGAAAACCATCATCATTTTCTAGAAATACTCTCTGGGCTTCATTCAATGCATGGTACACTGAATTTGTTAGCATTTTGCCAGTTCTGCCTTTCAAAAGGAGGAAAGAGAAAACGTTGGAATTGCTGTAAACTAGCATCAATGCAGACTGAATTGGCTTTGCCTCACAGATATCCTTGTTTGTGCCAGCACCGCTGCCATGCCTATAGAAAAGCCGAGCTGTCACCAGCATATATATTCTTTCCATGAACCACATTCACAGGTAATGAGAATTCCTTTCTGATAGGCTTAGAGTGAGCTCTCTTTAAAAGCAATGATTTTATTTCAGCAGTTTTATATTAATATATCGATGATGGATGAATGGAGGGTGGGATGGGTAAGTGGGTGGATGAATGGGTGGGTGGGTGGGCATATGGGCTAGCAGGCAGAGAGAGACAGAGATATCGATCTTGTTTTAATCGTTAACATCGCCTCAGACTATCCCCACTCATCCGTAAGTATTTACTTCAAGTAAAGTAGCCTTCTCTGAGGACTACAAAGATCTCATCGTCTTTCCGTCTCTAATCTTTTTGTACACCATTATTACACTGTTGCCCATGTGCCTTGTTCTCTACGTAGCTGACTACTCATTCTGTCACCAAACAAAGCAAGTGGCTTCGGACTTATGGGGACCCCATTTGTGTCAAGTAGAATTTTGCTCCATAGGGTTGAGCCATTCCTTTTCAGAAGGAGATTGTCAGGCCTATTTTCTGAGGCACCTCTGGGTAGAATTGAACCTAGTGCTTCAGTTAGTAGCCAGGTGTTTTGCCACCTGTGCCCCTGAGGGCCTGCTTTGAGCCTCAGCTAATTATAGCCTTTCTAACCTGATGTACTTTCTAGTTGATGGTCTATTCCCCATTCCTTTTAAACCCTGCTCTGTCCTTGTTTCCTTTACAGCAGTTTGGTCAATGGGTTCCTAAAGGGCAAATAAAAATTCTTTAAGGTTGCAGACTACAAAGTCACTGTTACACTCGCTCATCTTTACCACTTGTAGCAGGAAAGCAGCCATATTCTATTTCCATTGGGTTGATTTGAATGCATAGCAGCCCCATAGGGCAGAGTAGGATTTTCTTGCAGATGTAGCAACACCGTCATATTGATGGAAGCAGACTGCCACGTCTTGTTCCTAGGGAGCTGCTGGTGGGTTTGAACCACCAATGTTTTAGATAGCAACTGGGTACTTCACAACTGCACCATTGGGTAACAAATGAAACCCACTGCCACCGAGGAGGCGATTCCAACTCACAGGGACCCTGTGTAGAGTTCTGGAGGCTTTAATTTGGACTCCATGATGGGGGTAGAATTGAACCATCGACCTTGTGGTTAGCAGCCCAATACTTATCCCACGGGTTTCCCAAAGTAGCCAAAAACAGTAGGTAAATAAAGCATGTGGCTGCATAACAAGCTGACATTACTAATGAAAACAAGTAGTGGGTAGGATTTAGTCCAAATAGCAAATCATAGTCAGAAGATTTCTTTTGTTATCTACTTAGTATCAGAAGCATAATTAAAATAAAATCTTCCTGAGGACAACTACCGGTGTGCGAACAAGTTTACACCAAATGATAGTGACCCCATGTGCGTCAGAGTAGAACTATGCACCATGGGGTTTTCAATGCTGAGTATATGGAAGTAGATCACAGGTCTTTCTTCTGAGACACTTCTGGGAGGACTCAAACCTTCAACGTTTCAGCTGGCAGCCATTTGCACCACCTAATCATAGCTTTCTCTTCATCACGGTATAACTACTGAACACAGTAGGTGCTCAGGCACAAAGTTATTGAGAGAAGGGATCCTTTAATTCAAAATTTAGCATACTAGTTTAAATATTCAGCCTTTAATGATTAGCTAGCTGTCTCCTGCGGGGAAAACATTCTCCTACCATCAGGAGAAATCTCCACTGACAATCTCCTGGCCTAATGCACTCATATTTCAGTTCTCACTGCCACCATCACTGTCTCAACATGAGAGCTGCTGTTCAGCTGCCCACGGACTCTTCCTTTTAACACTGCTGTAAGACATCCGGAAACCCTTGCACATAGTCTAGACACAGGCACCCCCTCACCAAGTCTGTAAGCTAATGATGCTTCCGTGTTCTTAAACATTCACTGCCTTGTGTTTCACATACCGGAGCCCTGGTGGTGGGGTGGGTTACGAGTTGGGTTGCTAACCACAAGATAAGCAGTTCAAAACTACCAGCTGCTTCGTGGGAGAAAGATAAGACTTTCTACTCCCATGAACAGTTAGGGTCTCAGTTAGACTCTGTCCTATGAGGTCACTCTGAGTCGACTTGAAGAATCGAGTTGATGGCAATGAGGAGAGAGGATCGTGTTCCATGTACTATTTTGCTTGATTTTCTTGCTGATAAGTTCTTGTCACCATTTTCCATTAGTAATCTCCCACTAAAGGAACCCTGGAGTGCAATAGGTTAAATGTCAGGCTGTGAACCAAACGGTTGGTGGTTTGAACTCATTAGTTGCCTTGTAGGTTAAACGTGAGGCAACCTTCTTCCGTAAAGATTTACAGCCTTAGAAATCCAATGGGAGGAGTCCTATTCTGTGTTTAGCATTCCTATGAGTCAGAGTCAACTCAGGGTCTGTAAGTTTGGCTTGTTGTTTGAATCTCCGATGGATGTTTCCTTATTGGATACACTAATCACTCTGGTGCTATCACAACTAATCCATTCCTTTTCTGCTTTATCCTGTAACATTTGTTTCATATCTTCACTGGCCACTGATCTCACTGGGCCACGTTCTTAAAGGACCTGACTTTGGGTGGACAAAAGTGCCAAGTCTGACTTCTTTGTATTAACAGGGTGAAGCATAATGTCTGAAAATTACAGCAAGTGCCGATCAATATTTGACAGATGAGTCAGTGCTGCCATCTTACCCAGATGTCGATGTGGTGGAAAGAACCATCATCTAGTTTCAAAGGCATTTGATTAGGAAGCTAAGACACCACTGTGGTTGGATTATTATCAAACATGTATTCTTAAGAATCTAATATCTGTGAGTTTTAAAAACAATTGGGATGGGGAGGTGGATAGGGCAAACCCTTAAAAGGTTTCATAAGATAATTAAGTTGTTGAGTGCAAAAACAATGAGCTGCTATGTAAACCATCACTTAATTCACCAGAAAAGTTGGGGAAAAGCCAACATGTTAACTCATTTTAAGTACATCATTATATTTTACTTTTATAGTTTTAAAAAAAAGGAAAATATCCTTTGAAGTCCACTGTTTTCACTAGCACAACAAGTGAAGACCTGGCCAAAGTGGAAAATTTAATAAAGGCAAAATTACAAAAGGATGCCTTCCAATGGATTAATAAAACTGACTGGTGCCATGATCTCTGGTCCAAAATGAATCATGTTGCCGTCATTTCAAATACATGACAGTATACCATAACCTAACAGCATAACATCATACAATGCTTTCTGCGTAAAATCTAAAACAGCACTGATTCTTTTGATCCATTTGAAGATTTACATTCTCAACATACAAAACCATAAAACTTTTAGAAGTCTAAATAATCTTTTTGGCAAGCCAATAAAACAATGCTTAATCAAAATGGCTTCAAAATATTGATGTTGAAAAGCTGTCACTTAGTTAAAAAGAATTCCCAGGCCCATGTCAAGGCTCTGCACTTTTGACTGTGCAGTACTTATGCAAATTTTTTTTAAAAATAGAGTTTCAGGGGAAGTTCTGGTTTTAAGTCTCAGTGATGGAATCATTGTAGTTCATCAGAGAGCTTCCGGAAATGGAGACTCCTCCTTTCTGCTCACTGAATTTGCAGGAAAGTAGTTAAAAAAGACAGCAAGCATTTTAAATCAAGTGGCGAGGTTGAAGTTGTGCTAACTTTATCTATTTTCACTTTTCCCAGAACATATGTTTCACAATAGTTTTATTAACAAATGGAGAAGACGCTACTGTCCAAAATCTGTAGTGTGATTCGCGTTATTGAATGGCAGGTTTTGTGTTACTCATGTTTATTTTATGCGTTCCCAAGCCATCTGCTTCATGGTGCTATGTCTTATTCCGATAATGAGAAATAGTGAGTTAAGGTATACAATGCTGTTTTAATTGTATCGGTTCCTGGAATTTGGGGTTTTCAGTTTCTGTTTTCTGAGTGTCGCAGGCAAAAACTGAATAGCAATGTCATTGATCAAGGAGCAAGGCCTAGAAACAATTAGCTCATTCATTAGATTCAATTTGTTGAGGGCTTACTCTGAACTCACACTGGACAGGAAAGTATGGTTACCAGCATGGATAGAAACTATGTCTACCCACAACAGGCTTCTAGTCTAGTGGAGAATACAGACACATAGACAGGAGAGCTTGGTAAAGGCTAGGGCAGAGTTATAATACGATTATGATGAATTCAGGAAGCGATAGCGAAACCATCATTCCAAGAATACACTGAAGTATTGAATTGCATGTTGGAAGCATTTAATTAGAAGAATTAGAAAAGCTGCCAGGGAGTATTTTACACTAAAGCATCTGCATTGGCCATGATACCAAAAGAAATGTTAGAAAGTTTGCTTTTGAAATATTTTCATCACTGACTTAGCTGAGGGAGCTCTGGTGGAATAGTGCACTACATGTTGGACTGCTAACTGTAAGGTCAGCAGGTCAAAACTATCAGGCACTCCTAGGGAGGGAAATGAGGCTTTTTACTCCTGTAAAGATTTACCGTATCACAAACACACAGGGGCAGTTCTTCTCTGGCCTATGGGATTTCTAGGAATCAGAATTGACTTGATGGTGGTAAGTTTGAGGTTTTGAACCACTCTGTGGAGAAGTATGAGATTTTATGTTCCTGTAAAAATGTATAGAAACCTTAATGAGCTACTGCTCTATAATGTGGTTCTGAGCTTAATCTACTCCATGGCCATGGTGAGTTGGTTTGGTTGGCAGACAACCTATGCATGGGAAATTCAGAGGAATGAAACTATGCAACTATATAAGAAAAAAATCAAACTCAACAAAACCCACTGCCATTGGGTCGGTTCTGCCTCGTAGTGACCTACAGAACAGAGTGGAATTGCTCGGTAAGGTGTCTGGGAATGCACATCTTTACGGCAGCAGATAGCCTCCTCTTCCTCCCCTGGAGCAGCGGGTATCTTCCAAGTGCTGACCTTTCAGTCAGCAGCACTATTAACCTACTGTGTTGCCAGGGCATATTGAGTTCTTTCCATATTCTACATCCTGAATGCTCGTTTTCCTATTTAATTATTTCAATACATGATGAAACTAAGCTAATTATATTATTTGTTTCAATGGATAGTTTAAGGAGCTGAATTTCAGAGAGTTTAAGTGGCAGCTTCAAAAATGAGATGATTTATTGTATTGGGCAAATCTGCTGTACAAAATTCTTACAGTGTTGAAGAGCAAGGTGTCTTGAAGACTATGAGTCACAGGACACAAGTCATGGGGTTTTCAATTGCCTCATAGCATGTGGAAGTTGAAAATGATTAAGAAAGACAGGAGAAGATTTGATGCGTCTGAATTGTTGACATCACCATGGACTAACCAAGGAATAAACCCATTTTGCTTGGGCAAGTGCAGCCAGGATGATCTTCGGAAGTGAGGATGATGAGACTTTGTCTCACATACTTGGGACACGTCATCAGAAGAGATCAGTCCTCGGAAAGGGGCACGATTCTTGGGAAAGTAGGATGGGCATCAAAAAGAGAAAGACTCTCAGAAAGATCAATTGACATGGTGGCTACAACAATAGTCTAAACCAGTGCTTCTCCACCTTCCTAATGCTGCGACCCTTTAATACACTTCCCCATGTTGTCATGATCCCCCCAACCATAGTCATTTGTGTTGCTACTTCATCACTGTAATTTTGCTAAAGCTATGATTTGGGTGACCCCTTGGAAAGGGTTGTTCAACCCCCAAAGGGGTCATGACCCACAAGTTGAGAACTACTGGTTTAAATCATAGCTAGGATTATAAGGATGGTACAGGACTGGGTAGTGTGTGTGTGTGTGTGTGTGTGTGTGTGTTTTGTTGTACACATGGTCATGACAAACTGAGTATTTTCTGACTCGATATCAGCTAACAACACAACTTCAAAGTGGCAAGTTGATTCAGTCAGTGTCTTCTCAGAACATTCAACCTGGATAATCAATAGGAATTTAATCAATGGACTATTGATAAAGCTTTGGGCCTGGCTCTCAAAGTGTGTTCCTTATTCCAGCATCATGAACATCACCTGAGGCCATGTTTACAAAACCGTAAATCCAAACTCATTGGGAATTCAATTCTTACTCATAGTGAACTAACTTATAAGTCAGGGTCGAATTGCTCTTAGGAGCTTCCAAGACATTAGTCTTCATGGAAGCAGACTGCCACATTGGTCTCCCATCAAGCAGATGCTGAGTTAAAACCACTGACCTTGCAGTGCGTGCAGACCCATCATAGCATGTTAGAAATCCACAGTCTCATCTACTTCCAAGCTGAACCAATGAAAAGTCTATGATTCACACTAATCAGATCCCAAAATGATTATGAAGATGGTACAGCACCGTGTAGTGTTTTGATCTGCTATACATATGATCTACATATGCCATTTCCTGTAGCTGATGCTGATACACACAGAAATTTGAGGTCCACTGATTTAGAAAAAATGCCAATGCCATTAGTTTGTTAATACTTTTGTCTGCAGTGGGGCACATTCCATTTTCTGTTGGGTGCCAAACAGAGCACAAAAATTGCACATATGAATAAAGACAATATCAATCTTTAAATCAAACTAATGAGAAAGGATGCCTTTTTCAAACCCTGAACTCCATGTGCTCTAGAACCCAAAACAGAATTCAATACTTTAAATACAAAAAATATATATGGATTTTTTATCATAATAATGTGCATGAGTCAAATGATTGGGGGTTGTGTCTTTGAAACGTAAGCTATCTACTATCCTGAAAAACTTTTTCTTGAATTCATATGAGATAATAATACTTTCAAACAGACATCTCATATTAAAATATGGAAATGCGGTTGATCTTTAACAGAGAAAATGGGAGAAAACTTGAATTCCATCCCTTTCGTTAATTCTGCGATCAGGAGCAAATATTATGGATTTTCTGAGTTTCATTTTTATAAATTATAAAATTAGTATACTAGTAATAGTAATTTTATAGGCACTTTTGAGATTAAAAATGATAAGGACTACCATATAGATCTACACAAAATAGAGCAGGTTTTTTAATATACAAAGTATGTGTTCACTTCAAAGTACCACTGGGAAAGTGACATTGATTAGACAGAAGAACAATAACAAGAAAAAACAGACAGAACTTTACAGAATAATAACCTACCTTTCTTAAGGGAAAAAAAAAAATATATATGTGTGTGTGTGTGTGTATTAAGAATCATCTTTAAAAAAATAACAAAATTAAAAGGAATGATCACAGGCAGAAATAATAAAATCTTAACATGAAGACTTGTCTTTATCAGAACTTGACTGTGTTGCCATTTGAATGATTCAAACAATTAAGAGAATTGTCTCACAGAAAATTGTCAGAGAGGCAAGAGATGCGTATCAGAACTAGGTAGCATTCGCATATTGGCTCCACCCCGCCCTGAGGGGCTCCAGGGGACAGAAATCTGCTTATCTGCTTCCATGAAGATTACAGCCTGGAAAACTGTAAGAGGACGTTCCATTCTGAAAGTGGGGTTGCCGTGAGTTAGAGTGGCTTCCAGGCACCTTACAACACAGTGCGCCGTGTCAGGGAGGCTTAGGGTAAATGGCAACACGCATAAATAGGCACGGAAACTGGAGGTCCAGTAAAAATTGTACTGCCCAAAGTCTAGAGGGAAATAGACCATCCGGTTGAGGACACATGACTAATAGGCATTACTTTAAGACAGAGATCCAGTTATTTTTTAGAGTACAGAAAGGGGTCAGGGGACCAGTACACAATTACTAGGACTAAGCAGACCAAATGAGGAAATAGATGGTCCTTACCTTGAGCTCCTTGAACTTCAGGTCTACCATTCGCCTGGTCCTAGCAGTGTGATGATAATATTTTGTCTCCTCTTTAATATTCCAACATAGTTTTGATAACCAAGTTCCTGTTTAAAGAATGGTAAGGTTATAATATTTCTAGATCTGAGCTACATGGATTTAACCATTATAACCCACCGCCTTTATCTTGTGTTTGTCGTAGCCTGTTTGTTTTCTCCCCTTTAAATATGCACTATTCTTTTCAATAACTGTAACATTGCATTTTAACCCCAATGAAGGAAACCCAACCTAAGATCAAGATATTACAAATATCCAATTAGAAAGGACTGAATGAAAACCACCAAGAGGAAGCAAGTACCTTGTCTTCTCTGGCACAAAAATCAAATAACTGATTTGCTGGGCCTTTGGAAAATGGTGTCCAAGTAAGTGGCAAGACAGGCCGCCATCATATTGTCTCTTATGATCATGGTAATTAGACAGCTACATCACTCTGAATGTCTATTTTCAGTAATATTTTCCTCTAGTCCTATTTTCTGATTCTCATTTTGCTTGACATTATTTTAGTGTATACCTTTTTTGGAACAATTCACCTTAAATCTGTTGGGAGAAATAAGACAGGGTAAAAATAAATGCATGATAAATAAATAAAGCAAAGAGTTCATTTTCTTCTTCCCGATATTAAAAGGAGAGTGACTTATGCCAGCACTCTCCGGAGTAAGGTGGTGAGGTGGTCATTTAAGGAACTTTGTATGAGGCAATATCCTGGGGTGGATGTGGTGCTCTAGCGCCAGAACAGTGAGGACACACAGTAAAAATAGTCATGAGGCTGAGGCACTTATGGCCATATTTTTAACACAGTAGCTCAGATGTTGGAACTAAGCATAATGTGAAAGAAATCTATGACTTTTCTTGCAATAATTTGTTTTTCAATTATATCCGCCGTGGGCTATAAGAAGTTACTTTAATTTTAGTTTCTTAAGTGTCTTTGAGGGAGCCGCAGCACCAGTTCCCCAAAAGTTACTGGTGAAACATCTTGCATATCTCCATGTACCACAGTGTCCTACCCTCTTCATTTAAAAAAATATAATAAAATCTAATTTCAGGAGCCTATGAGAATGTAATTTTGATTAGGCTTCATTCATTAGTGCTGGACAGAAATGTAAGATCCATTTCACTCTTGTCCTTGAAATGACCTGTGGATGACAACAAAGGTCAATGAAGAGGCAGAGGCAGACCTACTTTTGCAGACACAGGCCCATGGTCTGTGATGTGTCTGTTGAGACGTGGGGCAAGATTGGAAAAGAGAATTTCAATGATCAACTGCCCTGAATTAAACCTGTGAACAGTGTCTTGATAAATCGATTCAATTGAAACTATCCCTTATTCTTCCCTGGTTCCCTGTCTTCAATTATTTAAGAATTCAAATGGAGGCAAATGTCATTGCACCAGTAAAGATTCCCCTCAAGTTTCATTGTCTAAACCAGGCCATTTTTTAATTTAATCATTTTATTGGGGGCTCATACAATTCATATCACAATCCATATATACATCCATTGTGTCAAGCACATTTGTGTATTCAGTGCCCTCATCATTCTCAGAACATCTGCCTTCCACTTGAGCCCCCAATATCTTCTCATTTTCCCCTCATTTCCCCCCTCCCTCCCCACTATCCCAACTGCATGAACCCTTCATAATTAATAAATTATTATTATTTTGTCATATAGTACACTGTCCAATGTTTCCCCCCGCCTTCTTCTCTGCTGTGCTTCACCCAGGTAGAAGGCTATACGTAGGTTCTTGTAATCAGTTCCCCCTTTCTACCCCACATTCTCTCCACCCTCCAGGTATCGCCATTCTCACTACTGGTCCTGAAGGAGTCATTTGTCCTGGAGTCCCTGTGTTACCAGTTGCTCTCTGTACCTATGTACATCCTCTGGTCTAGCCAGATTTGTAAGGTAGAATTGGGATCATGATAGTGGGGGAGGAGGAAACATTTAAGGACTAGAGGAAAGTTATATGTTTCATCGTTGCTTCCCTGTACCCTGACTGGTTCATCTCCTCCCCACAACCCTTCAGTATTGCTGCCAATGGGCTTTTCTTCTCCACTCTGCACTCACCCACATTTTCAATGATATGTTTTTTGTTGTTGTTGTTCCTTGATGCTTGATACCTGATCCATTCAACAACTCGTAGTCACACAGGCTGGTGTATTTCTTCCATGTGGGCTTTGTTGGTTCTGAGCTCGATGGCCACTTGTTTATCGCCGAGCCTTTAAGACCTTAGACACTATATCTTTTGATAGCTGGGCACCATCAGCTTTCTTCACCACATTTTCTTATGTACACGTTTGTCTTCATTGATCGTATCAGGGAGGTGGGTACCCATTGATATGATTTTTAGTTCTTTCATGTTTGATAACTGGTCCCTTCTGCACCTCGTGTGCTTCTTCCATGTGGGCTTTGATGCTTCTCAGCTAGATGGCCACTAGTTTATCTTCAAGCCTTTAAGACCCCAGACGCTATATCTTTTCATAGCCGGGCACTGTCAGCTTTCTTCACCACATTTGCTTATGCACACCGTTTTCTTCAGCAATCATATTGGGAAGGTGTCCATCCTGGAATGCCAATTTAATAGAGCAAAGTGTTCTTGCATTGAGTAAGTGCTTGAATGGAGGCCCAATGTCCATCTGTTTCCTTAGAACTTAACCTATAAATATATGCACATAGATCTGTATCCCTACACTCATATAAATATATTTACATATGTACAGTCCAGTCTTTGGACCTCTATAAATACCCTTTGTCACCTAGTTCTTTCCTTTATTTCCTTTTACTTTCCTCTTGTCCCACTATCATGCTCAGCCTTCATTTGGGTTTCAGTGGTTTCTCTCGGTTACCTTGCCTTTGCTGAATCCCTACCAGGCCTCTCCCACCTTCCTTGCTAGTGATTTTGGATCACTTATTGCTCCCCTGTCCCTGGGTTGGTCAGCACCACCTCCTTGCCCCCTCCTCCCCCTCTCCTGAATCCTCTCGGAACCAATTGGTCCCATTGTTTTCACCTCTAGACTATTGGACCTGACTGAAGGACATGCCTAGACATCAAAAATCAGATCTTGATCTATTTATAGGTTTTTCTTTCTTTAAAATTTGTTTTCTTTTTAATTAATTTATTCTTCTATGGGTAATTGGTTTCCTTTTTTTGTTGTCATAGCTGTGTTCTCACGCATCACCTATCTTGCTATGACTTAATTTTTGGTGCATATTATTATCTCTACAGATCTACCTAGATAAGATAGACTGGATGAACAGTCAGGCCATTTTTAATAGGTATACTCGACACTGGATTATGTCCACAGAAAGTGGTCCTAGATTCTAGATAGTAAGTCAGAGGAATTATGTATTTTCTCAAAGAAAAGAGAAAATCAAGGTTCTTCTCAACACTGGAAGATTAACTCAGAAAAATGTAAGTTGTCCAAGGTTGTGCTGCTTATGATGCCAAAACTAATCATCGAGTATACACTTAACAACAGGGAGATCTCAAATCTGCCGTCTTTAGAGAAGTACTCCTGGCAAGGCAGTGCATTAAGTATGGGCCTGCTAATGGAGAAGTCAGCAGTTCAAATCCCCTGCAGCTCTGAAGGAGAAAGATAAGGCGGTATACTCCCATCAAGATTGACAGCTGCAGAGACCCCGTGCGAGCCCCTCTCTGTCTCTGAGGGTCACTGTGGGTCAGAATCAACTCACGGATGCAGGAATGTTTATGGTAGCAGATCTCCAGGCCTCTTCTTCCACAGATCCATTGATGCATTCAAACACCAACTTTTCAGTTAATGGGCAAAAAGCACTGAGCCGGGAGGACTAGACTCATTGACCAATTGCTGGTGTGAGCCATCCGGCTGATCCTGACCCATAGCAAGCCCACATGACAGAGGGGACTTGGAAATTCCCCTGCAGCATTCCCAAGGCTGTAACTTTCACAGAAGCAGCTCGCTCGACATTTCTCCCAAGAAATGACTGTTGGATTTGAAGATCCAGTTAGCAACTGAGCACTTAATCCTCAACCTATTCCATGAAGAAATGGTCATGAAAAGAAAGGTGTGATGCTGGAGTTTGGGGATGTCACCTTCTCGGTGTTTCTTGCCTTCATAAGAAAAGCCTTCACCTATCCTATGACTAGCATTATACATACACATACTATATATACATATGCACACATCACATTTATATACATATAACATATATATGACCAATACTGTATATACATACAGTATACACACATATGACATCTCCTAGACACTGGGATGTGTTGGGTGTTGTTCTATGCATTTAGTACAGAGATATAATAGTTCGCCATCTCTACTGTTAAGGACCTAATATGCCTCATGGACCAACCTATGTGCACATGCAGATATCTGTAGTATATACTAATTAATGAAGTAGAAAAGGCAGCGATTTGCCCTCTTTGAATCTCATTTTTCCCATGTGTAAACTGTGGGTGTTGACCATACAGTCGTTAAGGTCTTTTCTAGCTCAGAAAGAGTTTCTCTGACTAGTGTGTAACCATCAGCTCCCTACCGGAGCTGCCAAATGCTCTCTCCCAGAAAGGTGAGCTCCAGAGCCATCTGCAGAGTCCCACTGCAGCCCACGGGCACGTGACAGACAGTGACTCTGCACCAGTGTCGTAAGCTTTCTGTGTGTTCACAACAGCAAACATGTCACCCCAACAGTTGACTCATGTCTGCATGTTAAACAACCTCAACAGATGGGCGACACTTGAGTGGAATGTATAATTAGCCTGGAAACCTAACACTTCATTCTTATTTGCTCTTTCTCCAAGGAGAGAGCCGCGCCTTTTGTCTCAGGGCCTCATCTGTTCACTTCAGCAGCAGCAGGGCTATGAAAGTTATCCAGAGATGGGCTTTTGGAGGATTCCCAGTCTCAGACCAAGTGGGGCAGGATGGGGGTGAGGTGAGTGGGGAGAGAAATCACGCAAAACAGAGTTTTCTAAACTCTGGATCTTGCTCAAAAAAAATTTTTTTTGCCACATGAGAAAAACTTTTAAACATGTTTTAATTATCTTTTTTTTCCACCTCTAAGCCCTTAAACTGCACTTTCTTTCCTGCAGGAAGGTTCGTCATCTATAATCCCTATAAATATCTAGCATAGAGCCTCACACAAAGCAGATACTCCAGAAAACTCCTGTCCTTCACTGGGAGTGTTGATGAAAATGAGGGGCCATCGGTTAGGACTGAATGTGTTCATCCTGTGGACATAACTTCACTGAAGACCTCATCTTGTCCACTCAAGTTTCAGTGCGGAATCTTAATCAGCGTTGCTCTTTCCCGTCAAAAGCATCAGCTCTGCAAACTCTTAGCAAAGATGCTGCGCTCAGAATTCCTGATGAACGCAGAAAGCCCTCTCTCTTCCTTTCACTAGCTATTCTTGCCACGCGAACCTCTTACATACTTCACTCCCACTACCCTTCTTTGTGTTAAGACATCTTAAACACAACATCGCCTCCCAATTATAAATGTATACAACAGAGCAATTGCCAAGCTCTGTGATATATATAACTATAGCTAGATAGATCGATCGATAGATAGAGGTATAGGCATAGATGATATAGATATAGATGATAGAGAGGGATAGCTGTATCTTGTTATTTGGGTTTGCTGAGTTGGTTCTGACTCAAAGTGACCCTGTGCACAGCAAACGAAATACGGCAGGTCCTGTGCCATCTTCCCAGTTGCTACGCTGGAGCCAGTTGCTGCCATCAGGGTGTAAAATCAGCTAGTTGAAGGTCTTCTTCTTTTTCTCTGACCCTCCATTTTACCAAACCTGATGTCTTCTTTCCCCAGGGTCTGCTTACTCTTATAACATCCAAAATACCAGAGACGAGATTTTTTGTCATCATTGTTTCTAAGGAGTACTCTGGCTATACTCCATTGACTGATAGAAATTTTGCTATTCAACCATCTGGAGAGGTTAAGAATCATGCCAGAGAACTATGATGTTCTCAGGACAAAGCAAACTCTAAATGTGGGAGGTGCTGTGTTGTCAAATAATGGCATCAGGTTCCTCACAAGAGAACAACGTCATTTCACTTAGACTATCCAAAAGCTGTGGACCTATCCTTGCTCTAAGATTGAACCGCATTTATTCTGCAAAAGATGGCATGCCATCAAACCAGAAAAGACCACATGCCAAATGACAAAGATTTGGTAATTCTGTGAATTTTTATAGAATTCAGGAAAGGAGTAGTTCCTTCCCTTCAGGAATTTTTTAAAGCATGTTTAATGTGGCTCAGTGCATTGTGATGATTAATTTTTATTGATGCTCAAATAATGCCATATTTAGCAGTGAAAGCCTTTTCAAAATGGCTTTTTGTGTTTTTTTTAATTGCCAAAATTATTTATTTATTTATTATTTATTTTTAACACTTTATTGGGGCTCATACAACTCTTATCACAGTCCATACATATACATACATCAATTGTATAAAGCACATCTGTACAGTCTTTGCCCTAATCATTTTTTTTCTCCTCTTTTCTTTTTTTACATTTTATTAGGGACTCATACAACTCTTATCACAATCCATACATATACATACATCACTTATATCAAGCACATCCATACATTCCCTGCCCCAATCATTCTCAAAGCATTTGTTCTCCACTGAAGCTCTTTGCATCCAGTCCTCTTTTTTTTTTCCCCCTCCCTCCCCGCTTCCCCCTCCCTCATGTGCCCTTGGTAATTTATACATCGTTATTTTGTCATATCTTGCCCTATCTGGAGTCTCCTTTCCCCCCCTTCTCTGCTGTCGTTCTCCCAGGGAAGAGGTCACATGTGGATCCTTGTAATCAGTTCCCCCTTTCCAACCCACTCACCCTCCACTCTCCCAGCATCGCCCCTCACACCCTTGGTCCTGAAGGTATCATCCACCCTGGATTCCCTGTGCCTCCAGCCCTCATATGCACCAGTGTACAACCTCTGCCCTATCCAGCCCTGCAAGGTAGAATTCGGATCATGGTAGTTGGGGGGAGGAAGCATCCAGGATCTGGGGGAAAGCTGTGTTCTTCATCGGTACTACCTCGCACCCTAATTAACCCATCTCCTCTCCTAAACCTCTCTATGAAGGGATCTCCATTGGCCAACACTTGGGCCTTGGGTCTCCACTCTGCACTTCCCCCTTCATTTAATATGGTGTATATATAGGAATTTATAGTCTTTCTAGAAGGAGAAACACGGTGCTATATAAAATAATTTACAAGACCAAAGGAAAAAAGGCAACAGACATTTGCTAGAGATAATATAAAGTAATAAATCATATATAAAAAATCAACAGGAAGTCTTACCCATGAGATCACTACAAAGAAGAAATGGACATGTATTGATTAGAGAGCATGTCTAACATATGTAAAGCTCTCAGCACAGAGAACAACATACAGTGAGTGTTAGCAGAGACTGACCACTGTGATCGAATTCACTTTCAGAGACATTTCTGCTTTGCAGACGAACACACACGCACACATGCACACACACACGACTCTAAATATTTGAGCATATAGATAAGTTGCACAAAAAAATAATGTGAAGAAATCAGGATCTCAAGTGAAGCTTCCAGATAATAAATGATAAAATATCCCCTTTTCTGCTCTGATACTTGGCTTAACCATGGAGGCAAAGAGAGCTTCTCTTTCAGAAAAATCCCCATGACTCATTCGGGCTCTCTTTAGGCAGTTGTAAACAAAGTACTATCTCAGATAGAGGGCACTCAACATGTGCTTCAAAAAATACTTAAGCCATTGTGGCATTTTAGTACACTTCAGGTTCATTCACTTACACAAGAAATGCAGTGTAAGCATTCTATGACATGCCAGGAAATTCCCGCTGGATGCAGAAGTGGCTGCGGCACATGGATTACCTTTGCTGACCTCACATGGACCTTGGCTAAACGCAGAGATGATCAGAAAGCCTTCACTTGTGTTTTTATTGACTCTGCAACAGTAATCGACTGTGTAGGTCATAATAGACTATGGATAACATTGAGAAGAATAGGAATCCCAGAACACTGCATTGTGCTTGTGTGCAACCTGTACATGGACAAAGAAACAGTCGTGCAAACAGACCCAGAGAATAGTGTGTGGTTTAAAATCAGGAAAGCTACGCATCGTGGCTGTATCTTCTCGCCATACTTATTCAATCCACGTGCCGAGGAAACTGTGCTCTGTGAAGAAGAACGAAGTGCCCAGGTTGAAACAGAAGACTCCTTCACAAGCGCCAATTTTCAAATAATACAACCTGGCGTGCTGAAAGTGTGGGGATTTAAAGAACGTGCTGATGAAGATGAATGACTGCAGCTTCACTATAAAGGAAACAAAAGGCTCAAAAATGGGCCAGTAGATAACTCTGTGATAAAAGGAGAGGGAAAAAGGCGTAAAGTGCCGAAGAGTGCATCGTGCTTGTATCCATCGTTAATGTTCATGTAAACAGCAATCTGTGTAAATCAATCAAGGTATTGCATCAGGTATATTTTCTGGACAAGACCTCTTTAAAGTGTTAAAGAACAAGGACGTCACTTTGAAGCCTAAGGTGCCCCTGGCCCAAGCCTGGCGTTTCCAACTGCCTCAACTGTGCATGGAAGCTGTACAGTGGCTACGGATGACTGAAGAAGAATCGCTCCCTTTCTGTTGTGGTGTTGGCAAAGTATACTGACAATACCATCCACTGCCCGAATAAGGCTCCCTAAAATCAAGAATGACAAGATTTGGTCTCACCAATTTTGGACATGTTGCCAGGAGAGACCGCTCCCTGGCAAAAAACACCATAATTGGTAGTCAGTGAAAAATAGAAAGACTCCCTAGGAGATGGATTGACACTGCTGCTGCAGTCATGCACTTGAATGTAACAACAATTGGGTCCAGGCATTGTTTCATTCTGTTGCTACAGTCAGGACTAACTGGATGGCATCTCACAATAACAAAAACAACAACCATTTGTCAGAAACGAATCCCAGCACTGCCCCATCTATTACAGGGAGCAAACAGATGGTCAAAACAAATACATGGAAAAAGTGGGGAAAATGATCTCTCTTCAAAAATTTAAACCCAGAATAAGACATCCTTTGCAGGGTTCATTGACAGTACTGTTTTACGAATTCATTTTAAAAATTGGTAAAAATGTACAAAACAGATCACATACCTCTTCTTCTATTTCTGCATAATAAAGGAAGTCATATTGGTTATCTCCTTCACTCTATGCCACAATTTTCTCTACCCATAGTGTCTCACAATCATTACCTCAGTTGATGTTGACAGAGACTCTACCCATTAAACTGGCCATCTGCGCTTCAGAGTTGACAATGCATTCTCAGCTGATACAATCCTAACTGTTGTCCTCTGGTCAATTCTGGTTTACAGTGTCCCTATATGCTACAGTGGGACTTCCCAATATGGTTTTCAAGGCTGAAGTCTTTACCCAGGTAGACTGTCATGTTTCTCCAGTGGAGCAGTTAGTCGGCTCCAATAGCTTAGCCTCCAGTCAAAGCACAGGGCTTCACCACTGAACTACTTCTAGATGAAGGAACTCTTTTTATTGAGAGCGATATCTGCAGCAGTCTCAGTAGGTCCTGGGACTACAAAACACAATCCTTACCTCTGATTATTAAAAATATATATTCATAATAGAAACCTATACCACTCAGCAACATTATATATATATAAGTACATATACACACACTCACATATATAATCTTATTATCCTGGACAAGTACCTTTAATATGCTTGTATGTTTTCCAAGTTAATAAGTCTGCACACTTAGTTATAATTTTGAATCATTCTCAAGATGTTTTCTGTGGTTTAATTTCCATTTATTTATTTTTATAAATAAATCATTTTATGGGGGGCTCTTACAGTTCTTTTAACAATCAATACATCAATTGTATCACACACATTTGGACCTATTTTGCCTTCATTATTTACAAAATATTTTCTTTCTGTTTGAACCCTTGATAGTAGCTCCTCTTTTTTTCTCCTCTCTTCCCGACCCTCCCACCTTCATGGGCCCTTGATAAATTATAAATTGTTATACCATTGACACCTAGTAATCACACAGACTGGTGTATTTCTTCCATGTGGGCTTTGTTGCTTCCCTGTTAGATGGTCACATGTTTAGCTTCAAGCCTTTCATACCCCAGGTGCTATATCTTTTAATAGCCAGGCACCATTAGCTTACTTCATCACATTTGCTTATGCACTCATTTTGTCTTCAGCCATTATGTGAGGAAGGTGAGCTTCACAGAATGCCAGATTATTAGAACAGTGTTCTTACATTGAGGGAGTACTTGAGTAGAAACTCAATGCACGACTGCTACCTTAATGCTGAACATTTAAATATATGTACATAGACCTAAAACTCTGTCATTATATATTAATGCATTTATATATGTGCAAGCCTAAATTTATCCCTCTATAAATATATTTTGCCCCTAGTTATTTCCTCTATTTCTTTGTACTTTCCACCTGTCCCACTATCATGGTTGATCTTCATTCGACTCTCAGTACTTTCTCTCAGCTACAGTGCACTTGATTAAACTCATCACTCATTCTACACCCTCCTCACCATAGATTTTAGATCTCTTATTGTTCTTTGTCCCTGGGTTTGTTGACTCCTCTCTCCCTTCTTTCACCTCCTTCTTTTCCATGTCCCCCCAGAGCCATTGGCCCCATTGTTTTTCCTCAAGATCAGTTCGCCTATATAGATATCTATATAGATAGACATGAGGAAAAAAATGACAACACACCAAAGAACCAACTCTATAAATAGATCCAGGTCTGTCTGCTGAACCTTCTGAGTGTTTTCCAATCTGGTCTGGTAATGAAGTGTCACACTCTTCCCACCAATTCTGAGTTCTATTTTCAGTATCCGTTGGGTACGTCATTGTTTTGCTCCCCTTATTTTTGCAGCGCCCTGTGTCTCAAGTGCTGTCCCCTGTAGCCCTGTGGGTCAGTGAGGGGGTATTGTGTTACATGGTAAAGGGTGTCCAGCCCCACAGTATTCTCTGTGTATTGGCTACTCTGAACAGGAATGTCATCCTTGAGACTTGGTGGGCCAGGTTGTGGTTCTCATTCTCTCTCTCTCTCTCTCTCTCTCTCTCTTTCCCTTTCTCCCCCTCCCTCTTCCCCTTAGTTTGCTCCCACGTGGTTTAAACAGACCCACCACTCTCCCCAGGCTCTACCTTCAGTGCTGTCCTCTGTAGTGCATTGTTCTGGAGATGGGGTCAATGTAACTGGGACTAAGGCCAGCCCCGCAGACCTTTCTCTTAGTTTCGTGCTTCATGCTGGTCTGTTGCCCTTGAGCATTGGCACCCCAGATTGAGCTCTGGTCCATTTCTTGCTTTCCTGTGGAGACATTAACAATATCCTCCTCCAGTTTCCCCACTATCCATGTGCTCCCTTCCCCTGTCCTTTTTAATTGGCTGCCATATGCATCCTTGGGTTGTATCAATTCCTGCCAGAGTGCCTGGGCCTCACTCGGGGAAGTAACGAACTTGGCGGCATTTCCCCTGTGCCCCTTGTGCTTTTTAAGCTGACCTCAATGGTCTCATGTTGTACTTGTTCTTTGCTGCTTGCTTTATTTCACTTAGCATGATTTACTCCAGCTCTTCCCAGGCATCGATGTGCTTCATGCTTTCATCACCGATTTTCAGGGATGCGTAGTATTCTATTGTATGCATTTACCAGTTTGTGAACTGTACTGCGATGTGTGGCTGTGCATTATTTCCTACTTCTTTTGGGTATATGCCCGGTAGGGGGGTCATATGGTAGCTCAATTTCCATTTGTTTTAGGTGTCATTGTATCTATTTCTGTAATGACTGTGAATGCCTAAGGGCCACCCACAGTGGATGAGAGTTCCTATCTCACCATGTCCCTTCCAACACTTGTTACTCTCTGTGTCTTTGTACTGGGCGATCTTTGAGGGTATTAGGTGGTATCTCAAAGTTATTTTAATTTGCATGTCCTTCATGGCTAATGACCAGGAAGTTTGTCGCACATGTTTGTTGGCCATTTTGATTTCCACCCTTTTGAAACGTCTGTTCAGGTCTTTTTCCCATCTCCAAAATGAGTTGTTTTTTGTTTGTGTGTGTGTGTGTGTGTGTGTGTGTGTGTGTGTGTGTGTGTTTTCTTTCCCATCTCCAAAATGAGTTGTTTTTTGTTTTTGTGTGTGTGTGTGTTTTCTTACTGTAGGCTAATAGAGTATTGTAGGCTTTAGAAATAAGGCCTTTGACTATTGTGTCATTGCTAAAGGTATTTTCCCAGTCTGTGGCCTTTCTTAGTATTCTCTTGACAAAGTCTCTCAATATACACAGGTGTTTTATATTCATTATATCCCATTTCTCAATTTGTGCTTCCTCTGTGTTTGTGTCCTTCCCTATTTCAAATCGCCTATATATTCCCTGTGCTTGTCCCAATTCCCTCACTGATGACCTAATGGACTGGGGTTTTACTTCAAAGTCTGGGTTCCACCTTGAATTTATTATTGTGCATGGAATGAATTAAGGGTCTTGCTTCAGTTTTCTGCAGGTAGATATCCATTTTTTCCAGTACCACTTGTTGAAGAGGGCAGCCACTTCCCATTTGGGATTTTTTGGGTCCTTATCAAAGATCAGTTGTCTGTATGCTGATGATTTCATTTCTGGGTTTTCAGCTCATTTCAACTGGTCTCAATATCTGTCATTATACCAGTACGACACTGTTTTGACCATTGTGGTTGTATAGTAGATGCTAAAGTCAGGTAAAGCAAGCAAATCCTCTGACTTTGTTCTTCTTCTTAAGGACTTCTTTGCTAAATCTGGGTTTCTTCCCTCTCCATATGAAGTTGGTAGTCAGTTTATCCAATTCTTTGAAGAAAGATGTTTGTATCTGTACCAGGATGGCATTAAACTTGTGTAGTGTCTTGGGCAGGACTGACATTTTTACTATCCTAAATCTTCTGATTCAAGATAAAGATCCTTCCTTGTGTGGAGGTCATTTTGCTTTCTTGTAATAGTGTTCTGTGGTTTTCCTTGAACACATCTTTTTTTTTTTTAAGGAGTGCCCTAACTATTTCACTTTCTGCTTGGCTATTGTGAAGGGTACCGCTTTTTTATCTCCTCTTCTATGGACTCATCCAATGTATATAGCCGTCTGACCGACTTCTGTTTGTTGATCTTTTATCCTGCCACTCTGCCATATTACTCTTTCCCTTCCAGTGCTCCTCTTATGGAACTTTTTGGGTTTTCCATACATAAAATCATATCATCTGTGAATAATGACTGTTTTTCCTCTTCTCCCAGAAAAATACCTTTGATGTCTTTCATTTGCTTTATGTTGTTAGCTAGGACCTCCAGTAGGATGTAAATTCAAAGTGGGGACAAGCCCCACTAGTGCCCTTTTTCAGTGGGATTGTTTGGTCTTTTCCCCATTGACTACCAAGTTGACTGTTGTTTTTTCAAACATTGCTTGTAATATATTGAGAAATTTTCCTTTCATTGCTATCTTCTTGAGTGTCTTAAATAGGAATGTATGTTATATATTGTCAAATTAATTTTCAGAATCTATTAATATTATTATGTGTTTTTTATGCCTTTCCTTATCAATGTGCCGAATAATGCTGATAGACTTTTGAATGTTGAATGATGCCTGCATCCCTGGAATGAATCTCACTTGCACATGGTGAATTATTCATTTTATCAACTTGTACTTTGTTAAGGATTTTTGCATTGGTGTTCATAAGAGATACTGGTCTGTAGTTTGCAATTCTTGTGGAATCCTTGCCCACTTTAGGTAGAAGTGTCATGCTAGCTTCATAAAAAGAGTTTGGAAGCTTGCTGTGTTATTCTATGATCTGAAAGAGTTTGTGTAGGATCTTTCCTGAATGCGTGGTAGAATCTCCTGTGAGGACATATGGCCCAGGAGATTTTTCAGTTGGTGTTTCCTTGAAATCCTTGTCTATTTTCTGTATTGCTATGGGTCTGTTGAGTTGATTGACATCTATCTGGGACAGTCTAGGGAGGGATTGTTTTTCCAAGTATTTGTCCATGTCTTCCAAATTGTTGAATTCAATTGGAGTACAGGCATTCACAGTACTATGTAATTAACTGTTTAATTTCATTGGGGTCCATTATAATTTCCCTGGTTTTATCCCTCATCCAAACTACTGATGTTTGTTCTTTTCTTTCTTTGGTTAGTTTGCCAGTGGCATACCAATTGTTAATCCTTTCAAAGAACCAGCTTTTTATTTTTTATTTTTTGCTGCATTGATTTTTTGCATTGTTTTCTCCCCCCCCCCCCATCATTTATTTCTGCCCTAATTTTAATTATTTATTTTCTTTTGTTATTTATAGGATTATCCGGTTGATTCCACTGTAATTGCTGGAAATTTTGGGTTAGAGAATCAACCATACATCTCTCCCTCCTTTTCCATGTGTGCACTTATTGTTATCAGACTTCCACTGATAACTGCCTTTGCTGTATCCCAAAGGTTTTGGTACATCCAGTTCTCATTCTCATTGGTTTCTAGAAACTTCCTGATATCATTTCTGATTTGAATCAATACCCACTCATTTTGCAGTGGAGTTATTTATCCTCCAGTTGTTTGCCCTTGCTTTCTTAAGAGGTCTAAGTGGGAAGTCTGAGTGATCTCTATATACTTGGATTTACATATACTTGACTTTGTCCCAGCAAGTTATATATCTTTGAATATCTGCCATGTGGGTTTAAAAATAATGCGATTATTTGTTTTTTCATTTGAGTGGAGAGTACTTGAAATGTATAACAGTTCAAGTTGCCTAATTGTAGAATTTATTTCTGTAGCTTCTTATTATGTTTCTTTCCCTGTGATCTTTCTCAGAGAACGGTGTGTAAGAGTCATCTACAATGATTGATGAGCCAGTGATTGGTCTCTCATTGAGTGTATAAACTTGTATTATATTCACCAGTCCTTGGTCTACTGATCCCTTGTGCTTTATATAGTGCCCCCTCCTTGGCTCTTGTTATGGATTGCACCTTCAGATCAATATTTCAGAGATTAGGATTGCAAACCCTGTTTTTTTTTTAATTGCCATTTGCTTGGCATATTTTTCTCCAGCCTTTGATTCTCAACCTATTTCTGTCTGCAAACTTGATTCCTGTCTATTGTGAGCAGATCAATGGGTTGTGTTTTCTATACCAGTTTGCTACTCTCTGCCTTTTAATGGGTGAGTTAAGACCATTAATATTCAGAGTTATTACATCCGGCAGTGGACTCTGTTATGTCATCTCATACCTTTGGTGTTGGGTGTTTTCCTACCTCCCTTCTTATTAGTGCGCTGTGTGAATAAGCATGTGGTTCATTCTTGCCTTCTTTTCACCATTGAGACCTTGTTATCTTGGTGGTTATTTTCAATATCTTGACCTCTGTGTGGAGTTGCCCTGTGTGGTGGTCTCCTATTTTTGCTGGTGTGTGTTGATGTGAACACACTGGGTCGGCAAGGAGTTTTTGTAGAGCTGGGCTTCTTTTAATATATTCTTTGAATTTTTCTATGTCCAGGAAGACTCTTACTTTGCCATCTATCTTGATAGATAATTTGGCTGGATAGAGGATTCTTGAGTTTATATTGTTTTCCTTTAACTTTCAGAAGATATTATGCCACAGTCTCCGCTTTTTTTTATGGCATCTCCTGATAGTCTGAGCATATTTGGTACCTTTATAAATGACTGCCTTTTCCCCTTAGCTACTCTCATGATTTTCTCCTTTTATTCAAAGTGGGATAGTTTAACTATTAAAAGCCTTGGGGGAATTCTTCCTTGGATTCAGTATAGTTGGTGTCTTCTCTGCTTCCTGGATGGTTGCCTGTTCCTCATTTTTTAAGATGAGGAAAATTTGCTCTAGGAATTCTCTCACTATCTTTACTGTTGATTTTTGTTGGGTCTTGTTCTGGTAATTCAATTATTCTAAAGTTGTTCCTCTTCATAGCATCTGACATTCTCAGGTGTTCTTCAGTCTTTTTGATGATCTTGTTTGACTGTCTTTCCCATTTGTTGGAGTCTGCCTAGTTATTCTCAAGGACACTGATATGATTCACAGCTTCTTCTAATCTGTTGCTACAGCCTGTTAACTTGTTGTTTGCTTTTGTTACTTCACCCCTTTACTCTTGTATTTCTCTTTGGTGTGTTGTCTTTATCTCCTCCAATGTTTCTTCCTTTTTCTGTAATGCTTCCTTCATGTGTCCTATATGGTTCAGAACAACATTCTGAAGATTTCTTTCTTGGTAGTTCAACTTGTACTTGTTCTATGCACACTGCTAGATCCAGGTCTTCCTCTGAAAATGCATTTTGTTACCCTTGTTTTTTTGTTGTGATTATTGTGGGTGGTTTCATTTTAGAGGAGCTTTGCGACATTTTCCAGGGAGTCAAAGAGCCCTAGGCTCTCTCTGTTGGGGGCTGACAGGAATGCTTCTGTGGGCTGCCTGAAACCAAGTGTGCCACATGTTGGACCACTTATTTATCTCATTAGGGTTTTACTCTCCTTAGACAACTGGGATTCCCTATTTGGATGGCACGTCTGGTGGGTTTCTAAGGGCACACAGTGGGCGTTTGCAGGCATTGAGTATAGCTCTGTGCGTAGGGGTTCTGGACAAAGGTGGGAAAAGCCTCACTGCAGCTGGTGAGGATGCTGGGCTAACATAGGGAAAGCCTCACTGTTTCGGGCAGAGGTTCTGGGCAAATGCCATGAATGCTCTTTTGCTATGGATGGGGGTTTCAGACAACAGTAGCAATAGCTCCATTGGCACAGGGTGGTGGCGCTGAGCATAACTGGGGCCACTGCCAGAGACACAGACAAAGACTTTTTCTGTGGTTTAAAGTGAGGTTTAACATAGTTCTTGTAGCATGCACCAAACTTACAACAGGGAATTCTTACTCCATCAAAGTCTGCACAGCACCACAGAAGGCACCATTTGTGCTCCGTCACAGTCAATATCAACTCTAAAGATTACCATGACTTTGATGTCTGTGGCCATCTATCAGTTTTGCCTATTCTGGAGCTTCATAGAGTTATAGCTCGGCTTGTGCCTTGACCTTTCTTTTTCTCTGTTAATTTTCTGTTCCATACCAGCGTATGGCCCTCACGGCTTGGCACTCTGGGATAAGGTCTGATCCTTCTCTCTATTTCCCATGGAGACATAAAAAGTACCCTCCCTGTGGGTGTAAGAAGAAAGCAACACAGAGAACAGCACTGAAGATATACCTCAGTGTGAGAGGCAGGTCTGTCCAGACCATAAAGGAGAAAAGCGAGGAAGAGAAAAAGGGAGACAGGACCTCATCATGATCCACCAAGCCCTGGAGATAACATCCTTACTCGGAGCAGGGCTGGCCCCACCATACGGCATGATGTTCCCTCACTGACCTATAGCACTACAGGGGAAAGTACTGGAGATACTGTGCAGAAAGTGTTCCCTGTCTGCCCCATGCACAGTGGGGTGAAATGCAAAGGGGATGAAAGAAGGCAGCAGGGAGTAAAGCAACCAAGTTCCCAAGGAATTCTTAAAATAGGCTTCTGACTTGGGAGACAGGGCTTGGCACCTCTTCAGACTTGAGCCGAAAACATACATAAGGATCAGCAGACAGACCTGGAACTATCTATTGGTGTGTTTTTCCTTGTTTTATCTTCTTTTGTATTTTTGTTTATTTGTTTGTTTTTTCTTTCATCCTACATCTATCTATATAAGATAAGTAGGATGAACAATCCTGAGGAAAAAACACGGACCTGCAGTTCATGGGGAACTTGAGGAGAGGGTAGGGAAGGGGAATGGGAAGTGAACAAACTCAAGAATAAGGGAACAAAAAAGATCTAAAATTGATGGTGAGGAGGGCATATAATGCCTGGTGGGGGTTAAACAATTTCAATGTATCTGAGAGGAATTACTGAGAGCCAAATGGGTGGTGAGATAGGATAAAGATGAAAAGAGATAGAGGAAAGAAATAGGAGGCAAAAGCGATTTATAGAGGTATTGCTAAGGCATGCATATATGTGTAGATATTAATTTATAGTGAAAGGAATCAATGCCAATGTACATATATTCATATGTTAAGTATTAAGATAGATTTTGAGTCTCTAATCAAGGCCTCTCTTAACACAGGAACACTGTGTTCTAATATCCTGGCACTCTTTGATACTCACCTTCCTGACATGATCACTGAAGACAAAATGGGTGCATAAGCAAATGTGGTGAAAAGAGCAGATGGTGTCCATCTGGGGTCTTAAAGATTTGAAGTTAAACAAACAGCCATCTAGCAGGGAAGCAAATAAGCCCACATGGAAGAAGCACACCAGCCTGTGTGATCATGAGGTGTCGACAAGATCAGGTATTATGTTTCAAAAGATCCCAAACAAAAAACTATATTGATGCAACGAGGGGGTTTAGAATGGAGGCCCAAAGCCCATCTGTACACAATTGGATATCCCCCCACAGAATGGTTACAAGGGAGGCATGATTCAACTAAGGCACAGTATAGCACCGATGAAACACACTTCATCCCTCTAATTCCTGATTGCTTCCTGCTCCCTCCCCACCCCCACTACCATGACCCGGTTCTATCTTACAAATCTGGCAGAGAACACACATTGGTACAGACAAGAGCTCTCAACACATGGAAATCAGGACAGATAAAACCCCTGAAGTACACTAGTGGGAGTAGTGATATAGAGGGTAAGGGGATGGTGAGGCCAGGGACAGGGGAGAAAGGGGGAACCCATCACAAGGCTGGATATATAGCCCCCTCCCCCCAAAGGGAACAAAAACAGAAATGTGAGTGAAAGGAGACAATGTACTGTGTAAGATATGAAATAATAAAATATATTATTGATCAGGACTAACAAGGGTGGGTGAGTCAGGGAGGGAGTTGAAAAAATAGGAGCTCATACCAAGGGCTCCAGCAGAAAATGATTTGAAAATGATTTTGGCAATACATGTACAAATATGCTTGATACAATTGATGCATGGAATTTTGTAAGAGCCCCCCAAAATGATTTTTTAAACCAATAGAGTTATACAGAAAGTAGTCCTTCAAAAGAATTTTTGATGTTTTTCAACTAAAACATAACAAGTCTGCCTTAGCATCATATCTAGAATGGTTTTGTTCAGCATATCTAATTCAAGAGAGATTTATGGGGTATGGACAGATGACAAGCACTGGCCTAGAGACAGTATAAACAGAAACATCCATCATCTTGTTTGCTTTCCTGAAAACAATATCCAAAACTTTAAAATTATATAACACTTGGAAAGAAAAGATTCAAACTAGCTTTTGTTTTCACGATGATACATTCATCAATTGTTTTTTTTTCCCAGTCGTGTGACCCAATTCTAGGGATCAAAACATTTATTTATGATTTCTAAAGAAATTTGAGGCACTTCCCATGTGCCAAAGGAGCCTTGGTGGTGTACATCGGAGTTCAAAACCACTAAATCCTCTGAGGGAAAAATATGGGGCTTTTTGCACCAATAGTTTTGGAAAGTCACAGGGGCAATTCTACCCTGTACTATAGGGGTTACTATGAATCAGCATCAGTTGGTCACCAGTGAGTGTTAGAAATCATGTTCTCTGGTGGTGCTATTGTTAGCCTATGAATTCCTAATCTCAATGTCAGCTTTTCAAAACTATCATAGGTGACTTTCTACTCCTGTAAGTAGTTAGTTTAGAAAAGCACAGGGGAAGTTCTACCCTGTCCAATACGTGTCCGTATGAGTCAGAATCAACTCAATGCCAAGGAATTTGTTAGTTTGTTTTGAGATCAAGGGACTGGTGGTGCAGTGGATTAAACAATGGTCTGCTAACTGCACACTCTGTGATTAGAACTCATCAGCTGTCCTTTGGGAAAAAGACATCATCTGCTTCTCTAAACTCAGAGCCTTGAAAAGCCCATGCAGAAGCTCCACTGGGCTCCATAGGCCACCATGAGTCAGAATTAACAACATGTGTTCCTCTTATTGCTACATATGGACACACAAAAGTGAACAAAAGAAACACGTGGTTTGTCCTTATTGGGTTCACAATGTAGAGAAGTTAAATCAGCCATAGTCATTAAAGTCAATCATCAAATTGTATATGATGTTGAAAGTTGAAAAACCTGTGATGCAAACCAGCAAACAGTGGTGCAAGATAGAGGGGAAATGGTAGCTCAAATAGGGTACAGCTTTTGAAGGAAAGATTATATGTGCAAACTAGTGGAATGGTATTATTATTAAACAGAGACAAAAGAGGCTGGCAGAGAAAAGACAGACGCCACAAATGGATCCTGGTCAGTATCATGCTTTAATGGGTAAAAGAGAAGGTATTTTCATTTTATTAAAAGGTAAGTGGAATATTTATTAAATTTGACTAGAACAGCTGTTATCTCTCTGGAAGTAAATAAAAGTGTCTGAGTTCCTTATTATAAGTAGAAAAATTCTAATTAAAAATTCTATTAGAAACAGGTCAAGATCACGAACAAGAACCAGTGGTATTGACAGAAAATTCCAAGTTCCACTGAAGGTATTGGTGAAAAGCAAGCCTCCGAAATTGATGGAGTAGAAGGTCAGATGTTTCAATACCCATCGCTGTCAAGAGTAGGGGTCAAGTCCACTGGAAGAGATCGATATGCCATATGCATGCCTATTTTAAAGAATGGACCGTGGTGTTGCAGTGGGCTAAATATTGGACATTGAACTGAAAGTTTTGGGATTGGAACCTGCCAGCTGTTCTACTGGAAAAAGGCAATGCATGCTTCCATAAATGTCCACAGACTTGGAGACTATGGAGAAAGCAGAAATTACTAAAAATATATCGTTGATATTACAGGCAAATGAAATTTTTCAGCAGATACTTTTTAAATGTTTGAAATAGCACACACATACAAGGCAAACATGCTGCCATGGAGTTGGTTCTAATTCATAGTGACCCTGTAGGACAGAGTAGGATTGCCCCTTTGGACTTCTGAGACTTGAAATCTTTGTGGAGCATCCAGCCTCATTTTCTCTCCATGGTAGTACATATACAAAGGATCTCCAGAAATTATAGCTGGATGTATAAGGAGATATGGAATAAAGGATATTATTACTCATGTCAGAGGGAGCACGAGTGAAAGCAGAGAATATCAGAAAGATGCCAACTTGTGTTTTCTTGGTTAAGCAATGACAATAATGGTGGATTGTAACAATTTAGGGCCAACAATATGAAATATTGGAATTTAATTGCTCATGTAGAACGTGTCCACAGGTCAAGAGGTAGTCTTTCAACCAGAACAATAAATAGCATCATGATTACTGGAGAGAAGATTGGAGACTCAAGGCTCATAGAAACAGGAGTCAAGAAATGAAGCCACTTATTGCAATGGCCAATTGGATGCTCTGGTGGTGCAGTGGTTACGTGTTGGACTGTGATCCCCATGATCAGGATTTTAAAAGCACCAGTTGATCCCTGGGAGAAGGACTGGGTTTTTGACTCCCGTAAAGTGCTTAGCGGTCCTGGAACCTAACAGGAGCAGTCCTACCTTACCATCTAGGGTCACTGTGAGTCAGAATGGATTAGATGGCAGTGAATTTGTTTGCTTTGCATTTAGAAAATTGACTGCAAAAACCTTTCGAGTGTGAAAGAACAAAGATGTCAAAGGTGTCAACTTTGGAAAAAGAACAGTAAAGATCTATTTGATGAACAAGGACATTAGAAAATGTACTGAGAGAAGAAAAATAAAAATAGAGAAATAATAGACTTATGGAAGAAAAAAACTGGATTTTCAACACAATATCTATGACATATGCTGAACTAGAGGAAAATGTGTCGGATGTAAGAAGTCAATTCACAAAAAAACTAATTCAACCATCCCACAGATAGATGAAAAAATGATCTACTTTCCTAATAGCAAAGTAAATGAATATATATCTGTATCTTAGGAAGAAAAGCTATATTCCTAATTGCTGAATAAGGTGATTGCATACCCTTTGGTAAAGAAAATGTAAATCAGTGTATTGTTAAGCAATTTGTCAATATCCAGTAATGTGAATGAAATGTATTAACAGCATCATTTTAAGTGATTGATTTTATACCTTAGTAAATCTTTAAAAAAATCAATCCAGACTCTCTCTCTCTCTCTCTCTCTCTCTCACTCTCATGCTCACTCTCACTCACTCTCACTCTCACTCTCTCTCATGCTCACTCTCTCATGCTCACTCTCACTCTCTCTCACTCTCTCTCACGCTCACTCTCTCACGCTCACTCTCTCACGCTCACTCTCACTCTCTCTCATGCTCACTCACTCTCACTCTCTCACTCACTCACTCACTCACTCACTCACTCACTCACTCACTCACTGGCTCACTTTCTCACTCACTCCCTCCCTAACTCACTCACTCACTCACTATAAGAAATAATAAAAAAAATGCAAATATTGATTTAGAATTTTTTGACAGATTGTAAAGCTATAGTGTGTGGGTGTGTTTGTGTGTACATGTATGTGCACACATGCTGAGGGAGCTCTTATGTGCTTGCGTGCACATGTGTGAATATATCCATGAGTGTGTTTTCAGATGGGCTCCACATACGGAGAAAGATGTCCATGACTTTGGCATTGACATTTCTGCTCTGCTTCAGTCATAAATCTCTATTTGAATTCTATAGAGTTCCATATGCAACGAAGGCATCTGGATGCCAGGAGACAATAGTTGTTGGTTGCCATTGTGTCTACTTACATTCATGGAGTCCCCAGGCCTTCAGAGTAGAACTGTTAGATCCGAGTGTCAATCAAGTCTGTGATCTTTCTGATGTTGAGCACCAAATCTTTCCCAGGTGGCTGTGGGTGACTTCCAACTGCCAACTTTGGGACTAATAGTCAAGCATTTCACCATTTGTAAAACACACACACACACACACACACACACACACACACAGACCATGATATTTTACTTTGCATAATACATCAAGCTTATGAAAACAGGCATAATAATCCATTATTTTTCTCCATTTCTTACTGTAAAGTTGTGGAAACCAAGGCCCAAAGAGGTTATATTAGGCAGGGTTCTCTGGAGAAATGAAACCGGGACACATGATATATCTATCTATCTATATCTATCTATCTATCTATCTATCTATCTATCTATCTATCTATCTATCTACCTATCTAAATATAGGAAGAAGAACTATAACAGCTACTTAGCCCACACAGCAGTACAGAGGGTTCAGTTCAGCTCACTTCCATGGAACAGTTAATGTACTGGAAGTCCTTCAGCTCATGAGGGCTGCTGGGTCCAAGGTCAATGAATCAGACAGCAGAGTCCTTCCTGGTATAAGGCAAGCAGACTCTGCCCATAGGCAGCAAGCAGCAGGGTGGATCACCAACGTCAGTAGCTGGGGAACTTGGCGTAGCAGGCCCAGATGGGATACTGAATGCAAGCAAGGCAAGGCAACAGGATCCACCAGCCTCAGGCTTAAGCAATGGATGCAGCAACGCTGTGGCAAAGCAGGTCTCAAAGGAGCCCCAAGCTCTAGCGACAGGATCCACAGGTAGTGGAGCTCTCAGTGAGAGGCAGAGAACTAGCTAAGGCAGCAACACACATATCCCAGCACACTCTGCTCACCAGAGAGCAAGAGAGTGGGCACGGGCCTTGAAGAGCCATATTTCTCTTTGCCCTCCAATCAAACTGTGACCCAAATAATCCCATATGTCCTTATTGCCCGGGTTGGCACAATAAACCTAACGATCACAGAGATACCAAATTTCTCCAATCAGTGAACAACAGAGCAAGAAACCAAACCCTAATGTTTTAAAAACCACCCCAATCTGATGTTCTACATCTAATGTTCACATTAGAGAAAAGACCTGAGAACCTGGAATTAGGAATACACACACACACACACACACACATCTATCTATCTATCTATTTATTTATTTATCTATCTATCTGTTTATTTATCTATCTATTTATTTATTTATTTATTTGCTTCCCTCTCCAGAACTGTAACAACTCTTTAGAGTTTATATGCAAAATAAACTTGCAAAAAACCTCTGAACTGCAGACACTTTTGATCTTTGATGGTTGTGTCACATCTCCCATCTCCCACTTTAGAAACATCATAGAGAAACATCTGGCTAATTAGCTACCATGAAGTGGAGCCAGAGAATTACTGGGCAATGCAAGTAATTCTATGGTCAAGTGACAAAGAACTCCGAAGGCACTGAAGTCAGAGGATCAGACTCTTCACAACAGAAAAGAGACAAGAAAGAACATTTTGCCTCGAGATATTTTTAAAGAGACAAAGGCAAATGACAGCAATGATTAGATGTTTTCTGTTTTATTCCAAGATGTCTTCCAGTTTTGTTAAATATTTTCTTTAGGCAAGAGAGATTACCTTTATTTACATCAGGCACTTTTAATCATCCGAGTGAAGATTGCCTAAATTTCTTTGGAAAAAATAGCCAAGACTACCCAAAGCACAGTAACGGATAACTACTGTTCTTATCAGCGCTTTTTAGGGGAAGGCATGTGCCATTCTGTCATCCCCTCTTCTGCACAATGTCTGCAGTGAGCTGTTGAATGACTGTGGACAAACGAAGACCTATAGTTCCCAGAACACAAACGGAAACAGATTTCACAAACATAAAGGTGTGTGGAAGGGGTCCACTCTAATACACATTGACCTTGTTTGATGGAAGTAGATTTAGGGGGCAAGTTGCACACCACCAGGAGGGGAAAAGCTTTGGAAAGTAGATGGCACGTGACTCAGTTCCTAGCATTCCTACAACTTGTGCTTCCCTTTGCTACACCTTGGACATCTTGAAGATTAACACAGGTATGTGATACATGCCTGGTCTCGGGGCCAAACGTCTTAGGACCACAAACCAAATGCGAATCCGTGTTTGTGGATTGAGTAACTGAAATAAGGAAGGCAAGAGCAGTTTAGAAGTCCCGTTGCTGGACATGGGTCTTCATCAAGTTATTGTTGAGGTTGGTAGGTACGACTGGACTGGTTCTGAATCAAGCACAATACAACAATCACTTCCCAGTCCTGGGCCATCCTAATAATTGTTATGTTTGCACCTTCTGCTGCATGATTCCTATACCGTTGATAACTAACATCGATTGTTGCCACATCTGTATGCTTATGTGTCCGTGCATTCATGTGTGTGTGTGTGCGTGTGTGTGTCTGTACCATCAGTCACTTCCCACCTCATCACTGTTGTCCCTCAGAACCATGCAATATGTATGATCCTTATGGTGCAGGGTGATATCACAATGGGCTCATCTTCCTGAGTCTATCCCCTTTGATGGCACCTACATTTTGTGGGGACTTCCTGTGGGGAAGGGGAGCTCTGGTGGCACAGTGAGTTTAAGGATTGGGCTGGTAACCTCAAGGCCAACTGTTCAAAGCCACCATTGGGAGAATGATGAAGCTTTCTATTCCGGTAACGAGTTACAATCTCGGAAACCCACAGAGGCATTTCTACCCTGAGTTGAAATCAACTTGGTCGCTGTGTGTTTCGTTCTTTTAGTCCGTGGGACAGGTGTTGGTTCAGGCTCTAGGGATAAAATAAACAGAGACAACATCTCTATTTGGGAAAGAAACTCATAGGGCATCTAAGGAAGAGTCGCACATGAATCACAGAGCATGATGAAGTCCCTGTAAAGTGGGTTGGAAGGCGGGGAAGCCTGAGGATGCACAGACATTGTGCAGAACAAGAAAGTGGATCTAAAACAGGCAGTGGAATGTTGGAGAGGCTTTTTCCGGTTGCTGGATCTGCGTTGTGAAAAGAATTTGTCGGATGAGGAGGTCTGAGATGATATCCAACTTATGCATATGAAGTGTTATGATGTGTCTATATTTAATTGGGGTAACAGGAGAGAAAGGAGATAAAATAGAAGAGTAAGCTGGGCCAGTCACACAGGGCTTTGTAAGCTTAGTTCGATGGCTTATGCTTTATGAAGGGCTTTTGGATGGTTTTAAATAGAGAGGGCTGATTTTTCAGATTGCTTTTAAGACAGATTACTCTGTCTGCTGTTAAACAGTGCTAGATGGGCAGCACTGTAAGGACTCAAAACCAAGCCAAACTCATTAAGTCGCTGCCAACTCATAGTGACCCTACACAACAGGCAGAAGTGCCCTGTGGATTTCTGAGACTGTAACCCTGTACCGGAGTAGAAAGCCCCATCTTTCTCCCAAAGGAATGAATGGTGGTTTGGAACTTGTGACCTTTAAGTTAGCAGCCCAGTTAGGAACCACTATGCCACCAGGGTTCCTAAGAGTGTAAGGGCGTGATCTGTTATTGTCCTGTATTGTCGCTGCAGCAGCATATAATTGTAACTGGCAGGCTGTCGACACTCAACAGCTACCCGAAAGAGTGACCGTTAAAACAACAGTTGATGCTTTGGTGCTTTGATGCTAGTTTCATAAATTACAGCCATTGAAATCCTTGAGAGCACACTTCTACCCTGACACACCTGGGATCTCCATGAGTCCTACGCCACTTGAAGGCAGCAGCTTTTTACAACTGCCCTGGAAATCCATCCAACTTGCTGCTTTTATCTTCAGATGTGTCTTGGTGTTGCTGGGAAGTATTCTGCATCATAGCGTTACCATGGTGGGTATAGACAGACTGCTAGGATTTATATTTTCACTCCTGCTGTAATCGAGTCAATGCTGACTCACAGAAAACCCAGTAGGACTGCCCCTGTGGGTTTCTGAGACTGTAACTCTTCACAGGAGTAGAAACCCCTATCTTTTTCCTGAGGAGCAGCTGGTGACTTTGAACTGCCGACCTTGTGGTTTGTAGCCTGATTCACAACCAATAGGCCACCAGGGCCTATCAAGACTTAGAATAGATCTTCCCAATGTTCTTCCATCTTGTCCTCTGACACGTCTGTTCACACTTCCCAAGAGCCCCACAGCTGAAACAACCTTTCCAGGTACCTTGTATGTGAACTCCTATAAAATGTGTTTCTATAAATCAAGTCCCTTAGTTGAATGCTCATGCACATCCAGGGGGTAACTGCTGGCCATTGAATTTGACCCTGCAGCAGTCATTAGCCAGGCACCAGCAGTGAGCTCAATCATTGTTATGCAGATGCCGATAGAATCTCAGCAACAGTGAGGACCTGTCCAGCTCCACAGTAAGAGACTTTGGCATACGTTCCTCATTTTCTGCACTCCCATTGTCCACATTCTCCCTTGACTCTGGTTTTTAGCAACCAACTCTTAGAAGTGAACAGAACGGTTTGCCCCCACCCTCTTAAATCATGAATAAATCAGCGAGTCTGAGAGCTTGTTCTTTGGGGCGCAAGTGTTTTTGAAACTGAAGCCAGTGATGTTTGATCCAGCTGTGGCAAGAACGGCATTTAGTAAATCGATACACACTTAGGGTTTCCAGGAGGAGTTGCGGTCACGGAGGATATGCTTGTGGTGTCGGTGGGAAAGATAGAAACGATATTTTCTTACTCTAAGTGGTGGGGTTGGCATCTTGTCAGCACAATAATGATTCAAACAGACAAAAGGAATCCCCACCATGCTAAATACGGAACACTGGTTCTCTCTCTCTCTCTCTCTCTCTCTCTCTCTCTCTCTCTCTCTCTCTCACCCTGAGGACAGGACAAAAATGGGGGTAAGGGGGAGCAAGAAGAGACAAACCCAGGGAAAGCAAAGTGCTTGCTAGGTTGTGAATGCAAAGGAGGTGAAGGCCACATAGAGGCCCTTTTAGGCATCACAGGTGAGGCGCCTGCCCTGGGCACAGCTTCAGGGGGCACCATGGAGCATTTTCTAGCATTTTCTATGAACCATCCATTTCTGGCAGTGTCTTTGGGAGACTGCTCAGCAAGTTAAAAGGGATGCTTTGGTATTTGAGAGCCCTTAGCCCATGAAAGGAGCCATGCTGTCCTAAAGGGTTGCTAACTGCAAGGTCAGCTGTGTGAAACCACCAGCTGCTCTGAGGGAGAAACCAGTACATTCTCAGAAACAGGTCATTCTACCCTGTTCATAAGGTGTTATGAGTTGGCATCCGCTGGATGGCAGTGGGCTTGGTTTGGGTTTTGGATCTTGTTCCATGCTGTGAAGGATACCACTTTCTTCTCTGGGTGCCTCACCAGTCTACCTTTCTTGCCAGCACCTGTCCTGACTCCCTAGACCTCTCACCCTCCCACCCATCCACCCACTCCAACCTCAAACACTCTGCTTCCCCCTGGGAAGTTTCGTGATGTCAATAACTGGTTTATCCTGATATAATTTCCATCAAACGGGATGAA